>NC_133935.1:52294329-52942662 GCF_031877795.1 Strix aluco
ATTTGTAAGAGAGGAAACAATGTTTGTTACAGTACCTGTGGTACCCAAGCAGTTTCTGGTTTACAACTTTTAGAAGCTTTTGTTTGTACATTGGCGTACTGTACAATTCTACCGCATGGTGGGACTAGCTAAAAGTTGAACAGCTATTTTATGCTGGTATAAGGACTAGCTTAGGAACCTGTTTAAAGACATCTGAAAGAAGGATCCTATGTCATTTGCTTTTCTTTTTTGCATCACTTAAAAAGCTATAGTCATGTGAGATGAATCTAACCCCAGAAGGTTTATGATATGCTCAGCTGTAAGCATGCGAGGAAGTGAATGCCTGTTTATTAGAGCACTTAAGGCCCTTGAGTAAGAGCTCAAGTACATACCTAACTACTTTGTTCAGTAGAAATGGGATTTATGCTTGTACTTGCAATCTTTATAAGAATTATTCTGAACACTTTTGTAACCATATAATTAGATTGCATAAAAATTAACCAGGAAACACATGAAGATTTAATAGACTGCTTTTTAAACTAAGCAACAGAGTACTAGAGAATGGATATAATTCTCTATTAATATATTTCAGCTGATGCAACACTACGTGAGAATATTTCACTTTCATACTTGTGTTCTAAAGACACAGGGGTTTATTCCTTTTCTCTCCTTCCTCCCTCTTCCTTGTAAAAACCTTGCAGGCTCATCAAATTCAGATATGCAAACAGACAAAAGCGATCCTCCTGGCTATCTAATTCTAATTCAAGATGCTTTGCACAGCTACACTACTAGAAGGCCACATTCTGCCAGAATGATTGCCTTTTCAGCATACTTATTAGCTAGCTTGGTGCCTGGAAATGTTTTCTCCTGTACTGTATAATAATTTTTGGATGTCCTTCTTGGAAAGAAACTGCAGCTCAGCTGCATCACATGCCTTGTTGTCACCTAACATAGCATATCACCTAGGTCAGAATTATGCAGAATCTCCTACTCCTTTATGGGGTAAATCTCATGTAATTTAGCAGAATAGTACCTTATTACAAAAATAATAAATTAATATTCAGGTGTTTCTGTAGCAGGAGAACAACTATATGTCATTAACTGCTATTAAAAAAAGAAAAAAAGAAGAAGAAGAAGAAAAATAAAAAAGAGGAAAAAGAAAAAAGAAAGAGAAAAAAGAAAAAAGAAAAAGAAATAAAAAAGAAAAAGGAAAAGGAAAAAAAGAAACAGAAAAAGAAAAAGAAAGAGAAAACATTCTCTATTAAAACCTTTACCTTACTTAAATGATTTCTATAAGAACATTTCTGACTTTCAATTCTACATAATATTATAGGAAATTTCTATTAGGAACACATAAAGAAGCACATGTAGAAAACTACAGAAGTACCCAATTCATAACTACTGTTTAAGCATCAGAATAATTTTGGATTATTATCTCCCTTGCAGGACTTGGGGAATAATTGCATCAAATGGTACACTGAACAAATGTGGCCTTCTTGGCTTGCAAAATGGCAGTGAGCTGACTGGGATTCCCTCTGGTTTATTCAGTATTCACATTTACAGAACTGGGGTGTGGGGGTGTGTGCGTGTGTGTGTGGTTAGCTGCAATTTATTATTTTTATTCCCTGTATTGAAATAATAGAAAGGAAAAACTATAGCTTTGTTTATATGGCATAGCTGAAAGACTTTACTTGGTGCATCGCTTCTCTTGTGTTTCTCTTGGGACTCTGACTGCACCAGCAACAGCTTTGAAGTATGATTAGAAAGTTAATACATAACCCCAAGTAGTCACAGGCATCCCCGTTGACTAGTTCCTTAATCCCTTCCTCTGCTTTAATTCTTGCACCTTGATGAATAAAATATAAGATTACATTTGCCAGCTGTTAATATGATCATGTTGTTAGGATCTATTATTCTTTTTATCTGAAGTACCTTAGCTGACCACATGCTATGAAGAACTTTAGAAATATATTAAAAATGTTACTGGCAAATCATTAATTCAATTGTTTAATTTCTTATGAGGCAGAACTCTGAGAAATACTTTAGCAATGGCTTATTCTGCTGGGAAACTGTCCCTTCCAGTTTGAAACCAGTATCTCTGTCATGTTCCTTATGGATATGTGCCTTGACTGAAACCTTTCCTAAGCTTTTACTTATATTTCATAAGAAGTGAGCTCAGACTGCAACCTTTTCATCAGTGGACACACTAATAAGAAACACACAGTTTCAAATAATTTGTTGGAGTTTAATATCTTTGAAATTCAGTTTTCAGTGGATGGAAAGATTTAAAAGTTTTTGAGCATGCATGCGTAGGAGGGAGGCAGATATTCAGATATATCTGCACACACAAAAGCAGGATAGTTTTCATAAACTGCACCCTTGGAAGGTTTGGTGCCTAGATGTTGATTGTCACAGCCCATGGGTGATAGTTTCTCTGTGTCAGACAACAAAAAAGGAGCATAGTAAGGATGAACCAGGTACTTAGGATAAAATTTGGAAGTCTGTTCAGCTATGTGTCAGTGCAAGCAAATAACACAGAATATTTTGAACATGAGCACTGGAAGGCCTGAGGTAAATTTTTTAGCTCCTTTTTAATAGATGAAATGTATAAGTTAGAGTACTCTCATCCAGAAGTTACATATTTATTGAAAGTTATTCATGGAGGTTCCTTCTATGTTTGATAAAGAAAATATCTTCCAGAGGGTGATTCATCCCATTTGTCTTAAACATTTCTTTTTTATTCCTTCAGAGGGTATTAGGTACTAGCTTGACATAGATGGATGAAGTTAGGTGGACCCACTGATTATTATTTTGTATATCACCTTCTATATTATCCTTAACCTCTTTCATCTGCAGCAGGTTTCTGTGGAAGACTGGATGATAAGTCTAGGTGGATCCACCCAATGCAGCACTGTTATCACAGCCACAATTGACATGGATTTTTAATATGTTTTTAGCAGGCACTAATAAAATATCTCTAGGAAACCTTAGTAGATTCCTGCTGAGTGGAACCATACCAGGGATTATATTATGAAATTTAAGACACACATTTTAGTGTTCCAATGTTTCTGGAAGTCCTGATGATGCAGAGTGGAATTCTGTATGTATGCAGGATTGATCCCTCTATGAGCTAAACAGAATACCAAAGAGAGATTTCTACCATGTGCCTCTTATATGGACTTATCTATGGATTGTCATCAAGCAACAGAACAATGGGAATTCATCACAGTGATGGATTTATGAGATCTATAGCAATCCAAATTGTTACAGAGATCACCAAGGATTTCTGTTTTAAAATCTAAAAGGCAGCACCACAGAATAGGCAGTATATTGGAATAGCAACGACGAAGCTGCTCTACATGACATTTCATTTCTGGATGGCAGCAAAGATCAATGTACTTGCCTACATCTCCTGAATTAATATCCCTTGCTACCAAGGAATAAAATACTGTTACACAACTCCCTGGTCTACATTGCAAGCCTCTCACCATAATGAAGTGATAATGCATGAGTTTCAAAGAAGAAGATTCTTTCAGATTAATATCAATTTATAAAATAATTTGATATTATGATGTATTGAGTTGGTCTGCATTACTGTTTCAATCAGTATTTTTATTGCTGAAAAGCTCAAATGCCAATAAATACTAAATGCTGTGCTGCAATGTATTTTTCCCTTAGTGGGCTTTGTGTACAAATGAGGGGTTATGCATAGTATTTTATTAAATAATTTGAAATACCTTAGAATAAAGGCCAGACTTTTTTTTTTTTTGACAAAAGTTTTCTTGGAGAAAGATAAAGATGCTGCACTTCATCATTTTGCAAAACAGCTTCTTTTTTGCTATATTCACCTAAGAAGTCGAAAACCCTCTTTTTAAAATATGATATATGATGAACCTGTTATTATTTTTCATTATAATGAATTTTCATTTAGATTCAGATTTGTTATTCAGAAAATATTAGCTGAAATAAGTTTTTCTAAATTTTTAAACTAAACTCTTTAAAACATTTTTATCTAGTAAAACATTTTTTTAAAAAAATTTTTGGCTTGCTGAGTATAAATAATATAACTTTGGATCGTCACTATTTTTTTTGACTTGACTTTTAGAGCTCCTGATGAACACTGTTACACTAAGTTATATGAATATAAAGCTCTATATGAGACATAATATTAAAACAGATTTGCTTGCTAGTGTATTTGTAGGTTTAAAATATTTTTTATGGGAATTTGGACAAGCTAAACATCTCTCCCAATGTGGGAAAACAAAAGGGTGTGTTGCAAGCTATAAAACACAATAATCTGAGATTGTTCTCTGATTGTTGGTTATTTTTTGTGATGATTCCAGGAGAGTACTGCGGTATTTAAATACAGTAGGAGAAAAAGTTACAGAACAAATACTGAGGTTTTAATTGAGCATCTTCCTGCACACCCACATCATTTGAACTCCTCCTCTTCATGTCACGTTTAAGCAGTCTGAATTGACAGAGCCTGGAGAGAAATAGATACTCAACATCAGCTCCCCTGCCTCCTTTAACAAAGGATTTGACTGTCAGGTTTTTTGCTGCTTGTGTTAGACAGCTAGTGGGGCAGTGGGTAAAGATAATGAGACCTGGAAAAGGGTCTTGAGGTATGAATGGAGTCTGTGAGAAATCAAAGGGGAGCAGGCAAGTTTCAGAAATGATAGAAAGAAGGAAATTTCCCTGCCATCTACAAGAATGGCTGTGTTGCTACCCAAATAGCCACTGAAAATTGCTGGGCTGAGAGTAAAGCCACTGCAAAGGGACAACTCCTTCAAAGAAGTGCGGATGGGAAAAACATTTGTTCCTGAACTTTTAAGTCTTCCTCACTAAAAAACCCAGAGTCTTCTCTGTTTAAAGAATTAGCTCATTCTATCACAGTATTTTGTGACCTAAGGAAACTTTTCCTTGGAGACAGTGGTCAACTTTAATGTCTTCCAGTTTTTTGTCTTTTGGTAGCTCATATTAAAGAAAATGTGCAGGTAGTCCAATTTACACAGCTCTGGCAAATGGACTTTTCACATCTCCCTTATTCAGTGCAGGAGTCCAAGGACTTGTAAGACTCATACTTCTCCTTCCCAGTGCCTCCCTTTGCTTCTCAGATTGGAAAGGGAACATGTGCCAGATGGAGACTTAAACTGACAATTTTCTTCTTCCCCTTCTCCCAGCCTATGATTGCTTTGAGCTGTTTTCAAAGTTACCATTCAATCCTAAAAAAAACCAAGTTATCTTTACCTGGGATAGTTGTATGGTTCTGCTGTTCTGCCAGGATAAGCATCAGCATGCTGTAATTTCTTTTTCACAATCCACTGAAATCTGGCAATACCTCCCATAGACTTTAATAAGGTTTACATCCAGGCTCTCAATGATAGCAAATTCTGTTTGTTTTGACGTGTGCAGATTATGGCAGTATTAGCCGGATAACGAATTTCCCACTGTTGAGGAACACATAGCTAAGTCACTGAATTTTCATCTGTTAGCGGTGCTTACATAATATGAAGCAATATAACCTAATGGGATCTGACCTGAAACCACAGCTTCCTAATATTACATCACAAATTTTAAAAAACAGCAAGTACTTGGAAGGCAGTGAATGGTTTCTCTTTTTGTTAAACCTCACTGAATATGTTTACTCAGTGCACTTCATGCCTTAGGTGTATTAAATTACCCTGAGCATGATTTTTTTTTTCAAATTCACTTTTCTATGAAGTTATTTAAAATGACATCAAAGCCTTGTACTATAAAGGGATTAATTTAGATGACTTCAAAACCAATAAACTTTGATTTAGACTTTAATTGAAAGTTTAGTTCTTTCCCCTTCTCTCACTGATACCAAATTATTTCCTATTAAAAAGACTTTTAATAAAAACATATAAAAAGTGAAGTAAGCACTAAAGGATATACATATCCAGGATTTTTAAAGCATTTTTTAGCATAAAATACACGGGAGAAAGCAACAAGCCGCAGCCACCAATCTCTATAGTTATCTGTTAGACTTGTCACACAACACATCGTGCTCATCCACAGCCCAAAGGCAAGCTGCGAGGACTGACTGTTAAATGTGGAGCATGAAGGTTTTCAAATTCACCATTCTCTTGGAGTGCTACTGTCCCATGGCAGCCCTTTGGGAAGCACTGGTCTACAAGAAAGGTTCATATCACTTCTGCACTCTTCAGAGTGACTTCAGTCTTTTTGTTTTCACATTGAAAAGTCTCTAGTTCCTGGCTAGTTTGCCTTCCAGAACTGGTATTCTCACAAGCCTGGATGGGAACCAGGGTGCCTCCAAACTGATTTCTGTAAATTTGGTGCAATAAACCAAAAATATGGTGTAAATTCTGTCTATGCTTACCTTTTCAACTTACCATGATTGTCAACTTCATTTTAAAGACTTGCAGAGCTGATAGACTTCTGGAACTGTTCTGTGGTGCACTTTTCTTTCCTCATTTATCTATGTAGAATTGATTCTATTGCAGGAGCTTTAAAAAACATTTTTTTCTAAGGAAGAAATATTTAATTGTTGCATGAATAGGTCACTGTGGCAGAATAATTTGGTGTTAGTATAATGCAAGGAATAAGCATATCAATGATAGAATCAGCATGCAGGCAAAGTTGTTAACCATGAATAAGAACAGGAAGAAGTTTAAAGTGAAATAGAATAAAAGGAACAAATGGATTGTTGTAAGATGATCAATAACACAACAAGCTATATTATATAAAAAATAATCTAGACATCTTAGACTAGGTACCTAATTTTGATATATCTACTCTTAGTTGCAATGAATCAGAAGGTAAATAGCTGTACAAATCACAATTTTTAGGAGATAAGCATTCTTGGAGACTTTTTTCTTGTTTCCTAGTGAAGATAAAAAAAATGACTGATTGGTCTTGTTATAGTGCTGCACAGGTTAACTATTATTTCTTATAATTCCAGAAAAAGAATTTGTTCTGTAGATGAGATTACTCTATAATAAGCTGTAGAAGGAAGTATACTAAGGTAAAAAAACAGATGAGTCCAAGGACTTTCTGTCATGTCGATACAGAAATAACACTTCTATAATATTCTCTTCCTGATTTATTTCCTTGGTATAAGAACTGTGTATAATCTATTTTTCTCTACTAATTATCCAGCTCTGATCAGTTTTGAGGTAGGATTCTGAGTATGATAGAGCTATAATCTCATTTTTGCAGTCACTTTCCTCTAGCTTATATTGGTATGTTTGCATTTATACTGGCCCTTGTATAAGACAGTGTGTGCTGAAGATATCTGACAACAGTGCCCTGCAGCACTGGTGAAACTCCAGTCACAGCACAGTCTTGCAGCATCTTAAGGACTGTGCTAAGTTCAGACTGGGCACCTACACCAACAACAGGTCCCAACAGACTCCAGAGTCAGAGGGAGCCTGCCGGGCACACCTGAAGGCCAGTGGCTGTCTAGGCAGGCTGTCTACAGGCTGCCTGTAAGAAAGCTTGTAAAAGTGAGATGGATGCTTTCATTTTGTGAGAATACTCTTGGACTGTGGTCTTGGCTTCAGCAAGGTAAAGAAGGAAATGTAACAGTTATGTCCAAAGACACAGAAAAGAATAGCTTAAAATGTTGAACTTTGCAACCAGGGGAGAAGCCAGGAGGTTGTACTTCACTTTCAAGCAAAACAGCAAAATAGCAAGTGTTTAATTAAAAAAAACCCACAAACCCCAAAAGTTTCTCATCAATTATTTCCCCCCTCCGTGTCTTTGTACTTAGCTTCTGTCTTGAGGCTTGTTCTTAACTTGAGTTGAAAATTCTAAATAAAAATGAAAGCTTTGCCCTCAGAGGGTTGTTTGCAGCTCATTCAGCCATGGAAATCTGTAAAATTTCAGCAACAAGAAAGAAGGACCAATTAAAACAAAATACATGTGCTGTGATTTAACAGAGACATGTACAGGATCTATTGTTTTCCTGGTATAATACCACAGTTTGCGGCAGTCACATCTGTTGTAAATTCAGCCCCCCATAGCTGTCTATTTATTAAGTCACACAGGCTCTTTGGAACATTGCACTAAAATATAACTTGAAGAGGATTGTCATCTGTGTCAGAGGAAGCTAAGAGGAACAAACTCTTCAGTATTTCTGAATATGCTTTTGTAGGACACTGCTCCTTTGTTCATTTGAAGAGTAAAGAGCTGACAGAGAGATCTAAAAATCCAAAAGCATTTTTTTGCATTATTCTTATATATTTTGTTCTATTGGATAATTAATGAGACCTTTCTATGATCACGGACTACTTTTTTGTATTTGTTCTCCCAGCAGCCTGAGTACAATTAAAGTACTTTGGACATTTGTGGCGCTGTCTATATTGAAGCGTATCATATTCATTTTCAGGCATCTTTTGAATTCATCGAGACATTATTTACATTCCCAACTTTAGCTGCTCTTACTTGCATTGAAATTTCATACCTTATTGTACTAATTGTATTAGTCTTTAAATGCTCACAGGTGGTCACCTCACCTGCCTTTAAGGCATAGGAAAATAATACCTGGTTCAAACTCATCAGCTATACTCCCTTTGTAATGAATTGGCACTACTTCCAGAGAGAAATTTATTCTTGAGTGGCTGTAGGGAGTACCTAAATATCTGGAAGTCTACATTTGACCATGTAAAGGAAAGAATTTAACTGTGTTTTTCTAACTTCCAACACATAATTTCTGATTCCTTTTTCCTTTCTTTGCTTTGCAATTGAAGAATCTTCCTGGTTCATGTTCAATATTTTCTGTGTTACAATATTGGCAGTATTCACAGTGAATGAGCTGTCTACTGATCTAATACAGCAAGAACAAAATCACAAATTCTTCTCAGTAGGGGTATGTCTGGGCTTAGGTGAGAAGCAACCATTTAGAGCTGATTGTTCCTATCACTAGTGTTATGCTGATGTGAAGAGACATGTTCCTAATACTTTCTTTATGCCTTATGAACTGAAAAGACAGTAAGGATTCAGATGCCTCTCAGTGACCTACAAGAAGATGGGAGAGATTGTCTACTCTTTATTCAGAGCTATGACTAATACAAAGAGCTAAAGCTACATGCCATCTAACCTCTGAATGGGACACTACATAGTGGTATTCCCTGCAGCTGCTTTTTTCATTAAAGAAAACGGTGTTTGTTTCTGTTACAATGACAATTTTTTAAAGGAATAAATGTATCTCTGCCTGCCTTCCTCAACTCCTCATTGGTGAGTTTCAAGCAAGGATCTTCAGGAAGTGTAAGTTTTATAAGAGTAAGTGACTGTGAAAATGAGCAAGTTTTTAGTGATAGCTGCTTAATGGTAAATCTCTGCAGTGTCTACAAAAAACAGCCCAGGTTGTTAGTTTCTGCTTCCTGGAACTCCTGTATCTTTCTGTGCAAAGCTGCAGATCTGTTGTTTCTCATTGTGTGTTCCCACTGTCACTTTAGCTTACTACCTTCTTTTTTTCCAGGATCCTCAGCACACGTACTATATGCATGTATATATAAATTTGACTATAAATTTGACTCTGGGCTTCCTTCTGGAGTAACTCACTAGCTTCCTATGAGATTAAATTGTTAAATTCTTGCTGATGTGAGAATCACAGTTTAGCACACCGCATCCCTTATTTATTCCACTGAAAGCTCAGCCTTCGTCAATCGTTTGCCTACAGTCTCAGATTCATCTCTAGCAAAGTTGCAATAAGTGAAAAATAGTTCTCTAAGGAAGACTCCCCCTATAGTGACTTTCTGCATAGGTCAAAACATAAAATATTATTTATTACTTCTTTCAATGAGAATAAGATCAATTATAAAGTTGTTATTAGGACTAGATCATGTAGGCTTATACTTAGGCGTAAATCCATATTAATACAAATTGTCCAAAAGAAAGAGAGGAACCCAGTTAAGGAAGTGCATGTGATTTGTTTCTGCATCATTCAGTCTTAATTACTATATCCAAAAGTAATCTTATTTATGAAGTTAAAAAAATGCAACGTGATGATTTTCAGAGTCTGAAGGCCTTCAAATTGCACATCAGTTTTGGGTCTCATACATGGACGGCAGCACAACGATGATTAGCTCCACTTGCAATATCTGCAATTACAAGTACAAAAACTCAGCTATCAAACGAATTGAACTAAGCCTTCCTGCATAAAGCATGTTATTTAATCTCCACAATCTGTTTGCCACCCATTGTGATACAACTACATTAATGCATTAAATTAAGCGATTTTATTTTACAGCTTGCATACAAATCAATACAGCAAGTGAGTGAATATTAACTAACCTGAACCCTAATTAAAGAGCAATGTCACACTTATGGCTGCTTTATCTTGATATTTGAAAGGTTTTTTTAATTATTATCTGAGGTCAGACACTCTTTCATAATCAAACAAAATATGCAGCTATCTGCATTATTAAAATGCTACACGTTGTATTAACAGCCTGGGCTAAGGATAAGTGCATGTGCAATAGGAACAGAAAGTTGTGCAGTTTTTTAGTAAGCCTGTTAAAGATTATATAACAAATATTTCTTCCTATCTTATGTTTTCTCAAGCAGCGTAGTGCACACCTTATTTGTATTTGAACAGAATTAGAGCAATAAATGACAGGTGCAGTCACTGGTCACTCATTACTGCTTGGAGATTTTGCATGAATGGAGAGATAAAATTAGTTTTAAAAATTGCATCATACAAATTGTAAGTTATACATTTTTTCTTGTTTCAGGGGGAAAGTTAAATGAGCTTGTGACTTCTTAAATATCCTATATCTCCAATGTAGTAGTTAAGGAATCTAAATGTCTCAGGGGTTTTCTCCTCTTATCTCCAAGGGAGAAGATTTCTTTCCAAACTGTTTAAACAAAAGTGCTTAAGTGTGTGCAAAATTTTTTTAATGGCCTTTTGATTTGAGTGAAACAGTTCTGTTGATATTAAATGCATATCCATTTTGTTAAATTGTTTATATACTTCCTACCCTCCTAGAGATTTCTACCTCTTGGGCTAATGTCTAAAATGTGCCAGATCAAAATGTGCTTTAGAACATTTAGTTGCAAAACTAACAAAGCCAAATTAAGGCAGAATGGCCTGTGGGATCCCCTATGCTGTAGGCACATTCTTCATTGGTTACACAAACTTTAAGAGTTATGATGAATGGAGCAGTTTGTCAGTCTTTGGGAGTTTCAGACTCTCAAGAGAAAACAACATAAAGAAGTTATATAGTTCACATTTACAAGTATTTCTCTGCATCCTTCAGAGGTAGAAATGTGAGGGAGAGTATAAATGAAACTGGGAATCTGATTTTTATGAACCCGAGTACTGGCACAGTCCTGAAATGCTAATGCTTTGGTGCTGTCTTGGAAATCTCTTAATTTCTGGTTATTCTATGTATTTTAAGCTTGAGACTGAAGTCAGTTATGTAGCAAGAAAGATTACTTCACTTCTAACCCATTCTGGCTACTACCACAAGGTTTTATGATCATTTTCTTAAGCTTTTACAAGCTCAGTGCCTCCTTCTTACAAGTACAAGATGGCCAAAGGTCACATTAACTTTGTGAGGGAATCTTTATAAAGTTAGTAAAATTCTGTTAGGAGTCTTGTCCACATTACTACTCTTGTGCTCTATGCACTTCATCTCCATGTGCTTTTCCACATGACAGATTCCTTAAGTATCTAAAAGACACTTAAAAATACACCTTGAGGTGAAGAAACTCTGCCATTGATTTGGCTGAGCAAAACAGGAATTTGAGGATAGATATCTACCTGCAAAGGTGAATCAAAAGAGCACAGTCCTTACTTTTCTGTGATTTTAAAAAGTGGATTAATATTTTCTTCAGGAAAAAAATCATCTGCTTAGTAGTGTGAAGGCTACAGAACATAAAGCAATAGTTTTACTTGTATCCCTATTCTTTTTCAAGTTACAATAGCAAAGAGTTATTTTTACACAAAAACACCCTCTAGTCTCTCTTGATTTACAGTGAGAAACTGACATACTATAGATCTTCCAGAGTAAACTGCGGTCTTTCCTCAGGTTATCATTTTCTTGTCTCCTGTGAGAACTGAATCTACTTTTTTCACTGTTCAATCACATGTCCCTTACACATTAATTCTCGTTCTGCTTATGTATGTATCCTAGGGTTGAGCTGAATACAAAGAGAATTAGTATTATAATATACCTTTAATTAAAAAAATCCAGATAACTAAAGTTCTCAATCCAGTCCCCTTCTGAATTTCATACCTATTTTTGTTAAATAACTCAAAACATTGCACGCTCTTCATGAAATCATGTCAATCACAAATATCTCAAATGGGATCACAATTTCTCCCATGCTAAACATGTAAAAGAGTATTATACTGATTTATTTTATCTACCACAAACGAGATTATAGAAAAGGTGACATTTGTATTGAATACATCTGTCTTTTACTATCACTTTTGTCAAATCATATGTAAGGCAACCACATATTATCTGATCCTGTGATGAAAAACTGAATTATAATATATAGATGTAAAAGGGAGAGAGAATGTTATCATAACTTGCATTTTTTTCTTGTACTTCAGTGCTAGATTCCTGAATTTTTTAATGCAATCTTTATTTATCTGACAGTGGAGATAGAGGGACAGACAGAAAGAATGAGGGGAGGGAGAAGAAAGAAAGAGGGAGAGAGAGAGGAGAGAAAGAGCGAAAAGGTGAGAAAGAGAGAAAGAAAGAATGAAAAAGAAAGAGTTTTGAGTAATGCTTGCAGTGTTGCACAGATAAAGTGCTTGAATATCAATGTTTTTTAACAGTTTGCCTCTGCAGCTTTGGTTACACTAAGTTTATTGTATTGGGTTGATGCGACAAGGTTCTGGTAGCAGGGGGGTTACAGGGGTGGCTTGTGTGAGAAGCTGCTAGAAGCTTACCCCATGTCTGACAGAGCCAATGCCAGCCAGCTCCAGGATGGACCTGCTGCTGGCCAATGCCAGCAATTGTGGTAGCAGCTCTGTGATAACATATTTAAGAAGGGGAAAAAAAACCTACAGAACAGCAGCTGGGAGAGAGGAGTGAGAATATGTAAGAGAAAAAAATCTGCAGACACCAAGAACAGTGAAGAAGGAGGGGGAGAAGGTGATCCAGGTGCCGGAACAGAGGTTCCCCTGCAGCCCATGGTGAAGACCATGGTGAGGCAAGTTGTGTCCCTGAAGACCATGGAAGTCAACAGTGGAGCACCTCATGCCAGAGCAGGTGGATGCCCAAGGGAGGCTGTGACCCCATGGGAAGTTCATGATGGAGCAGGCTCCTGACAGGACCTGGTGACGTGTAGAGAGAGGAGCCCACCCTGGAGCAGCTTTCCTGGAAGGACTTGTGACCCTGTGGGGGACCCATGCTGGAGCAGTTTGTGAAGAACTGCAGCCCATAGGAAGGACTCACATTGGAGAAGTTTGTGGAGGACTGTCTCCTGTGGGAGGGACCCTACACTGAAGTAGGGGAAAAGTGTGAAGAGTCCTCCCTGCTGAGAAGGAAGGAGTGGCAGACATGATGTGTGATGAACTGACCACAACCCCCTTTCCCCGTCCCCCTGCAGCAGGTAGAGAAAATTAAGAGGAAAGCTGAGGAAGGGAAGAGGGGACGGGTGGGGGGAGTTATTTCAAGATTTAATTTTTATTTCTCATTACATTACTCTGATTTGATTGGTAATAAATTAATTTCCCCAAGTTGAGTCTGTTTTGCCCATGAGAGTAATTAGTGAGCGATCTCTCCCTGTCCTTATCTTGACCCATGAGTCTTTCATTATATTTTCTCTTCCCTGTCCAGCTGAGGAGGGGGAGTGACAGAGCGGCTTTAATCTAGCCAGGGTCAACCCACCACATTTATGAACTCTGGAAAGACAATAACGTGGCATACCTATTCATTACTGGTTCAAGAAACCTAACCAAAAGGAATGAAGATCTGTTCTGGGATCTGGCCATTGAAGTCAGTACCAGAGTGAACTTATCCCTCCCTGGCTGCCCTCAGGGTGCAGGAGACCCAGCTGGCAGCCCCACCTCCAGGCACAGGACATGGGTTCCCCTTCATCTCCTTTGGCTGCCACTGTCAAAGGAAGAAGTGAACTGTCCTTCAGAGTGTGATTCAGAGGTTGCAGGTGAGAACCCAGTATGGCAGCCTGCCCCCTGAGGAGTCTTGGTAACTACTTACCGGGGGGGGGGGGGGGGGGGACCGGGGACAGGGGACGGTGAACGGGACGGACAGACGAGGCTGTGTTTGCTGCTTCTCATTCTCCTGGGGGGCATGCAGAGAGGAGTCTGAGCTAATCTTTCCTGCAGGCCTCTTTTTCTCCACGCATCAGAAATAGAGAGTCTCTGGGAAGCAGAAGAGGGTTAGCCATTATCAACTTTGTTTTTGCTTTGGAACTATGATATTAAAACAAATGCAACTCTCAGGTTTAAGGGTCACTTAGTAAGTTTGCCTCTCTGCCTCTCACACAGGTTTTCTTCAGTGTTTCCTGGCTTATAGGAAGGGGGAAAAGACTGTCATTTAAATATAAATTCATTTTTTAAACAAAAGTGAAAGCAAGAGAATGCTGTAAGCAATGAGTGTGTGACACTGTACATAGAACAATGACAAATTTTAATTGGCTGTCTATTACAGGATCTCTGTTTTTTCACCTCACTTTCCATAATGCTAGATATGTCTGTAAGTTTTTATCCCTTCTTTCACCCTGTAATATAAAATTGTCTGACAAGGACTGATAACCACTATAAAAAGTCCTAAGCCTCTGCTTAATGTTTTTAATAGCAAATAATTTCATCTGAAATAAAAGGAGTTGTCAAAGTATAATGAGCATTTCCCACATCCTTTAATTGCATTGCACTGGGAAGCTAGTATTCTATTTACTGTATTAATTAAAGAACATTTCCTTTTGCTATGCCATCATATTTTAGTAAAATATCTCAGAAGACTTATTTTTTTTGGGGGGGGGGGGGGGGGAGGCTAAATTGTCACAGAAAGCAAGTAATCTATGACATTTCCATGATAATATCTATTTGTTCTAAATTACTATGAAAACATGTCAAATTTATTTCATGAAATGGGATTTAGACAATAGCTAATGTTTAATTCTTAAGCTACTTTTTGGAATAACCCATTCCTTATACCCTACATGGTCTTTCTGAGCCACTCTGGAGTCTAAGTGTTAATCTTTTATCTACCAAATGACTGAAAAGAAAATATGACATATCATAGGCTAGTAAAAATGAGCTGTCTTGTCTTATGCCTTGTTATTTTCTTTCTAAACTAATTCCATTATGAAATGAGAAGTGAATGCTGACAGTTGTGGAGTCCTGCCACAGTATCCTCCCTATCTATGTTTTATTACACTTAAGAAAGGTAGAGCACTGTGCAGCAGCAGCACTGCCATTGTCTTTAGGGTCATCACATTGACTCTGTATCACCCAAGTAGCTGTGAGTCCTAGTGTGCTGCCTTCTACCTGATTACCAGCACAGCACAGTCACCACTAACAGATAATACTAAGCATATCAGGAGCCTTAAAGTCATGAAAGCAAACTGAAAAATCTAATTGTTGGTTCAAGGGAAGCCTTTTTTTGCTATCCAAACAGTAGCAACATCATTTCTCAGCAGACTTTTTCATCTAGCATGAAATGTCATCAATGCTGAAGAGGAAAACAAAAATAATTACTTTTGGACTATTCTGTAGTTGCATGTGAGGTAAATTATCGAGCTGTATAGGACAGCTGATACAGAGAAACTGGCAGAAGCACTGAATATTTAACCATGATTAAGAGACCTATGTAAGATGAATTTGTCACTATCTGCTTTCCCCCATTATTGCCATTTATCCCCATGTCCTCTTACCTCATGACCTGTCATAAAGCTGGAAAAATGACATGCAGAGAACTATTATATAGCCACCAATGCTAGAATAAATTAAGATAGCTCAGTGCAGAAAATCTATTAAAGTATATCATAAACTAATATTGTATTAAATATAACAGTATGTAACATTACAGAAAGAATTATATACAAAATTTTAGAAATTTATAGAATAATAGTAATAAATATAGTAATAGTAATAACTATAATCTGAGGCAGTATGTATTGTTTCCTTAGAAGAGTTAACCGGAAGGTTATAAATGTATGTAATAAACTGTCATATGGTAAGGCTCTGTATTCATCTGGTGATTTTTATGACTTATTTATATTCAGGTTATCAAGATCCACAAAGCAAAATATGTTAAATAACAAAAAGCAACAACTGCACAAAAATAAATAGAAGTTGCCTTCTATTTTCTTTCCACTGAAATGAAAGACAAACATGCCATTTCAAAGAGTTGTGAGGTCTGTTTAATGTAGCAGGCTTTTGAATATCTATATAATAAAGAATTCAAACAGCCTATCAAGTCTTTGTTCCGCTGAAAGTTGGTATATGGTCCTGGATTTGAATCCTGAGGTCACTCACTGAGGAACCAAGTTCCTCCTGGGCATAGTTAGATTATGCACTGCTGACATGAGTCCCACTCCAGACAGCTAAAAGACTTAGGAACTTGTCCATCTTAGGTATCTTGGCCCACTGCAAACATCAGCAGAAATAACTGAGTGTCATTAAAAAGTGAGTTATTCACCTGAATTTAGACACCTGAAAGTTATGAGTTTAAACTTTCAGTTTAGTCTTTTATGGCCAATAAGAAGAAATAGATGCCACTTAAAGTAAGCATCTCAGACTCACCAAGGTATTTTCTAATAAATGCATTCTACTTAGGTCTCATATTATGGAGCTGAGAACAGACCAGAGAACCATAATTCTAGAGTAAAATGAAATTATATGGCTTCTGTTATTCAGGAGTTCAGATTAGATTATCAGAGCAGTCTCTTCTGCCTTTAAAATACATGAACCTCTTAATTTTAATAATCTTTCACGTAGTGTGCAGCTGTAGGACAGCAAAAGTTAGTCTCATTTTTTGGATCTTACCTTGCAGTGGTAAGCTATTTTCATTGCTCTGTCAGCTTCACATTATAAAGATGTTGTCAATTATAAATTGTATAGCTCTTCTTCAGTTTCTATGCATCATGAGCTCTAGTCAGATTGGTCAGAAGCCTAAGATTCACTGACTCAAAGGAAATTGAAAGTGATAACTTGTAATGTGCATTCTGGTAGTAGATTATAGTATCTGACAGACGTGCTAAAGTTGGTGGGTTTTAAAAATTTTTTTGGTACTGTATATCTACTTTCTATTGTCGTCATTATTTTCAGTTCTTTCATGTTGTATTATGTCTGTTGAGGGTTTTATAAAAGTGTTAGGTTTTGGGAGAAACATAATTCCTAGTCACAGAGGAAGTCCAAACTTATGGTATAGCCCCAAAAGCTCATTTTAAGAGTTCTTAATCCATTGAAAAGGTGCTTCTAAATTCTTATGCTCCCTTTTCCCATGGTAATAGCATCTCTGCAAGTCTTCAGAGTATCTTTGGGTTTCCTCAGCAATGTAGCCTTAGCTATTCAAATCCATCATCTTTAATTGTTGCTGCTTCATCATGCAATATGGGGATATCCATGTGCTGTTCTCAGGTTGTGATTGCTGAACCCTACACAGTGCCTATGAGTGGCAGCTGGCCTGATTGCAAGGTCATTATTAGGCAAAATTCAGAATGCAAAGAGCAACTGGGTCTTCTTTATAAAACCTTGCTCTATAAACTCCACTGTACAACTAATAAAACCTATCCCTTTATCAATCAGACAAAATGTTTACCATAACTTGACAGGCAATAAAGAGTTCTGCCTCAAACCTTGCCTTTCTTTTGCAGTCACCCTTGTCCCTTTAACGAGTCTTTAACTGCCACAAAGCTGCTGTACAAGTTATATTCAATATTTCAAGTCAGGTGACGGATGTGTGGAGCAGTAGTAGTATATAATTTAATAATGTGCTTGCTCTGTTTGCTCTGCAGCTGAGGCCACTTTTCAGAGAAAACAACTGATAGTCAAGTGCCTTACTTTTGTGGGGAACAACCTGAAACACTTGGGCAGGAACAGCGTGGACCATAAAGTGTGAACCTGTTCAATTTGATATCAGGAAAGTAAATAATGTACCCTCAAATGGCATTAGGCACACACACAAAAAAGCAGATATGTTGAATGAATCTGTTCAGATTTATGACTACCTTTTGAGAATTGCAAAGTAGTGGGATATGTAATACAAGCCTGAAAGCAAATGTACACTTAAAAATGTACTTAATTTTTCATGGAATATTTCTTTTGAAAATTTAAAAGGTTTCATATTGACCCACAATCCTCACTAGTTTAATAACAAAGAAGTAAGAAGATGGAAATCTTCATTCAGATCCAAGGGTTACACCAGGTTATGGAATGATGTGTCACTCCATGTACTGTTAGAGACAATATGGCATGACTCATTTTGTCATTAAACAATTCAATAAAAACCCTTCAGGATTTATTGTTGCAGGAATTGGGTATATTTGGGGACTTAATGCTTGACCAAAAAGTGAGGGACTTGCCCTAGTAGATCTGAATAGCTGGTAGGTAGTTAAAAATCTTAATTAACAAAATAAGGGAGACATTTCAGGCAACACAGGAAACACTCACAAAGACAGAAGATGATAATTAAAATGGATTGAACATCCAAGCTTAGGCCATAACTCTTAGTCCAACATACATGCTGCAAAGGCCATAGACCCAGCTACTGTGTTTACAGCATCAACTAGGCATGGATTTATTGGGAGAACTTAAGTGGGAGATATATACATTAACGAAGATGATCAGGGGGCTAGAGCACCTCCCTTATGAGGACAGACTGAGTTGGGGTTGTTCAGCCTGGAGAAGAGAAGGCTCTGAGGAGACCTTGTAGAGGCCTTCTAGTACTTAAAGGGGGCCGACAGGAAAGATGTGGAGGGACTCTTTATCAGGGAGTGTAGTGATAGGGTGAGGGGTAACAGTTTTAAACAGAAAGAGGGTAGATTTAGATTAGATATTAGGAAGAAATTCTTTACAGTGAGGATGGTGAGACACTGGCACAGGTTGCCCAGAGAAGCTGTGGCTGCCCCCTCCCTGGCAGTGTTCAAGGCCAGGTTGGACGGGGCTTTGAGCAACCTGATTTAGTGGAAGATGTCCCTGCCCATGGCGGGGGGGTTGGAACTGGACAATCTTTAATGTCCCTTCTCACCCAAATCATTCTATGATTCTGTAAAACCAACATTGAACATATTTCCTCAGAAGATCCTGAAAACAGAAAAATTGAACCAGAGAAGTAAGTTTAAAAGTTTAAAGGAGAAAGGATCTGAAAATGGAAGCATTGTTTGAATACTTGTAAGGAAACAAAGAGCAGTGATGAAGAATCAGTTGTAGCTTTGTGAAAAGAGATTTTTCTACCTTTCTGATTTGTATCCTATGAGTCACAAAAAAATTTCTACAGGGTCTCACATGCGAAAAATTGTTATGAAGATGGCTAACTTTTCTTTAAAGGGGAAAAACAAATCTGGTGGCAGGGGGTATATATTTTTAAAGCTAAATGAATAAGGTTATAGGTTATATGTGTCCTACAAAAAGATAGTGATACAGGAAACAAATGTATAGGTCAAATATAAGACAGAGAAGGCAAACTTCAGGTGAACAAAACGGACATGTTCAAGATATAGATTCTCTGTACCTAAAGATTTCGGTCCTTTTGAAATATTCAGACTTGTCTACAGAGCAGTCCAAGATGTCGAAAGTATACACTCCGTATTAAAAACCTCACATTTAATGTGTATGCCTTATTTTTTTGTACAACTAAGTCTGTGTTTTGGAAGAAATAGTGGTTTTAAGTGTCTCAGTTCAAGACAGGATCACTTACATGCACTCAGCATAAAATGTTTAGCAGTTCCATGAGATATACTTTGAAAAATATAAGCTACTTGTTAAAACACTAATAAACACAAAAGTGAACAAATGGAAAATTGTATGAGGTACTGAAAGAGGATCTAAGAAGAAAATAAAACTTCAGTTTGATATAAAGAGGGAAAATATCAGAGGAACTCAGATTATAGTGCCGAAGTAACAGCATCAGTGGTGAATAAATGGGGTGACATCAGCACCTCCATGTTGTACAGCCCAGAGGGAGGGAAGTGTCTATATTTCTGTGCGAGAAAGATACTAGATAAGAGAAGGCTATGTATAAAAATCCAGATGATTACAGCTGCAGCAAAATGTTTGTATAGACAGAAAGCAAAGATCAACTATTATTTCAGGCTATTGTGGACCAGAAGCACAGTATCTAGGTACATGAAATTCAAAGAGATGAAGGGAGTTGAAGATTTTCACTATTCAGAGACCTATCTGACAAAGAAATCAGTGTTGTCAGTGGTGAAAATAGGAAGCCTTTGGCAGCATTTGGCAAGTGTTCTTGTAAAAGCCTGCTAATTCGTGGTTCATGTTTCTTTCCTTTAGACCATAACTGAGGATAAGGAACCAAAAAGGTTGTCTTTAGATCTTCTTGTCTTAATGTTTTCCTTCTTTCCTTTCTTTCTTATACTTTTGGGGAATAAAAAGTTCTTTAAAATGTTTTGCAGATTTTTATCAATGCCTTCTTCATTTCTGTCTTGCCTTTAGGAGTGTCTTTAACGTCACCAGTCTCACATGCATATTGAAAACATTTTATATGCAATCTTGATGCACTGATCCTGTTGCTCTGAACAGTTGCTGACATTTAGATAGCTCTGTTGCATCCACTGCCAGTTATATTTGATTTTTTTTGCTGGCTCAATGACACCAATTTTAATTATATTTTTATAAAGTTCATCTGTATATTGTTAGCCTAATGTGTACCTTCCAGTTTATGAAAAAAATTGTCTATCAGAGAAATGGCAGCTTGTCTGGGATGCTAAGAGCTAACTGCCTTTGCCAGAATAGGTGACATTATGGATAAGGGGGTGACAGCCTCCACTGCCATTGATTTGAATTCTAGTATCCCTTTTAAAATTAGCAATACTTCCCTCTCTTCCCCCCCACCAAAAAACCCTCTGTAATTAATAACAAGGGCAGGAGCTAAACAGGAAATCAAGGCTCTTTGTTCTTTCCCTGTGTACGGGAGGGGAAAAAAAAAGAATATTTTCTTTTACAAGCCATGTGATGTGCATAGTAATATGGCTTGAGTTCTCTGTGTTTACGTAGCAATCTCAAATTAAATCTTGATTCTTTTCCTTTTTCATCCTCATCAGTCCCTTTTTTGGCTTGACTACTAATGAATACCTTAAAAAAAATGTGGCAAACAAAAAGTTTTCTTGTGACAAACTTAACCTGTGCACACTTTGACTTTCTAGAAGTAAAAATTCTCTCTCCATGCTTCTGACCCCTTTAGTTATTTTTAAATATTCTCAGGATAATTACTTGCTATGGGTCAAAAGTCTAAAGTTATGTAGCAAGTTTTTGACTATAGTAACTTCAGAATGCCCCTCTTAAATTTAACTTACACTTTTTATTTTCTACTCTGTCATTAACACTGTTTATCTAAAAGCTAAACCATATGCTGATATGTCATTTCCTTCCCATTGAGGTTTTCTCCCTTCCCCTCCTATCATCAACATTCATTTGAAATCAGTGTTAAAGAAGTCTGCTTATAAAAAATTAACCAAAATAAAAGGAAAGATAGAAAAAAATCTTGCTTCTCTGACTGGTTCTGTGATGATTTACACACATGGAGAATCTGACTCATACATTTAAAAGCAAAGTCCACTGTGGATTAGAAAGAGAGAGTAAGCTTCTCCACTGAAAAGATTTTTATAATAGCCTTTGTCTCACAGTGATGTTTCACTTGAAAGACTTTGATAACCCACACTTTCTTCTAAATCTATTCTAACCCTTTCTTCAAGCTTACATGGTATTTTAGAAGTTTTGCATGGATTCTGCCTCTGAAAAGGGCAAGGGGGGAAATAGACTATGCAATTGGAGGCCAACCTGTCATTACTGACCTTTTCAGGGAAGAAGACAATGAAACACTCTATAATGACAGAGTTGTTTCTTTCCCTAAAATATCACATGCCTGAAATCCAGCATCCACACTGGCTAGGACTCTGGTATGTATGCTCCAGTTAGATGGGTTAGATGGTATGTCTGCTATCAGCTTTCTTGGAAATTCTAACTGAAAAGGTAAATACTAATAAATCCATTAAATACAAAGTTAATATATATTTTTTTTTTAATCCCTTTTCATTTTTTATGATGTTGCAATCACACAGTATAGGATTAGCATTTTAGAAGTGTTTGTTACAGTAAATGTTTGTATCTCAGCCTTTTTCCCACTGACTTCAGGATGGCTGCTGGAAAAAATAAGAAAATTTGAAAAACAGACAAACAAACAAAACCTCTGGTTCATGCACTTTTAAGTGATTTGGGCTACAACAGTGTAAACACACTGTGAATCCTACCAAAGCTTGACAGCAGCCCTTTTTAGTTTGAGTTGTTATCCTTTTTCACATCTGATACGAACAGTATTTTTGCAGTAATGGCTGCCGTAGTAAGAACACATAACAAAGATACTAAACTGTTTTAAAAAATAGTGATTATTCCAAGGCTAAGTGATTCTTCCCAACTAAGTGAGGTTGAAAGAGGCTGAAAGAAGTAAAAGGCAGAAGTAATGAAGAAATTTGAAAGAGATTTCCAAGAAATAAATTTGTTCTCAGTCAAAGGATTGGCTGGTTAAGGGCATGATGAGGTAGAAGGAAGCATGAGACTGAATGAAGGTGGTGATACATGAGAGTAACAGCAAAGAAAAGCAAAGAGCAAAAAGCAAATAGCATAGGTGTGATCATGTGGTCTGTCCCATACATGGAGGGTATTGTTATACTGTAACCACTGTGACTACATATATCATGTACCTAAATTAGTTTTGAAAGAGCTAGGTCAGGAAATGCTTATATGTGGTAATATTGGCATATGTGTGCAAGAAAAGAATTATGGGGAGTCTGGAAAAATCAGAAGAAAACCAGCTACATTGAGTATAATCATAAATGTGATTTGCAAAAGTGATAAGTAGGTTAAGCATATATTCTGACCTCTTTGACTCCTATAGAGTGAAGATAACAGACATATAATGTGCATTTATTATTATCAGAGAAAATGAGGTAGTAGTTTCTGTTCTGAAATTTGTATTTTGGGAGTTAGTTACTAATCTAAAGATACTTTCCTAAATTTACTTCTGGTTAAAATACAGCATTCTGTCTGCCACTATTTTAAAGATTGATTTAAGGCATCTAAATTAGAATAAAACTTACGTTAATCAAAAATATATACAGATACTTGATGTGAAGTATACACTGAAGTGAAACCCAGTGCTACAGCTCTACTGTGTGCTTCTATGCCTATTTATGCCAGGGTGAATTTTGCAGTTTCTGCATGCAGTCATCTATCTCCAAACTCCCAGAGCCACTTATTCCTATATTCACCTCTATGCATTGCTTAAAGAAACACATTAGACAAAAGAGTGATGGTGTCTCTCAGGCTTGCATGGGCAATGCTTTGTGCTTTGTCTGCTCACAGCAAGTCATGGTAATCTAGACAATGTTCCCATAGCAGTGCTGATCTTGTTGAGCCTGATGAACATCACTCCAAGATTGTTTTGGCATAAGACACTGTATAATTTGAAATTGTTGCTAAACAAAAAGTTTTGTTTTAATTTCAGTTTCTTTCTGAATTCTGGCAAAACAAAATTAAGGGAAAAAAGGACTGAGTGTTTATTCACGTTGATTTAATCTTTAAGAGGTCATTATAAGACCCAAAAGGAGAACAAAAATTCAAAGCTAGAATACTTGACACTTCACATTTCTAGTAAAATTACATCAAGTAAGTAAACTTAAACCTGCGTAATTAACTAAAGTGTGGCTTGTGAAAGGGATGGTGCTGTGAGACAATGTAAAATTATTCCTATTTTGTAAAAATAAATACACATATTAACATAATTCAGAATAAATTGTCTGAGAAAGGTAGTGTTACTGGGAACCTCTTCCATGCCGTAATGTCAGGGGTGGCTGAAGGCAGAAGCTGTGCAGAACAAGGTCTGCTGCTGAAGACTGGCATGTGCCAGACCCCTCAGAAAGATATGCAGGTTGGGGCCTGCTGTGATCATACTTACATTTACATCTGTCTGACACCTGCCCTGTGTGACATCTGTGGCAGGATCAAGGCAAAGAAAGCAGCTCTGCTGACATGTCTGAGCTAGCTTTAATGGTCTAGGCACTGCTGGAAGTTCAACAAGTGTTACTATTCATTCAGTATTACCAATTCTTAATAATTCAATGTAAGACATAGACTATTTAGAAATCTTAAAATATAAATGAGTTTGGAGAAAAGATTCCTTCCATGAAAATATTGAAAACAATATACGAATAAACACTAAGAATGTAGAAATCATAAAGTAAATCAAATACAAAAGATGTTATTTTATAAAATCTTATGACTTTAAAAGTTATAAGCCTGCTTATAACTTTTGAATGCCTGGAACTTTCAATATTATATTGAAAGAGTAGATGAAATATTGCTTTGAAACAATTCTCTGATGAAAAACCAAGTCAAGAACTATCTGGTGAGGGTCCATCCAGAGTTCCATGGTTTAGATAAAATTGACTCCAACAGGCGCTAGTGGAATCAATACAGCAATTGGGTTTTTGCCTTTATGAAAAGCTTCGATTACATTCTTTTATCACTTGGATTTATTTTGCAGAGAGTACTTTATTCTTGTCAAATTCAGATATGTTATACCAAAAAGTCCGTTTACTACATGAAAATCCCCTGTGCCAGTCACTGCAGCTATTTGATGCAGTTTAAACATTGTTTTGATATTTGAAAAACAAACTCAGTTACCATACATTGTTCTCCCAAAAAGAGATATGATGCAGTTATGATTTCATAAATTGAAAGGGACACTATCTAGCTGAGACATAGCAATAAATGTCAGATGTTGCTATTAAACAAAGGTTGCCCTTTATGGATTTCATAAGATGATGTAGAAATAAAAATGGCTACAGGCAATCTGTGAGATTATTATTTTAAAACAATTTTAGTCTAACTTTTTCATTAAATTAATATTCTAAGCAGCCTTCTCCACCTTCCCATGAATTCTGTTATTAGAATCTTTAGATTAAACAGTTTTGAGATGTCATACGTTGACTTTGCCTATATATTTTTTAAAGGTATCAACTAGGAGAGATTGGGAGGTGCTCACCTATCAATTTATTCCATTGTTTGCAATGTTCAGTAACAGGGGCTAAATTCAGAGTTTACTGCTACATCTGTGTATGCAGATCGTTTACTCCAGAAAGGCAAGGCTTGCAAGGTGTATCTATTCTTTAAGGAATGAGGTTTGACTGCAGATTTTGTTCTGTGTAGGATGGTGCTTAATCAGTGGTAAGCCAGTGCTGGTTGGGGGTGGGGGGACAGGCTTTCTTTGTGATGTTTTCCTCAGCCCATTGCTAAGCTGGAGCAATATAATGAATGTTGAACCGCGTTGTGTGGAGCACCTATCCAGGCGTTTTGAAACACAAACAGAATTAATTTTTGAACGTGTACAGAAGATGTGCTTGTAATATTATTCACATATTAAGTCCAGTCCTGATAAATCTGGAGAACATATTGTTCCTTATGGACATAGCACTGTCTAGCACATGCAGGTTTAAGGCACAAGAGTCATCACTGACTTTGTGCATATAAAGTGTAACACATTAAAATCTTAGTCTGTGAACAGGATTAGAAGGTTGCCATTTCTTCTAACACTATTATTAGCACTACTGCTAATGCTGCTGTTAATAGACACAAAATTGTCTAGAAAACTAATGGTGAAGTAAACTGTTAGGGCTTAATACTGAAGGAGGAAGCAAGCGTGAATTCCAGTCTTTGTCTCCATTCACAGTGATCCAGATAGACTAAGGAACAATTTCTAAGTTAGATTTTCTTGATTTCAATATAAATATGGAAATATTTTTTTCCCTCTAATATATGTACTGGAAGGCTAAATAATGCCACCAAGTCTCTGAGATATGTATTATCTTTTTTAATATTGAACTATCCTTGTTTAACTTGACTCCTCAGCTTCCAACTTGATACATTTTGGAATGTCTACCACTGTTGTTTAAGAAAAAAGGGGAACTTTATTTTTAAACTCAAACTAATTTTATACTATTATTTTAATTTGATTTAATTAATTATCTTAATACTTAAACTAATTAAATAATGTTTCTTTTAACTGTTCCTCCATATCAGATTGCTATAGTTTCTTAGACAGTTTCCTTTTCACTGCTCTCAGTGTTGAGGTTATCATATGAGATATAAAATACTGTGGCTGATCATATTAAAAGAAATCTGTGACTGTTCTTCATTTTAGAATTTTAGTGAAGGCTAAACACAATTCACAGGATGCTAATTTCATTTAACCCTATTGGGTTCCTTATAACTGTGAACAACATTTTTGAGTTAAGAGGATTTGAGTTCCATACTGACAATTAGTTTGCTGCTGATACATAGAAGCTTGCCTCAGAATTCCAGAAAAATGGTAACCTCTGTAATCATATATGTTGGAAATGAAAGGGAGGAAATCCAGTGTTTATTTCTTGGTGACATCTGGACAGTAAGGCATTTGAATGAGGATTTTTTCATTCTTTCTGCTGCATTTCTGCTCCATCCTTTCTTTTCATTCTTTATTTGTGTTTTGCCTTTCTAGATTGTAAACTCTGTGAAGAAAAGTGTACTTATGATTTTATGCAGTACTTACAACCATGAAAGTGCTGTATCAGGATAAGTAACAAATAATAACATCTGTTGTCAGCATTCAGTTAAATGAATGTTTTAAGATATAAACTTGTCAAAAAAAAAAATAGAATCACTATTGAAGGCAACATCTCCTTTATTGATTTAGAAATAATACCCAAAATAACACCACATACACTTTGTTTTTTCAGGTTTTCTCTCTGACTTACAACATTCATTTATGTCACTTACATAATCAGAATGTCTGATATTTCTGTGACAAGGTTTTATAATGCCAGTTTAGATTCACTTATTCAGTGCAAATTCTCTAAAACTAAAGTTATATTTGCATTTTACTACAAATGGTAAGATATGTGAATGAGAGTGACATGAGCAAATATTCATATCTTTTTCATTTATGTTTAAAATATATGGAAAAAACATTTTTGATAGCATGACTTGACTGTCTAAAGCACAAAAAGATAAAGTTAGATAGGTCTCTTTCCTTACTTCTTCTATTGATGAGTATTTATAAAAGATTAGATTGATTAAAAGACTGATACTTAAGTATATGATTAATTATCTGGTATGAAGACAAGCATGTTGTTGACAAGGCATTCTAATAATATGTTCATTCTGATTGGTTATTGCCAGTAAAACAAATATGACAGCTATCTTTCCATAGAAAAGCTTTTAAACTGTTCTTTTGCACTTATCTCATGCAAAATTTGAAATTTTTTATAAGTATTGAACTGGAGCTTCAGATGAAGACTTTTAAAAAGTATTGTAAATAAAAACAGACAAAAATAGGTGAAACAAAAATCTTTTCAGTTCAATCCCAGATGATTACTGGCTAGCTGTGACCTTGGGAAAGACTAAATTTCCTTATAGCAGCTCTGTCACTAAGTTTAACTTGCAAGTAAATAGGGCATGAATGTCTACTTTTATTATTCTGTGTGATAAATGTGACAAC
Organism: Strix aluco; assembly: GCF_031877795.1. Classification (NCBI taxonomy): domain Eukaryota; kingdom Metazoa; phylum Chordata; class Aves; order Strigiformes; family Strigidae; genus Strix; species Strix aluco. The sequence continues at coordinate 52,321,989 of NC_133935.1, forward strand.
TCCTCCTCCCCCATTTTTACTATTAACTATTTCTGAAACGTAATTTTTTTCCAACAAAGTCCTTTTTTCTTCACAGACTATCAAATCCTTGTGCATAAATTTTAAGGCTGGGAATACAGCCAGACTACTGGCAGATCATTCTACTGTAGCTCAATATGAAATTGCCATAGCAAATAATACGGCCTCAAGTCTTTAGTTCTCCTAATTGGGCCATATGAGATGGTAATGCCTTTCTTGTCAGGGCTTATTATTTTAAAATGTGAATATAAGGGGAAAGTCATCAGGATTCATTTTGATTTTATTTAATTTGTCTTGAGTGTTGTCAGAGAGCACTGAATAATTCAGTTCTAGGTCCTCAGGGAACAGACCTTATCATCTACATAAGCAAAAAGTAATTTTTCAGATACTTATGATATTAAGCATTAAAAACTATGGGAAAGAAATGTGAATATTAAGGTGTATGGAATTTATAAAGAATCTCTGATTTATATAACTAATGTAATGAATATTGCCTTATCTTTCTAGGTAGTCACAACTAACCTTTGATTTCTTATGTGAAATAAAAGAACAGCTTTTAAGAATCTACCATCTAATTTGAGCTATAGAATATTCAGATGATGAACAATATGCATTATTCCTAAATGAATTAATAAGAATCTATATTCTACTAATCAATACTGTGTGAATCTGTAGCAGTTGCCCTCTTAACCCTTTAAAATACTAGTACAAATAACCTCATACAGCAATTTATTCATTATTGCTCTTGTCTAATGAATACAGAACTACTGTCTCTTTGCTGCAGTCTTGTTTTGGCCACAAAGTTAGAGTATGCACACATATTTATTCCCTAAACTCTGATTTTTGTTGTGCCTTAATGAATTCTGGTCAGTGCTGGCAGAGGGGAACTGTCTGACCAGGTCTCCTTTAGGGATGTAGGTGCCTCATGGTGTTCTTGATGCAGCCCTTGCACACATGCTGCTGCTCATCAGAGTTGCAACATGCTCAGCAAACTCTGCTGATGAATACAAAAGAGATAGAAATTATTTCTTGGAAGCATCTTGCACCTTGGTAAAAGCTAACATACTCTTGTCAATAATTATAATATTGTCCTAAAAATCTCACAATACATTTTATTTTGAAATCTGTTGAAAATCAGATGTCTGAAAATGTCAGCTCATATGAAACAAGAGCAACGAAGGATTTCTAGTCTTTGTTGTTGCAAAAAAATAAGTTCTTTCCTTTTTTTGGTTTCTTATAAAAATTTATTTAATATATATGTAAAATATAGAACCAGGAAATGGTGTAAGATAATCATCAAGCCACAGACTATGTATCAACTGATCAGAGAATATAAAGGAAAGGCATGACAGGAATGGAAAGGAATATAGTGGCAGAATGATGGAACACAGAGCCCTCCTGATCCTGCAGGGTGGGAAAATGAATATAGTTAGTGTCCAACATTTGAATAAAACAGCAAAAGCTGAGTGCTGTCCAGCCATTTTGTCATTTAGTCCAGGAGAAATAAAACAGTAAATGCAGCAAAGGAATCCAGTGACAATTTCAGAGATGAGGAACTTTTCACAGATTCCATATAGCAGTTGTCACAGTAGATGGGGTGAAGATCACTGTACTGTCAGCAAAGTGGAGTGCGAATAATGGCTGCCAACAATCTAGAGTTGGTAGTGACAGTGGATGTACAACAGAGGTCAAAAGTAGACTTCTGAATTTCAGGCTAAAGGAGACAAATAAAATTCAAAAGTGACAGGAAGCCTGTTATGATGGCTGACATTGCTTACATTTTAATCAAACAGGAGTGTTGGTGGTTGAAAGAAGAACAATGTGGTCAAAGCAATCTTATTCTGTCTGAAAGAAGTAGATGTACTGGAACAAGAGGTCACTCATCATATAGCTGGGAATGGGTTCTGAGCCAGAGAAAAAGTAGCTGGAGAGGTATGAGACCAAGCGTTAAAGAACTGTTATCAAACAGCAGATGGTCTTGTGACATAATTTCAGATGACAATCTCGGATTTTTATATTTCTCACTCTACACTGAAAATATAAATTGACATGCCTAAATACCAATTTTTGTAACAATGAATAAACTGGAAGTGGAGCCCTGCAGCATTCCTTTCTTCAAAGGGGACAGATGTATGCAAAAATTCATGTGTTTTACAATTCCATGCATAATAAGGCTATAAGGAGTCCTTTAAACGTTAGTCAGAGCTCCTGTGACAGTGAAAAAATTATATCAAGCTTGAACATAAAATTTAATTTAAACAGTTAAGTCTTCTCTCCTCCATTAAGACAAGGGGGGGGGGAAAAAAAGCATTTCCAAAATGAGAACAGAAATGAGCAAGCCACAGCTTGTGTCCAGAGCTTTTGTAATGGCAAGTGATTTATTAGGGGATTTAAGGAAGTGTTAGCAGGCAAGGGGCTAAAGGGAGAATTTAGAAATTAAAGGCTTTGCTTTAATGTAAAAAATAAGTCTCTGATCTTAAGGGAACTGGAGATTGAAGAAAGTGGCTATTGTGTTAATTATGTCTTTAAATTTAATATTAAAAATATAAGCATTAAATACAAACTGTTCTTGCATCAAAAAGATCTTCATGGTGTATATGGAGCGATGCACAGCTCTTCTACAGGAGCAGTGAGGATTGCACCTAGCCCACATCTCCTAGCAAGCTGTGATAGAGAGTCCCTCTCAGACTGCTGCTGTTATAATCCAGGCTTCCCTACTCTGACACTTAGACTGGCACAAGAACATTAAGACTCAGGAGCAGATGGCTGCAATTTTGCTAATATGTCAATATCCATCCTGTAGTTCCATATGTGTGACTGTATCCACAGTCACAAGATGGTGCATTCCCCTGGAGATATCGTCACTGTTTTTGCCTTAGCTGGGCTAGTGATTGCAGTCATTTAGCCAATTGCAGTGGCTAAACTTCCCTTTATACCTAGTATTAGAAAGACTTGGAGGGCCATGATTTACTCAAAAAAAAAAAATCTATATTATCACTATTTATAATAAAATCATTTTATAGGGCTATTAATTGGCATATCACTTTACAAATTTGTTTTCCCATCCAAGTAAAAATATCCTGAAATGAAAATTAACAGGAAGAAAACAGGAGGTGTGGTCTAGGTGTACTTTCCTTACCAAATGGGAAAGTTGAAAAGAACAATTAGTTAAGATAGAATACAGATGCTATAGGTTTATATTTCATCTGGCTTATTTTCACTGTATTTATTAGTAGGCATCTACCTACATGATACGATAAAGGATGACCATAATATCTATTTCAAATTATAGTAAATGGTGAAGGTAATGGTGTAGCATGTTTGAAATGGGCTTTGAGACAAAGGAGAGGGAGGGGATTTTGTCCAATCAGTTGCATTCCAGTCTGACATATACCCGTCTGGGAGTCCTTGGCCCACTGCATGTGGTAGCTCTACCACGGATTGATGAGCATTCAGAGATTTAAATAGCACCAGCAACATTCACGGTGGCTATTTTTCAGGAAGTATGAGGGTGTATCATTTCCAAGTGTTATAGAAAATATTTTTTCATGCTTTGAAAATACTGACCATGTTAATACAGTTGTAGGCTACAAAACATTAAAAAACTGTTATGCTTCTTGAAACACAGAAACTTGCTCATGATTGGTGTGTTCTGGGAAATTCAGGTCACAAATTATATTTAAATACTAATTCAGTATGTTTTTAACTAAGAATTTTCTACTAGCGCTACTTTCATTCTTGTAAATAATTACAAGAAGATAATCTTTTATCAATTTATGATTAAATGGGTTTTAATTCATAACACATAAACAACTACATTTTAGTAAAATAAAAAGCCTTGAAAGCTACAGAATAATTTCAAATGTAATGACATGTACAATTAATATTATATTTGTGAGATGCACCACATTTAGCAGCACTCATAAATGCATGTAGGCATATTTTAAAATTATGTCTATCTTTCTTTAATGCTGAACTGGAATTAGCATTATTTAATGATTTAACAGAACTATTTTTAGTGCTGTGTTATGTAATCATATATGTGCTTGGAAAATCCTCCAGAAAACCAGAAAAACATCTACAAAGAAATGCATCATTTCAACCTAATGTAAATGCTACTCATTTGGTTTTATTGCTAAAGCTACAAATCCTACTTATATTTATAAATATGAATAGTGGATCACAGTGTTCTGTTCAAATTTTATAATTTTTAACAAACTTATATTTAAAAGAAATAACTAGGAAAGATTTCGGTAAGTAATCTGAGCCTGGATTATTTATTTACTTTTTGTGACAGCTTCTAACTTTACTTACTGTTGTACCACTGTAATCAAGAAAATACATTTGTGTTTTCTTTAGCAGTGCTTCACAGACTTGGAAGAAGATGACCATAATTATCCACAAAGACAACATAGTGTTATTCATCATTTTTCTCCTTAATAGTCTTCTCTTTGACAAAGTATAAAAACATCCCTGTATGCTGTTTTGCCAACCACTGTGGAAACAATCAGTATTGTCCTGTTGTAGCCCTGGACTCATTGCTTTCGTTGTACGAATCCAGTGCTGGTGTTCTTTCCAATATTAAGAATGTAGGATCTCTAATGGCTTGAAGTACTAATTTAGTTCTGTTTGCAGGCAGATAATGAGATCCTGTCACAATGTCCTATGTAATAAGTAGTACTAAAATAGTGTTAATATTGGAATTGTATTTGTAATAAACAAGTAATAAACAACAATTCCTTCAGAAAGAAGTGATGGTGAGAGGCAGTGCGAAGACAAGAGGATTTATTTCACCTGCTCATATAAAGAATGTATTAATGAGCTACAGACATTGTTTAAATTTTGATGGAAATTTAACAAAGTTGTACAGTGGCCAGAACAAGGCCTACACTCTTTACAATATACCATTATTCACTATGCATTTAAGTGAAGTACGCTCTTTATATTGTTTGCCAGCACAAACTTGGAATTCATTTTTTGTACATTTTCTACTGCTGTATCAGCAACTTGTTGAAGAGAAATATGATTGTGTGAATGGAGACAATCCCATTCTTCATTTCAATGTCCTTTGAGGTTCTTCTCTGCTGAAACAGGGATGTAAATATGGCAGATTCTCTTTTACTATTATATAAAAATCAAACTGATATTTAGACCACCATCTTTGTACATCCTAAATGTATTTCATTTTAATGTGCAATGGGGAAAACTTCTGCCAGGTTGTAAATTAATGCAAGAGTTATCCAGTACATCTGTCACAGCCCAGCAATGATGCACTTGGCATATAGCAAGATATTTGACCTTATCTTACATCTCTTACTGTTTTGGCATAGACTTGGTTAAGTTATTTAAATTCCAAAACATGGTAGAGGTTTACTGAAGACAATGCAGTTGTTGCATCCCTCTCCTCCATAATGTAGTCTCAAGAACCCTTGTGTGGACCTCCTGAGAAAAAAATTCTGGGGTCAATATAGAGGGATTGAATATGAATGAGAAAATATCCCTCACTGCTTGGCTGGAAAATTACGTTGTAGTTAAAGTTCAAATACCGAATCTTTTCTGACCCCTTCTTTTGTTAATTAGCTGGGAAATTGTACTTCAAATAGCTCTTGGACAAAGGAGACAATCTCCTCCACCTCTTGAACTTTAAACATAGTGGGACATTTAATGAAACCCACATAAGCAAAATATGAATATTTTAATGGGTATTTATTTTCAAATGTTAGAATATTCCCAAATGAAGGAACTGACTTGAGATCTAATGATCTAAATGTCCCTTATCCCTCTCTATATGACTACAGCAAACCAGAAGTAGCATATCAAATCTACATTACTGCTTATTTGTCTAACTTAATTTGAAGGTATCTTTAATAAGAGGCTGTGAATGGAAATATGCGTAGATAACTTTATGTTCATGTAACTGTCACATGTATCCCAATGGGGCAGTTTTTGAGCATAATATGGAAAACATCAGGTTTTTCATTTTGTTCAAGTATATATGTTGATATTCTAGGAGGCAGTAATCAGCCTTTGTTATCCATCATCTTTATACTTAGAGACAGTGATAGTTGATGATTCTACCATAATTTTTAAAACCCCATGGAGAAGAGTGAATATGGGTGTCTAAGTGCCAGCTGTTTAGACTACAGAGCTGCAACAGGAGAAAGTTGCACTTTAAAGCACTACTTTTTATATCTCTTGAAACAGTAGTATGCACCGCTATTACAATGATTTAACATCCATGTAAACCCTTCTTGCAGTCATTGCATAACACACTTCTTGGCTTTCCAACCCTGTGAATTATGGACACTAAAAGTCAGTTATATCCTAGGTTAGCTGTTGTTTGTTGTTTGAGTTTGTGCTTGTATTCTTTTCATATCTCCCTGAAATAGATACGCCTTGACTCAAAGTCTTCCCAAAGCTTTAGCAGAAGTTAAGCGGGATGTGAAGAAGCCTTTGATTAAAGACATTAATTTGGTTTTGGAACAAACTTACTTGATTTGTGCAAATTATGCAAGAGAGGAATGTCAGAATTCAGCTCCAAAGCAACTAATATTATAGGGTTTTTAGGAAAGGTCATGCTTAAGTACAACCACGGGAATTTTTTTTTTCGTTATATAATGGTTCATTTGAATAATTAAATATACTCCTTTCAGGAAGCACATAGAAACTCAACAAAAGATCACTTTCTCTTCTACACAACCATGCTTCTATTTTCTGAATGTGCCTAAGGGAATAATTTTGTCATTTATTTTAAACTCTCAGTACAGGAAATGACTATGTACTTCTGACTTACTGAAAAACAATCTGTATGTTATCTAAAGTTTGTTTAATATACCCATCTTCTGTGTTTAATAAAATGTGAAATGACCTGCTTGCATGATCTCAGACTAACACTAGGACACTTTTTGTATGTGTCTGTGCACACTTCGATGCATACACACATATATTGGTGCTAATGAGATCAGATATGAAAATCACTTTCTTCCAAGTTTCCACTTGCTTGCTCTACTGAGGTAACCCCCAACCCATTTTAATTGCCACATATGACAGGATGTTCCTCTTGGGTATGGGCTTCAAGTCTCTACAGGCTACCCTTTCTAGAACTGGACATTTAATTTTTCACCCTAAAATGAATTTTCGGTCATGCTGAAACTATGTGCCTATTTGGGTTGGAGCTGTGAATATGGTTGACTGGAAAAATATCCAAGCCTGGAATCTCAGATATGATGAAATGGAAGTTACCTTCTTTCACTTAGCGATTAAGATTCTTTTGCACTGTCCTAAGAACTAAGAGAGCAGTGATTTAATTCTTCTCTTCCTGAGAATTTTTTGATCGCCATGTCTTAGAACTTTGGTAAATGCTGTAATTATTGAGATATCAGGTATCTTGAGAGGAAATAAGCTTTTTTTAATATAAAATATGAATTAATATGAGCTGGCAGTGTGCCCAGGTGGCCAAGAAGGTGAACAGTATCCTGGCTTGTATCAGAAATCATGTGGCCAGCAGAACTAAGGAAGTGATCATCCCCCTGTATTCGGCACTGGTGAGGCCACACCTCAAATACTGTGTTCAGTTTTGGGCCACTCACTACAAAAAAGACATTAAATTGCTGGAGCATGTCCAAAGAAGGGCAACGAAGCTGGTGAAGGGTCTAGAGCACAAGTCTTATGAGGAGCAGCTGAGGGAACTGGGATTGTTTAGTCTGGAGAAAATGAGACTCAGGGGAGACCTTATCGTTCTCTACAACTACCTGAAAGGAGGTTGTAGCAAGGTGGATGTCAGTTTCTTCTCCCAAATAAGAAGCCATAGGACAAGAGGAAATGGCCTCAAGTTGTGCCAGGGAGTTTTAGACTGGATATTAGGAAAAATTTCTGCACTGAAAGTGTTGTCAAGCATTGGAACAGGCTGCCTATGGAAGTGTTTGAGTCACCATCCCTGGAGGTATTTAAAACACTTGTAGATGTGGTGCTTAGGGACATGGTTTAGTGTTGGACTTGGCAGTGCTAGTTTAAGGGTTGGACTTGATGATCTTGAAGGTCTTTTCCAACCTAAACTATTCTATCATTCTACGATTATATGAATTATTGAAACAGACGGGTTATCCAGCTTGGTGTTCAAATCATCCTTACAGGCAATTATATACTTGCTGATCATTCCAGTCCTTGCTGACGTAAACTGTGTGAGCTTTTGAGGAGAAAAAGATGAGCTCAAATTGTCTCAGACAACAGCAGAAAAGAAAGTTGTTGTTTCTAGAGCCTGAGTGAATGAGAGACATTTTCTTAATCATTGAGCTCTTGGACAGTCCAGAGTACAAAGCACATGCCTTTGTGATCTGTGAAATCATTATTTTTCTTTAAATATTTTATATATGAAATTGCAAATTTAATTCTGGATCAGATAGATAGATATCTGAGTATTACAGAAAGTCATGTACAGCAGCATGGGCTGTGTATCAGCTTCATTAAAAAGAAAAAGAAAGAAAAAAAATTTTCTCAGTTTGGAATTCCATTTTTTCCACTTCTTTTAGGCCCATCTGTCATTCATGAGTTTGAAACAAGATGAAAATGCCATCCATATTCTATAGTAAGGAATTTAAAATTTCCTCCATGCTAGTATTGGCTTGGAGTACATTAGCAAACTAATGTAACATCTTTTAGCTAGAGAAAATATTTTAGTATTGTTATTCTGTAGTCTATTCATTGAGGTTTCTCAACAATTTTTTAAAATACCTGAATATACATGTCCTATTGCAGCAGATTTAAAGTAATGTGGGTTGTTTTCTTTTTTTTTTTTTTTCACTATTATTTTGAATGTATTTCTCACTTTTGCTAAGAAGCCAATATTAGAGGTGATAAAGCTGATGATACATGGTAAACTAATGGGAGTATAAAATGGTATTATTAACAATGGGGAGCTTGCACAGAGAGCTGGACTGGGGAAGCTAAACAAGGAAAAGAAGCCAGAAGTGGTTTTGTAAGGGAAAAATGGTTTTCTAAAAGGTTTTATAGAAACACTGACTTAACCGAGGTTATTGTAGCTATTCATCACTCTCAGTACAGACTTCCATTGTTTATTCAGAGATTCAAAAGCTAGTGCTGAGCCTCTCTTCCAGTCATATCAGCATCCAAATTATTTCAGTTTTTGGCTTAATGGAGCATATCCTAAGATGGCAGTGAACTGGCAATGACTGCAGTTTAGTACTGCATATAGTTCCCTATGAAGTCCATCGCAATGCCATCATCTCTTGACCATCCTCACCAGGCTTGGTATTAAAGAGTTTGAGTCCTTTATTGTCATTCTCTTCCCTGAATAGGCTGTTCTAAAGAAAGCTGTGTGTCTGTAGCCATTCATTCTCAGTGGTGGGCTCATTCTCTCTTTGTCCCTAAGCAAAAAATGAGAACAAACAAGTCCTTTCTATTCAACTTTGGTGATTTCTCTTTTATTATTTTGCAGAGAGACGGAAAGGAAATGGTACATCATAAAAAGAGAAACAAGACAGCATGGGATGCACTTGGCAAAGCACACTTGTCCGCAGCAGCTGTGTATGTAATTGTACTAAAGATATCATCAGCTCTGTAAAAAAAGAATAGGCGTTTTCCTTGTTGCCAGCTGAATTTCACTTATGGGAAAGTAGCTGAAAGATACCAACAATAGCAGCCATTTAGCACAGGGAGCATATTTGTAGGGGACAGAGTTTTGGCTCGCAAGACATCTCGCCATCAGTTATCTGGAAAATTGTTGCCAACAGATATTAGGTTTTATCCCAATTGTGGTTTTTTGTTATTTTTGTTTCTTTCTTTGCATTAGTTGTGTATAACTCTTGTGCTACAGGGTTCTTTGGAGTGTTTAAAATCTAACATTTTTTACCTGTGGAGAAACTCAAGTGTACACCAATCCCTATTTGAATTTACATGTGTACCTGTATATAAGACACATGTAAACTTTCTTGTGCACTGCCTTTGGAGGAAATGGGAAGATTTCTTTGGCATCCCATAGACTTGGAGAAGCTGGCTCGATTCAGATCCAGATGAGGGCATTGAAAGAGTTGGCTGATATCATTATGAGTCCAGTATCAATTATCTGTGAAAAGCATGAGGATTGAGAGAGGTTCCAGAAAACAGCCCCAACTAACTCTACATTTATCTTTAAAAATACTGAGAATAGGACCTGGGGAACCTGGTCAGCCTCATGGCTCTTCCTAGAAAGGTTTTAGAGTGGGTGTGCCCTCTTGGAACATACTGCCAGACATGTAAGGGTCAAGGGAAACTGGACTAGATGACCTCCAGAGGTCCCTTACAACCAACATTTCTGTAGTTTAATGATTTTAAGAGTGCAAGAGATGATAGGTTCACCAGGACATATACAAAAACTTTTGTACATATCTTTTTGAAAAGCTCTTTATGGTATGGTAAATTGCAAGTATGAGAAAGTAGTGGAGTTCAGTGGATCATTTTACCTTGTTTCTTACTCATTAGATCCTTCTAATTGAGAAGTACATTTGGGAGTGAGAATTTAAGATGAGTGGGAATGAACACTTATTTGAACAAAATAATTTTATTTGAGCTCATTTTGTTAGGCTTTGCAGATGAGTGTGTCATCTGTGACATCACATAATGAATTCAGTGGGAATGCAGGTGCCTAAGAAGGAGTCACATTTCTAAACACATCTGCTGATTTGGATTCTCAGTAACAGAAACATAAACAGCTTAAAGAAAGGAATTCTTAAGGAAAGAAATTTGTTTATATCAGTTTAGTTTTAGGATATAATTTCATGGTGTGACTTTCTTAATGCATTGAATACTGTGAGGATTTGAAAGCTTTCTAGAACATAATTACAAAACCATGTTTGGGCAATTATTTTCTTTATTACGTTTTGACTGGAATCATGAGTCTACACAACTTATTTTCTACATTAAAAGCTGCTTTTCACTCTAGAAATGTGACATTTTCCAGCTTGACTGGGACAGTTTAGTGTAAACCTTATCTTTCAGTAGTGAGCTTAGAAGATATTTCTTTCACTGTGTCCTAAAACATAGACAGCATGATACTCTTAAGTGTTTTATGCTCTTATAAGGAATGTAAATATTAGGTTGATTCCATCATGTATTACTCATGTCTTACCAATTCCACCTGTTCTCCACCTCTTGTCCCTCGGGGTTTTTTGTTAGCATAAGAAGTTAGCACTAACAAATAGTATAATCTATTCTTAGGAAAGCATAAGAACAAGAAGCTACAGGGGCAATTTTCCTGATTTCAGCTGGGATAGAGTTAATTTTCTTCCTAGTAGCTGGTACAGTGTTGTGTTTTGAATTTATTGTGAAAACAGTGTTGATAATACACTGATGTTTTAGTTATTGTTAAATATGTCTTATCCTAGGTTAAGGATATTTCAGTTTCCTCTGCTCTTCCAGCAAGCAGGTGCACAGGAAGCTGGGATGGAGCACGGCCAGGACAGCTGACCTGAACTAGCCAAAGGTATATTCAATACTGTAGAACATCATGTCCAGTATATAAGCTGGGGGCAGCTGGCTGAGGGTCAGATTGCTGGTCAGGAATCAGCCAGTAGGTGATGAGTAATTGCATTGTGCATCACTTGTCTCTATTCATTTTCATTACAATTATTATTACTGTTGTGATTATTATATTTTATTTTATTTTGGTGTTAAAGTGTTCTTATCTCAACCCATGAGTTTTACTTTTTTTTTTTGATTCTCTTCTCCATCCCACTGGGAGCAGGGAGGAGTGAGCTAGTGGCTGCGTGGTGCTTAGTTGTTGTCTGGGGTTAAAGAACTATACAATATACAGGAAAGCTCAGAGGCATAAAATGTCTTCACCTTACTAATATAAAAGCTAATAAAAAAGAAGACTGAGTAAACAGTTTTTTTCCATGAATCAACTGAATTACGATTATGAAATCAGGCTTATATTTCCTCCTGGATAATTTAATGAAGAGGAGGGATTCTTATAACCTGAAGAAATCTTGAAATGAATGCCCTCTGTGCTGGCCTCAGAATAGCAGTGAGGCTCACTCTGTTCTGAAGACGCACTTCAGCCATTGCACAGAAAGCTCCTCTGAAGTCTCTGCTTAGCTAGAGCAATACAGATCTTTAGATATTTTTGCACTCAGCAGAATCTGGAGAGAGATATATGATTAACTGCAAAGCCACTGGGTCCTGACCCTGACCTGAACATAAATGTTTTTCTAGTATATATCACAGCCACTTCCTCATTGTACAACTAGGATTAATTAAATGGGTCATTCATATTCTTTAAGAGGGGCCAATCACCTTTTTATGCAGGGGCAGACTGTGAACCTTTAGTCACTCTGATGTACTCTGATGAGTACTTTCTAACATTATTGACTTCTGTGAATAATTGCAGAAGTAAAGGTTTCATGGTCCAGTGTTTAAGGTATGTTAATTGCCTTTAGTTTCACTTCTGCTTACTGAAACTGTGAGATCCCAGATTTCATAGAGAGGGTGTTTTATGATTAGCCTTTACTCTGTTGTAGTGGCTTACAAATGATCTTTTTAAGGAGAGGCGTATATCCTTAATTTTATTATGAAATATCCCTGTCAGGCAATTGTAACAGATGTGCAGAAAAAGGGACTAAATTTGTGAAGGAGAATCATTAGTATACCTGGAGCAACACTAACACTAACAACCTATTATTATAAATGTTTGTTGAACCTTAACTCTAGTCAGATTTATAGAATAACAGATAAATTCACATGTCTTTGACAGATCTTACATGAAAACCCTTCTCCATGGGTTTATAAGCAAGCTGGTGTGGAAATAATAATTTTAGCTTCCTTTGAGCTTTTTAAATACCTGTCAAAAACACTTTAAAATTTCCATCTTCATGACCTAAACTCAGAAATTGTTTATGAAAACAGCTTCCAAGTTTTTTACTTTAGATACTTTTGTGAAGGTTTATTTTAACTACTGCATTTTTTTTACTGGAAACACACTGCCACTGGTGCCTAAAGTCTTTTTTCAGTTGTTAATTATCTAAAATGCCTGGAATTGTGCCTTTGACAAGGTAGACAATTATTTCTGGTGTTTCAGTGGGATATTTCTAAGCATATATTCCATAATATAAGAATAGTACCTATTTTCTCCGGGGATGTATTTCCATGGTATTATGTGCTACGGTACATAGAAACATTTCTGAATGAACTTACTTACTAGTAGTAGTTAGCTGAGAGGTACCCTGTGTGTCAAGTATATTCCCTTACCAGAGATCTTTTGAAGAGAGCTTAACAGAAGAAACTTTCTGAAACTGAGGTGACTATAGTAAAAATTGACATAATAAAAGCTAAATATTTCTAGGAGGATTTTACCCAAAAGTCCCAAGAGGATTAAATAGCTGGTTTACTAACAACAACAAATGTCCTTTTCATCTAGTGACTGCCTGCTGGCAAATGTGTACACAGGTACTAAGAAATCCTCCACAGAGTATCCATGGAAGAGACCTGTAAACTGGATGCCTATATGAGGTAATTTAGCAGAAACTGGAAAAAGAATTAGTGGGCACCTGGATAAAATATGAATTACTGTGAAAGAATCAGCATGGCCCTGTGCAGAAAATCCCTGCTTTACAGACTTCTTGGTTTTGGTTGTTTTGTTTTTGTTTTTGTTTTTGTTTTTGTTTTTGTTTTTGTTTTTGTTTTTGTTTTTGTTTTTGTTTTGTTTTTTTTTTTTTTGTTTGTTTTGGTTTTTTGTTTTTGTTTTTGTTTTTTTTTTCTTCAAGAGAACAGAAAATGTGATTTTGTTCATATACTTGGATTTCAAACAGGTTTTTGCTAAATCCTGTGAACGAAGGCTTTTAGGAAACTTAAGCAGAACTAATGGAAGAATGAGGAAATGTGCCCACTTCTTTAAATGATTGAGTAAAAAATAATAAAGAGAATGTAGAAGTAAATTTTCAGGTCTTCCAAAGGAGATGTGTGACAAAAGGGATGAGCAATGGTATAGGTTCCCATACAGCCATATGGATCACTATACCTGTGTATGTATAACACAAAATGTTTACTTACTCCGCACCATCACATACCTCAAGCGCAGTCATTCTTTCCACATGCACTGACTCTTCTAGTGGTGGGAATGTCCTTTTCAGATGCCACCTGAATCTGGACTTCAAAAATTTTTATACCTGTCTGTTTGGCTCTGAAAAAGCAGCCATCACGGGATAGAATTTTCAGACTGGTTCTGAATCTACAGAGAAGGTTACAATAATTTCAAAACATAACATGATATGTTATCTTTCTGATGAGGCAAGGTAATCCACAATTTAAGCATTTATAAATCCAAGTTAGAACACGTATGTAAACAGAGCTAATTGTATTAAACCAGGTAATGGACTGTGAGAGACTGAAATGTCCTATGACTGTCTCAAAGCTTGCTTGTGTCTGTGCAAACCTCCAAGAGAAGTTGCTGCAGCCTGTGAATTGGTCTGGGGGATGTCATCCAGGGAAGCGGGAGTGTATTGAAGGATGCACCCCCCCACTTCTTTGTGGTTGCATTGTCAGACTCCTTAGACAAGCCTCAAAGGGGCAGATGTGTACTGAGTTGGCCCCATCCTGTAGCCGTTTGTGGCTCTACTGTGTAGGCCAGACTCCATGCCTGCATTGCTAATGAACTGATAAAAGGCAAACGTTCCTGCCCTGAAGCCAGATGCAACAAAACCTGTGGGACCAGAGGAAAAAAACCTAAAGGCGAGCAGATTTGCTAATCAGTGGATATGATGAACTTAAAAAGGCAGCAGAAAATTTTGCTCAGTGTGCATCCACCATCGAAGCCAGATCCGTGTGCACCCACCACCGAAGAATTGAAGACTGAGGACCAATGGGATGCCACTGGATCCATGGTGGTGACTATTCTTGCAGCCCTATCCCACATCCTTGCTTTATTTCTGTCTTTTCCTTCCATTCTGTCCTATTGCTATGCCTCTTCACTTCTTTAATAATAAAAACCTGTTTTGGGTATACAGCATTTGACCTCTTTTGTGTCTTAATCTCACTCTTGGGATCATATCGAAACCTCCCCCGACATTGGATCGGGACATGGACATGCTCTTTTGGTTCAATTCACATCATCCCTAGAGGGAGCTGTAATCAACATAGCAAAAACATGCTGTATTGGTAAGCAGGCTAAATTTATATCTAGATTTTCAGGAATTGTCCAACAGTAGATAGAAATGTGGATTTGGGTATAATTTTTGGAGATTATTTCTAAAAGTGACTACAAAACATTATTTCATTTCATGTCCCTGAATGTTATAAAGGAGCATTATGAATAGAGGTCTTGAAAAACAAGAAGGTGAACTTGTCTGATGCCATCTCAAAATAAAGTGGGGATGAGTGGGCATTGTTGTTTCCATTCAAATTGCAATAAGCAGCTGAAATTAAATATCCAGACTGTAGCAGCTTCTGAGAAAGACTGAGACTTTAAAAAATGTTAATCTAATGAGAGCAGTTGTGAGTACAAACAAGAGCATTATTTTTTTTTTTTTCTCTTAGCTTAACACAGAAGGGTGTGAGAGGAAAGTTTTCTTTTGCTAATATTTTCTTTTTCTTATCACTTGATCCTGCAGTGGTAGAGTTGAAATATTTATGGCAACAGTGGTGTTGCAGTGTGATCTCTATACTAACATTAACCTAAGCCGGTAAGTCCACTGAGTAAAGCAGAGAGTCATGCAGAGCTACGTTCATGCATCTGGAAGGTAGATAATAATTTTCAGAAAAGCTTCCCAGCTTGGTTTCAGCAATATGCCAGTGTGATCATAGTGTTCTCATAGACCCTGCTTGAGAATGTGCATGCTCTGCATCTTCTAGAAGATCTGAACCTTGGGTTAGTATGCAAAAGGTCATCTTGACTGCTTGTGATGCATTCATTACTGTTGAGAAATACATCAAATAAACAAGATTTTCCACTGGAAGTTGTTTTTATGGACCATTGCAGTGCTTGGAGGGTATGACTTTAAGAAGTATGTAGAGGAGAAAATATCCTTGAAAAGTGTTTATCAACATGCTCTATGAGTACACTAGATGCACAGCATTCATGCAAGTAAGCTCAGCATTTAGAGTGAAACGTTTGTCCTGTTATTTGTGCCTTTACAAACTGAATCTACTGGTAAAATATTTACCTGATTTCCACAATCTTCATTTGGGCTCTGTGCATATAATTTATCTTAAGCAATTTTAAATGTTTATACTGTAAACACCTACATTTGTGTTAGTTGTGCTAGCAGCACTTTATGATCAATTACACAAGATACTAAAATTAGATTAATTGTAATTCAGATAGGTCTATTTCTCTACATTGTCAGAAAGAGGAACATTAACACCTAATTGAAATACAGACGTCTAAATCATAGATCTCTGAAAGGCAAAATTAGTCTTAATTCTGTATATTTTAAAAGAACAAGTTGGCCTTGTTCTTAAGCCTCTCTTGAGGTTTCAACAGACGTATGAAGCAGCCTTCATCTGGTTAAAGCCATGGCAATTTATGACAGCAGAAGATTTAACTTATAATTATGTCAGAACTACCTTCAAATGTCTCCTCTGGTTCATGCACATACTTCTTTTTTTTTTTTGAACTAAAATTTTGTGCCTTACTTTTATACTTTTGTTCATTTGGATCTATTTTTGAAATGACCAAGCATTAGCCACTGTGCTCTGATAACAAAATTTAGTTGACTTTCCTTCAACTAAAGGCAATAAATCGGTAAAGCATCTCAACGTAATAATTACTGTTATTTTAAAAGGGACCCTGAACCCTACAAAACTACTGCAAATGAAATTTAATCAAAAACAAAAGGTGAAGCAAAATCCACAAACTAATAAATCCTAACATAATATTAAATCATTTGTGAAGTGATTTAAAGTACAAAAATTAAAAGTAAATTTTCAGTACAATCACAGATTAACAACTTACATTTATTAAAATAATAGTTCATTGACATATAATAGCAGAACTCTGGAATGAAGGATATTGCTAAGCAAAATACATTTTAGTAAATGTAAAAAAACCCTGCATGTCATGTCAGGCCACCTATGGTGATACTGGGACAGGGGCTTTGCTCTCTGCCCGCACAGCCAGGGCACTGTTGATTCATAAGGGCTGCCATACCTGAGAGCTGCGGGTCTGCTACGGTGCAACAGGGACGGGTGGTAGCATGGGGCCAGGTTCTCCTGCTGGGCTGAGGGCAGAGGGTTCTCCTTGGGGATGGACACAGGCCCAGGGCATCCATCCTGGCTTTGGGGCCAGGGCTGACAGTGCCAGGGGCCCCCAGATCTCTGACCACCCCATGAGGCCACAGGGATGGGATGGGAACATGGCCAAGCTCAGACCTGGCTGTCATGGTGGGGTAGGAAGGACAAGGCATGTGTCTGGGCCTGCTGCAGTAACATGTTGGCCAGAGCAGAGTCACAGGCAACTGTCCTACCTTTAGTTTCAAAAATACAGTACTTTGTAACAACAGTATTTGTAAAAAGAATGGTTTTGCCCCTTTTAGTGTGTGCAGCTGTCTGTATGCTAGTGCTGCACTATGGACACTTCAAAAACTGGAATCCTCACGCTAGAGTTTCATAAATAAAATTTTAATTTTATTTCCCATACAGTATTAAGTGGGACTTAAACATTTAGCCCAAATCCCATGTTTCAGACACAAAGTTGAAATCCTGGCTGTGCATTCTGAGAATTTTGAAGGACGTAGTAATCTATAACAATTTATTCAGTTCTTTAATGATGAAAGAATGAGTACAGAGTGGTTACCTGTTCCTTGTCATCAGAAAGACAGATATTGACCATGGTTTTCTGCCATTAAATTTAATCAGGATGCTAGAAGAATCACAGAATCATCTAGGTTGGAAAAGACCTTGAAGATCACCTAATCCAATCCTTAACCTAACATTGACAGTTCTCAACTACACCATATCCCTCAGCGCTATGTCAACCCAACTCTTAAACACCTCCTGGGATGGAGACTCCAACACTGCCCTGGGCAGCCCATTCCAATGCCTAACAACCCGTTCTGTAAAGAAATACTTCCTAATATTCAGTCTAAACCTTCCCTGGTGCAACTTGAGGCCATTACCTCTTGTCCTATCATTTGTTACTTCATTGAAGAGACTCATCCCAAGTTCTCTGCAACCTCCTTTCAGGTAGTTGTAGAGGACGATGAGGTGTCCCCTCAGCCTCCTCTTCTCCAGACTAATTTTAGCCATTTGTCTCTTCCAAAGAGTTTGTGTCTGGATAGAAATTATGGCATGGTCCATACTCCAGTATATCAAGAAGAGTGAATGTGGGGTAAAAGCACAGAAGTGTTGTGATGCTTGACTTCAATGTTCTTTTCTCCAAAAAGTACCTGCAGAGTGCCCTGAAGGAGTTATATGTCTAAAAGGAGAATTCACAAAAGTCTGCAACCTGAATAGAAATCCATAAATGCTGGTCAATGGGAAGTGAGAGGAGGAATTTACTGGGGGTGGTATATTCCAGTAGGTGGGTTGATATTAAATTCATGTTTTCCTATATACTTCTGGGACTAAGCTACTTAATTTTATAGTCAGATATTAGAGAATTCAAACTCCTGCAGAGATATATGGTGGGATATGAATATCCTGATGGAAACCTACCACTATGCCATCAAGAAATGCATCCAGAGAGGCAAGAGTACCCTTCAAGTTTTGTTCCATAAATAATATCTACATGATCTAATAGCGAATTGTAGATTAAAACTACAGGAGATCTTGGCCTACCAAACTGTTTTCCTAACAGCTTTCTAATATGCAGAAAAACACTGAAGCTGTCAAGTTTGCTATTGAAAAATGCAAGACAGTTTCATATGAAATGTATATATATTTCATATTTATGGATTCAGACTGTGAAGAAAACACAAGAATTAATGTGAAGTGCTTTCTGCTTTGTAAGAAAAGAGGCATGTGAAATCACTGAAGACAAAAGGATCCTAATGAGGTTGTAGAGACACCTACAAAGAATCTTTATTCTAAAGGGGAAGTCCTACAAGAGAGACAAAATGAGCCACTACATGAAATGATGCAGAGATTGAAAAATGGTGAAAGGGAGTGCAATGTTACAGCAAAGAGGTAGGAAAAAGAAGAGTAAAGAAAGAAAAATATAATAATTTAAACTTGATATTGACAAAACCCATTTTGCTCTGGAAAACAAATCACTAAAAAAATTTAAAAAAGAACACAATTAAGTCAGGATAACAACTGACCACAAACTGAATATTTAAAGGGAGGAAGTGAAGGAGAGGAGAAATAAGTAACTATGGTGACTTCATCACAGTTAATGTCTGTCTTAGATTAAGGAAATAGAATGATATACTGCCTTCTGCATATTAGTAAAATGATGTTGGAGTAATACTGCTGGATATCTGAAAGAAAATACTTGTAATGTGAATGAACGACCCAAGCAAAAATACCTGATATTATTAAATCCTCTTCTGGAACCAAAAAAGCATTTTGTACTAGGGGCAATACAAGTGACCTTCACAGAGATGCTTGTGATACTTAAGAAGAGCAAAGCAGGAGGGTGATATGAGAGCTTTTTTGGTATGCATGCCAGTGCTGTAGAGAAAAGAATTTTGTCTTCTTCAAAGAACACAGCAAACATTTCTCAGATGATAGTTTAGCATCTTTGCTTTCAACAGTCTTCCTGAAAGAATAAGTTGTACACATTGTTACAGGACTTACAAAACCAGTAGCATCAGCATGGGAGCTTAAAGCTCCTGAGGCAAAGGGGTTAAAGTATGTTATGTGAATTAAAAGAAACCCTGTAAGCCATGTGCAATGCACAATATAAATGAGAATGTAGAGAATTTAGTAAACAAGCTTTGGGTTTAGAGAGGCAAGACACTGAAGCATTTGTACTAGAAGTATAATAAAGAAAACTAAATGTATTAAATAATATTAATTATGTTTCTAATGTTGGAAAAATAGCTGTAAATCAGTAACTAAGCTCCTATACGTGGATTTTTTGTGATAGCAAAATCCATGTAGAAAACTGAAACGTAAGAAAAACCAGAAAATTAGATTTGCATGCCAGAAAATAAAATATCAGTGAGACAGAGAACAAAAAAGAAGAGTGTAGACAAAGTTCCAATGGCGAGGATAAGAATTTTTTCTCCTCTATCATTTAGATCTGGATATTTGCTAGGGGTCATCAGGAATAGCAGGCAAACTAAAGAAGAACTAGTTAACAATAGTCAATATAATAAAACAGAAAAGGAGACCAAGAGAGAGAGAACATGTTTACTAAAGAGGAAATGTTCCATTTCTTATAAATTGGATAAACATTTTCCCTGTAAAAAGATGTTTGGAACTATTGGTAAGAACCTAATGTCCTCACCTGGAGAGTAAAGGTTGACACTTATGGAAGAGAGACCTCAGGCCAAAGATTGTTTTTCTGTTGTCCTGTAAAAGTACATTCTGAGTTGATGAATTATAAATAATAATTTCTTCCTCCCTTGTTTGCATTATGCAAGAAATCTTTAGTACTTTGATAAAGAAATAGTAACATGAGAAGAAATGTGCGTTCTTATTACAACCAAAGCAACAGGGACGTAAGAAGACTTCTCCAAAGAGATTTAGTAATTAGATTGGAATAAGGC
This sequence comes from Strix aluco, assembly GCF_031877795.1. Lineage (NCBI taxonomy): Eukaryota > Metazoa > Chordata > Aves > Strigiformes > Strigidae > Strix > Strix aluco. Next base: position 52,342,646 of record NC_133935.1, read on the forward strand.
AGGTATCTCAGGTTTGTATTCACAGTTATGACCTCTGATCTCAAGCTAGGTTAAAAGGTATGATAAAAGTTGGGTCATGTAAAAATCACAGAGCCAGGGACAATGATGGTTAGTGTAGTCATGTGTGGGGCTGGCTCCACTCCCATTTCAATTAACTATTGTTTTTTTAAATACAAATCAGAACATTAACAGGAAAGGAATACAAAAATCCTTCCAGAATATCTTGGGCATCCCAGTGGCTGTCTGATTCTCTGAGAAGACAGGAGACACTTTTTCAGACCACTGCTCCAAACTGGGTCAATCCAAAAGTGGCTTCATCGCTCACATGTGTGAATACTCAGCTATACAAGAGCTTGCTTTGTTGGAGCACAGGTAGGTAGAGAGGACAGCTACACAGCTATGGGGTCATACAAGCAAGATAGTTGATGATTGCATTTGATTTCAGAGTCTAAATCCTTTTGATGATGCTGATCCTCTCCTCACAAGTGTTTTCCTCTTTTTCTCAACTCCTCTGTGGTCTACTGACTAATGCTACAGTACCTAACCTTTCAGCTGATGAGGGCCAGATAGCTGCTTCTAGTGTCCATTGGGAAATACCTAGCTAGGCTGAGCTGTATGTCTTCTGATGAACTAAAGCAGCACTTCAGCAAATAGGTTCCACCTATTTTCCTTACCCCTTCCAGTTTGCACTCCATTATGTCAGAGCCAACTGTCCCTGTGAAATTTATGATCCTGGTTACCAGTATAAGTGAATGAACACAATATTACTTTTCTCCATTCAGCCTTAACAGAAGATGACAGCCTTCTTTAAAATTAGCCAAATGTCTTGCAGAAGATTAACTTTGAAACGTCATGGGAAAACAGGAAGATTGCATATGAGTGAGTGCTTGTGATGAAGAACCCTTAACAGGAAATGCTAAAGGCAGCAAACAAAACAGAGCAAGAGAAGCTAGACTGCTGAGTACAAAAGTTGATGGTTTGCCCTCTATTCATGCACTAATGGAAAAAAAAGTTTTAAGAGTTTGCCCAAAAGGATTGACTTCAGTTTATGACACAAAAATATGTAACCACAAATTCATCCTGGGAGCTGCTATGAAAATGCATTTTATTCTTTTCAAAATTTGATGGATTTTGTTCATCATTGGTGTACTTGAATTTTTAATTAACTGTATGTCATAAATGAGAAAATTATTGTAAGTTTGAGATGGAAAATGTCTACAGTAGTGCTTCTATTTATCTTCCCAGTTTAGAATTGTTTCTGTATTCTTGTGTATGCTGTCCAGTGCAAAATAAATGATTCCTGTAATGGGGACTATAACTCTCCCTTTGAAAGAATGCCCTCTGTTTAATAGTCTGGACATTTTGGATATTTTTTATGATATTTAGCCCAGATTTTCTACATTCAGTTTCATTTTGGCAGTCTAGGATAACTCAGTGGCACTAGCTTTTGCACCAATCTTAGAAAACCAACAGTCTTAGAATTCACACAAATTGCCATCCAAGTGAGGCAAAAGAGTGATTACCTGTTATCTACAGTCTCAGAGAATTAATGATGACAGATTCCTCTGAAACACTGCTGAGTAGCAGCAGTAGTTCCTTGTTTGCCATATTCTGGCTACAGCCCTCTGGATTAGGAAATATCATCTGAGGTTGCAAATCCTACTTTATGCCTTTACAGAAAAGCATGTAGTATAAGTCAGGAAATAAAATGTAATACTGTAGGGAATATAAGATCTAAGGATGAGAATGCATTTACTTCCACAAGAGTATTAATATTCTGGAACATAGTGAGAGATCTATGCACTTAGAATAAAATCCTGATCTAAGGAAAAGCAATAGCATACTTTAAGGTAGGTTAATAAGACCTTAAGAAAGGTCTTTTAATCTGCTTTCATTTTGTTCGATGGTGCTAGGATTTTCAAACATGAAGTCAAGAGGTGGTGTCTGTCACACTGTGAGGCCTCAGTAAAGAAGTGGCAAAATGTGAGTATAACTTTCATTGAAAATGGTGGCCAATTTTTTTAAAGTACTTAAACATTTTTCTCAGTTGTCTTGGCGATGGAAATAGTGTGAACATTTGTTTAGATAAGGAGATAATTTTCAAACTATATATGTTATACCTAACTTTTTAGTTTAGATTCCCTTATTGGGTAGTAAGTAATGTTCAGGATAGGTTGTTCATATATTACATTTATGTTTATGATGCTATATATGTGCATGAGAAACATACTTTGAACTGTCAGACAGTCCCACCCTGGACTAAATTTTTCATTATAGATAGATATAGATAGATGATTCTTTTCTTCCAGTGTTTCACAGTAATATTGCATTTATTCATTTCATGCCAGGTGCTTATGACAGAAGCAAACAGTAAGTTCAGATCCATTTGGGAATATTTCTAAAATAATTGAACTGTGTTTTTTACCTTCAACCATGCTGTGATTTCTATTCCAGGGAAATTAAAATCCCCCCACTCACTTCTACATGTGCTCAGCGGAATTCCATATTCAGTCACTGAAGAAATTTAATAGGAAAGGAAAATGGAAAAAATCCAAATAGGTATGTGAGCCCCTAATCTTAAGTATATTTGCAGTTTTGTGGTGCAATTGGATGTTAGTAGGATGGGGCATGGCTGGTTCTGGCTAACAGAAAACCACTGTTCCAAAGCAGATAGCATGCAATTTTCCTCATGTAGCTCTGACAATGAAAAGCAGTCCAAATTTCCTGTACTCTTGATATTCAAAGACTTGGGACCAACATGAAACAAAGACTGGCAATCATGTTTAGGTGTTTGGTCGTTCAGACAGGTGGAAAATGCCCAAATACTGTTTCTAAATTTCCCAGGTGAAGTGCTGTATATGCTAGTGCATCATGTCAAGTCATTTTGTATCACATTGTATAACACAACGTGACTGATGCTATGCCTCAGAAATAGAAGTAACTGACAGTGCCTAATCTAATTCATGAAAACATGACCTTCAGAAGATGTACTTTGAGATACATGTTATGCAATATTTTCATATAACTTTTCCTGCAATTTCTGTTGACCTGACTGCAGACTTTTCTCAGGGGCTTGTCCCTCGTGGCAATGTATTTGGTGTTACTCCTTTTCAGAAACCTTTGTTAATTGAACAGGTTTTCAATGTTTTTCCACCTTGCAATCACCTGAACAGCTTATCTATGAATATTTCAGAAATTTTGAAGTGGACTTCTTTATTTTATCTTTGGAATTATAAGAGTTTAGATGTGATAAACTATGCTCATATAACCATCAAAATAGAAATATGTACTCTGCACACAGTTTTCTTTCATGCATACTTATAAGGTGTTATACCTTTAAAGAGCTTAGTGAGTGCAGCAAATCAATTCATAAGCTTTCTAATGATTTGGCTTCAAAGGGAAACTAAATGAAAAGAGTCTTGGATAATATATTTCATTCAACTGTATTACCCTTATCTATTATCTTCTCAATCTTTTGTATTCTCAAAAAAATATTTTAAACTGTGTGCTGACACTTTACATAAAGTTATCAGTAGGTATGAGTTATTCATAAAATGAGCAACTAAGCACACAAATATTTCATTCATTCTGTGTCCTTAAGTTTAGTCTTTGATAGAAGATGAACAGTGCAACTGATTAGTTGCAAGTTACTTATTCAAGTTTTTATAATTATGAATAATAAACCTCGAAATTATAGGAAAGGTTTCCACTAAATAATGACCAAAAATATTAATATATTTTGGACTTTAGTGTAAGCTTTTCAATTTGAACATCAGATAGTGTCAAGAAACTGGTAACTTTCTATGGTGGCAGCATGTTATTTTGACAGTTGCACCGGAATACTACACTTGAGCACAAAAAGGAAATTTGTGATTACTTTGTTGATCATCCTATGACAGAATTATTTTGCTGCGTTGCTCTAATCTGATATTGTACATTAGTTAGAACTAAGCCTTACAAAACACCACCCTGAAGGTCAAAAATAGCTCTGTTATGAATTTAAACCAAGTGTTTGAAGGGAGGAAAAGAGGTTTGCAAACACACAGCTCTGTCTCCTGCAAATCTCATGGGGTTTCTCAACTGCTGACTCCTTATCTTAACATGTAACATAATAACCAATTACTGTCAAAGTTACCAGACCCATCAGACTCCTATTGCATTAACCTTATGCACTGGTTCAAGAGAAATGCAATCAATCCTCTGCTAAATTAATTACTAATTTTAAAGTTATCATTAAACAATATGATTCAAAAATTGGCATAAATCATGTGGTTAAGTATCAAATTAGGTATCAAGAAAGGCAAAGGAGTGTCAAGTCCTATTCAAAGGATTTCATTATATTCATTTGCTCAGAGCACTGAAAGGTCATAATTTTAACCTTGTATGGGTCCAAACCATATGAAAATTACTCATGTCACCGAAGGCCAGCAATAATTCTTTTAATTCCATGGCATAATAATGACCAACAATGAATGAGCCCCTTAAGTGTCTCATTTATTGTCTTAAATATGAAAATGTTTTAGAGATTAGAGGGGAAATTGTTTGAATTAATTAACTGAACTGACGCTCAGGGGAACTGGTACAAGATTTCCAGACAAAGGCTGAGAATTTACAATAATGACATTTCTTTCATAGTTAGAAAATATAGTACCAGAGGGATTTTGAGGCACTCTTAACATTTTAGCTGATGTCTGTTGAGGGCTTGAGATTCCTCTGAAAGCATTTATTTTATTCATTGGAGACTCCTCTCAATTACGGCATGAAAGGCATCACATTAAAATAGCCAAGAGGCCCACAAATTTCACCATTTAAATGGGATCGGATAACTGACACAATGAAAATTCAGAATGTAAATGGAGACTATTAAAGTAATAAGATCATTTATAAAAAAATGCTTTTTTCAAGAAAGGTAATGTGTAAAAGATAAAAAACAGTACTGTGCTGAACAAGGCTAACAATCAAACTGTATTGAACAGGGATAACTTTTTTCCCTTCCTTTTTATGATATCTATTAGGAGAAATTCCCTTGGTTCATAAATGCAGTTCTGCATTTTTATATTTTACAGTGGCCCAAGTGCTGGGTAGGACCACAGTGGATGCTTTCAATTAGTTTGAGGTTCTAGCTCATGTTGTCATTACTTTTGAACATAGAATCATAGTATGGTTTATTCCTTGGTTTCAAAGTCATAATGAGCATGCATATGTGTATATATATATATATGTCAGAGGTTTTATCCATAAATGAGTTAGGAAAAAAAAGACACAAATCTAAGGCAGACAGTACCTATGTTGATTTCAGTTTCTATCATGATTAAATATAAATTAGAACATCAAGTGATTTGCAGGGATTTTTAACTTATTATTACTCAGCTGAAGGGATCAGCTGTACTACTGTCGTGGTTTATGTACAGAGGGCAACTGAGCACCACATAGCTGTTTGCTCACTCCTTCTCCCTAAGGGATGGGGACAAGAAAATAAAACAAAAGGCTTGAGGATCAAGACAAGAACAGGGAGGGATGACTCACCAAATATAGACACAAGCAAAAGACACACTCGACTGGGGAAGAAAAAGAATATCAATTTAATGTGAACATCACCACCAAGAGCACTTGATTTACCAACCAAATGGAGTAGGACAGTGAGAAATACAACTACATCTTAAAAACACCTTCGCCCCACTCCTCCCTTCTTCCCGGGCTCAGCTTTGCTCCCGATTTCTCTACCTTCTCCCCCTCAGCAGTGCAAGGGGACAGTGGATGGGGGTTGCAGTCAGTTTGTCACCCATGGGCTGCAGCTCTTTGTGAACTGTTCCAGCATGGGTCCCTCCCATGGGCTGCAGTCCTCCCAGCAACAGACTGCTCCAACATGGGCTTCCCTCAGAGTCCCAGCCTTCTTCAGGTGCAGCCACCTGCTCTGGTGTGGGATCCTCCACAGGCTATAGGTGGACATCTGCTTCACCGTGGACCTCCATGGGCTTCAGGGGCACAGCCTGCCTCACCATGGTCTTTGCCACAGGCTGCAAGGGAGTCTCTCCTCTGATGCACCTCCCCCTTCTCCTCTACCTTTCTTCAATTAACCTTGGTGTTTGCATAGGTATTTCCCTCACAACTCCTCCTCCTCTCAAGTTTCCTGTCTTAAATACATTATCACAGAGGTGCAGCCACTCTTGCTAATTGACTTGGCCCTGGCCAGGGACACATGCGACTTGGAGCCAGGGGAGCTTAGAGAGTTTCTCACAGGAGACACCTCTGTAGACCCCTCCCCCACTACCAAAACCCTGCCACACACAAACCCAACACAGCTACATAATAAAAAAAAATTTTTTCTTATATGTTCTCTCTTTCTTTTTTTTTTTTTTTTGTAATTACTCACCTGTTTATTTAATCAAGAGAAAGAAAGAATAAAAGTTAAAGACTACACTGAAAATGTGGAGTCTTTCCTGTTCTGATGATTTCTATCTGATTTTCAAGTCTTAATATATCCAATTAAGAAGTCTCTTCTTCTCAGTGGGAGAGGCCAGCTCTCAGAAAACTGCCTTCTAAAAAGACATTTAAGAAGATTCATACCTGAAAATGTGCGGTTACTATAGGGTTGTATGGTTTTTGGTTTTTTTGAATGGTGTTTTTTTCCTGTTTTTGTTTGTTGGTTGTTTTTTTAATTACCTTGTTGACTTGGAATAAACTTAATAATGCAAAATTTTCACTTCAGTTTTATTTCTGTGTTACTTTTTGCTGACACTCAAACTTATAAGTACAAGATTTTCCAAACCTTAACAATGAACCGAGTGCCACTTTTACATTTTATAGTATATCCTGAGAGTGATCATACTGTCTAAAGGATGGAAAGGAATTCATGGAGGCTAAATGGCAGAGAATACTGGTCCTCATTCCACTGAGCATAGGTGCTAATAACAACATAAGCTTTAGACCATGAGATAGTCATCAGAAGCGAGAGAACAGAGGTGCCTCTTCAGGTCTGAAACTGTGCTTAATGATGTCCATCTTGCTCAGCATCAGGTAGGAAGAAAAGCATAGTTTTCTTAACTGTGAAAACATGTTTCCCTTAGGTATTTTAAATACACAATATTCAAGAGAAACATCCTTCTTCCTCTCTCCCTCCTCTTACAGCCCTGTTCAATGAAGGTGGCTCCTGGCTTATCTTGCACCTGTCTAGTTAACAGAGTAAAAGCCAGTACTCTGAATTAGATGCCTATATTTTACATATAGTTAAGAAGAACAACTGTGCATTAAAATGGTCTTTCATACATGCCGCTCTGGGATCTGATTCTATCTAAAATGGAAAACACATAAATATGAGAGGAATCACAGATCTCTTGAAGACATATAAACCTAATTAATGGGCTCTGTAGGTTGCACTTGCATGCTTGAGGGATCAGAGCTTAGAAACATAGTCATTTTTTTCCCAGAGGAGCCAAGAACAATGCCTTCAGCTTAAAAAGGCTCTTCAGCCCTCACACACTGGTCAGAGTGATCTACTGAGTTGCAGGGAAGTTTGTAGGGTCATAGCAAACTTTCTTAAAACTAGAACACTAAGAACACTAAATTATGGGAAGTCTCAGATTAATTTTTTTGTTTGTTTTTGAGAAACATTATCCACTTATATTGATTGGTATTGATTGTCCCACATAGAGATCATTGTCCTTAAGAAGGTAAAAAAGTATGTAAAATATTCCAGAATGGAAAGTGTTTCCTCATTGGGAAGAAATGGATCTCATAAATGTTTCCACAATGCAGAGAAACACTCTGTATTGCCTTACAAAGTTTCCATCTAATTCCACATGTTCTACTTTTCAAACTGCATGGCATTGATCACTTTGCTAAACTATTAGTATATTTGGTGATTTTTAAGAATATGTAAACTTTTCTACCAAGTACATTAAGTGAAGATCTCTTTGACAAGTATGCCTTCTTCTTTTCCAGGTTTTACTTATGAAGAAAATAGTCTATCTTTTCTGTTTGCAAACACATTTTTGTTAAAAGCAACAATATTTAACAGAAACTCCTCATCATTCATTGCTTATGCATCTTTGGTTTTGGCTGAACTTCTTACTATGTTTTATTAAATCTGATGAAGTTTACTTCTGGTTTTCAATTGGTAGTTTTCCCAGTGGCCACCTAAATTTAACTAACTCCTTATTCCTCTTCTGTGAACAGCAAAACTTGCATGGTCTATCTAGATGCATCTACCTAAGTGTGCCTAGACTTAGGTTAGTCTCAGATATACAATTTAAACCTAAAAACTTGAATGTGGAAGTCTGAAAACGAACATTCTGCACTTAAAAAAAACCCCCACTTCACTGGCATTCTGACTTTTTAGGTTCAAATCCTTTCTAATTATCTGTTTAATGAAGATGTTAACTGCTGTAACTACCTAGAACAGCACGAAAGGCTCTTTCTTAGCCGTTATACCCACGGACTCCTGCCAATGTTGCTAGGGCTAGTGACTGGATCACACCCTGTGCTGCATATTGCAATATATTACAGCACTGTATTCAAGAATTATGTTTGAACAAGTACCTTAAAATAATTAAAAGATGGGCCATTCTATTCACCTGAAACAACAGTGCACTAAGGGCAGAGAAACTTGATGAGGCTGCTGTAGCCATGCAGAAACAGAAAATACTGCTTGTCCCTCATTCCTATATCACCTATTTGAGGTCAGTACACACCTGCATTTGTCACTTTGGTTCCTCTTAGCTTACCAAATAAAAAAGGGTGTAAACCTAAATTCTAAATTTCTGGTTCAGCATGGCCTATTAGATAAAAAAGTAAATATAATGATTCCTCACTGTGTATATACATATCAGCAAGTGTGGTGTTCAATTACAAAATATGTAATGGTTATCTGTGCAAATAAAACAGATACATCTTTAAGTGTATGTCAATGAGAAAATGTTACATGAGCATTTAAAAGCTGATGCAGATGCATCTCTGTATAATATATGTCTTCTGGAAAAAAAAATCTTTTATTCCTTTTATTTCACTGAATGATAAGTTTAGCTATCTTTTATAACATTATGGTATACTGCAGGGCTATAAAATTTTGTGGAAACCTGGTGGCTCTGTTGTTACTCATTCAGTTCTAATATTTTTAACATTTATTTTTATCAATATTTCATTTAAAATATCTCTTAAACAATAAAGTAAAAACAGACAGTCTTGAAAAAATCCTGGAAAACCCTTACTGTCTAACTGTCCATCCATGACATTTTTGATAGAATCATAGAATGGTTTGGGTTTGAAGGGTTAGAAGAGACATTTAAATATCATCTAGTCCACTCCCCCAACATGGGCAAGGATATCTTTCAGTAGATCAGGTTACTCAAAACCCCAACCAATCTGACTTCCAAAGATGGGGCATCCACAGCCTCTCTGGGCAACCTGTTCCAGCGTCCCACCATCCTCTCTTAAAGAAGTTCTTTCTTATGTCCAATCTCAATATACTCTCTTTCAATTTAAAACCATTGGCCATTGTCCTGTCGCTACAGGCCTTGGTAAAAAGTCTATCTCCATCTGTCTTATAAGCCCCGTTTATATATTTGAAGGCTGCAATAAGGTCTCCCTGAAATAATCCCTTCTCCAGGCTGAACAATCCCAGCTGTCTCAGTCTTTCTGCACAGGAGAGGTGCTCCAGCCCTCTGATTATTTTTGTAGCCCTCTTCTGGACCCAATCCAATGTATCCATGTCTTTCCTGTACTGGGGACACCAGAGCTGGACACAGTACTCAAGGTGGAGGTCTCAAGGTGGAGTAGAGAGGGAAAATCACCTCCCTTGACCTGCTGGCCACATAGTCCAGGATATGTTTGACCATCTTGGCTGCAAGCACACACTGTCAGCTCACATCTGATTTTTCATTCACTAATATCCAGAAGTCCTTTGCAGGGCTGTTCCCAATCAGTTTGTCCGCCAGTTTGATTGATATTGGAGATGCCCTGATGCAGATGTAGGACCTCACACTTGGCCTTGTTGAACTTCATGGGGTTCACATGGACCCACTCCTCAAGGCTGCCAGGGTGCCTCTGGATGGCATCCCTTCCCTCTAGTGAAAAAGAGGAAAAAGAGAGGAAAAAAAAGTGATATAAAACATCTGGGTAGAAAGGGAGTTATAACTGTTATAGATAACACTCCATGTATCTGTCCAAGAAGACTGTGTTTATGTGGGTAAGTCTTAGGAGGCAAAGATATAGATAAGCCTTACTAGGAGAAAATATATTGAATTTTCTAATATAAGCAATATTTAGTTTCTTAATCTGAATTCATTTCTTAAGTAATACCTGAAATATATAACCCTTGTCCTGGTTTTGGCCAGGATAGAATTAACTTTCCTTGGGCTGACAGCTAGAGGGCTGGGTCTGGATCAATCATTAGGATATTCCATATCATGTGAAGTTATGCTCAGAGTATAAAGGGACATGTGCTTTCTCATTTTCCATTTCGGTTTCCCAGTCGGTGGCAGGATTTCTGGTGCAGTTGGGATCGCTGCTGGGAGCAGGCTGCATACCAGTTGCTGCTTGGTGAGCAACTGCTGTATATTACCTGATGGACTTACTATTGTTACTGTTATTTTGTTACTGTTACTATTTTTTTTTTTTTTATTCAACCTATGATTTTCTTTTTTTGTGCCTCCCCTATTCCACTGGGGTGTGGGGGGGGAAGTAAACAACTAAGCACGTTGTGATTGGCTACCGGCTGAGTTCTAACCACAACAGTTTTTTGGCGCCCAAAGTGGGGCCAGAGCTTTGAGATAACAACAGATCGGATCATAATGCTGATGTTTGACTCCTTAAGATTTTATCACCTCACTTGCTGTATATATTTCCCACGCTATTGCTCACCATCTGTGAGAGCTGGGTTAAGATTTTGTTTTTGCTGTACTATGTGATGTTCATCTTTGACAAAATGCAGAACTTGGTCCTGGGATTATTTACAATGGTGTTTGAGAAATTCAGGAATTTCAAATATCCTTTGAATGTTAACATTAACATGGTCGTCTTACTGCTAGGAAACAGTGTGTTCCTGCATGTGATTCAGGTTTTCTTTAAGGTTAAGCAATTATTTAAGAGTATCACCTGGAAATCTACCCCAAAATTAGAGAATTATGAGTGGCTGGGAGTGTAGAGAAGCATGGGCAAGTACCTAGAACAGTGGGCACCTCTGGTGTATTGGAACTTCACTCCCAAACAGGTTCAGAATCCTGAAGAACTAGTAAAATATTTGGAAAAAGTATGTTGTCACCCAGGTAATTCCAGAGAGGCACAGCTCACTGCAACATGCTGGGGCATAACCCATGCTTACCGAGTGCTATTAAACACTGTTCAGCACCCTCAAGAAGAAGAGAAGGGCTCTGCACCTAGTAACCAAGTAACAGAAACTGCAGCCACTAAACTGCGAGGACGGGCGCTGCAGCTGAACCAGAGAACCAACCCATGACGGTGTCAGTTGCTCCCATACATAAGAAGAGATGCACAAGAAAATCCCCTCGTGGCGTGCAGGGTGATGATGAACAAGGCCTGTCACAAGAACAGGAGGAGGAGGAGGCAGAGCCAGTGATAGCCACCTGATCCTTATCCCTGAGCGAGTTGCGAGACACGCAAAAAGATTTCAGCCGCCATCCAGGTAAGCAACTTGTTACGTGGCTGCTCCAATGCTGGGGTAGTGGGGCCAGTAGTGTGGAATTAGAGGGTAGGGAGGTCAGGCAGCTGGGATCCCTGTCTAGGGAAGGGGACATCAACAAAACAATTGGAAAGAAGACACAAAATCTCAGTCTCTGGAGGTGACTCCTGTCAAGTGTGAGGGAGAGGAAGTTTTTTTGTCATCCAAGTAAGTGAACCACTATGGAGAGAGGTATTCAATATTTGAGGGAGCTAGCTGTGCGGGAGACAGTTTACTATGACCCAGATAATGCACGGCTACCCACAGATCCAGATGAAGTCCGATGAACCCGGCCCATGTGGTGGAAGTTTGCACAGAGCACACCATCATCATATGCCGATGCATTAGCAGTAATGGACAGGAGAGACAAAGAGGGACCAACAGTGGATGAACTGCCTTGCAGACTACGACAATATAAAGAAAGTCTCTCTTCCTCCACAGTCATGGCTGTGGAGAAATTATCTCAAGAATTCCAGCAATTTAAAGAGAACATGTCCTACTCCCCACCTGCATGGACTAGAATCTTAGCTATTAGGAGCAGTCGTTTCTCTACTCGAGAGAACTGGTATACACCAGGGCGGAAGCTGTGACATCGTCTGTGATGGAGAAGACATGAAGAAATGGGATGGAAAACCTACCTACCTCCTAGAAGAGTGGGTATGCGAGTTGGAAGGAAGAACAAGTACAAAAAGGGGTTCTTTTAGGAGAAACACTGCTCTGGTTTCCAGTAATCAAGTGTCCAACCAGAGGTTGATTTTAGGTGAAAACAGCCAATGAATCAAACTGTCAGATAACCCTGTTATTGCAATTGGTGCCCTGCAACATATTCCTGCCAAATCCAAAGCGTCCTGCTCCACTGACTGAGCCAACTCCACCTCATTCCTCCAGCCTTAAAGACTGTCATGACAGATGGAACCCAAAGTTATGGACTAAATGAACTTGGTAGACATTTTGGAAGGATGGCCCATAGACTGAGGGAATGATATCTGTGAGACCTGGGAAAAAAGGTGGTGATTCTTTAGAATGTATTTGGAACCTGAGCATAATGTAAATGGTATGGAATAAGGGGTGGAGACTGTTCCGGTTTTGGCCAGGATCGAGTCAACTTTCGTTGTGCTAAGAGGGACCACAACTAGAGGGCCGGGCCCAGATCGATCATTGGAGTATTCCATACCATGTGACATCATGCTCAGCATATGACGGGACGCTAACCCTCTCATTTTCCATTTTGTTTCCTGGTCAGCAGTGGAATTTCTGGTGCAGTTGGGTTTGCTGCTGGGGGCGGGCTGTGTACCTTTCGCTGGTCGGTGAGCAACTGCTGTATATTACCTGTTTGGACTTACTATTTTTACTGTTGTTTAGATACTATTACTAATATTTTCCTTAATTTTTATTTTTTATTCAACATATGAATTTCTTCTTTTGTCCCTTCCCTATTTCACTGGGGAGATGGGGGAAGTAAGCGACTGGCCACGTGGTGACTGACTACCAGCCAAGTTCAAACCATGACACCCCTTTTAAAGACATAAATGTTTTATGTATACAAGGAAGAACACATTTGGATATAATTCCATTGTTTAACTCTTGCAAGGTATTATCAAAGGCTGATACATATACTAAAAAAATTTAATAACTTCTGTTTTAGTATGAACTTATGCAGATTAAAGAAGAGAAAGTTCTTTGCATTCCTCCTCCCCCTCAAAAAAAACCCCAAAACCCAAAAAGTGCAGCTCAACAAGAAGATTAATATTGACTGTGAGCAGTCTGCTGTGAAGAGCTCAGAAAGACTGGACAATACTGTGAAGTCAGGTGCTTAGGATCCCCTGAGAATGCTGTTGCAATTTGGATCTTGAAAGTGAAGGTACTCTGGCTTGATTTCATCTGGATAACTTCTCCACAGTATCATTTTTTAGAAAAGGAAAAAAAAAAAAAAAAAAGGAAAAAAAAAAGAAAGTGAATCATCATGATTCCTGTCAACTTTAGTATTTCGCTTTTGCTGGAAACTTTTAGAGTTCTTGTTCTGAACTGAACATTTTTTGCCCTCCTTTCTCCCCAAGGATTCTAGAAATCTTTTTAACAATGGAAAATAAGCCTTTCAATCAATTTTAATTTTCATATTTAATTTGCTGGTATTAAAAATAACATGATATCCATTCTGTGAATCTGGCTTTCAAATTCACATGCTGAGCTATGTTTCATATCAGACTGAGGTATCAGATACAAATGATGAGATACATCACAATCCCATTTAGGTCAGACACAGACAAGCTATCTGCGTATGCAGCACTGAGCTATAGACAAGCACAGAGTTTGGTTTTAAAATACCCTTGAGTGAATGTACTCTCCCAAAGATAATGGGGAAACAGCACTAATTTGGGTCATGAACAGCAGAGACAACCACTATCTAAGCTTGTGATAGGTCTATGTGAATTCACAGCCCTTGACTGCAGCCTGCTACCTTTTCTTGGTTGTCCATGTAGCAGAGATCACCAAATGTCCTGAACTGCGTCCTGATTCTCTGATGTGAACAGACAAGAATTTATGTCAGCTGTGTCTCAGTATTGGCTGACCCATGTGGTCTTTGAACTGGTGTCTCCAAAGGATAAGGGCTTCAGTGCTCACATAGTCATACATGTAGGGACATGATACTTTTAAATATGGAGTTTGCTGTGATAGTTCAGAAGAAAAAAAAGAAACAAAACAAATTTTTGAAGACTGTACAACAGGCCCTCTGTACTTAATATATTTTTCTTTTACTCTCATCAGCACACCTACCTGTATTCCAGATATCACTTTCTTGCTCTCTCAATTTGACGCATGCCCCTTGTAAAAGGGACATTCCCCCTTGAAAGGCAGCACTGGCCAATGTGTCCGGCAGTGTCTCACTAGTATTTGCTAATGTTAGCTTCTGAATCAGGAGCAAGTTTTGTTTGTACCACTCATGCCAGCAGGAAATCCAGTCTCTTCTGAATGTAAAGATAACTAAAACCCTAATAAAAACTTTAAAATAAATTTATCTCCTCTGTGCTAACAGGTTTGATTGTCTTAGAAAACATGTGGTATGCATGGGAGAAGTATCAATGACATACAATTTCTACTGGAAAGAGCCCAATGTCACTAGTCAAGTTTTCATGACTCCGTTTCTGATGACTAGTATGTTCCAGGGAGCTATCCAGCTTTAATCTGTTTTACACCAAAAAATTAATAATACTAAGGAATAGATACATAATAAAAATAAATGAAAACACCACATTACTGTAAATAACCTAAATTCTCCAATGTGAGGTAGAAACAAATAATAGCATCCCAAATTTTAATCATGCACATATTGTCTTCTTTATAGAAGAGGCATTCTATCAGACATCTGCTCTTACCGTCCTCCAGATTTTAAGTTTTTTCCATCTTTTCTTTCTCCATATTTCAGATCGGCCAGAAAACTGAAATATAAATTATTCAAATAATAGCCTATAAAACTTAGCATTGCTTGCATAGTCAGAGCCATTGACTGTGAATAGTTATAAACATGATAGCTGTATCCACTCACAGAGTAAATGGTGAGGAATACTGGTGATCATGCATGCACAGTGCTTTGCCATGATAAGTTTAAACAGGGTATGTGTTTTGGTGAAAAGATTGAATCTATTTATAAGATACAATTTAATAAATCAAAAGACTTTATTGTAAGAGAGAGAAAGGAAGACAGAATTCAGAATTAAACAGAAGAGGGTATCATCTGTAACAATTAGCCTTTTCATAGTAAATGGTAGAGAAAACCAGTAAAGCACTTAAAAAGTAATTAATATAGTATCATCATTACACTGATCAATGTGTCAATAGGAACATTAAATATTTATATACATTAAGTATTTGTATACATTAACAATTTAATTATTCTCTTACCTCAGTCTTTAAGAAAAATTGATGACATACATCCATAACAATGAGCAATGACCATCGTTAGAGACTAAGTACATAACCCACTAACAAAATACTGAGCAAAGAGCTCTTTCTGCCCCATGAACTTAATATTGTCATCAAGATCAGGTTGGTCTCATTTTTCAGTCCCATGGTCCTTACAGCTTTAAATATATTATGGAGAAGGTCTCGAAATTCCTTGTGATTACCACTCAGGTATTACCCCTGAAGTTTGACATTCATTTGATTTCAAAATAACTTTTCCCCAATTGGGCAAAAAAATATTTGTTCAAGATTCAGGTATGATAAAGAAATTATTAGACCTGGTTTTGGAATTTCCTTTGCAAAAGATTTTTCAGACTTCTTTGGCTTTATGTATGTTTTTTTATCTTTTTTTATTTTTCTATTGTCCTTGTCTTTTTACTGTTAACTATGTAGTGAGATTTTGCCTTTTTTTTTTTTAGGACAAAAATAATGGTTATTTCACAACAGCCATGGTGACTGTTTGCAGTGTTATTCGTACTACATTGAAACAAAAGTAAAGTAAACATTTAACAAACTACAGAAGGAAATACCTTCAGCTGAATATATCTCAGGCTTCTCGGTTTTCACTAACAAGAAGTTGCATTTTCAAAAGTTGATATCATAGAATTTTTAATTGGGAAGATCACATTGTTATCAAGTGTCTGCAGATTTTTAATAGCAGGTTAAGAATCATCTTCTGTAAGTATAACAAACTGATGAGTATGATAATATTCCTGCAATATATAATTCTGAAATAATAACATCTGCCCTACTTGGTCTCCTTAAAGAGACCACGTTGAATACTGTTCAGTCAAATACAGTCAAAAACAGTCAAATACTGTTCTCATATTACAGCAGCATGAATCTGGAATGTCTCATCTAAATACAGCAGGGTTTGCTTCTGTAAACACAAGGTAGGTCATATCATGTTTTCACACAGACTTCTGTAGGCTTCTTGATAAAATATGGAAAAGCAGTATTCAAACTTCTTTTTATCTGTCTCCAAGACTCTTGTAACTGTACTGTATCACAGTACCACAGTTTAGACTGAGTATATATTTTGACTCTTGGTACAGTTGATTGAATTAATTTAAATTTCCAAGATACTGTTGTAATGCCCAGAAGCTTGTTATTAATGCTGTGAGTTATGTTTTGATCCAGTTATGTTCGTCCAGTTTCTGCATGTGACATTGATCATATCTTCCCTCCACTCTACTTTGACAGTGACAAAAAAAAAAAAAAAAAATTTAAAAAAATAATTTAAACTCTGCAGACTTGTCACATAAAACAAATGATGCACACCTTATGTGGGAAAACAGATCTAGCAATATATGTAACAGAGATGGCAACAAAAATAAACATATTCGACTATACATTTTTTACCTGGAAACAGGAAGGTTTAAGTTTTTTGTTTTCTACACCAAGTTCCACAAGTAGGGCAGGATCACTTCCCTGTCCCTGCTGGCCACACTATTTCTGATGCAAGCCAGGATGTCATTGGCCTTCTTGGCCACCTGCGCACACTGCTGGCTCATGTTCTGCCAGCTGTCAATCAACACCCCCAGGTCCCTCTCTGACTGGCAGCTCTCCAGCCACTCCTCCCCAAGCCTGTAGCGCTGCTGGGGGTTGTTGTGGCCGAAGTGCAGAACCCAGCATTTGGCCTTATTGAAACTCCTACAGTTGGCCTGAGCCCACCGCTCCAGCCTGTCCAGATCCCTCTGCAGAGCCTCCCTACCCTCAAGCAGATCAACACTCCCACCCAGCTTGGTGTCGTCTGCAAACTTACTGAGGGTGCACTCGATCCCCTCATTTAGATCATCAATAAAGATATTAAAGAGAAGTGGCCCCAAAACCGAGCCCTGGGGGAGACCACTAGTGACCGGCCGCTAACCGGCTTTAACTCCATTCACCACAACTCTTTGGGCCCGGCCATCCAGCCAGTTTTTTACCCAGCGAAGAGTGTGCCCATCCAAGCCACGAGTAGTCAGATTCGCCAGGAGAATGCTGTGGGAAACGGTGTCAGAGGCCTTACTGAAGTCAAAGTAGACAACATCCACAGCCTTTCCCTCATCCAATAAGCAGGTCGCCTTGTCGTAGAAGGAGATCAGGTTTGTCAGGCAGGACCTGCTTTTCATAAACCCATGCTGACTAGGCCTGATCCCCTGGTTGTCCATTATATGACTTTTAATGGCACTCGAGATGACCTGCTCCATGACCTTCCCTGGCACCGAGGTCAGACTGACAGGGCTATAGTTTCCTGGATCCTCCTTCCTGCCTTTCTTGTAGATGGGTGTCACATTTGCCACCCTCCAGTCCAATGGGACCTCCCCAGTTAGCCATGATTTCAGGTAAATCATGGACAGCGGCTTGGCGAGCACATCTGTCAACATCCTCAGCACCCTTGGGTGTAACCCATCCGGTCCCACAGACTTGTGTGCATCCAAGTGGTGTAGCAGGTCTCTGACCACCTCCTCTTCAACTGTGCTGACCTCAATCTGCTTCCCCTCCCCCTCTCCCAGCTCATGAGGCTGGGTGTCCAGGGAACAGCCAGTTCCACTGCTAAAGACTGAGGCAAAGTAAGCGTTGAGCACCTCAGCCTTTTCCTCATCCTTAGTTACTATGTTTCCCTCTGCATCCAGTAGGGGAGGGAGATTTTCTCTAATCCTCCTCTTGCTGTTAACAAATCTATAGAAAGATTTTTTGTTATCCTTAACAGCTGCAGCCAAGTTGAGCTCTACCTGCGTTTTGGCTCTCCTAATGCTCTCCCTGCATAACTTCACTGCGACTTTATAGTCTTCATGAGAGGCCTGGCCCCTCTTCCAAAGGTGATAGATTCTCCTTTTGTTCTTGAGATCCAGCCAAAGGTCCCTGTTTAGCCAGGCCGGTCTCCTTCCCCTCCTGCTTGTTTTTCGGCACACGGGAACAGCCTGCTCCTGTGCCTTTATGACTTCACTCTTGAAGTATGTCCAGCCTTCCTGGACACCCATTTCCTTCAAGGCAGCCTCCCAAGGGATTTTGTTAACCAGTCTCTTGAACAGGTCAAAGGTAGCCCTCCGGAAGTCTAAGGTGGCAGTTTTACTAACCCCTCTCTTTGTTTCTCCAAGGATCAAAAACTCAATCATCTCATGATCACTGCACCCTAGACAGCCTCCAACCTTCACTTCCCCCACCAGCTCTTCCCTGTTCACAAGAAGCAGGTCCAGGAGGGCACCTTCCCTGGTCGGTTCACTCACCAGCTGTATGAGGAAGTTATCCTCCACACATTCCAGGAACCTCCTGGATTGTTCCTTCTCCGCTGTGTTGATTCATTCATACCTCAGACAAACCTTCTTAATGTTCCAATATTAGTTTTTTAATATTAATTTCCAATGTATTGGTCAAGTCTTTAATAGGTACATGTCAGATTCTCACTGCTCTTTAGAGTTTTTCTTTTCTCTGAGTGGGAGTTACCCTTATGCACATCTGTCTCCTGAGTTTCAAAATTTGAAGTGTTATTCTGCAAAACATAGATGTTATAATTTTAACAACACCACTATGTTAATGTGCTTAATTTTCAGAATGAAAAAGTTGTTACTTTCAGCTTTTAGAATATTTAAATAGATCTTGCCAGTGATGATCCTGTTTTGTTTTATTTTATAGTTCTATAGTATTTCTGGTTTATAGTTTTTCTATTTTTACTTTTCGTGTCAACACTTTGCTTGCTTGAAAATAGAGAAATCTGATGGAAAGGGAAGAAATGTATCCCAGGCTCCTTTTTTCTTCTGCTTGCCTCAGAAAGTAGAAACCTAAAAATTGATCTTGATAACAAGAATGAAGGGCTCATATTCTGTTTTATGCACCTAACCAGTGTACACAAAATCTTACAGTGTTATGTACAAAGCCACTTTCAAATTATGAATATCTTCCCCATTTCCTTTCTTAAAAACAAAAAAAATTCACAGTGATTACAGGATCTTTGGTATAAATTACTTTGAATACAGACTTAACCCATATACTGAGATCCAGTTCTGTCATAAAAGTGTAAATGTATGAAAGTTTGAACTGAATTTAAATTTTCTGCAATATGGTCTTCACACCATATTTTTATAGAATGAATTAATTAATTTAAAAAACATCCATCTCTGAATTAATTGTTTTGGACACAACAATTTTTAAATTAAAAAATCAAACAAATACTGAGTTTGATGACCAGAATAACAACACCGATTCTGTCAGCAAGTTTGCATTCATGTACATACATATGTATGTATACGTAATCAGTGAACATTTCTTGTTTACCTGCAAAGCTTCAATTACAGGAATGTTTCTTCCATAGCCCATATAATTATTTTGTACATATATAGTATAAGAACAGTCTATCAAAAACATATGCTTCATAAATATGAGCTCTTTTCTAGAATGATTCATCTACATTAAAATTCAAATGCTCTGAGTTTTCTCAGTGAAGTCAATAAGGTTGTACACAGACACATAAGTATTGATGGATGTATAGGTAAAGATGTATGATATTTAAAAAAGATAATAGAAATGTGTATCTGAGAGTTCACAGAAGTAATTATTTTAGTCAAGCAGCTATTATAAGAAAGTATCATAACTCCCTGGTAACAAGAGAACAGAATACCTGCTGTCAGTCTGTGTTTAGACTTGTATTTATATGAAAGTAACTTTAAAAATACTACTATTAAAGAAGCAATAAAGGGCTGTACAAATTCCCAGTCACTGAGTTAGTCCCTTATCTTCATACTTTCTACAGCTTCTATATCCTTCATTTTATGCAAATTCTGTTTCCAATGTAGGAAGGCTGATCGGGGAAAAAAGAGTTAGAAAGCTTTGTGATGTTGGAGTTTTTTCCATGTGGTACCA
This sequence comes from Strix aluco, assembly GCF_031877795.1. NCBI lineage: Eukaryota > Metazoa > Chordata > Aves > Strigiformes > Strigidae > Strix > Strix aluco. The sequence continues at coordinate 52,363,122 of NC_133935.1, forward strand.
TTACCCATTTAAGGAACTCAAGATGTGAAGGCTCTGGAGCCACATCTGTGTAAGATCTGCATTTTCACACATGTCCTAGGTGCTTTTTTCCCTCTGTGCCTGGGTTTCTAGAAACATGAAATTCCATCTGCTGTGGCAGATGTACAGAAAACTATCTGTACTACCTAGGTTCTTGTTATTAGATACCTTTTCCCCACCCATAGACTTCCACATGCAACAGTAACTCTCTGATATTCAGAGTAGTGGATCTGATAATGGTAAGTGACCTTTTTCCAGCAACAGCTTGATATCTTCTTGCTTTATTAGGAAATACATCACCAGGTATTTTTTACTTTGGCTCTCTGCTCAGACTAGGGCTAAGCAAACTTGACCTCAGGATCTGAGATTTTTATCAGTATAACATTGTGAACACACTGGCACACCACTGAAACATACCAAATAATTCTGTTGATGATGGATAAAAAAAAAAAAAAAAAGAGAATGATTTTCAGAAGTTCCTCTTCACAGTATTACCTGCAGACTTGAGAGGTAAAAAATAAGTCATATTGTTCTGTTCCATACACTAACTAAATGTGGGTCTGAAAACACAAGAGGAAAGTTTTATTCAGATTTTTGCATAGCCAGTTTCAGTGTAGAAACACAGTTTTATCCAAATGGTGATCCAAGAAAGATGTGAAAATACTGTGTCTGGGTCTTGGAAGTGCTAACTATTTGTTCTGGATTTACCTAATATAAAATATTCAAATAAATCAGCTTGACAGTAATGCATGCAGAGATCTTCTGTAGTTATGTATTAAGACATTAAAGTACTTTACTGGATCAGAGCCATTGGAGTTTAGCATATTTCAGAATCCATATTTTAAATTTTTAGACGTAAACTAGTATATTGAGAAACTACTCAATATTGCAGATACTGTTTTGTTTGTAGTAAGACAGTTTGCATACTGCATATGGTGTTTAAAGTTAAAGATACATGATTAAAAGTGATGGAAACACCTTTCCTCCATTTAATATAACCTTTATTTATGCAATTAATGGAAGAGCATGGTAAAGATCATCAGTTTAGTGTGCCTTCCCTGTAGATTTTCAAAGCTATTGTTTTCTGAAATACTCATTTCTTTTGCTTTACAGGTTGCTGCAGAAATTGCACGGATCCATTTTGGGAATGATTATTCTGTCTTTCAGTCCTGCATCTTTTCAACAGACAGGAATAATGCTTGGGTTTTTCTAGGCTAATCCGATTACACCCTGGCAAATTTACTGAAGATAAAATGCTTTGTAACACTACTTTCAGGAAACCTGAATATCAGTTTTAGTTCCCATTGCAGCAGTGCAGCTAAAACAATCCTTCCTGGAATGCAGCTTTGAATGTCACCTAAAAGCTGAAAACTTCTCTTAGGGTTTTGCCTTCAGTTAATTTTTCATTTAAAGTGCAGCACTCTCACAAGTCTACATGTCATATCAGCTGCCATTTGTTGCAAGCAAAAATAAGAAAATCAGACATCACTAATATTTGAAGACGGAATCTAATGGAAATCAAATCATCCCACAAAATCCATTTGGTACTTATTTATAGAGTTGGCCATAAGTTTACAAACACTTAGGAAAAAAGGGATTTTCTTACTGCCTTCAACTGGAAACTGAATGAGTATTTGCCAGTCCACCCACATATCTCTAGTTGCAACTGTATTTTGAACATGCTAGATAAGGGACTCATAATTTATAAAAATACCTTCCTCCTCCTAAAAATTCTGTTTAGTACTTGAGAAAAAACAAGCTTAGAGTTTGCTTTCTCACTTGCCTGATTTGGGCTTGGCAAGTTAGTACGAAAATCTGCCAAGTGTGACTGGCTTGCCAGGATCTTGGGGCATTCAGTACTTACCAAGCTGAAGCTTGTATTTACTTTCTGAATCATTAAACAGCTGACCACCCAGCTAGTAGTAAAGAAAGACCACTTCCCTACTATTTGATAAGAAATAAATCATATCCTCTTAAATGTGGATTGTTTTATTCTTTATTAATTCTCTGTGGATCTCAAGATATTTAAATTGAAGGAGAATGTATGAGATATGGATAGTGAAACCACAATTCTGCCCATGTGATAGGATCTCTGTCATTGACTTCAGTTGGTTCAATATTTCCCATGTAATATGTATGGGGCTTTCTATTTCATAGGAAAAATTTTTTTGTACTGATGACTGACTAGTTTGAAAGGTCTGTGAGGAATCGGAAGTCTTCCAAACTGTATGATTGCTATTGAAAAAAAAAAACAAACCAAATCTGGATTTGAGCTGTAGTGTAAGGATTAGATCTAAAAGGTATACTATAATGATGAAGGTGAATACAGTCCTCTGCACTGAACTGCCTGGCATCAACAAATGTGCTAGCTGAAATCTCATCTGCAGGAGAGTGATAAGTGATGTAAGAGCATGGTTGCGTTATGCAGCTGCTCTGGCCCAGGACTCTCCTGCTCAACCACTGGAGCCCAGCCCACTGCCCTGGGGACCTTGGGTCTCTGACCAGGCTAATGGATGTGGCTGCCACGTTCCTGTTTGCAGATCCAACCAGTAACAAACATGAGCATGTATTCCAGAGACACACACATGGTCACAGATGTACTTGCAGCTTTGAGAAAAGGTAAAGGAAGCAGCATTTTATACTGTAGAGGTAGGAATCTAAACACTGAAAGATTTTTGTGCTTGTCCTGCATCCTTCAGATCCACAGGACATTGACCATAGCCTTCGGCAACCGTCAAGACATAGAGGATTTAGCCTGTCTTACTCCAGCAACAAAACTCAGATCTTCAATAAGGCACTCCAGTGTGCTAATTATATCACACCTCCCTCCTCTCACAAGATTACCTTTATCACACATTTGCACTTGTCACTCTCTCAATACCATTGTCCTCACCTTTATTTTCCATCTTACAAAATATTGCCATTATTCTTGTTCTCTGTCAGACATTAGTCTGGTTACTGTCACTGAGTTACAACTGTGTGTTCCACTGTGATCTCCAAAATCAGTTTCAGTTAGGAATAATATTGTTTTTCACATTATTTTGTTCTGCTGATGCTAGAGCTTTGCATTGTTTCATACATAAAACATTAATTACTTTTTCATCCTGAGAAGTCAGAGTTTTATCGATATCACTTTAATAACTGATGATCCCTTTTATTTCAGCCTCTTTGCTTCAAAATTCCTAGTTCTGGGGAAGAATGGCAAGAAAGATTGCCTATAGAACAGCTACAGAATATAGGAACCTCTGTCCATGAGACAATAGTTTGAGTAGGAATTTCCTTAGCTGGGATTATGGGGTTTAGAGTCCCATAAACCTATTCTCATGCTATTAATATGTGTCAGTATGTCTTGACCTGTTTAGTGCTGTATACCCTTGATAATGTTTTGACATTTGAGATTTGTGGAACTGCTCAGTCCTGGGCTCTGCTTTGTCCTGTTGTATATCTTCTTTTGGACCCCAATTAGGTTTTTGTTCTCTGCATTAAAATGACTAAGTTCACTCCAGAATCCTCTTCTCTGTAAATAAATAACATCAGGTTTTTTCTCAACACTGCTTGAATGTCAAGGATCCACAGACAATGTGTTACCCTCCCACAGTGGTCTTACATTTTAGAATTATACCTTCAATTCAGAGTTAGAGAGCTTCTCTGCTGTGGCAAGCTAGATGATTCAGGATGTCCAAAGGAAAATTATAGCCATTCATCAACTAAGGCTAGGGAGTCATCTTTTATTATAAAACCTTCAGTTTCTGGATGACTGTAAAGTACAGCAGACAGAAATACTCCCGTTGTACTCCTAAGGGACTTCTTGCTTCACAGGAAAGAAAAACAGTGATACTGAAGTTTTCATTTTTCTTTTTTCCTATCGTGCCCCTCCCTGTTTTTTTCTCATTTTTTTTTCATTTTTTCTCCTTCTTCTTTTAAACCACAATCTTCCAGGGTACTTTAAATACAGGAATATGTCAAACATATTCCAGATTATGGTCTGTGCTTATCAGTGCCTGCTTTAACTTCTGAAGAATTTGGCAATTACGATGAATATAGGCTTCCAAAGACCTAGGAAGATTGGAAGCTGTGTTCTCTCTACTGATTGCTTTCGACAGAGACAGAAGAGGTAGTTGTCTGTAGCTGTTTCCTTAGTGGGAGGGTGAAAAAAACAGGAAACTGTTTTTTGACAGAACTGTTTGGTTCACTGCAGGAACAATGAAAGAGCTTTGATATAATTTGCAATAAAATGTATAGTTTCAACAGTCATCCCACAAAATGTGAGATGATTGCTATTATCTTTGTTATCTCTTTCTATGTTTAATCTATTTCTTTGGATTCTTTGTATTTATAGGAAAGATAGCCCAGATAAATGGGAAAGCATGCTTTCATGAATTGAGTCTAAGCAGCAGCTACTTTTAGCTTTTGTCAGTCTCTTAGCCATCACTTTAAAGATCCTGCTAAAGCATTGGAAGGTTTTTTAAAAAGTGTTTTAAGCGACTAGAATGCTGTTCAGGTAGCATGTTGTGTAGAAATTTAAAGATTTATGACTTTCACTGAGCGGGACCTTAAGTACTTACCCAGGTGTGGAAGTAAAATTCACAAAACTAAAGTCAGCAGAGTAGGAGATATGGGTTTACATCAGTTTATGTACCTATCTGAGGGTTACACCTAGATCCTTAAATTGCTGCTTGCACATAGTCGCCTACATCTTCTTCAGTAGCATAATCGTGAGGTAGAACGTATATCCATAGTACTGGAATTCGAAAATTAATACCTTGTTTTCTTCCTGAGATGATTTAATTCATTTTTTTTTTTACCAATATATGCTAACCTTCAGGCTTGCAGGAGTGGAACAAGCTATTTCAGATGATTTTGCTCACCTTTCCCTTCTCCTCTGGGCTGGGAGGTTGGAAGTGTAATTCTGGTCATGGAGTTTTCATAGTCATAGAATGGTTTGGGTTGGAAGGGACATTAAGGATCATCTAGTTCCAACACCTCTGCCATGGGCAGGGACATCTTCCACTAAATCAGGTTGCTCAAAGCCCCATCCAACCTGGCCTTGAACGCTTCCAGGGAGGGGGCATCCACAGCTTCTGTGGGCAACCTGTTCCAGTGTCTCACCATCCTCACAACAATGAATTTCTTCCTTATATCGAATCTAAATCTACCCTCTTTCAGTTTAAAACTGTTACCCCTCACCCTATCACTACACTCCCTGATAAAGAGTCCCTCCCTATCTTTCCTGTAGGCCCCTGTCCTGGTTTAACCAGGATAGGGTTAAGTTTCCCCAGCAGAGGGGGGGAGCTCTAGCCGGGTTATTCAGATACCATGCAGATGTCACATCCTGGCAGGTCACATTTTTCCTGGCGCGTGGTTTTGTACATCGTGCTTCCCACTGCTGTATTTGGTAGCTATTTTGCTCTGTTAATTGCTATCACTATTACTGTTATTGTTATTGTTGTTGTTGGTTGTGTTGCTATTGCATTGTTGTATTAAACCTTTCCTTATTTCAGTCTCGGGGCTTTGTATTTCACTCCCTTTGTGGGGGAGGGGCAGCAGCCGCGTGGTCTCAGACCCCGGCAGGGGCTAAACCGCCACAGCCCCCTTTAAGTACTGGAAGGCTGCTATAAGGTCTCCTCAGAGCCTTCTCTTCTCCAGGCTGAACAACCCCAACTCTTTCAGCCTGTCCTCACAAGGGAGGTGTTCCAGCTCCCTGATCATCTTCATGGCCATCTTCTAGACCTGCTTGAGCAGGTCTATGTCCTTATTCTGGGAGCCCCAGAGCTGGACACAGTACTCCAGGTGGGGTCTCCCCAGAGTGGAGTAGAGGGGAGAATCACCTCCCTCGACCCGCTGGCCACACTGCTCTTGATGCAGCCCACGAAACAATTGGCTTTCTGACTGTGAACACACATTGCTGGTTCATAGTTTTCTATCCACTAATAACTGAGGTCCTTCTCCGCAGGGCTGCTCTTAATCCACTCTTCGCCCAGCCTGTATTTGTGCTTGGGATTGCCTCAATCCATGTGCAGGACCTTGCACTTGGCCTTGTTGAACTTCATGATGTTTGCAAGGGCTCACCTCTCCAGTCTGTTGCTATGGATGACATCCCTTCCCTCCAGCATGTCAACTGCACCACACAGCTTGGTGGCATCGGCAAACTTGATTTAATTCTGTCAGAGCCTTGGCCTTCCTAACCTGATGCCTGTCTACTCAGACAGTTTCTCTGTATTCCTCACAGGCTACCTGTCCTTGTTTCCATCCTCTGTAGGCTTCCTTTTAAGGTTTTTTTATGGTTTTTATGTTAGTTTCTGTTTTTTACAGTGAGTCATTGGCATCTGGAGTCTTTCAGCAGGAGGAATGTGATATTCTTGTTGATGATTAGTCCTTCCTCACTCTAGGATTCACTTGGGGTTAGTTTTGTATGTTTGCCCCCACACTTTCACACCTTGCTCTTTCAGTCTGCAGCTCCAGGTTACATTCAGATTTACCATGTGTAGTGACTTTTAGTATGTTTTACTTTTCTTCTGTGTTATCCTTCTGACTCTTAAATGCAATTTTGTGCAGCTCCAGGTCTGTATTTCTCTAACTCACCAAGGTTGAATTGTTATAGGTGTGTAGTCTCCAATGCCAGCCTGTGCCCATCTCGTACCATCCCATGTCTGTACTCCTCTGTGCTGCACCCTGTGTCTCTGCTTCTTAAGGCTCCTGGTATTGAGGTCTGTATTTTTCTACACTATAACATCATTTGAGAGTCATAAACATCTCATTATATATGGAATAACTGCTTGCTACTGCTATCTATATAAAAATGATTTTATGAGTCTATGATTGTACCATACAAAGATAAAAAAAAGTAAAACAAATTAGTCATAGACACCTGCTCAATTAGAGAAAATACAGTCACAGTTAAACCAAGTAGAACAAAGTTGCAGACAGGTCAGGAAAAGTTTAGACAGAGAAAGCCTGACAAATCACAGTCCTGGAGCCTTGCAAATTCAGTACAAATCTTATGGCCTGTTATTAGTTATGACAATATTTTATAACAGGTTATATTATTACAAAATGAACAGTATCTGGTTTTGGTGTACAAATCAACAACTGTCTTACAATGTACATAGATCATTTAGAGTAAGAAGTGAATAAAATAGCCACTTGTAATGAAACTACAGAGGGACTGTAGGAAGGCAAAATATTATTTTCCTCCTAATATGTTTGCTTTTGGAAAGAGTAGAATCATGCTTGAAATTCTTACAAATGATCCCAACCAAGATTCTACGTGCTGTCCAAAAGGACAAGAATCTTGCAGAAAGGGGGTAATCCTAAATGTTATCATAGTGAATGGATCAGTGCTTAATGATGCAGTGACATAGCAGCACTGTTTAGTATAACATACTCAATATCTTTCTCGAAACCTTGTCAAATGAGTATTAACCAAATTCTGTTTAATAAACAAGGTCTGGTAAGTAGGCAGTGATGAGAGACAGTGTTCTTTCTATAACTTCAAGGTGCAGTAAGAAAAAAACCTGTAGGATAAGGGGATCTCTTGATGACAACTTTGAAAGATTGAGGTAGTGTCACGTCCCGCTCAGATGAGGGAGACAAGTGACTCAGATTTGCAAATCCCCAGTGGAGCGGACAACAAGTCTCAAAGTCCAAACATTTATTAACTACCCACAATGTACTAATTGAACACACGATAATTGGCTAAGTATATAGCAAGTTGTGGCAAGCAATACAGTTTGCCTTGCATTTCTTAATGGAAAAGGGAAAAGAGGGAGATAGAGGGAATAGGGAAATACAGATCACCGGTCTGGGTTTCTGCGCTGATCCCGCTGGTGACGGTTCCAGGAGGCAGCCATCTTTTTCGCTTGCATCCGTCTTCTTCACTTCACTTCACTGCACTCTCCAGCCCCCCTCCCCCTTTCTCCCCCCCCCCCCCCCTTGATTTATACACAGTTTCCTTGGGTCCGTCCCCAGGTCGACACACACACCTACGTATCCCATGTATGGGGAGGGGTAAGGTGTTTCATGGGATGATGTAATTAGCATGATCATGTTAGCCTTCATTAACATATTGAGGGGTGTTAACTTTAATATGCATTTCATGGATAATGAAGAAAAGGTCATTCACCAGACAGATGGCCCTTGAAATTTGGCCAGGTGCACCAGAGCAGAACCCTCCTGTCCCTACAGGGCTCCCTCCTCCAGCTGCATCTTGTGTTATTCCGGCAGCCTTATCAGCTTTGACCTCCACACTATCCACCCTGTGACTCATAGTTTTGTCTTGCGAGTGTTTGAGACATTCCTTCGATCAGCCTCAACTTTTGCTTTCTCAGGCTGTTTTTCTTAGTTTCTCACAGGCCTGGTTTCTTGTCTCTCACTGGTAGATGGAAAATAATCTGAGGCTTCCATGAGGTACAGTAGTAATATGCAAATTATCTTTTTCAGGATATCCAACAAATTGGTAAGAACAGACAAGCAGCTTTCCTTTTTAATATTCTCTCTAATTTGATGCCTTCAGAAGACATGGTCATGCATATATGCCTTGCTGTGATGTACACAACAAGCACACAGGAGAAAGACAACTTAACACCAACAGTTTTGTAAATTTAAGAAAACTAAAGAGGGTGAGTTACATTGGTACTGATGATTCATACTTAACCTTTGTGGTTTGCTTGCTAGCCATATGCCAGCATGACTAACCCAAGGGTGCCAAAAATTACCATTGATCAATAATTTGAAATTGCAGCACTTGAACTTTCACCTTTAATTCTGCTGTGTTATAGTATGTGTTCAAACATCAGTCTTTTAGAATTATTCATTCTGGCTGCAGATCAGCTTTGCATAGACAGCTGCAGAATGTTAAACATACATTTTTTTCTGGCATAGAATAGCAAAGCCAATTTCAGTATAGAAACATGATGGAGCTCATATATTCTGTTTAAGCAGACGGTCTGGGGACATTTAGTATCTCTGTGCAGTCAGTTTAAATTTTCCTTCAATTTTGATATGACAAAACTCTTTTTGAAATACTCCTAGTTATGTATATGAGAGGTGGAGTGTGTGTGATTTAATCCAGAGCCTTTTGAAGTACATGCAAAGATTTCCAGTGACCTCAACAGGCTCTGGAAAGGGGTCACCAGACCACATTCTCAAAGATTCTTCAAATCTTCAAAGACTCCAGACTTCTCTCTGCAGTTCTGAAGTGTAATGCTGGGCTTTTGCAAAGCCCTGCCTAATGTGTGAATAAGATTAGTGAGTAACAAAAGAGTAGAGTTTGCATGGCCAAAGAGAAATCTGATTTTCTCAGTAAAGAAATGTGGACAACTCTCAAAACAGACCCATTAATTATATAATTTTAACTTTATTGTTATAAGAAGTAATAGATGAAACAGAAAGTGCACGATGAAATAAAAGTGATGTTCATCTTTTCATCATTTCAGATATGTGGAAGAGAAAAAAAACTCACTAAATTTAAACAAATCTTGTCACAGCAACACTGACTCTTCAACTTAGTTTTTCCTGTTTATTGCAGGTGCTCAGTGTGAGATTTACTTATCTTTGTCTAAGATTTAACATCTGGTATAAGCTATTTAACTAATTTCTTACTCTTGTCATTCAAAACAGCGAGGCATCTCTAGCTGGTAATTTATTGCCCCTGTTTTAGACACCTACACAGGAGGGCTGACTCCCCCGCTGCAAGCATTTGTCTCTTTCCACTGACTCTGTAAATTGTTTAGATTACAAGCTTAGACTGAACGCCCACTGAATGGCTAGAAGTAGATAAAATGATGACTCATTTGTTATGACCTTTCATATACGTAGCTATAGTGATTTCAGAAGGAGTTTTGTAACATTCAAGCACAATTTAAACTAAATGTGTACCTCTATAGCTAGACAGATACAAATATCTCAAGACCTTTCATTTTGTATCAGTACTTGTTCATTAAAAAAAAAAAAAAAGAAAGAAAATCTGGGTATCTGGCACATTGTAGCACCTACAGTAAGGACTGATTGCTTATTCCAGTCAAAGAAAATAACTTATGTGCATAGACAGTACAATAAAGGCATCTAGTAACTATCTTCTGTCTTTTTTTCTTCCAGTAGTAAAGTTGGAGCAAACTTTTTCTCCTTGAATGAACATTCAATTTGTATCTTTTTTTAAAGTATTTTGTGCTACAAAACCTCCAGGTGTATCAGTGTTAAGTAACTGTTGGTATCCTTCTTTACACTGCCATCCTAATAAAAAGCCCAAATGAATTGTATTAAAGGACAAAAAAAAAAAAAAAAGAAAAAAAAGAGATATATATGTAGCTTTTCGTATGTCTGTGATCTTTTTTTTTTTCCCCACTTTAGTTCATTGGCTGGCTGATTTATTTAACCTGCTGTGTATGTCAGTGTATTAGCCAACCACTCTTTTCTAGAATTAAGACAAGGGTAAAACTGATATGATGTGTGAGATAGGTATTATCACAGGAAAAAAAGACAAGCACCCTTGCACTTAACTTATGAAATAAAAAACTTCAGAGAAAAAGGTGAAGTTCACAGACTGCATAACCAGAGAACATTTCCTCTTGAACCCGTTTAATAGGATAATAGTCTAGACATACAGATATAAATGGTGAGATGTGGTATTAAATCTATTTTATTAAAATTTCATAGATCTGCATTGTGAAAGTGCACTCTACATTTGGACTTTGGTATCTTTCTTGCATTTTCCTCTAAATTTTTTCTCCCTTCGTTTATACTTTTTTTGCCTCTTAATAAAATGCATTAAACATCATATAAAACATTATTCAGCATGAATCTTATTGATTTATGTAAAACAATGATGTTATTTTCAAATCATGCAGAGACTAAATGATCAAATATCCTATTTTAAATGACATATTTTGCAGTATTCCCACTCTTTTTTTATATTTATAAACATAATAATATTTCACAGCTGTTTTTTAATAAATGCTTTCAAAATGACTGTCAAACTGGCATACCCTAACCACCATACCCTATTGAACAAACTAGACTTGAGCAGGCTTGAACCTGATTTTTTTTTTTTTAAAAAGAGCATTTGAACATCTTTCCTTTTAGAAACTTTTTTCTTCTTGAATGTCATATTTATGTTCTTCTTTCTTCCCAGCTGTCTGTTTTCTCTGGGTGTTATTTTACAGTGTAGATTTATTTTCATTGCTTCACCATATGTTTTATTTCTTCTTTTTCTGTGCCTATATACTTATTCACACTGTTCATTTCCTCTCCTTTGTGAAGCCCTTTCACCTCTTTCATCCTCTGAGACTGGCAGGTAAGTAAAAAGAAGTTTATTGACAGTACATGTGATACCTTTTGACTTCTTTAAGAGTTCTTTAACTGCTCAGTTTTCAGACTAGCTTTTATGGTGGAAACCCAAGATTCCTTGGGATTATCCATTTTCTACGCTTGTACTTGCTGTGGTTACTAAATGTTCAGGTTAGGTAAATAACACCTGCAACTTTAGGTTTGTAAAAGCAGTGGCCGATGCAGTGATCAATTTATACACACACAGACACACAATTACCCCACCCCCACACCCCCTGCTGTTTTTCTGAATACTGGGTATTCAAATATAAAACCAATTAGCAATGCTTGGCATGCCTATATTCCCAGGCCTCTCTTTATCTTTCACATAGAGATTTGGATAGAACTTAATATCTGCAGGGCTCCACCAGCTCTAGGATGTGGATGGCATAATAATGAAAAAAAAAGCTCAGTTTTATTTCAGAAAGAATCTTTAACAAGATATATATTCTATTTCAGTGTTCCTCCTTCCAAGATAATGTTTCAAATGTTTTTTAGACCTTTAACATACCATTTCCACATGCTGGAGAAGGAGATGCTCAGGTTGGAGGAGACTGGCTGTGAAAATCCCAAAGCTAATGACTAGCATCATTTTTCTGCAAGCATTGCCCAGGATGTTCTTCACTGGGCTATGTTGCTGGTGCCCTTGCTTATTAGACTTTTCTTAAATGATTTTTTTTAAAATTAAAAGTCTAATAGAGATTTCAAAAGGCCATTTCACTGATTAGTCAAACATACGGCAAACCTGCAATTCACATGTGGCATCTCTGTCTTTGTTCTGACACATTTTGCTCTATTTTCTGATCATTTTAATCTCTTTTGCAGCCTTGCTAGCTAATAATTGTCTGTGCAGATGTAGTGACTTTCTCTGTTGCATCTGACTTCTCCAGTCTAGGACCCCTCCCAATCTCATCATGCTCTGGGGTTCTGCCAACTGTCCCTTCCAGGCCTGATTCTTAACAGAGAAGCAAAAGCCAGTGCTGAAACACTGACAAGAGAACCTTTCTGACAGAGATAAGCACCAGCTGTTGCATTAGTCCACTGGGTTTTTTTAAAAGGTTACCTCTGCTGGAGAGCTCAGAAGTTGACTAGAAAATATTGAAAGATGTGATGATTCTGTCAGAATCTGTCTGGTGTAAGGAGGTAGTGCAAACAGAGGGTCTTTTCTTGCATATTTTATCTACCCCAGTGGCAATACTCTTTCAGACCAAATCAAATCCTGAACTCGCACTAAATCACTCTATAAAGAGCATGATTTGAGGAAAATTTTCAAGATAGAAACTACTAAGGTATTGTATAATATTTACAAATCATAAGCATGTTCATTATTGTAAGAGAAAAAAAAAAAAGCATGTGAAAATATGTTGCAGTTACTTGCAATTGGCAGTTTAGATGCCATTAATCTACTATGCATTCACTTGCCTGTAGTGCAAGGTCTTGACATTTTAATATATGAAATAATTACTTTGGCAGGTGAATTTAATGCATCTACCTGCAGCTGACTTCTTTCCTAAAACACTCAATGGTAGGGTATTATGGCAGCATTCTTACCAGTCTCACCAAAGGATGCCACAAAGAGATAGTGTTCTCAGTGCATGCAAGTTTCCATTCCCCTCTGGCAAAGAAGAAAGAAATGTTTTAAAGTTTTAATCATGTCTGAAGATGTAGTTTCAATTTATACTTATTATTTGCGATTCTGGAATTTTTAAGTTTCCTTTCTCAGTTTTATTCTGTTTTTGTTTATTGATTTGTTTTTTCACCAATGAAGAATCTATGTTAGATGTTCTGCAGAAGTCTGTGCAGCACACTTCAGATTCACACACTTTGTCCTATTTCTATCAAAGTGTAGTTATGCATATGAGAAGATAATCTGTCCATGTTTCTATTCATGATTGCCTCCAGGAATGAACAGATTTCAAGCAGTGAGAAATTGGAAGCTTGTGACTCAGCTGGCATTCCTATTGGGTCAAAAGCCCAAATACTCTTACCAGCTGAGGTGATAAGGAAAGACTGTAGTGAAAATGTTCACAGCTGAAAAGAATATGAACTATTTTCATGAATGCTGTTGCTCTGTGCTGAAACACTTCCTGGTTAACGTGTTCCTAGCTGCTGAATGGAGTGTTTTGATTCTGCGTATTTACCCTGCAGGCATGCACAGACTTTACTTCCTGTTGCGATATGTACAGAAAATTCTTCCTTTGTTTTTCTATTTATTTATTAACCTAGAGTGAGATTTTATACACCTTCAACTTTTGTCTCTCTGTGTTCCCAGAAAAAACAATAAAAGAAACAGCAACCATTAAGTACAGTTCTCTGAGGTGTGTTTTAGGGCTTACACAGGTGAATATACATGTAGAGATGCTCGCAGTGGTAGGTCTGGGAGTTGTCAGGGCAAGGTCCCTGGTGTTATGATTGATCTGTTAATATGTAGCAACTCCAGCCTATGCAGAACCTCTGTAAATCCAGTATAGGGTTGCTCAGCACTTACCTACTTTGTCCATTTCTTAAACAATTTGGTAGCTTACCTCCCAGTCTGGCAGGGAAAAAGGTTTTTTTACAAAAAGTGGCAATCCCCACCACTGTCTAAGAAAGTTGACAGGTTTTCATATGAACTCTCTGCATTCCAATTCAGCTTTTTCAGCAGAAGCGGTTAGATGTGACTCTAGCTGTGCTCTGTGATGGCATAAAATGTAGGCACTTCTCTGGTGCAAAGCCTAGAAGTTATAAGATTTCATAGCAGTGGGGAAAAAGGACAGGACTGAGATTTTATTTAAAAGCTTAACCTGAGGCACCAGAATCACTGAAACTCAAGCAGATATTTCTCCTTGGGAGCTTCTCCATGTATGTTCCACTAATGGTGGTATTCAGCCTATGACCTAATTTAATAAAATGAATGCCAAAAATCCAAGCGCATAAGAACTATTCACTGTTGTTGCCAAATAAGATCCATGGTGTGTCTTGATGCCCACACAAGACACTCCTGCTCCTAGTTGTAACCAGCTCTATACAATTCATTTAAGATGAATTCCAAGAAGCCACTGAAGCTTCATTAGCTCAAGAATTTGCCCTATTAAGTTTCAATGGAATGAGGTAGAAATATCATTAGGTAGTCTACAGTAGCTCATTTGTGGTATCTTTTAATACAGAAATAAATTCAGTTAGGAGTCAAATAAGATGGCTTTTCACTTCCCTCTGTTTTCTTCCTGAACTTCTTCCTGACATTTTTCTGACAAGATCTTGTCAACAGGTATAGATAATGGAATAATAGTTCAGTGACCGAGTTTTCACAGTAATCTCTATCATGTGAGAATAAATCTCATCTCTTTGTTAGTGAATGTTACTATAGACATTAAAAGGGTATTTTTATGTACAAGTTAGAAAGGGAATGCAAAGGACAGGGAAAAAAGTTTGATACCCACAATTTCGTGGTTATAATGCTTAAATCCCAAGAGAGCAAAAGATGCTTGTTGGGGGATAAGTGCACTGAGATAATTTAGGAATCTTACTTTTGTGGAATAACAGAAAAGATATTTTCCTTAAATTGGAAAGTGATTCAGTGGTTGTTAATAAAGTCTGTCCATGGCAAGTCCAGAATTATTTATTTATTTATTTTAAGGAGAACCTGTGGTTATCCCGGTTAGGGAACATTTTCTATTTGGCACTGCATGTATGTTTCATCTAATTTTTATGTTATGAACAAAAATTTTAAATACTTCAGCTTCATGTACTGATGGACATTCAAAGTTTATGTGAAAGGATGCAAACACCCTCAAAAATGGAGACTTTAGTTTTGCGTTATGGTGTTTGTTTACAGAATAGTCTGGATGTTGAATTGAGAAGGTCATCGTACCTAAGTGATGGCATGAATATCACTTAGAATTTTCTAGTTACTTTGTGAAGATGTAAAAAATAATAAGCAAGGTACATCAAAGAAAGAGTACAGAAATTCAGGAACACATTTGACAGGAAGACTTTACTTACGAGCAGAACAAGAAAAAAGGAAAATCAGCCAACAGGCTTGCCAGATGCTTTATGGACACAATGAACTCTTTTCTAGCATTATGGTCATCAAATAGGAAGTCTGCATTGCTAAATCTGTTTCAGAACCATATCATAGTACTTGTACATGCTATACCACACCGTCAGCTGGAAAGTAAACTCATGATACACAGAGACCAGATTCAGATAAAAAATTGTTATTGACTTTGATTAAAAGTAAATCTTTACAATACCTAAAGGGTAGGTAGGCACCAGCACCAGCATCCCCGAGCCACTCTGCCCCACTATAATGGTTTCTGGAAACTGGTTTTATTTGTGACCCCAAGCCAATTAAGCCCATTGAACCACTGCTAAGATCTCAAAACACGTTCTCAGTTTTTCTAACATGGCAACCTAACAAATTTTGTTTTACCTGCTGAGAATAAAACAAAGAAACAAACAAAAAACCAGCTGAACAACAAGGTTTGGAATAGGATGGTTCTCTGTAGATTAACTTTGAGGTCTGGGATAGGAAATGTCTCTGTAAATTAACCTTGGAGGGTGGTTTCCAATAACTGCTCTGTGAAACTATAACGTCTCTGAGGAATGTGCAGGCTGACCGGTCTCCCACCCCAACAGTGCTGTCTCCATGCAAAGTTACGTGCTTTGGTTTAGCTCTACTGTTCCTCTCTCAATCTGTATGTAAAAATTAAAACAGCTCTCAGCTAAACCTCCCCAAAGTCACATCAGAGAAAGAATGGTTGAATAATGTCACAACTGCAAAACCATTCCTTGTAGATATATTGATAGAAGAATGGAATTTTTATATTTTACATGAACTTGTTGCACATCTTCATTTACCAGAGGAGTGACATTCACACTGTAATAATTTTAAGTCTTTGTGAATGCAATAAATGGTTTATCTCTTCAATTATGTCCAAAACAAGAATGAAACATTTGCAGTATTACTACTTCTTTTTAAAATATAACAGTGTTTTAAAACCATCCTTAACAAAATTATAGAAAACATCAAGTGAATTGTCATGTAAAGCAAAACTGGTAACAGAACAATTTCAGGCTTTGCTAGTTTTCCCTGCATGAAAAGTTTCCTCTATGGCTCTGTCTAGCTACTCATGCTAAAAGAGGAGGGATGCAAAAATCCATTTTTCTTAGATTGCAGTGTTCTTTAAATCTACACAGATAGAAAAGCACACAAACCCTTTTTGTCTTGGCAAAGTAGAAGGGAAAGAAGTATGATTACAGCCAGTTTCTGTGATGATATTGCTAGCAAATTAAGAAAAAATCGAATAGGCACAGAGATTATTCTCAGTGCTGGATGGCCCGATCAAGGCAAGGCTGAGGCCCACTGGAGGAATGACAATGGGCCCTGTGGATTTGGGGCAGATTCCCTGCAAGGTCATTTTGGGACTTTGGGACACTTAGCTCTAAACAAAGAACTCCACAAACTCAAACACATCTGTGTTCCTTAGTTCGAAGTTCACCAACAATAATGAATTGTTTTACCACATGGATCCAGAACTATTTTCCACAAAAATGGTAGTATTTTCAGATGTGCTATTTTATGGTTCTTAAAATGTACCTAAAGTATGGTGTGCACTATGTCCACAATTTTTACAGGAGCACGAGTCAACGAAGGGGAAAGGTAGGTAATCTATTTCCCATATATTCCTGTTTCCAACAAATTGCTATTTCTGTGTCTCCTCAGGAAATAATGTTTGCCACCCTTTCAAGGTGATGCTATAAAGCCTTTTTTCCTTTCATCCTGTGCCTTTTCACAGGTTTGGTTGTTGTTGTTTTTTTTTTCCCTTTTTTAAGCCTATGTGGTACAATAAATCATATCTAAAGCTAGTGATTAATAATGAGACACTTCAGAGTGAAGCCTCTGCAAAGAAGGAAATTGCGCAAACAGTCAGAGTTATCTGTCACCACATGACAAAGTTCAAGTTTAAGAAGCTGCTTGTCAAATACAATCGACTGAACGAGTGATAGATTAGATCTTAATAGCAGTAAAAGTAAGCTATAAACCATTGCCTTCTCTTACAATATAAAAGCCTCTCCTTTTAAACACTCTATGATGAAATGCAGTAAAACAAAATAAAAAATGGTAGTGGGAGAACCAGTGATGTTTCTTCCTTACCTGGAACACAGTGAACTGTGTTAATATTTTTAATGCTCAGTTCTTGTCAAGGTCAATTTAATTTTGTTGTTGTTATGAAGAAGGTACCTAGACAAAAGTACATCTAGCCACTTTCATGATTTCTGTAAGGTTACTAATGTTTCAAAATCTCTCTTTAATTCTGCAGTCTGTAAGCAGCTTTGGCAATAATTACTTGATACATTTTTCACTTAGGCCATTTAAATGTTTCTTTGTTTCTCCTGAACGGTATAAAATATGTTATCTTCCAGTGGAAAAATGCAGAATACAATTCCATAACTGAATGGTGAGTTAAGAGAAGAATTGGATTTCTATTGTTTAGGAAACTCACATATTTTTAGTTTATTTCCCTTCTGAAATGTAAACAATGTTTTTCTTCAGTTCTTCAGAAAAATAAAGTCTTCCAAAACACAAAATATCAAATCAGCCAAAACATTTCATTTCAAACCTCAAAATGTTCCTTCTTAGTTATATACATTACTATTTATGATAAATACCATGTAATATAATATAATAAATGTAATTAATATAATATGATATAATAACTATTCTATTCTATTCTATTCTATTCTATTCTATTCTATTCTATTCTATTCTATTGTTATGATGTACTTGAAAAACTCTTGAGTGGTCATTTGGTCCATATTATACCCAATTTATACCCCCAAGGCACCTTTGGTATGCACTTCAAAGGACCCTACTGAAACATCAGGTAAGTATGAGTTCGCAGAAGTAATCTCAATTCCTTCTTATTTCATTAATGTTCTTATGATTAGCTCACGAGATTTATTGATGGTGTTATATTATTTACACTATTTGTACCATTGTTTTTTGATTACACTAAAATATTAAGCTGCTAGTTTTTCATATGTTTACCGCTAGCCGAAAGAAGAATCAACATACTGCAATTTAGATGCTGCAATATTGAGTTTTAGGGAAGATTTTGTATCTTAGTTTACACTTTTGCATTTCAGTGTAGCTGTGTAATAGCTTTTTGTTTTAGTAGTTAAGGCTAGGAAAACATCTCTAGGCAAAATTCTTGCCCCTTCAAAATGATCTCTGCAGAATGAAGGAAGTTACCTAATTTCATTCTTCAGTATTGTAGAATACTGTTATTTTGTGGATAAGTATAAATAATGTATGAACTCAAACTGTTAAAGACAGTGCAGTCTGAAGACTAGAGTGCCAGACTAGCACTCCTGGTATTTATTCACAGTTTTACTATGGATCTGCTGTGTGATGTTTAACAAGGCACTTTCTTGTGTTCCTATTGCCTTTACACACACAAAAATGTACGAAGTAACCGCTGCCCCCTTTAAGAAGCACTCTGAATTCACTGGCTATCAGTTTCAAAATTAGCTTGAATAAAGCAGAACATTTGTGAACTGGGGATTCAAGATTTCTGTTGAACTTTATAAAAATTGGCTAAACATCTGGTCAAGCTTTATTACCTCTGCAGTTGTCAGACCTGCCTTCCCAAACACAGATGTTCTGAGTGATACGAAAAGAGCTGTGTGAACTCTGAAGGAGCATCACAGAGACAGCATATGAAGTTGCAGGTAAACTGCTGGAATTAAAACTGGAACAAAAATAAAGTAGTTGAAGAGAACTTGCATCAGAATTTAATTTGAATGTGCCTTACATAGACTAGACTGTTTGCTTATAAAATTTTACCAGTGTCAATGTTTGGTAAACTATGTATGCCATTACATTTTAATGTTTGATATCAACATTTCTGGGAATGTTTAATGACCTTTAAACAGAAAAAGTGGGAAGAAAGCCTGCAATCAAAAAACATAACTATCACCAGATTGCCTTTGAAAATGTATGGGAATGTTACACGTCCACTATAGCTCAAGGAAATAACTTCTAGGTCCTTATTAGGAATACAGGACAAAAGCAACCTTATAGATCATCAGATACAGTCCCTTCCATTTGCATGATAAAATTTCAAATAAACTCTTTTATACAATAACCAAGTGTTGTTTAAAAACTGGTCAAGCTTCTTCTGAAACCCTCTGAAGATTAATACCTGTAAGTTTATTTACATGCTAAACTAACTTATTTCCAACTTATATTTATTTTTTTTCATACCAGTATTGTTCTTCAGTGTTGAGCTCTTCTGAATATCCAGCCATTATTCCCAGTTAGTAGAGCACAGGTACATTCCTGCTCATCTTCTTTTTGCTGCGTCATATGAGTATTCAGTCCTCTTTTAGAGGGTGTCCTAAAATGGTCTTCCTAAAACTACTTTTGCACACATGCTGAAGGTTAACCTTCTCCTTGTTAGAACATTTACTACCTGTTGCATAAACAGTAGCTCAGGTGAGCTCTTATCACTCCTGCTTCCTGCAACTGAATTGATGTTTTCATTCACCAAGAAATATTTGCTTGGTAACTCCTCACACAACGTTTCCTTTTTTTCATGGCAATTTTACAGTGGTGATGAAACATTAGCCATCCTTCTCTGTCATATCCTATCGATGTATCCACAGTTATACCTTTTTGTTTTCCTGTTTGTTTGTTTGTGTAGTCTGTTTTTTCTTTTTGTTTTTTTTTTCTTTTTTATTTGTTCACAGATACTTGGTCTCACGTATTATATTCTTAAATTTCATGTTTCACAGGTTTTCTTTAGGCATTAGAACTACCAAGAAATATATGGACAAGATGCTCCTTATTACTGAAATATGTCATTTTTGTTTCTTGATAGCTTCTCTAAAGCTGCCTAGAAGATTTCTCAGAATTTCAGGAAAGAAATATGTATTTGATCTCTGAGGGACAGCTTGTGATACATAATTCCTTTCAAACACTCTTTAAAACAGTGGACTTATAAGTCAGTTAGATATCTAGCAACTTGGAATGCCAGAAAAAAAACCATTCAGGCTCCAAGCTCCTAAAAGTTTATAAAAATCTAGGTTTGCTCAGTCTGAAACCAACAACAATTCGTGTTCTTAAGAACTCGTGAGCAGCCTTCAGAGCTTTAGAAATGTATAGATCTGTTATAAAATGGGTACAAGGCCTATGATAAGTTATTATCTTTTAGATACATCTTCTGAGCATCCAAGAAATCATCAAAAACTCCATGTAGAATGTGTATTATTTTCCTTCCAAGATACAATATAATTCATGCTTATCAGGAACCACATAGCAAGGAATACCCTGTTATTTCATAAAAGCATAGAATCATAGAATGATTTGGGTTGGAAGGGACATTCAAGATCATCTAGTTCCAACCCCCCTGCCATGAACAGAGACACCTTCCACTAGATCAGGTTGCTCAAAGCCCCATCTAACCTGGCCTTGAACACTTCGAGAGAGGGGGGTATCCACAACTTCTCTGGGCAACCTGTTCCAGTCTCTATGAAAGTAGTGAGAAATAAAATTCTTTGGCATGAAATATTTGGTGTCTCTTCTAGGAATGAAATTTACCGAACAGTCTCTACAGTCACCAGCAATAACTATTCTGATTCTTAAGTCATCCTTTTAACACCTCCCAAAGGTAATGTAGGCAAACATGTGAAGAAATGGATATGGAGAAAATAACATGTTCATCACTTGTTCCTCTTTAGAGATATCTGATTAAAAAGACCTGAGTGAGTACCAAAGGGTATCCTGTGGCTGTTTCCATCATTAAATTATTCCACAATCGTCTTTGTAATAGCCATGAGGACTCCATAGCATCTCTTTCCTCCTGCCCTCTAGATAAAATGATCATAGGGCAATTTTGTGAGCTAAACTTAAAACTCTAAAGGAGAGAAGATACTCTCCAAAATCAGGAAGTACTTTTTGGTTGTAAGATTGAGAGGCGTAAGACTCAGAGGCCAATCTTTGTTTCAAGGGACTCATTGTATAACTTGCTAGTTGTAGATTTTGTCCAAGTTAAGATCATGAGACAGACTGTTCCTTTAGAAACATGACTACAAACTGCTGAGGTGCTTTAAGACACTGAAGTAAATTGAATTCTTTTATATTCAGCACTGGGATATTTATTTTTTTGGTACCTTTTTATATTCAGACCTATCCACAGTCGATACAAATCAAAGTAATAATTGTAGTTATGGCATGAAAACTTCCTTGCTTTTTTTCTTCTCTTCTACCTGTGCTATTGCTTTATTCCTGGACAGTGTTAACCTTTTTTAGCCTTTTTGAATCCAGTCCCAGGAATATCTGCTCAGACAGAATTTGGGAAGTGTGCAAAATACATAAATTTTGCCTAGAACAGTATCCTACCCATAGAATTTGAAAAAAATATTTGTGTCTTAAACAAGAGCTACTGCAAGACATGTAAGACTAATTTTGACCATACTGCCAGGTAACAATGACAATGACACCTAATAAACATTTAGGGTAATAACAAGGTTGTATTGATTTTCCACAAAATATATTTCATGGAAATACTTCTGATTAGAAGAAGGCAGTGGGCAATTTGTGTAAAGACAGATATTGTATGCATCTTTTTAGTTTCATAATGTCACAAGAAGTGACAAATGTAATTAACACTAAGGATTTTTTTTCCCCTGTAAATACAGTTATGTGACTTGAGTTCTGTAGTTAAAGAAATGGATGTATGAAATGTATCTATAGGCCAGGAGCAAAGCAGGAAATTATTGCACACCTTGCTAAACAGTGGTGTATTAAAAGATTTTCAAATTGAAATGATTTTGGAGACATGCTACATTGAAAATAGGTTTAAATGTCAATGTTTTGAAATGTAACTTTAGTGACTGAGTTCAGTGTTAACTTTAGCTAGAAAGCAGAATGAAATCTGCTTTCCAGAAATTTAAAGGTGAGAGAGAAAATGCCTTGCCCTGTATTTTATGCTATATCATAGGGCCGGAACATCTTATGTATAAGTAGAATTGGAGACTTTCCTTCTACTCAAAGTAAAAGAAAAGCTATGGCTTGGTATAAGCGATGTGTATGTGTATGTTTTAGTTTGGATTTATTTAGTACTCTTGCAATAACTGTCACTAGAGATCTGAGCATGATTTATATAGCAGTTCCCCATTGTCTTAATAGTGCAATTTTTTTCAACGATGTCACACATTCAAATGGACGAAAAAGTATAGATTGGCTATTTTAATGTCCTTGGTAAATAATCATGTGACATTCCACTTTTAGGATTTGAAACTTTGGAGTTTTCAATTTAAGACTGATCTTTCTCAAAAGGACTTTATTTACCACGTATAGCCTTGTTGCCCATAATTTATAGTTACATGCATAGTCAGATGGAAAGCAAATTCTTTTCTTTGAGACATCTAAGGTGTATGTTGAAAGCTGGCAAAAACCCTTAATTTCCTTATTTGTCCTTTTCTTCAGTATTTTAACCTCTGATACATATGATCAAAACAACACTGTGAAACCATGCATTAAATGATTTCATGTAAAATTTAATGATTTAATGCAGCACTGCATTTCTTGTCAGAGACATGGCAGAGAATCTATTTAGCGTAACACAACACGAGGACTAATAATGCTAATAAGAGTAGAAGAGTGAGAAGAGTTAAAAAGAACTGCTTTACTTTTCTGTAAGACAATATTTGACAGACAGCTATGGGACGTTAACAAATAAGTCTGTATCTTTGGGAAGCTGTAAGGGATGGACAGGAATGGACAACTGGAGGTCAGAAGCCAGATCAACCATGAACTACCATTCATAAAATGGTGCCATTCATAAAACAGGGATTTTTATTCTCATGTTGCTAAAAATCCTGATGTCAGTTTTTATGGTAACTTCTTTAGATCTGCTTTAGACAATCCAAAGATAGATGCCTCACCTAACAAAGTTAGACCTCAATTGTGATCATCACAATGAAAATGGTAATGAATTCTTGGGGACTGAAAGTCTTGCTCCCCTCCTACACAAGTCAGTTTCCCTAACAAAAGTAGGTTTTCCTGTGGGGGAGAACTATGGAGGACAGGTACAGATTGCCATTCAAATGAGATGGTTAAGGTCATTAGGTGCCTGATTCACATTAATTAATAAAGCATAAAGTCTTGATCCAGTTATTATGCATAAAATTTTGTCATACATCAGTTGAAAACAACCAATAAGTGCACAGTTTTAGTTCACTGACAATGTGGAGTAAAGTGTCTTAATTTAGCTTGCAATGAAAGTGGACCAAACAACATTAATACTACAGCTCCTTAAATGCATTAACTTACATTGCTGCAGACAAAATGTGTACAAATAAACAGTTACTGTATATCAGCCAAAGTTAAGCTGCAGTAACTTGATCAGGAGTTTAAGCCCTGGAATTTGCAAGCAAAGGCTGGTGTCAATAAATTGAATGACATGAGTTAAAAGGGGAACTAAAGAAAAAGGGTTACAACCTAATGGCAATGTCAGATCATGAGACTGAATGAACAAGGGGGTGCTGTTGGAAATAAAGCTTGTGTCAAATCCTGTGTCTTGGTAGGAAGAATTGATTGGCAATTAAAGAAGAGTTAGAGGCAGAATTTGAGTTGTAAAAGTCCTGTAAATAGGTTGTGTTGATTGGGACAAAACGTAACTCAAAACGTCTGACTCTAGTCGAAGTACAAGAATACTGCTGAAGTAAAATGTAACAAGCTTTCCGTTAGAGTCCAGAAAAAAAGAATGTGCTTTTAGATGATCATCGAGTTATATTCAGAACTTGAAAGAAATGACTACAGATCTTATCATAACTGTATTTTCCACTATATCTGGGGGAGAAAAAAAAAGAAAAAAGAAAGAAGAATTCAAAAGGTACGCAAATATTGCCATTATATCTGCTGGTGAAAACCTCATATTTTTATCCAAAAGAACTGCCTCTGGACACACCTTCAAATCTTCAAATAGGAGCTCTGCAGTTCCCCTGAGATGCCTAAAAGGGAATTACAGGCAGAGAACTTTCTTCAAGGTGAGGTGAATTGTTATCAATCTTGCCACCTTGACAAAGGCACTGAGAATACCCTACAGAGATGTGCTGGCTATTATTTCTCTGAAGCACTTCTACTTGGAATGAAATTTGTTTGTGAAGTACAAACTTGTTCATGAACCTTATTTCCCTGCAAGAGCTATTAGTTAACTCTACTTCAGGCTACATGATTTCTCTTCTTAATACTTTATGGAGGTATTTTATTCCCCGTGTGTTGATAGTTCTCACAGGCCTAAGACAGAAATGAACACAGCTTTGGAAGGAAAGATAATTACCATAATTATTTACCACTTATCTGTTTTCTCTGAGAGTGACCAGCTGATATGCTACATATTACAGTTTTCCAGATGTTCTGCCAAGACTTAGCTGACAAATCCTTCTGCAACATTAGGTGCAGAAATATGAAATACCTCAAACAGTTTGTACAGCTCTCGAGCTATTTTTCATGTGGCTTTCCAATTGATCTGCTACAAGTACGACATCCATGGTTGAGAGTGACCTGAAGACATCTCTGTTTTATTTAAAAAGTAATGGCAATGGCAATGTGTAATTAAAAAATTATTTGTTTTTTAAATCTTCTACCCCTGTTTTCTCATTTGAATGGAAACTGGGGGTTCTGTACAAGGAAGAGAAAGGATTGTACTGTCCTTTCAGCACACCAGAAAACATACTCCAAGCAAAGAATTTAAATCCATAAACTCAGTGTTGAAGGTTGTTAGTTACAAGTTTTAATATATTTCCAAACATTGGGTGTAAGGTCCCTTGAGTTTCCTTTTTTATCTGGAGTCTCAGATAAGAGTCCATAAGAGGACTGAGTGATAACTACATTGTCTCTGGCCTAATTCACTCTCAAGTATCGAGCCATGTATTTCGGAAGTAAATACTGCTGTACTTCCTGTTAGCCCAAAATCTTTCTGAGGAAGTCTGTCATAGATATTCTGAAGTCAGCAAGTGGAGAAAGGGATGTTGTTGGTTTTAGATACAGGTCCAGGACACTCATGTTTCCTTCACTCTAAGACAAGATGAATGGGAACTTCTAAATATTTGAGTGAATCTCTTGCTTTCTGAGGCTTTTTGTTTGAAAGGAGCCTACGCACAGGAAGCTGTGTCCTTTCCTATGCAAAAAAAAAAAAAGGCATCTTGAGTAATC
The DNA here is from genome assembly GCF_031877795.1 of Strix aluco. NCBI lineage: Eukaryota > Metazoa > Chordata > Aves > Strigiformes > Strigidae > Strix > Strix aluco. The sequence goes on from NC_133935.1 coordinate 52,388,665, forward strand.
ATCAGATCATGTCAACTGGATCAGTCTAGTTTCTAGAATTGGGTGACTTAGTCATGAAAAGGACCAGACAACTCCAGCATCTCCCAGGCCCCTGTCTCCTCCATTTTTCTGCTCCCCTACAATGCTCCTAGTACCTTCAGATCTCTCCTGCACTTATCTGCTACCAAGTTTGCAAATGGCAGGAGGTTCTGTGTCAGGTGCCACTGATCCAGAGTTACTCATGTTAACTGACCAGCTGTGATGAGCCCGAAATCAGATTGCTGTCATGGCTGGTTTTTTAGAGCATGTTGAGGACACTAAAAAGATTTACAGGTTACAATAAATTTTATGTCAATCTGTACAAGAAACTCTTTTGAATAAGGATAATTTTAAGGCTGTGATAAGGTAGAAAGGCTTTGAAAAAATCTTCCTATCTCCTACCAGGTTGAACAGTTCAATGGTTTCAACAATTTTGCAGTCACATCTGGACTTTTGAAAAATCACCTCTTTTGCTAGTGTTAAGTTAGACCATATGTCTGCTCTCTGCTCCTTTCAGAGTCTCTCAGTCTATGCTGTGCTGGAGACTTCTGGTTTGCCTGTTCTCACCATTTGTTGCTCTCAGGGAAAGAGTCATCTCCTCCAGGAGGGACCTCCTCCATTTGAAACAAATACCCTTCAGTTAAGACAAACAAGATGCCTTTTTCCTGCCTTGCTGGCTATTTTAAAAGGACACAACCTACAATTCCCTACTAACTAACAGAAGAATTTTGCTATTGGACATACCAGCCAGCAGGCTAAGAAAAGGTTACTGTTACTTTCATTCACTGTGCTGTGAAAGTATGAGAACTTAGTATCTTTGGACACCTAAATGTCTTTCTCGGGTTTGTTTTCGATGGGTCAGCAGAAGTTATTGGAGAAGGAGAGGGAAAGACACAGACATAGCCAAACCGCTGCCTATAAAGAGTCTGGAGTAGCATATTGAAGAGAGAATTATTAAGCTACCCTTATATTTATTTTCTATATCTTAACTATTTTTATTTATAACTATTGTTATTGTCTTACTGCTAATGCTGCAATGCATTTTATTCAGAGTTTACACTGCTTAATTCTCTATTGGACTCATATATTGCATATATACATTTTATATTACAAAGTTATCATTAAAGTTGCTGTGTTTAGGGAAAAAAAAATACTGATCTATACACACACACATCAGTTATGTTCTTTAGTTTTACACATCAGTTAACCACACACAGCTACCGCAGAAAAGCCTCTTTCAGTTTGTATCTGAATCATTCCATTCACTTTTTATGTATGACTGCATATATTCACAAGGAATAATTGTTATGTTTCCTTTTCTATATGGAAGCTGTATGTATTTAATTCTCTCAAATCAGTCTACCATGAATAATCAGTCAATTTTTCTCACACAAACCTACAACTATGATTTTTTTATTTTTTCTTTTTTTTCCTCCTTTTTATTTTAACTGTAACTTGGAGAAACAAGCTAATGCACTGAGTGATGGTCAGCCTCCTCCATGAAGACCTGAGTCCTAGGACACTGTCATGGCAGATATGAAGAATGACTGACTCATAAAAAACACTAGAAGCTTTACACTGACACTTCGCTATTCCCTATTGTTCAGCTCTACTACATCAGGAAAAGCCGAAGCTTGCGTTCAGTCAGTCTGATACAGATTTCATCTGGTACGTTTCTGTAAACAAATTAAATGCTAATTCTAATGCCTCAGGTCAATTTGTCTAAGAATGTAGAGAGGAAAAGTAATTGCAGACATACAGAAAACTCTTGAGTTACTCTTATTTGACAGGACCTTTACTCTCTGCTTGCTCATGTCAGGGTTCATGAGAACCTGGTGTTATTAACTATTAACTGAACAAAGAGTAGAAAGAAATTTTGAAACACGTGATAAGGACTAAACTCATTTAAAATGTAAAGACCCATTTGCAAAACTGCTGTTTTGTTGTAAGAGAGTATTTGCTAAATGAGAAGAAAAAGGAGTCAAGCAATTTCATGTGTCAACCCAGTTCAGGACTCTACAAATGAAATGTGCTGCTCAATAGGCTACTCTTAGGGCTTAATTTTTCATGTCTTTTAGAAGAGTGTGAAACAGGACAGAGAAGTGTGTATAAGATTCTGTGTGTAGGGGTATAGACCAGGAATCACCTCATCCAAGACACAAAAGATTTTTCCTTACACACTGGTAGAGAGATGTGCAAGTTTTCCTTGCACGCTGTTAGATAATCCTTCAAACAGATGTCATCAGCATCATAGATTCAAATGGGTAACTGCTCATCTAAACCTGCCATTAGCAGTGGCTTACTTGCCAGGTAACATATGAAACAAATCTACACATGAAGTTAGAAAGGATGAGGTGAATCTCTCAGTGTTTATAATACAATTTTTGCAAATGCGTAATACTAAACCTTCCCTAATTCTGTATCTTAAAGCCATATAAACTGAAAAAATTGGTTAAATTGATATAAGTCCAGATGTTTTTGGTCTATCTGATCATGTTGACCCATTCAGTACAAAGCACTGGAGAAGACTAAGAGCTTTGACTCAGGAAAACTCCTGTGAGATAGTGGGATACAAACTACATTCAATTCCAGAGACTTAAAGTCCCAAAAGGACCTTCTGATCTGCAGCCTTTTGGATAGCAACATAATGTAGGTGTAAGGAACCGTGTTAGAGACTGTTTGTCTCAACATTGCTGCTTCACGACTACCACTTCTTGGCCTCAGCATCCTGTTGCTCTGAAGGAGTACGCTTTGAAGGAGACGCAGAGTCCCGGTTGAAACCACGACATCCACTCAAAGCAAGAACAACGACAGCCTTGGCAGTGCCTGCCAAGCTGTACCTGCGCGTGAGCTGGGTGAAAAGAGGAAATCGGGGTGAGAAAGACGTGCAAAGGCTGAAGGCACCGCAGGATCCCCCCCCCCGCCAACACGGCCACCATGAACACCTGGGCATGCGCGTATGGAGGACCACGGGGGCGGCACATGTTACAATGAGCTCCATGGAAATGGGCGGACTCTTCGGAGAAATCGTGGAGACTGGGACAATAAAAGGACTGCGTACTCCTCTCCTGGGGCAACCTTCTTTGACACCTGTTACTTGGAGCCGGGACTTCAGCGGAGCTTGGAGCTTGGAGCACCATCACCTGCACCGAGCCTGAGCCAATGGAACATCGCTGGATCCCTGGTGGTGGTGGTAATTAGCTGCATATCTACCGTTTTCTTGCTTAGGGATTCTGAGTTTCTGTGGTGGTTTAGCCCCTGCCAGGGTCTGAGACCACACGGCCGCTGCCCCTCCCCCACAAAGGGAGTGAAATACAAAGCCCCGAGGCTGAGATAAGGAGAGGTTTAATACAACAGAGCAACAGCAACACAACAAACAATAGCAATAACAATAACAGTGATAACAATGAACAGAGCAAAGTATATACCGATACAGCAGTGAGAGAACTGGCTGCGCCAACCCACGCGATCACCGATTCTTCCCGCGCTCGTGCCAGGATGTGATGTTAACATGATATATGAATAACCCGGCTAGAGCTTCCCCCCACTGCTCGGGAAACTTAACCCTATCCTGGCTAAACCAGGACACTTTCCCTTCCTCCTCCTCTCTGTCCTATCGCTATTACTAATTGTTACGGGAAATAAAGTTCACAAGGTTATACAGCATCTGACCTCATTTGTGTCTTAATCTCGCTCTTGGGATTGTTTAAGAACCCGCCCCGATATTGGATCAGGACAGTAGGTTACTCTTTACTGCTGAGTCCCACATGACATTCTGTTCTCATGACTTGTGTTCAAGGTGTTTTATCCTTTACATAGGGCAGGAGGGAACATTCAAAAAAAAAAAAACCAACAAAAAAACCCCAACCAACCAAACCCCCCCACAAAACACTTTGTGTATTACCTTTCCCTGAAACAGGTGATAAAACTGGGCTGCTTCCACACAGTCTGTGTTCCAGTCTACCAAGGCCCTATCATCACATTCTGTGGAAAGGGCAGGCTGTGCTCTCATGATGTTGTTCTCAGTCACGCATTCAACTCTTCTTTGGAAGAAGAATGTAATCTCTGCTTCCAGTTTTATAGAAAAGGCTGTGAACTACCATGCAAATCAGGCAAGGTCAGTCACTCTCTCACTGGATGTATATATGGTCAGAATGTTGCAGGCTAGAACTATTAATTCTCTGAGCTGAAAGGGAATGAGTCCCCATATGGTCATTCTAGAAGTTGTTAGTGCATGCGTGTTTCTAGTAAACTAGTGTTTCTAAATTATTTCAGAATCAGAGGCGATTTCTATCTTTTGTCTCTCCATGCCTGGGAGTGCTGACATGTCTGCAGGGACTGCAAAAGCCCAAGTACAAAGCTTATCTACTGCAGTGTTTCTCCCAAATGCGAACTTAAAGGTTCACCAGGATGACAAATAAGAATACGTCTCTTTTTCTGAACATTGTTTCTTCAGCTACATAAATCTGTTGTGCTTGTTCAGCCTTTAACTTTGAAGTGAAACCTCAGCTACAACTTGAAATACATTATTAATTGAAAAAAGTCACATAACTAATCTTTAAACTTTGAAGAACAGACAAAATACCAATGGGCAAAGCTTAGATCTTGTACCTCTACATCTACCAGTTCTATGATTCTATTTTCATAAATGGAATTCTACTTGACTCAAGAGCCTCATTCAGATTCAGTCTTAAGAATTGCTGTAATAGTGATTGTCTTAATCCTCTTCACACCCCCCCCACCCCCGATAAATAAAATACATAAATTCTGGAGTGTTCAACTCAAGTTACAAAGCTAATTATGACATTGTTTCTGTTTAGGATAGGATTAGTCTCAGCATTTTACTCCTGAAGCTTTGTCTTTTTTTACTTAGCACTGTACACATACTCACTTCTTAAAATATGAAATTATAAAAAAATATTCAAATACTATAATAAATGCATAATTTAAGAAACATGTCAGCATTTCTTCAGGAAAAAATATTCATACTACTGCTGTACCTTCTCAGTGCATGGCAAAAAACCAACCCAGAACGCTTATATTATTCTAGTCATCAGTAACATTCATCTGGGCTGCTTCACACAATGGGACTTATTTTTCTTTCATTATTTAAGATTTTTTTTTGCTTGTTCATTTATTATTTCCTTACAATTGTCATTCTTATTTTCTTCTTAACTTCTAGGCATAGTGAATGTTTATAACTTGCTAACATGATGGCTTTCAACTTTTGTAGAAATTGATTTATCAAAGGAAAAAAAAATAACCATGCTAGTTACATACAATGTCTTTTGTGTAGTTCTGTTTTTGTTCTTCCCTCGGGATTTACTTCATGGTTAGGAATTTGATAAGGTTTACACAAAGAGAAATGGAAATATGTTGATTTAGATCATAAATTATATGACAGCTACTTGACATTTGGCAGCTTCATGAGGCAGAAACTGCCACATCACAACCAAAACACGCAACATAACACACTAGATTAAAAGCTGTATACTTATATGAAACCACAAAACATGTGACAGACAGAGCATTTCAGAAAATGCAGCAGCATTTCTTGTTTGTATTTTACGGGGATCTGTTATAAAAGCAAAAAAGCATACCATGAGGCTGAATTTTGTGAATCTTTCAGGGTATTATATGAAGCCCAGCAGTGTCTTCAGATTATTCAGCCTGAGAATCTGTGACAGAGACATGCCTATGAGGATGTGTCTTCAGAGTTGACCAGCTAGGACAGCATGAACTTTGTGTAAATGGTGTCCCTTCTACACTGAATATTGATCTAGATGGACCCTTTGTCTGGAGTGATGTTTGGACATTGGTTACAGTATAAAATTGTAGACATGTATACATGATGCTAAAAAATGTGATGTTCAGCTATATGGTGTGTATATATATATAAAAGGTGGTATGACATGCTGTGCTTAGCTGCAGATGGATTATCAGGTTTTCTGCATTAAACAATGTTAGATGTGTTCAGAAGAAAGGAGAATCATGGAATTGTCTAAATCTGTTGGATGTTCAGTAAAATGCACATCAACAGCTAATTCGTTCTTGTTTTCAGTGAGGTCAAGGAACTCTGAACAGACCCCACTGCATTTTACAGTTCCTGAGATAAGCTGAATTCTCATTTTGTCTGATTATTCATTTCATTCACTAACTTTTCAGGTTTCATTTCCTTTAGCATTTTTAACTTACATGGTAAAATTAGCAGTTCCCCATCTATTTGGGACAAGTCACATGGACAAAACTGGATTTCTTCAAGCACTGGAAGATTTGAACATAAATGTTAGTCTTTTATGCTTAAAATAACTTCAGGTTTTTTCTTAGTAATATAAAACAGAAAAAGCTTTCCAATACTAGTTATGGTAATAGAGATATTTGTTTTCAACCATATGAAATGTGTGACATTATAGATTTTATGCCTTCTAATTCATAAATATGGGCTCTCAACTTAATGCATATGTATGTATATGAATTTCCACAAAATAATGTCCATCAGGAACATAACATATTTTAAGAGTTGACTTCCAAATAGTGAGAACTCTTTTTGGTCATATCTCTAAAAGTTCATCTCATACACATCTTCCATACATTTTCTAGTATTTTTAATTCTGAAGAGCAAATGGGAGGATTCTCAGTTAACATTTAATGTTACAGTGCTCTTTAACTCAACATATATACTAAGTGATCAGTCTGCAACTCCTAACAATCATTCTTCAAAATGAAGACATAGTGTTTGCCTTCCCATTTCATATTTTTCATACTGCCAGTAATGTATTCCTTACTTCTTTCTTTAGAATGAACTGAATGAAGTATTTGAGAGGATAGGCTATCACCATATGATTAACATTTCCCTGCTTTGTGCAGTAGTACCTATTTCCTTTTCAGTTTAAATTCAGTATTATATGTGTCTTTGATTACTATTTTTTAAAGAATCTATTGGTGGTTTGAACTTCTTGTGATATGTTAGGCCATGCCATATTTTGGTAAGAATAACAGGTAATGATAATTGTAGTCTGCAAGGATCACCATTCCTCAGTTCAATTCTTACCTTTTCTTTTCAAAAAGAATTACATAATTTTGTATTTCTCAAAGGAACAACAAAAAGATGTTCAAAATCAAATCACTTTAGTGTTCTTTCCAGCATTGCTTTGATAAGCTATTACAATAATATAATCATCTGAATTGTCCCTCTTTTGATCCATTTTGGTACCAAGAAAGGCATCAAGAGATGACAGTGCCTGAGACATCCCAGAGACTTGATTGCCCCTTATAAATTTTATTGCAGCAGCATTGCTATAGTAAAGGTTGTGTCAGCACTTTCATTATAATGTCAGTATTCAAGGGGTGATAACTCAGCTCTAAAAATTTTATAAGCTTAGACTTGGCATGCAGTGTCACAGTTCTGAAAGCCAGTTTTTCTAAATGGTCAAAATATTTGACAAATTAAAGAAAGTAATACAAATTATACAAATGTTTATATTTGCTCATACAGAACAGGAATATATAGTTAGGAATTAAAAATTATCTATTGTACTTTCTTCTCCATTTTCTAATCTAATCACTTTTGAGATGTCTTTCATAACTGTGTTAATTTTCCATATTTTATTTCCAGAGCCATGCAGAAAAGTTCACCTGTTATTCTCAGTAACACCACTTATAGGCTTCTAAACAAAAAGCAGTTTGGAATGGAAGGGGACCACTGGTTGTCATACCTGGTCAAAACTTCTGATGTAGTGAACCTACCATCCATCACATTATCATCTTCCTTGTATAGGAGAAATTCAATCTACTGCTTATCTGAATACTCATTGTGGACTCTGGGGAGTATGGACATTAGACCCTTCCATTGCTAACAAGAGCACCAGCCAAAATCCCCAAAGAAATCTGAAAGCTTGGAGAACACCAGGTATATGTTTACAGGATGCTGTGGTCTGCATGTGTTCCTTATACACTGCTGAATTCTGAAGCCAGTCTATCCACACCTCTTGGAGGCATTTCATAAAGATCCTTAAAGGCTCATTTCCTCTGATGTATACAAGGGCTGTATCATCTTGTACCCACCGCTTCATCATCTCTTAAATTAAAATAAAAAGGAGGGTCTAGCCACTCCCTTCTGCTGCTGAATTCATACCTGAACTTTCTGTGTGCAATTAATTGGCCAATCTTTATTTGGCTATTTCTAACAAAGAAATTGCTATTTATTTTTGGGAAGCCTGACCTCAAAATTAGGCTTCTTAGAAATTTTATTTCCAGACTGAAAAAGATTAGCATGTCTTCTCGTACTGTAGGCTAATAGATTTGTTTGTTTTCAGAGTATGAAAGTTAGATGAAAATTTGGTATTTTTTTATAAAGAGGATCAGGGAAAAGAGGGAGGAAACAGAAATATATCTTTATTTGTCAAAATAAGGCATATTTTTACATGCCATATGCTTTTCATTGTAGAATCAGAAAGCATAGGAAGAATTACTACATAGTACAGAAATGGGACAGTACAGAGAAAAAGATGACAGCAGAAAAAAAAAGGGAGAAGAAAAAGACTTAATTTTAAATATAAAATTATCCATTTACCAGCTTACATAACGCTTTAGACATTTCTAAATTTTGATTGTTGACTATTTATTTTTGGTTTATGTCTAAGGGTAGAAGATAAGAGTACTGTGATGAAGTAGCTTGACAGGTTTTTCTAGTACATGTTGACTTGAATAAGTTTCTTTGTGAGTATGGGCAATGGATAAAACAAATTGCATCAGCTTTTTCTATCTTTATCCTTTAGGACTGTCAAGGATATTTGGAAAGTGATTAAATAAAAAGCCTAATACTCAAGCTATTTTGTCATTGTATTTTTTTACCTGTTAGGCAAAAAAAGGGCTATTTTAATGGAATTGTCAATAATTTCTCCATTTTTTGCTTTTATAAAAATCTGATTGCTAGTTCTGATTTTTCTAACTAAAATTCAAGTATCCTATTGAATAAAATGTCTACAGTTGCAGTCTCTTACATTATAGGAAAATAAAACTTCAATATATGACATGTGATACAAGTGCCTAATATTGTTCATGCAGAAGTATTTCTTTCTGTCTCCACCTTTCCTCATCACATAACTATCGTGAGAATATTTTTGTTGATATCTCAGGTGGAAAGACAGATCTCTTGAGTTGTGCAGTAAAATTTATTTTGGTAGCAAAAAGACAAAACACTAATCATATAAATGTTAAAGTCAAATTTATTTTCTGAAAAAAAAGGAAATTAAAGATATATATTCAAATTTAGAAATCTGAGTTTACCATTGCTAGCTGAAATAGGTAGAAACAAATCTCTAGCATGTTTAAAAAGTACCATACAAAACCTACAACTGGATCTAACTTTTATACCAGGGACTGCAATTATAATGTGAGTCTACATATTTCATCTGAAAATCCACAGACATCAGAGAGTTTGGAATATAGATAACCAGGCATCTTTTTTTGGTTTTGGTCCATTTGAAATAACTATTTTTTCTCTGTTCCAATTTGCAGTAATTCCTGATGCAAAATTCTCTCATAACCTTTGGTACAAAAGTCACAATAAATGTTTCTGTCAGAAAACATTAATTATTTATCTCCATTTTAAGAGAACCTTATCCAGATTTTACATTACTTTGCCAGTTTATAGTGATAAAATGAGGTAGCATAAAAATATCGACCAAACCACACATCATGTATTAAATACAAACAATCTTGTGACTGGCCCTTGAATTCTGAAAATTCTCTGGATTTATACCTGTCAAAAACATTGACTGTATTTCTTTTATTTTTTGTGCTGAATGTGAGAAGCCTGTATCCAGTACTCACTAATTATATAGCCTTTGTGTATTTTAACCTCCCAAACATGAAGACAGACTATTGCAGAGGATGGTAAAAATAGGTTTTAAAAGTGAAATTTGACCCAGTCACTGTTAATGAGCCATCAAATATCCTGCATCAGATGCTAATGATAATGTTAGTAGAATGAGATGAAGTTTGAGGATTTTTGAGGATTTGTTTAATACACATCAAGACACAACCAAAAAAAAGATTTTCAGTGGTTTAACTTGGTTAAACTCATTTAAATCTGAAGTACTTTCAGGAGGCTCTAAAAACTACCTTGGAACTGTATCTACTTTTGGAAATTACTTTGATGAATGATGTCTGACACCCAGAAGAGTTTTATTTTATTCAGGTGTGTTGTTTTTATTCTTGATTCCTCTCCAAGCTGATCTTCAAAGTAACAGTTACATCTAACTTGTCTCTGAGAAACACTGTGTAGATCTTGTATTTCAAATAAGCTTCTGAAAAGCTAATGCACTCTTTACTTATGTCTCAGTCTATTGTAACATTCTCAGCAGGTATGCTTGACAAATTGATCAATAATCTTTGGATAGTTTGGGACTTGGCTGCAAGGCTAAGAAACCAAAAAGCATGAGCATATTACTCCAATTTAAGTCTTATTACATTCTTTTCCTTCGGAGTACAGCATAAACTTCAAAATCTTATTGCCCATGTTAGATGTATTAGACAAATCTGTCTCTAGACAATAGGCCCAAAATGATCCCCCACTAACTACGTGACCAGAGACTACAGTTAAATGATGTACGATTTTTTTTTTCTTAATATTGAAATATCTACCCCTATAAAATAAGCTTTATATGTATCGTGCAATGAGAAATCTTGCCTCTTTATATCCATGTAGTAAACTTGATTGACTCTTAAATCAGTTTAGGTCTTAACTACTCCATTTGTCAGGACTGATTGCATGTGCTCACCTTCTTTTCTTGTTACTAAGGTCTTACTTGATTTTAATCAGTGTTCGCTATCTCTACAATCTTTTCTATGAGCTATTTTTCACGATTCTTTTGATAATTTTAAAGTTATTATCTCCACTTCCACACTTGCAGTGTTATCTGTCAGTAACACTCAGACATCAATAGCGCCTGTGATGAAGTGTTGGAAGGATGTGGATGGGTTCAAAGCCAAGTGTGGAGATGATACAGAAGCTTAACAGTGTTAGTATCAACTTTGTCTGTAAAATATTTGATGGTTTTAAGAGGATGAATAAAGCAGGATGACAGTTTAAGCAGTCTGATCCTGTTAGGGCACTGGATCCTGTTTAGGATGTTCAGTCTACCCCACATATTTGGGACAACTTTTGTTGAGGATCCTTTGTCAAGTCCTCCCTGGGGAACTTTTTGAGCATGGTGATAAGTTCTGAATGCTGGGTTTATACTACTGAAATTTCCAAAGAGAGATTAAAAGATGAAATACAGATCAAGTAAGGTAAAGTAATGCCAAAGCGAATTAAATATTTGTATTCATTATATAACCTAGTGTGATATACTACATGTAATTTTTTTTTTTTTTAATACCAATTAATAGATGTGGTGGAAATGTTGATAGGTTGATTATGGGCTAGCTATCCCTCCATGGAAGCTTGGAATATGAACATGAGCACACAGTATATACTAGGTTTCCTTTTGGATTAATAAGAGATTTTCAAAGATAGGCAACTGACTCCTGTTGAAAGCCATTGGGACTGGCTGCCTCACTTCCAGTTAAACCATCAGGAGTCCACCTCACAGAGCATTTTTCCCTCAGAACAATGCAGAGATCATGAGAAATTTTTTAATCCAAAAATCCTGACTGCGTCTACTTTCAGTTATGTCTATAAAAAGCTGAATGCCCTACCTTCCATCAATTTTATTTGCTGCTTCAGCCAAGACAGTTCATTATCTTATGGGAGACTTTCACACACACAGAGGTTACACCATTTAAATTTTGAGCAATACTTTGAGTGCATTTTATCTTTTATTCTGTTTTCCAACAGTACCTCAATGGCCCCATCTAACTGTGCCAGACACAGTTTTCAACAATATTACTTTTTACCCTTGCCTTTATTGATTATACATCAGAGCTTACAGTGTCCATAATATAAAAAAGTGAGTCTTTATGAAAGATAGCCAGTTATTTTCTACAGTTATGATCCTTTTAGAATAAACCACTGCATAACACTTCAGCATTTAAGGCTAGCTGTAAAGCATGGCATGAAGGCATTAATGAACCCAAAAAGAACATCTCCTATGTTTGCAAACCTCAGTACCAGTACACATACAGACAACTTCTTGGGATGTACACAAAATATTTCCTTCTCTGAATGCTCAATTCCATTCTTTATTTGAGATTTTTTTTTTATTGGATTATTTTTTGGATTCACTTCACTTTTTTATTATTATTATTATGAAGCTATTTTTATGCATTTAGAAGAAAATCTTGTATTCTTGTTTCAGGAATTTTTAATATTCATCTTATCTCAAATAACAACTTTTTTTTTTTTTTTTTAAATTGTATTTAAAGGGATCACTTTTAAAGGAAGTGAATATCATCCATGTCCATTTAACATTGAAAAGCATTTTATTTTTTCCCCCAAAAATGATCTATTTGGGAAAAAATAAATTAAGATATATAAATTTTTAATAGCAGTACATTTAAAAATATTAAATTAATACTTTATACATACTACATTTATGGTCTAAAAAAATAATAAAACAATCAGCTTTTTTTTTGTTCTACTTGGTCCAACACATTTTATGTAATCTCTGTGAGGAAATAACACATATTTCCATTTGAAAAACTTTCAGACAAAATTAAGTAATCAGGTTTTGTTTAATGAATATAATATTATTAATTGAAAGAAGAAAATCTTTGTCAGTTTTTCAATCAAGGAGTAATATTTAAATAAAGTATAAATGAAAAATAAGTTAGTTCAACATAAGTGAACTGGGCAAGAGAGAGTCTTCTGTTACTGTACTAAACTAACACCGAACATTACCTTCAGCACAAATACTTTGCATTTTGTTTCTCTTACTCTGGTAGTGTCAAAATAGCTAATATTTAACCACTCTATTTTTGACTGAGAAGTATGATAATTTAATTAAAGTTTTAAGTCTAGGAGCTGCTGAAGATCATACATAATCCAATTACTTTTTATTCAATTAGCTTAATAGCAAACCACTTTGCTTTAATTACAGTTAATCCCCTGATTTTTCTCCTCAGCTGTTTATCAATGACCTGTATGATATCTTTGAGGAAATCATACTGGGATATAATTATCAACAATCCCCAATGGAATTGATGCACTAAATAATACTTAATTATAAGCAGTATTCCATTGCTGGATGGGTTACATTTGAAGATAGTAACAACACAATAGTTTGAAATTTCTGAGCCACTTTCCCTAGAGTTTTTGGGAAGAGGAGACAATACAATTATTTCTTCCACTTGCTGATACTGAACAAATACCAAGACATAAACTAAATTTAATCAAACAAAAAAATTTCAACCAGGCCTTTCTAACCACTGTGTCTCTTTACTGAATTGTAAATATCAGAAATTATTTTCAGCAGTATCATAGTCTTTTATGCATATAGCAAATTGGTATTAGTATCTGTAATGTTGGATCCTTGACAAGCTAAAGCCACAATTTCATTGTTTTATGGATAAAAGAAACAGTACATGCATAATCCTTTAACTGATTGTGTCAGAGTCTTGGAAGTTTTCAAAGAAATTTTCCAAATTTCCTTTTCTCGTTCTGTGTTCTTTTAAAGCAGAAATAGGTGCTTCTTATATAGGATGCTGTATTTGCAGGAATGGCTTTAATCCAGCACCTCTTCACAGAATTTCATCATTAAATATGACATTAGATTATTAGGGACATCTCATTGATAGGTAAAATACTAGCTTCCCTTGCAGTCTAGTACAAGCACAGCATCTTGTCAGACTTTGAGTCATAAAACACAGAGAATGAAAAAACTGAAGTTCCAGACAAAACATGAAAATAAGTGCCTACTGTTGAGATCCTTACATTGCTGACAGAAGTGTATTATTTTAGTAAGATGTTCATCAAATCTTACACAAAAGTATGGTTCTCCCTTCCTGAATTAAAGTTTCTCTTTTTAGAAACATTAATTCTTGCCCAGCCATGTGACAAAAGTTGCAATACGAGTGCCTAATGATCCTTAAATAAAAAAGTAAAGAAAGAAAAGATGCTTTTTAAGGTCATTTGTATGTGTCAAAAAGAAATAAATGAAGAAGTCATGTAATTTTCCTTTTACTTTGATAACCTAACTGCAGTGCTGCAATGTAACAGAAAGGAACTTTTTATTCTTCTAAATGTGACACTGTAACATGTAGTTGTTTTTACAGGTGTTTTTTCATGGCTAAGGTAAATAGCCTGGAAGATCAGGTCATGAGGAGGGTTTTGAATCTGCTCCTTGTTCTTCAACTGCCAGAAGTAATGTGTGGTGAAAAAGGAAGTAAATTCACTGGTAATTCTATTTTTCTTAAGCTTGAGTGATCCTGCCAAGGCTGAAGTACAGACATTCCTCCCAAATTTGCAGTTGGTACAATGGAAAAGTCTGGATTCACCCATCCTGTCTGAAGTAGGGTAAATGTCAAGGTAGGCTCTTTTATTAGTCAAGAGAGTCAAGAGTCATGAGTATATGTTTGGAGCAACACACATTTCCACCATTCTGTATTGACTCCAGTGGGAGCTGAATGGGAAACAAAGTTAATCCTAACATCAGTTTTTGACTTTAGATATGTCCAGCATAATCCAGATACAAAAGCCATGATTCATCAACCAATCTGGTATAAATGTTTTAGATGAAAAGCTTAGAATTTGCTAGGTCATATGTCCTGCCATGTTGTTTTCCAGTCTTTGACTTTGTGATGGATAGTGGAAAGGCAGGATGTTATGTGGTCATTTCATGACTTTTGTTTCAGGGACACAATCTTCCTCTTAAAAGCATTCCTGGAAACATGTGAGTTTATGCCTGAATTTCACATTTGGCTCAGGAGAGATAATGTGAAATTCTGAAGAAAAAAGACTTTTTTAATACTTTAAACAGTTTAGCAGACGTTTACTGAGTCAAATTCAGGGTTAATTTCTCAGTCATATATACCAGTTTTCCTCCAATATGTCTATCCTGGAAATGAAGGTTGGAGACTTAACTTTCCTCCCTCTTACATTCATAAAGACATATGACTACTTCAGGAACACCGTCTTACTATTCTCCCTCCCCCATATCAATATCTGTATTTAAAGTCCGTCCATTATCAATTAGTGTAGTACAAGTGAAATTTATAGTATTTCATTTGTTCTTCATTATGGAAATATGACAAAGTAGTGCTGATTTTACTGGCTTGTATTTTACTTTTGAAAGTGGATTCTCCCATTGTTTCCAAATAGGAAATGGAAACTCAGGAAATTTGTTGAAATTGAAAATAAAATCAATTTAGGACATAAAAAAATACACAGGATAAAAGACAGAGCTTTCACTGAGTAAAAAAAAAAAAAAAATGAGGCTGATGATTGCTAGAAAGGAAAAGAGGCACATGTCACTTCAAATTTCAAACTTCCTAATGAGGTGATATCAGGGTCTGACTGTCAAAGTGGAAATAATATCACCTGCCTGTTTGATGTTGTCCATGCCCATATTTTGTTGAAGGAACTTTGAGCATGAAAGAAGTAGACTCGATATCGATTATGATCAAAAATCTTCTGACCAGGGTGGTGTTGGCTGGCTGTGTCACAGCAGTAATTACACAGCACTGCTCCCTGGAGACTTTCACCTACTTGTTAGATGAGATCAATAATGTCTAGAAAAGCACTGAAATGACATTTTAATGTTCACAAAGAACATTTACACTTCAGAGCTGCCTTTGAAAAAGTTTCTAACAGTAATGTAAGGGGCAAATGAAAAGTTCTTTGTAGCAGGTAAAGACAGTTGCTTTCAAACAAAGGTATTAGCTGTCATTAGAGGGGGCTTTGCAAAGACTTTGTAACTACTTAGGGTACTAGCTTATTTTGACAGAAGCAAGATGTTTGCAAGGGGGTTTGGGGGAGGCAGTGCATACAGCAGTGGGGTGATAATAGATAGAGATAAGAAAGGAGAGGACCTGGAGGGAGTTGCATCTTCTCACCCCATGAGACAGCACAACCCAACATGACCGGGGCCAAACTGTGAAAGGCTGCAAATGGGAGCAGTTAGCTACATTTCCCTCAGTGCTGTCTCTTCATGCCTTCACACACAATACGCCTCACAGTAAGTTGCAACTGTGGCAGCACTAGGCTGAAAATGACTTTTTACTTGGTCTTTGCAGGAGGTATTTGCTGTTTTGGCTCAGGGTGCATTAGTGAGAAGTCCAAGTGTACATTCTTTATATATTGCTCATAGAGGGCAAGGGAGGATGGGATCCCTCTAGCAGTCAGACCTTCTGGGCCATTGTCAGTTGGACTTTCCTTGCATCCTCACCCTTTCTGCCACCCCAGCTTATAATTTAAGCAAGGTATGTGCTTTACGTCACCATCAGCTATGCACCTACAATGCTGCAGCTGATGGGGTTGGGGCCTCTGTAGAGACCCATGAGGTTGGTGCAACATTACACTGCTACAATAATGCTCACACAAAAAAATCTCTGTGGATGCACTTGGTGACTTTATACAAGGGACTAGTTATTCTGTTTATAGTGAATTGCTTCAGGAAGATCTGGTG
The DNA here is from genome assembly GCF_031877795.1 of Strix aluco. Lineage (NCBI taxonomy): Eukaryota > Metazoa > Chordata > Aves > Strigiformes > Strigidae > Strix > Strix aluco. The sequence continues at coordinate 52,405,251 of NC_133935.1, forward strand.
TTGGCCGTTCACATGGACAGCATGTTGGGCTAGGTGAACCACAGGTCTGTGCCATTATGGCAATGGTGCCAGTAACACTGACCTGTAATGCTTAGTACTGGTGACTATCATTTTCTGAGGTAGACCACACATCTGTTACACCAATTGGAAAGCTGAACAAATTATAATCGTAACAGAAGCTACTGGTTTGTAAAAAGTCTAAGCTAACATTCAGGATAGGAAGAGTGTGGTAAAAAATATTTAAACAAAAATTCTCCAAGAACTGTTGGTTCTGTACTCTGCTTTTATGTAACATATGGTTCTTCATTCAGCAAAATGTTTAACCATGTGTTTAAGCTAGCCATAACATTTCAAACAAATGATGTAAATTGAGTAAATAAAAAAATGTTAAAATTCAATTTTTGCTTAATTTATTATTAGTAAAAGATCCATTTGAATATACTTTTGCTTCCTTTAAACAGGGACTTAGAGGAAGACGCAGAGTGAGATTTGGCAGATAAAATCTGAGTTAAGCTGTTTTTAATGCCTTTATTTCAAGACAACAATAATTTCTGCACTAGAGATTCAAAAAGTCACAAAGCCACCTCCATGTTTTTTCTGAAAATTCTCAAATTCTGGTTTAACCCCAGTAGCAGGTAAGTCCCACACAACTGCTTGCTCAATTCCCCCGAATGGTTTTGCTGAGAATCGGAAGGGAAAAAGTGAGAAAACTCATGGGTTGAGATAAAGACAGGTTAATAGGTAATGCAAAAAAGCTGTGCTTGTAAGCGAAGTAAAACAAGAAATTGTTTCACAACCTCCCATCAGCAGGCAGGTGTTCAGCCATCTCCAGGAAAGCAGGAGTCCCTCACATATAGCGGTTACCTGGGAAGACAAATAGCCTAACTCCAAACATCCCCACCTTCTTCCTTCTTCCCGCAACTTTTATTGTTGAACATGATGTCATATGTTATGGCATATCCCTTTGGTCAGTTGGGGTCAGCTGTCCTGGCTGTGTCCCCTCCCAACTCCTGTGCACCCCCACAAGTGGGGGGTGGTATGAGAAGCCCAAAAGCCTTGAAACTGTGTAAGCACTACTCGGCAATGACTAAAACATCCTTGTGTTATCAACACTGTTTTCAGCACAAATCTAAACCACAGTACCATACAAACTACTCTGAAGGAAATTAACTCTATCCCAGCCAAAACCAGTATATCCCCTTCAATTTCACTGTGAGTTAGGAAGAAGGCTGCTAAGCAGTTGTCTTTTGCCTCAGTGCCTGTGAGCTGTGGGAAGCAAGAGATTCTTGCAACACGGGAACAATTGCTTTTTCAGATAGACAAAGATTAAACCCATATTTCTTATTTATTAATGAAAATGCTTTCAGTACAAGGATAACAGCAAAACCTATCTCAACCTTCTTATTTAATTTAGGCCAATAAGGCATCTCAAATTTTTTGGCATTACTGAAGTGAAAATAAGTTAATTATAATTTCTATTGATTGTTGTATTTAAAAATAATCCATTATTTATTTCTTCTCTCGCAAAAAAGATAAAATGAAACTCAAGAAACACAGAGATGGGAATAGCAAGATCTTTCCCATTTCAGAGTAATATTATATAAGAAATTTAATTCCTGAACACCGGGAAAATACTGAGTTAAATTATCTCTTTTTATACTTATACATCAGTGGATGCTCATAGCCCATATGCCAGAGACATTATTCTCTATTTTATTCCTCCCTTAGTTTCAAAACAATGCTGAAAAGCAGCAGAAAATACAGACCTTTAATCTGTAGTAATTCAGATCTGCAACAGTATTTCTCATATGTTATCTCAAAAAAATCAAGCTTTATAAAAAACAAACAACAATTCAAATTTCTTTCCTTTAAATGAATCAGATCAAATGGACAAGTGATATGAAAAATGTCTAATACCTTACTGAACCATGGGAGATCTGTCATAGTTCTGCCAGTGTGAAATGAAAAGACCCATTAATGATCTACCTCATGCAATATTTACTGTTGCTACATCACATGGGTCTGCTTGTTATACTTACAAAGCCAGCACCAAGAACACTGCTGCCTTACAGATCAGTGAACAATAGCAAATCAGTCAACAACTGCCCTCTGAAATTACTGCATCTACCGAAAATTTATCAAGCATCAAAACAATCCCAACTTTCCTGACTTCGCCCAGAGTTGCTGTGGAATGGAGGACAATATCGCTTCTGTTTGTTTTTTAATAAGCAATTGAGAAGGTGAGGAATAGATTTATTCCTTTTCTTCTTCACCTTCTTAATTTACAAAGAAAGCCTGAAAGGAGATGTCTGGAGTCAAATTTTTCAATAGAGTTTCTTATTACTATTTGCTTTTTCACTCTGGAAATGTTTAATCAACATAGGGTACAATATAACTGTGTTTCAGAACTCTGTTTCTCTCTTTCACAGAAACATTGGTATAGGACTTATAAAGTTTGCATGGATATAAACAGATTTGTGTCCTGTAGACCCGGTTTGAGGATGCCCAGTTTCAATGTTCAGTAGTACAGTTTCATACTCCCTCTTGGACTCTGAATACCATATCTCCACCATCACAGTCTTTGCTGGCAGCATGTCTGTAATGAAGTAGTATCGGTCAACCTGTAAGTCAAGTTTATGATACAAACAAAGCTAAAAAATACCCCAAAACCAACAACTCAAAAATTGTGTGTGCAATTAATAGGAGAAAGTTTTTTCACTACAAGTTTCAAACTGCATTTTATCTTTGTTTAACTAGCACTTCGAGGAAAGAAAATATTTGTTAATGATATAACAACAAAACCCTTAGATTAGAGAGTAAACATAACAATATGGATTCTCTGTGACCTGTAATGTAATCAGGGAAGGCCTTGGTAAAAACAATGGAATAAAATGCATACATTCCCCTCTCCCCCCACAAAACTAAACAATTCTGCTTTCTTCATAAAGAATAAAGACTTCCAAAAATTTACTTTAAAAGATATCCTTTTGATAGTCACCTTTATGAAAGACTGCATGCTGTGTTTAAACAAAATTGCTTTTTATATAATGAATTATAACCTTAAAAGCAGAGCAGTTCATAGGGGCATGTTTGCTATGAAGTCCATAAGACTATGCATTCAGGTGCTTATTATAGTTCTGGATGTGGCTGCCTTTCGATTTTCTTAGAATGCTAGTAAAATGATTTTTTTTTTTTTTTTTTTTGTTAGAAAACACCTTTGCAGTCAAAACATTATTTTCAGATTTTCATTAAAGAAAACATCTGGCCTTTCATGTTTTACTTCCTAGTCATACAATTAAATCAGGGTTCCGTACTTTCTACAGACTGCAATATTTTGCATTCATTTTGAATTCTAATAGCTGTAGATGGTTATGTACATTGGAAAACTAAATCTTAATATAGTAGCAATCAATGATCTAAATCTTCATATCTATTGAAGTGGGAAACAAGAGCAGAACTCTTATTCTCTTTTATGTGTGTCATTAGTACTAGAGGTGATCCTGAAAAGCATTCAAGTCCATCCTACGCATCAACATTAGTGTTTTGAGAAATGCCATTAGAATAAATGTTTGGCGTTCAGTTTGGGGGTTTTTTTGCTTTTGGAAAGAAGCTCCTGATCATCTCTGCTTACTAAACTTTGGAACTTCATGTTGTGGAGTGGATCAACTGCAGTACTTGCTAATCTTGGTGTGGTCCTCCGGGGTTGCTCAGAATTATTTAAATTTACAGGGAGAAAACTATTCTAAAGTTTCTCATTTGAAAATAATTTTGCTTCTTCATTATCCTTGTGTAGTTTTGGTTTTGTTTTGCTTTTGTTTGTTTATTGTTACTAGTTTTTCTTGTTTGGTTTTAGATTTTCCCTGGATGTGAATTACTTAGAAACTTTTAATCTTGTATCTGTGCTTGCTTCATGCCTGTGGATTATTAAATAGAACAAAAGTCTCAAAATATTAGGCAATTTGAAGGTCAAAGATGAATGTAGGAGAAGGCAGAAAGATTAATATGAAAATGAAAGACCAAAAGACAGAAAATCCTAAATACTTACTGTCAGGTAATCCTGACTCTCCACTAATTTTTATTTTTTGCTGTCACTTATGTTTCTGTAACTTAAATTTAAATAGAATTTCAAAACACTCCTAGAAAAAAAATAGAGGCAATTAATACTTATTTTGCATCAACATATATGACTTTGCAAGACACAAGGTATTTATTGGTCAAGCTCATTTCATTCAGTGTGCAAGGGTTGTCATATTTTGCTGCTTAGACAAAACTCTGCTGGAGTAACTATTATCTTATTTGAAATTTTGTGACCATTTAAAAGGAAGAAGCCTCAGGTTAACTCTTATGACTTTATTTTGCCACTGATGTGATTTTTAGAATAAGATTAACATGTCAGGAATAAAATCAGCAAGATAATTTTACCCTTTTTTTGTGTGTGTGATAACCTATGGTAATATGATTCATATGTGCCTGTGTGAGGGCATGAGTGTCTAATCTGTGTGTCCACATTTTGTCCTTGGAGGAACAGCACAATCTGGCTTGGAGAGAATTTATGGAGATCATCCGCTCTTGTTCCCTGCTCAAAATCAGATCTCACTTTAGGGTCAGATCAGGTTGCTCAGCACCTTGTACAGTTGAATTATGAATGCTTCCAAGGATAGGGATTCCACAGCCTCTGCAGCCAACCTGTCCCAGGGTTTAAACCCACTCGTAGCGATATTTTTTTCTTTCTATTGAATCAAAATTTCCCTTGAAGTCTCTTGTTTTTCTGTTGTGTGCCTCCATGTACAGCCTGACTCTGCCTCTTTGCAATCCCCAATAGGTTATTGAAGATAATGTTAATATCTTTTAACTTTCTCTTTTCCAAAGCCAATAAAACTGGCTTCCTCAGCTGCTTCTTGTATGTCATGTGCTCCAGCTCTCTACTCATCTTGGGGACTTTCCTCTGGACATGGTGCAGTTTTTCAATGTTTTTCTTGTACTGGGGGCCTAAAACTGCATACAGTTCTCCATATGCAGCTTAGTGAGTACTGAATACAGGTGGAGAAATGTTTCCTTTCACTCCTTGTATGTGATCTTGCTAATGAAGTCCAGTGTTTGATTAACCTTCATGACCAGAAGGCTGCATTGCTGACACATGTTCAAAATGTTGCCTGCCATGACTCCTAGCTACTTTTCCCCAGAGCAGCTTCCTAGCCACTTGGTCCCCAAGCTATAAGGCTGAAGTTTCTCCATCCCAGGCACAAGACTTAGCATTTGCCTTTGCAAAACTTTGTGAAGTTCCTGCTAGCTCACTCCTCTAGACTGCTGCAACTGCTACCTTCAATTTGTTTTCACTTACAAATTGCTGAGTCAACTTCCATCCCATCATGTTGGTGAAACACTATGCCCCTGTATTGATCTCCTACTTCGACCAAAAGAGCAATTGCCTTACTTTAACATAGGAAAATTAAGGACCTACCTGTTATATGAAATAGGTGCCTAGATTGAGGAGACAGACCCTCAAAGATTTTATGACTGGGGGAACAGAAGAGAAGTGAAGTTACACCCTTTTAGATACCAGACAGGTACAATTGACCATAAGGGGAAAGCTACCTGAGAATTTTTCTTAGGCATCACCAGGAAATCCAGGAAAGAGGTACAAATCCAAAAAAACCCCTGGTTTAATTAGCTCTAAAGTGTACAATGATACCTTAGCAATGCTACCTTACCAATGTTAGCTGTAGACTTCAGCAGTTCAAAGTTTTGCCCAGGTAACTAAAATTATTCCTTTTTGTATCAGTGATTATTAATTCTTAATTATTCTGGTGACACTTATCAGCTACTGATCAAATCCTGAGGTCTAATAATTTTCTTCTCATCCATTTTAAGAAAACAAAAACAGTAACAAGAGCTTCATATATATATATATGTTTTTTTGTTTAATGTCTAATCCTAATGTGTATAGCATTTATGTATTCTAAAGTGTCCACCATGTATGTATTCTAGTGTTTAACAGCTTACTGAAAACGTTTAGAATGATTGGTTTGATTTTGCTTGGGGTTTTTTTGTCTTATTTGGAGTGGCTGAACTGATAAATATTCTGACGTATCACCTTCACAAATTTTACCAAATATATCAGTCCAGATTCAGTTAGGCTTTTTGGAAGGTGTCCTATCACCTTCCCCTAGTTTTGGCTGGGATAGACTTAATTTTTCTTTTTAGTAGCTAGAGTAGTGCTATGTTTTGGATTCAGTATGGGATTTGCTATCAGAATGCTGATAATACACTGATGTTTTCTGTTGTTTCTAAGAGATCAAGGACTTTCCAACTCCCCATGTCCTGCCTGTGTGCAGGTGTACAAGAAGCTGTGAAGGAGCAGAGCCAGAGCACTGGACCTAACTTGGCCAGTGAAATATTGCATATCATGCAACATCATGCTCAGTATATAAAGAAGGGTTGGCTGGGAAGGAGGGAGTTCTTTCTTGCTTCCAGGATTGTGGTTTTGGGATCTTGGATTTTGGGATTGCTAGCTGGGAAGAGGCTGCGTATCAGTCAGAGGGTGGTGAGCAATTGCATTGTGCATTATCTGTTTGTACTTTCTATTATTGTTATTGTTTTATTTGATTTCAATTATTAAACTGTTTTTATCTCAACCTATGAGTCTCCCTTTACCTCTCCAATTCAATCCCTCATCACCCAGTTTGGGGGAGAGTGAGCAATGGCTGCCTGGTGTTTGGCTGCTGATTGGGTTTAAACCATGGCACACCTATTAACATAGATACAGCAGGCTTTCTGTGCAATTGTTGGCTAATTTTTACACTGTTCAGTCTTTATATTGTCTAAAAATGCATTAGGATTTGTTCTTTGTCACCAGGGGAAGTTTTCATTCAATATTAACATTCTACCAACATATTTAAAATAACATTTCTTAGATGAGATAAAGAACTCAAAAAGCAAAGTATTAGTTCTTTCTAAGGTTTTTAATATGTTTATAAAAAAATATTGCATTTTCATTATAAACTGGAAAGTAATACATTAATCTAAAAATAAGTTTTATTTGCAATATGAACTTTACATGGAGTAAGAACTTGATTAATGAATTAATACTACTAAATATCTTCTATAGTTTATAGTTTAACTCAATGTACAATCATCCCCACCTGCTAAAATTATTTTTAATTTTTCCAGTATGAACTTAAGAAAACTTGTTTCCATTCTTTTATGGTGTCAATTAATTTATCTTGTTTAATTCTTCAGTTTCTGAATTTAGATATATCTTATGTAAAATAAAACAAACCTGTGATCACCATTATCATGATGTATATTTAAACAAAAAATAATGATAGGAAATTTGCATTATAACAGTGTGCTGGTTTCGGCCAGGATAGAGTTAACTTTCCTTGGGCTGAGAGGGACCACAGCTAGAGGGCCAGGTCCAGGCTGATCATTGGAATATTCTATATTATGCTCAGTGATGTCATGCCCTGTATATAGGTGGACGCGTGATCTCTCACAGCCCGTTTTCAGTTTCGGGGTCAGCGTGGCAGGATTTTCTGGTGTGGCCAGGATCACTGCTGGGGACGGGCTCTGTACTGGTTGCTGCTCGGTAAGGCACTGCTGCATTTTATCTGTTTGAACTTACCATTGTTACTGTTGTTTTTGTTACTATTATTAATTTTTTTTTTTTATTCAACCTACGAATTTCTTCTTTTATCCCTCCCCTATTTCACTGGGGAGGTGGGAGGGGGGAAGTAAACAACTGGCCATGTGGCCAGTTGTTGATCTCCTTCTACGACAGGGCAACCTGCTTATTGGATGAGGGAAAGGCTGTGGATGTTGTCTACCTTGACTTTAGTAAGGACTTTGACACTGTTTCCCACAGCATTTTCCTGGCGAAACTGGCTGCTCGAAACTTGGATGGGCACACGCTTTGATGGGTAAAAAACTGGCTGGATGGCCGGGCCCAAAGAGTTGTGGTGAATGGAGTTAAATCCAGTTGGTGGCCGGTCACGAGTGGTGTCCCCCAGGGCTCGGTTTTGGGGCCACTCCTGTTTAACATCTTTATTGATGATCTAGACGAGGGGATTGAGTGCACCCTCAGTAAATTCGCAGATGACACCAAGTTGGGTGGGAGTGTTGATCTGCTCGAGGGTAGGGAGGCTCTGCAGAGAGATCTGGACAGGCTGGAGCGATGGGCTCAGGCCAACTGTATGAGCTACAATAAGGCCAAATGCCGGGTGCTGCACTTGGGCCACAACTACCCCCAGCAGCGCTACAGGCTTGGGGAGGAGTGGCTGGAGAGCTGACAGTCAGAGAGGGACCTGGGGGTGTTGATTGACAGCCAGCGGAACATGAGCCAGCAGTGTGAACAGGTGACCAAGAAGGCCAGTGGTATCCTGGGTTGCATCAGAAATAGCGTGGCCAGCAGGGACAGGGAAGGGATCTTACTCCTGTACTCGGCACTGGTGAGGCTGCACCTCGATTCCTGTGTTCAGTTTTGGGCCCCTCACTACAAAAAGGACATTGAGTTACTCGAGTGTGTCCAAAGAAGGGCAACAAAGCTGGTGAAGGGTCTGGAGCACATGTCGTAAGAGGAGTGGATGAGGGAACTGGGGTTGTTCAGTCTGGAGAAGAGGAGGCTGAGGGGAGACCTCATCGCCCTCTACAACTACCTGAAAGGAGGTTGCAGAGAACTGGGGATGAGTCTCTTTAACCAAGTATGAAGCGATAGCACAAAAGGTAATGGCCTCAAGTTGTGCCAGGGAAGGTTTAGACTAGATATTAGGAAGCATTTCTTTACAGAAGGGGTTGTTAGGCATTGGAATGGGCTGCCCAGGGAGGTGGTGGAGTCCCCATCCCTGGAGGTGTCTAAGAGTAGGGTCGACATAGCGCGTAGGGACATGGTTTAGTTGGGAACTGTCAGTTTTAGGTTAACGGTTGGACTAGATGATCTTCAATGTCTTTTCCAACCTAGATGATTCTGTGATTCTGTGGCGATTGACTACTGGCTGAGTTCAAACCACAAGTTTTTTGGTGCCCAACATGGGGCGTGAGCTTTGAGATAATGACAGAACGGGTAATAATGTTGATTGCTTAGCCTCAGTGAGTGTTGATTTTAGGTGAAAACAGTCAATGAATCGAACTGTCAAATAACCCTGTTATTGCAATTGGTGCCCCGCAACATCCTCCTGCCACATTGAAAGGCACCTGCTCCACCGACTGATCCAATTCCACCTCATTCCTCCATCCTTAAAGACTGTCGTGACAGGTGGAACCCAAAGTTATGGACTAAATGAACTCAGTAGACATTTTGAAAAGATGGCCCATAGACTGATGGAATGATATCTGTGAGACCCGGGAAAAGGGGTGCTGATTCCTTAGAATGTATTTGGAACCTGAGCATAATGTAAATGGTATGGAATAAGGGGTGGAGACTGTCCTGGTTTTGGCCAGGATAGAGTCAACTTTCCTTGGGCTGAGAGGGACCACAGCTAGAGGGCCGGGCCCAGATCAATCATTAGAGTATTCCATACCATGTGACATCATGCTCAGAATGTAAGGGGACGGTGCTCTCTCAGTTTTGGTTTTGGTTTCCTGGTTGGTCAGCAGCGGGATTTCTGGTGTGGTCAGGATCACTGCTGGGGGCAGGCTGCGTGCCGGTCACCAGTCTGTGAGGAACTACTGTATATTATCCGTTTGGACTTGCTATTGTTACTGTTTTGTTACTATTACTAATTTTTTTTTATTCAGCCTACGAATTTCTTGTTTTTTTCCCTCCTCTATTTCACCGGGGTGGGGGAGGGGGGGGTGGGATGGGGGAAGTAAGCGACTGGCCACTTGGTGATTGGCTACCAGCCATGTTCAATCCATGAGAAACAGAATTAAAACTAATCTTTTTTTCTATATCTAAAGTTAAAGAAAGATAACAGAATGCCATTACAAAGATGCTGGGTGAATTGTTGCAAAGACATTACACTTTAAATTGTTCATGACAGAGTTGCATCAGCAGGCCAACAAATTATTCACATATGATATAGCTGCTCAAAGATGAGACAAAAATACATTGCTCTTTTGAAACTCCAAGTCATCAGTAAAGTCAGAGAAAATAACATTCAAATGAAGCTTCATTTCTGATTCTGCTGAGCCCATTAAAGCAAAACAAAACTTAACCTGATACGTGATCAGGAACACTGAAAATGTGTGGCTGTTGCCTCTTGTGATGCCTGATTAGCAAATGTTCCCTTTTCTCTGTTTCTGTCTTATCTACTGTAACTCCTAAGATAGCAGAAGAATGGAACTATGGATAAAAGCCACCATTACCATACAGAAATATTATAGGATAAAAGACATGCTCCAACTTCTTAAAGATGTGGAGATGCACAGCAAATCAATTTAATTGAAATCACTGATATACTTTAATATAAGTTTTGCACAAACAGCCTCAATTCGACCTTAAGGTAATGATTTGACCTTAAGATACTGATCTATGGTTGGTTGTTGTCCTCCAGCTCTCGCTGTGGCAGTGCAGTGTTTGAAAAAGACGGCCATGACAAAGAGAAGAACAGCTTGTCTGAAGAAAACAAAAAAAAATTGTATTTTTCTTCACCAGATCACAGAGCTGGGAAAAAAGTTACAGTTGCTGTCAGTCATCTCCTGCTGTCAGTCATCTCCTGCTGTTTGAGTGGTGAATTGTTGCTCTGTGATTGAACAGAGTGTTTGTGTGCATGATTGAGAGAGGAAGAAGAAAAATTCATGGCATAATGTTTTCATAATTTCTACATTCAAAAAAATTTGTAATGCCTATTTAAATGATAAATTAAATGATCATTTATTCTATCTTACTGTATTGCTTCCGTAGCATTTATGAGGCTGAAAACTAGACTCCCTTTCCAAACACCCATCATCCAAGAACCTGGGATATCAGTTTTGATTGTTTGAAAACTAGTCCTCAGGACCTATTTTCAGCCATCATATTTGCTCCCTCTTCACACCAATATACAACCTTGAGAGCAGGTATGTTACCAAAGCTAACAGACAAGAAAGAATACATTTCTGAAAGTGAACCAGCAGGTGTTTCAGGTAACAGGAGAAAGAACCAACCCAGCAATAAGAAAATAGCACCTCCTGAATATCTGCATCTACAGGAAGAGCAATGCTCTCTAACAACAATGAGGAGCTGAATTAATTTCAACATTTTAAAAAATGTGCAGCCACAGAGGACACATTGGTGGCCTACTAGAGAAACTGTGCTACATTTTGAAAGAAAACAGGAATGCCACATGTAGGTCTTAAAAATTATATCAAACAGAGGTTACACAATACTAGAATATAACTGCATATATTGACTAGACCTGGTTATCTGCCGATGATCTAGTAATTATGCTCTTCTTCTGTAGTTTAGGCACAATGCTTCAAAAAAAGGTGAAAATAATCAGAAAAGAAAGTGAACTTGTCCTTTTACATTATCTCTTCATAAACAAATATCATAGGTAAATCCTCAGTTAGAATGTTAGCTCCACGGGACAGGAACATTTTCCTATATGTCTCATACTCATTGAGAGAGATTTATGAATAAGTAATTTGCAGTAAAACAGATTACAGAGCTATAATTCCCCAAATAAATAAAAATGTTCCCAGAATATTCAACATTAGAGACAAAATAAATATATTAAACAGTTTTCTAGTATGAAAATGTATATGCTGTATACAAATAATATAAGTTCTATCTGAAAATAATAACAGTAATAATATGACTGATTAAAAACTTCTTGATATTCTAGACATCAGATAAAAGCAAATTAATTTTAAATTGCGTGGAGTGTTTTCTTCCATCATATCATAATTACTAGACGGGATTAATGTTGTTTCTGCACCATCTCATGTATTGATACTGGAATATATTTAAGTTTCCATTCATTTTAACCATGATAAGATGTTGGAATAAAACACAGAATTTCTTCTGTATTTTCAGGAGTCAGAGAAAGACTTTGCTCTATTTATGTGGATGGTCAGTTTTGTAACTGAAAATAATTGGAAATTTGGGTTATTCAGACAGAAGCACCTTAAGTACAGGCAGTTAAATTGTAGTTATTATTTTGAAAGCGGCCAGTGTTTCACTGATGTCTCTCATGAAATTATATGTGCTGCTGAAGAAGTAGCTTTGTGTATGAATTATAACTCTGCTAAGTGGCCATTAATCTTAAAATATGTAGTGTGTAAGCAAGATCTCAGGGAAATTTAAGTGTGGGAATTGTGCATAACTTATTATTCTGTTCTTATTTTCACTGTGTCTATCTAGCCTAGCAGAAGATTTTTATGAAGAAGTTCTGCATTAGTTATGTAACCTAAGTACCTAACTGTGGAAGGAATGTTAAACAATGATACAGTCCTCATAAAGTAAGAAACTGTATTAATAGGCTAGCAGAGAGTAAAAAAACCTTCCAATTTATTCAAATAATAAATCTAACATTGGTTCATAGACCATGCCGAGTAACAGTGCCTACTGTTGCCTTCATCAGTGGCATATTCTTTCTTTCTTAACTAGCCTTTAAATCAGTGTTAACCAACCTAGATACTTGGTTAGAATAAGTCTTACTTGTATGATGTCCATAATTTTGAGCCCAGAATTGCAAGTACAACACTCTACAGTCTGTAATTGTGACGTAAGGTATAAATAGGCTGCAAAAAGATAAGCTGATTTGGTTGCAAATGCATATGTACAGTACACCAGCTCATTCCTTTTACTCTTTTTCCATTAACACTTAAATTAAAAAAATAAACAGAACAATTCATTTGTATAATACTATATCACTCCAGCAATATTATTATTATAAAATACTACGCATTTTACTGTTCAGTCTTTGGAAGACACAAGTAAACAAAAATGTTATTGCTTTGGGTAAGACAGATGCTTATGTTGATATTTATTCAGATTCAGCTTTTATTAATAGAGAGACATAACTCTATTTCTGAAACTCTCATAAATCAGATTATTAACAATGTCCAGTTTGTTTTGTTTTTATCTATCTGTAACTGTTAATCAGAGAATCACACAATCGTCTAGGTTGGAAAAGACCTTGAAGATCATCCAGTCCAACCATCAACCCAACATTAACAGTTCCCAACTACACCATATCCTTCAGCGTTATGTTGACCCTACTCTTAGACACCTCCAGGGATGGGGACTCCACCACCTCCCTGGGCAGCCCATTCCAATGCCTGACAACCCGTTCGGTAAAGAAATGCTTCCTAATATCCAGTCTAAACCTTCCCTGGCGCAACTTGTGGCCATTACCTCTTGTTCTATCGCTTATTACTCGGTTAAAGAGACTCATCCCCAGTTCTCTGCAACCTCCTTTCAGGTAGTTGTAGAGGGCGATGAGGTCTCCCCTCAGCCTCCTCTTCTCCAGACTGAACAACCCCAGTTCCCTCAGCTGCTCCTCGTACGACATGTGCTCCAGACCCTTCACCAGCTTCGTTGCCCTTCTCTGGACACGCTCGAGTAATTCAATGTCCTTTTTGTAGTGAGGGGCCCAAAACTGAACACAGGAATCAAGGTGCGGCCTCACCAGTGCCGAGTACAGGAGTAAGATCCCTTCCCTGTCCCTGCAGGCCATGCTATTTCTGATGCAACCCAGGATGCCATTGGCCTTCTTGGCCACCTGTTCACACTGCTGGCTCATGTTCAGCCAGCTGTCAATCAACACCCCCAGGTCCCTCTCTGACTGGCAGCTCTCCAGCCACTCCTCCCCAAGCCTGTAGCGCTGCTGGGGGTAGTTGTGGCCGAAGTGCAGCACCCGGCATTTGGCCTTATTGAAGCTCATACAGTTGGCCTGAGCCCATCTCTCTGCAGAGCCTGCCCACCCTAAAGCAGATCAACACTCGCACCCAAATTGGTGTCATCTGCAAATTTACTGAGGGTGCACTCGATCCCCTCATCTAGGTCATCAATAAAGATGTTAAACAGGAGTGGCCCCAAAACCGAGCCCTGGGAGACACCACTCGTGACCGGCCGCCAACTGGATTTAACTTCGTTCACCACAACTCTTTGGGCCCAGCCATCCAGCCAGTTTTTTACCCATCAAAGCATGTGCCCATCCAAGCCTCAAGCAGCCAGTTTCGCCAGGAGAATGCTCTGGGAAACAGTGTCAAAGGCCTTACTAAAGTCAAGGTAGACAACATCCACAGCCTTTCCCTCATCCAATAAGCAGGTCACCCATTTGAGGAAGGAGATCAGGTTTGTCAAGCAGGACCTGCCTTTCATAAACCCATGCTGACTGGGCCTGATCATCTGGTTGTCCCGCGTGTGTTGTATGATGCTACTCAGGATGAGCTGCTCTATCAGCTTCCCGGGCACTGAAGTCAAGCTGACAGGCCTGTAATTTCCCAGATAATCTTTCTGACCCTTCTTATATATGGGCATCACATTGGCCAATTTCCAATCTGTCAGGACCTCCCTGGTCAGCCAGGACTGATGGTAAATGATTCATAGTGGCTTGGTGAGCACCCCAGCCAGCTCCTTCAGCACCCTCGGGTGTATCCCGTCCAGTCCCACAGACTTGTGTATGTCTATGTGATGCAGTAGGTCACTGACTATCTCCTCCTGGAATGCAGGGGGGTCATTCTCCCAGTCTCTGTCTTCTCGCTGAGGCTGGATTCCCTCAGTACAACTAGTCTTGTTATTAAAGACTGAGGCAAAGAAGGCATTAAGCACCTCAGCCTTTTCCTCATCATTTGTTACCATGTTTCCTCCTGCATCTAGCAGGGGATGGAGGTTAAGGTAAAGTAAGAAGTTAAAAACAAAGCGACTAAATTTGTTTGAATGTGTCAAACAGTGACATAAAACTGAGAAATAATAATTAATAACAATAAAACTCAATACATTAGGTATATATCAGAGTTGATATATTTTGTATTGGCAAAACTAGACGTAATTAAACTTCATTTTACTCTTGGCTATAAAAATGCATTTAATCCTGGCTGAGTACACTCACTTCTAACCCAAGCAAACTCCCCATTTTGTCAGTTCCACAAAATGAGGAATAAGGAAAATACATAAGATTGCCAGTGAAGATGATGAGAGTTTGCCTGAATGAAAGTGAAAAAAAACTCATTAAAATCTTCAAGATCTGGCCATATTTAAAATGAGTTAAATATTAACCATATTGATAAGATTTCTCTGCTCAGAACTGATTGCCATGCACTATGTTATATGAAATCACTGACATGCCTGGCTTTTTTTTTTTTTTTTTTTTTTTAATTTGGCAGTTATAAAGGAATATGTTAAAATTGCTGCTTAAAATAATTCTGTTACTGAATTAGCTAGTGACTTTTTTTCCTTTGAAAACCTAGCAAGTAGAGATAATTGATTCAAACCAGCAACCTTCTCTTTCAGTTATGAACATTGTAATTGAGAATGGACAACAAAATTAAGTAGCTGTCACAGTTTCCTTGGCTATTGTCTTTAAATCAGGAGATGTGCAGGTTGTAATTTATGTGCTACCTGCTGCTACTGTAGCCAAGTAATATCACAGTTTAGTGAATAATTCAACTTGCTAATTATGTAAACAGAATTGTATGAGGAAACAAAGGCATCAATGTATCTTTTTTTAACCTGGAAGTTTCCCTATGGTATCTCCATGTGTATTGCCATCATTTCTCATCCTGTACATCTTTACACATTCTCTTTCCACACATAATATTACTGTTATTTGTAACACTAATGTATTATGTGCATAGCTTTTATATAGAGAATTATTTTTACTCATTCATACAAAGGAGTGTGTCACTAATACTGTGATTATGTCTGTATAAAAGGCTGTCTACATTCGAAGCTTATATAGTGAAGGACTGCAAAAATAGAGAGCTACAGATCTGCATATAAAACTCTTGAGCTTTATGAGTGATACATAGTGATCCGACTCTTCCAGGATGAAATTTTCTTGCTCATTCATTATATTATAAGTTATGAATAGAATATTAAAATCTTGACCTTCATTAGTGCTTTATAAGTCTTGGGGACTAAGGTTTATCCTTCTTCAGGATGATCCCTATTTCTGCTTATTCTGCCAGCAGCTATAGTTAAGATTTATTGTTCTTTCCATCCCCAATTATCTTTTAAAAAATTAATTAGCTGTTTTCTTTTCTATTATGGTTTCTTTGCTTTAAGTTGTATAAAAAGATATTGTCAGGGGCTATTTTGGTAATTTCAAGTGGATCATTCATGTAAGTTAATTTCTAATCTAGTGTATAAATAATAGCAAATTTGTGGGAAGATAAAACCATCTATCCTATTTATGATTGTTCCTTTGGGTTTCTGGGGCTAGCATTTCAATATGTAAGTGATTATAGCAATATCTTTTTTGGAGGGCAAATTTATCTGCCATCTCTGTTTCTCAAAATTTACATCTCTAGCATTTCTGTTTACCTCAGATATTCTCAATATTAAAAACATTGTCTTATTTCAGATAGTGTAAAGTCCCATCTGTTTCTGATTGTACCCTAGCCACAGGCAATTTAGTGGTAGGGTGGATTAAGTTATAAATATGCAGTTAAATATAGCAGCAGACAAATCCTGTAAAAAGTGTTTACTTCTCTGATTTCACACAATTACTGTAGCAATTATCTTCTCTATGGAGGAACAACTTTTTATCAAATATATGTATATTTTTTGATACCTTTGTAAAAAATGGCCATTGGTCACTCCACTAAAATTAGATGAAGACTGATCTGGATAGATTGTATATGATGCTGAAATATGAAGGGTATGGTATTTATGCTTATTCCTCTGCCATATTGTAGTCAGCAGAAGTCCTGGGGGTGGTCCCCTCTTCCTATAAAAAGGAAGAGGTAGCTGGTGGAGAGCATTTCTAGCTCAGTGAGATTTCAAAACATTGCACTACCTACCTGCTCCAAAATAGCTCAGATCTGGTGAGTTTCTGGCATGATACAAGGGACATATATGGTATTTAGGGAAAGAGCAGGGTAAATAACCCAAATGCTGAGGGAAGTGAAAATTAGGTTTGTAGGTGTTTGGTGGGCTGAGTTCCTGATAAAATTATTTGAACCCTGATTAATTTAAGCAGTGTTTTCACTACTAGGAATTTTTGTTGCCATCCAGTAATTATTTTTTAATGACAAATAAGGGATGCATAACCCTTGTTATACAGTAATGCCATCAAAATAAGAAGTGCTTAATTTTAGGGGCTTCAATTTTACTCATTTTCTTGGGGTAGGAAAGATTTCTAAAATGCTGCAATCTGCTTTCTGTCATATACCCTGAATTCTATTCAGTGGACCTAGGTCATATGCAATCACTTCAGCACATAGGATATCTACTTACACATGATTTCAGTAAGCAAAATTTTGGGAGGAATTATGGCAGGGAGGAATTTTCAGGACTATAACTGTGAATCACAGCTGCTAATATTGATAAGAGTTTGGTGACTGAAGCTGCAGTGTGCATTCAGGAAAAGGTGGAAAGAGAAGTCAAGAGTGGTCATCCACATTAGTGCACTAAAACCCCCAAACCTGGATCCAGTTAGAATTACTTTTTTTTTTTTTTTTTGTTAAGAAAGCAGTTGTGAGAATAAGAAACTGATTCAGAGAGGTGTTTCCAGTCTTTATAGATAAGTCTTCAAAAATAAGTCAGATTTTATCTTCACTGAACGGGAGGGCATATATTTACGATCATTCTCTTTTTTTATGAAGAGAGAGTCCTCTTTCCGCTCCCCAAAGTCAATCAAAGGATTCAGCCTATTTCAAAACTCATAACAATTTACAGGTTGTTTTCTTAAGGCCTCGATAGCATCTGTCCTCTGTGGCATTTAACGTTGATCAAACAATTATCTTGATTCACTCATCAACTGTGAAAAAGAGACTAGGCTGAAGCTTAGCTCCCAGATGAGAAGTTCAGAAAGTTAGGTGTTACATGCCAGATTCTTTTCTCCGTACTTGTGGTTATGCCTCCTGTTAAGGTCTCCATTTCTGTATGAATGCATATTTGCACAGTTCCCAGTAAATTAGGATGTTCCAGATGATTTTTGACTTGGATGAAGGCCCAAACCTTCACAGATCTTGGTGTGTAATTGTGCACATGTACTTGAAAAGATGACAACTGAATTAGTATTGTCCTCAATAAATTCCAAGCATGACGGTCTATCACAGGTGATAACAGTTTCTTGGTATTGAAATGGGTTCTCTAACAATGGAAACCAGTCTGCCAAATGAAGAATTACTAAACATATGTTAGCATTGTTATTTAAAGAGGTTCTGCATGCCAAAGACCGATAATGAGGCAGTAACACACATTGTTAAATTGTTTTGTAAGAGAAGGGGAAAATTTTGTATTTTTGAGCTCTTCTGCATCTGGTTCCATTGGCTAAACACTACTATTTTGTAACACTGGCAGAAACAAAGTGTTTTTTCAAAGTATGTGAAAATGTATTTAAAATTTCAAAGTATTTCTCGGGTGGCTTTGGATGTTTTAATCATTGTGCTTGAATATACTCGTGGACAGAGTGTTAAATGTAAACTTTTAAACACATTCAAGGTGGATTGATTAGGACCATAATCTTTAAAGAATGATTTCCACCTTTGGTGGCTTTGATGATGTGGACCCATTTTTCCAAGTATGTAAAGTACTTTTTAATCCCGTACTTGCCACAAATAATAATGACAGACAATCAATACATGCAAGCATCTGTTTCAGGTTATAGATATGCGTGGTAAGAATAATTATGCTGGTGATGTTTCATAGCTAAAGGTCCCTCTTCCTGACTCTACAGAAAAAAAGAAACTGACATCTGTTCATGGCTGAATATGACACTAACATTTGAATATTGAAATTCAAAACCTATGACATTACATCTAGAATGCCACTTTTAAATATCTGTATGTCTTGCTTTAGAATGTCAGTATATTCCTTGTTACTGATTCTGTCTATTTTGATAGGCTGTTGCCCCATGAATGCTCCCCTATTAAAAATAAGAATGAAAAAAAACCCCAAACCTGTGAGTTATCGGGACTTTCTATTTTCCTTTTTACTGTTGATAGTGGTGAAAGCCAATCAGTAAAGAGATACTTAAGGCAGGATGATAGCACACTTCCCAGAATCTTTGTATTGAATCCAGGGTATTCTGACCAAATGACACACATATTGTACCCTATTCACAAAGTAATGCAGTCATTTTTCAATCAGTAGTTGACTCCATTTCTTGCTGGGACAAAAGTTCAGAGTGAGAACTACACAATTTAATTTGGCATATCCCATCACTTTTGAGATATAGACATTGGGTAGGAGAACACTAATGAGCTTCTTTTTTAGATCATAACTTTTTAAGGTGTTCTAGGCGTACTTGATCATGCCTTGGGTATGCTTTTGCAAACCATATTATCATGTACACACACATTCACAAATAATGCACAAACGAGTTTTCAGTAGACAGATCAGACAAACATACAGATAACTGTACAGCAGATGTGATATTTATATTAATCACAGGTTTCTCATTTAAAACAAGGTATTTTATAAATTAAATACCTTAAATTTAAAGTCTAGGAACTCTAGTATAATGTGGCCACTCACAAAGTCATTTTTTATTACCAGAGAAATATTTTTAGGGGAGCATAGAAGAAATCAAAACAACTAAAGTCAATGTTTGCATTTTTATGAAGCAAAACTTGAGATAAATACTTTTAGCTCAGAACCAGAGGTATTTTATTACTATTATTATGGTTAAGATTAGAAGTTTAATGAACTAAGTTTCCAAGGTCAGCCTGTTTTCTAAAATGCTGGCAAATAAAAATTCATAGATAAGATTATTACTAGGTTATGTGGTTTTACGGAAAATAAGTAAAATTTGTGTGTGGTGTTTTTTAATGAGAAATCAAATAAGACCAGTACTGGAAATCTCATATATGGAATACATTTTATCAAAGGGATTAGTAGCACATAATATGTTGGTTTCAAAATAGTTTTGTAGAAGAACAGTAAAACACTTTTTAAAAAGTTAAATAACTGATAAATAGATGATTTTGGAAACACCTTTTAATGAGGTACTATTGTTCAAAACAGCTGTTACTAAGTAACCTTTTAAGCTTAAATATTTTCAGCAATAATCTGGGGATAAACAAATCTGATCTATTCTTTAGGTGATACAAGAATAGGTGAATAGCACAGGGTACACTGAATTGTTTGTATTGAAACAAAATATGTTTTATTGTCAAATACAAGAACATAAAATTAGGATGAACTTTGCAGTTATACTTGAAGAATGGGGGACTGTATTCTGGTGAACGCTGGAATTCTGCATCCTTTTTTTTTCGGGCCTCGTGGTACCAGACAGATACTGATTTACTGGAGTCAGATCAGCAGAGGGCCACTATGCGAGCTGGGGTTGGGACACTTGCTCTATGACAAGAGACCGAGGGACCAGGGTTTGTTATCTGAGAAACTCAAAAGTCTTAATAAAAGAAAACACAATGTGAACTACAAGAAAGTACTTGTTTCAGAAAAGATTACCTAGTCACTGGCTATATAAAGAGGTCAGTAGGAGTCAAATGGCCATTCCTTTTTGTACAGGATAAGTTCTTGTTTTATCCTAACTTTTATAGGATAGATGAAAAATTAACAGTGCAAATAGAATTTTTCGAATAATTTGAAGTCTGGGAAAACTCCTTTTGGTGAGAGATTTAAATTACAGTCTACTTAGCTTATCAGGAACTAGATAAAGATTTGATTTGATTATCATGCAGAAGTACCTTTCTAGGAAAAAAATACCAGGTACTTACAGGTTTTTCACTCAACTAGAAAAAAGAAAAAAAAAAGCCATGACAGGACTTTGAGGTACTTGATGATCATGATGGCTATAATAATAACTGCAACTACCACCAGTGGGAGGAAAAAAAATCCTTAATAAGGCTCATATTTTTTAACTGTGAAGATAATGGCCTCTAGAAAAAAAGGAAATGGTGGATTTCTTTACTCTTAATGGCTTCAACTCAAATGGTGATAGAAGATATTGCAGCCAAACACAAATTCCTGGAGTTGTTCAAGGTATTACTAGGCTAAATTCTATGGACCTTGTGAGCAATCTAGTGACTCTTTTTGGCCTTAAATTTTCTAATGTATCTACAAGAGTCTGTTACATTCAGTAAAACAACACTAAATGACTCAAGATGATCTGGTCCAACCAATTTCATGTTTTTCTCTAACTCTGACTTCACTGCATTTGGAAGTGATAGCAACTGGCCTGCAGTATATGAAACCAAGCAAATTGCTTGAGTTTCCATGACACTTTCTTCTTGCCTCCATACCATGTTGTTATAATACTGAACATCAGAGCTGACCATGACTCATGCATGTATCTCTCTCTGTTTATGTACATACACATTGTATTTTGTACATATTCATTATATGTACACATATGTTTATATATGTGTACACACATATTGCATATACGTTATCATATCTAAAAGTCGATGCCTTCTAAATAATATTTGTGTTACAGTCTTTGCATACTAATATAAATAGCTAATAAGAAAAGTCAGTCACTGATATCCTCATTAAATAGCTTCCATAAAATGGAATGATTTGTTTTGAGAAGCAGTTGCTGCCTGCAGTTCGTTTGCCTGTTATAGCTCTTCTTATAAGCTTAGTTCGTGAAGATACTGAGTGAGTAACTACAGTGTAGTTGTCAGACTGTTATATTTAGGTTAGCATAGAAAACCACAGCATTAGGTCAACCAGGGTTAACAGTACCTAACCAATAACTTCAGTGTTAAAGCCCAGGCCACCACTGAGTCACTGCTGGAGTTCCCTGAGTTTCCAGATGGAAGCTGGCATAGGCAGGCTCATATGCTCCACTGCTTTATAGACAGCCACTCAATTTCTCCAACTATATGCTTCATTTTCCCATTCCTATTGATTTCTGTATGAGAAAAATGAAACAGAACCAAAACAAACCAAAAGCCAACAGAATATGCTGTCAGCAAGAGTAATAAGAAGGTACTTCCAGCACACAGTTTCATCATCTTGTTCTGATTTTTGACTTCAGTACTACACATTACTCCCCACTATAGTAGGGGAATATTCCCCACTTACTCTTCTCACAAAAAACACTCTACATTAAATTCTATTGAGTCATATGCAGTTGACTTTGTCTCTTTCTTAAATTGTGCATTTTTTCAAGCAATTTTCTGCTATCCTCGGTCTTTTATTAACAACAAATTGCATTAGTTCATGGTCTATACTCGATCTTTCAGATTACTAACAAATATACTAAGTAATACTGGACCAGGCACTGGCTCCTGAAATAGCAGGTCTAATACTCAAGCACATTAACTGCTGTGTTTAGAGCAACTTATATATTCCTTTGTACTTGGTTCTTCTTAAGACAGAATAAAATCAGCTCCAGTACCAGTCACAGTTCTATAGTCTTTGATTACCTACTTATTCTCTGACCTTTTACTTTTACAGTCTGCCCTCCTGCACTTATCCACTTTCTAATAAATTAAAATAGTGCCTTCCAAGCTACTTTTGTGAAATTTCCTTCATGATAAAACTCTGCAAAATGTTGTTCTGAGATAAAAATAGATGGTACCCATTGTTTTCCATCTTACAACAAAATAGAAGATTTATGGTGCTAAGTGAGCATATTTACTCAGTCCATTTTCTCCAGGTGCTTTCTGATCATGCTTTTGATTAAATACTTTGAATGTTTGCACCTATACAGAATACATGTCTGATAAAATGATTGGGAAAGACCTCTGAGAAGTGGACTGTTTGTGAAGAGGAATAAGAACTAGAATCTCTTTCAGAAATCATCAAAACCATCTCTTTCTCCTCTTGCTCTTTCAGCAGCATGTCTAAGCCACCTGTCAGCTGCCGCTGAGCCAGTGAATGCTGCATATTTACCAAAAGAAGATGATAAAAATAATGCAGTGTTAACAGGAGTTGTGATTCAGAGTTCAAACATTTTTTTTTTTTTTTGTATTGCACTTCACTAGCTTTGCTGGTTTTTTTGGATTTTTTTTTTGGTTTGTTTTTTTTTTTTTTTTTTGTGCAATAAATGATAGTTTTGCAGTCTATTTGATTTTAGAATCTTGAGGAAAAAATGGATCAAAAATATTATTGTGTATATCTAGTCAAACTGTAAAGCTACGTAGGACAATACTTTTTCAGTCAAAGAAATGGCCATGTCCCAAAGTTGACCTATGTTTATAGTTCACCATTGATTATGCCATCCTACTTCTTCTGAAATATTGATAATGTTGAAAATAACTTCTTTTGATGGTCCATGGTATGTTTTATAATCAAAAAGAATATGGCATACACCATCCCTATAGCTATTGTTCCTAAATGCAAACCCTATTCCCTGGAATGGGCAGTACCTGAAACAAACAAGTGCGGGAGAATAATGGACTTGCACAACTCTATGAGAGTTATCAAGCAAAGCCCTTTATTTTTCCAATAGTACATACTTATGCTCTCGCCAAAGCTCTTACTTCATAATTAGCAAATCAGCAATTAGACAGTTATCAACCTTTTCTCCTGTCAGCATAAGACCACTCTGACATGCGCTGTGCAGACCAATCAACTTCTCGTTCACGCACTATTCTCACGGCAGTAACTTCTCACAGCTCAGTACTTTTCACAGTTCAGTGTTGCAGCTGTCCGTTGTTTTTCCTCTGCCACCTTGGCACAACTCAGCGGTTTCTTATCTTTCTTCCAAGGCCTGTTTCTCATCAAAGCCTAGCTGCTTCTCAGGGGCTGCGCAGGGCTGACAGGCCAATGTTGATCCACCTGTCTCCCATAAACAAGTGTCAATCAGTCAACAGAAATATCAATTTTAATGCATGACCTCCTAAACCAGAGCTATTTGGGATTGTTTATATTTGGTTCGATTAATGTATTCAACACAGGGTTGACATTTTCAATGGAGATACAGAATGCAGTAGGCTCCTCAGGACAAGTCATAGCTGACAGAGTGGGAGTAGTAGATCAACAAAATTTGGTGGAGACTTGTAACAGAAGATGAGTTTTACCTTAGAGCTTAAAATGTTGGGGAAAAACATTTAGAAACAAATGGCTTATAATTCAGAGGCTGTAAAAACTGACAAATTCTTAAGTCAAATGAGATCAGTAAAGGTTATGGGTAATGGCAGGTGACACTAAAGTAATTGTATTTAGGAAGCATGTGTATAAATTCATGATTTGATTATTGTTAGAACTTCTTGTCTAAAACAATGTCATGTGAGAAGTTTATTATCTTGTATATATAATGTCAGTACAATCATTATCTAAAATAAGTTTGTACTTAAAGACCAGGCCTGATTTACAGCATGTGTGAACTCAAGTAGCACCATCTGAAACTCTAAACCATCTGTGCACTAGAGGGATTATAACACAGTGTAGAAATGAGTAAATTAATCTTTTGATCTCCTAGACCAAGCAACGAAAGGTGAGCAAGCCTAAGTTATCAGCTGAGAAACACTGTTTACCCAGCTTTTCTTTAAAATGTACCAGTGGAATATGGTGTCACCTAATCATGTTTTTATACTAAAAAAAGTGATTACTTTAAGTCAGAAATTTTGTCTGGTTCCAAAAAATAAATGTGTGTGCAAATTCAGATAGTTTAAGTCCTGTTGAAAATTTTAAAAACTTTATTTTATTATTTTTCATTGAACATTTTATCATCCTTAATTGAAGTAGAAATAAAAATGAAGAGAAAGGCTTTTTAGTGGGTTTAATATGTGCCTTTAAGAATTATTCAGAATTAATACATGGTCTTAGTCACAGTGCAGAATAAACAACCCTTTGCCACAGTCACATTAAAAAGCTCCATGAAAGTAACTAAGAAGATATATTTTTGACTGTTGTCAAGAACCTTTATAAAAGAGTAAGTTTAAACCACCATTTTTAGCATTCAGTACCAGGTTTTCAGATTATTCATTAATGCATATTCAGCAAATGTAAATAATTTAATTTCATATATTTGGCTGAACAATGACTATTTTTGTTCAGTGTACTCTTTCTTGTCAGAGCATTTAAAAGCAATCATACTCTACTTCTAAGTATTAATTTCTTCCTCAATTAAAATAAAATTGCCAAAGTACAGAGCAATTTTGGAATTTACTAGAGCAAAATAGTTACTGATGTAAAAGAAAATACAGTGAGTAAGTAAATATGAATTTCAATGTTTTAGAGACCTCTTTTTGTTTCAGAGAAACAAAAGGAAAAACAAAAATCCACTGCAGAATATTTTATTTACTGTTTAACAAGAAAAGACATATTGACTCTTTTCTTTTTATAGTTTCCCAATCTGAAGAGCTTGTGCTTTGGGTCAGCTTCAAGAAAACAGAGGAAGACCTGACTTTTTTAAACCCTTGCTTTGCCTTGCCTTGCCTTGCCTTGCCTTGCCTTCCTTCCTTCCTTTCCCTGTTCAGCATATTCTATAATAAGTTCTCATCTTTCTCTTTTTTTTTTTTTTTTAATTCTACTAACGTTTCATTTACATGTATATCCATAAAGTTTTCAGTATGTATAGACTAAAGCAAACCTAAAGAAAATTTTTCATAAGTGAAAAGGAACAAGGAGTTTCTTTCAGCAGAAAGTACTCTCAAAACAAGCTAAGTTATCAGGACAGGAGTAACTGAGGGAAGCACTGACATGTTAATCGCAACTCCTAAGGACACCAGTTTGATCAGGTCATTAGTGTAACTCTAGATGTCCCTCTCAACACTTGGTACCCAACATGTGGAATTACATTTCTGTGAAAAAACATGCAACAGTGCCAGTAGACACACAGAGCAAGACTGTGGTGAAAGTTACTCTGACATAAAGTGTAAGTCTTTTGGAAAGAGCCTTCAGATCTATGTCCAGTTCTTGCCTTTACAAGACACCACTTGTATTGAAGTACTAGCATGTGGGAGAGAAAAATCTTTTGAGTTTAGGAAACCTTTAGGAAATTCTGTCTGCTTCATGTTGTCTTGCTTTTTTTCTGTTTTTCAATTTTTGGGTTGCAATATTGGAATTGCAACTGCAAGCATCAGTGCATGGGCTTGCCTTTTTGAGTATATTACACCTTTTGTCACTCCATTAGATACCCTGGTCACAAACACTTAAAAACTTTGCAGTAAATGGACTCTGCTTAAAGCCCCTCTGACAGTAAGATTTTTATAGCTTTGATTATGTCTTGTAGACATCTTTTCATACTGCCTGAATCAATCAATACATAACACTCAAAGCTATCTTTAAAGATTCTGGATAATATGAATTGTACCGACAGAATCTTAAATTAATCAAGAAAAAGATCTTCTCGGGAAGAGATTTGTTTTTTATGCTGGAAATTCCATAAAACTCAAAATTCTGGTAAACTCATATTGTACTTTTCTAACTCTCTAATGCTGATTAGGGGAATAGAAAGTATAAAATGAGTAAAATATGAAAAGAAAATCTTTAAACTTTAAAAAGCTTGTTAAAATAATTCAAAATACATTAAGAGCAAACAGCAAACCCTTACCTTATAAAGATCTTTAAGAAATATTTAAATCTTTCCAATTATGCCTCTGTAGTGCTTTCCATTCATGTATTTTTATGCTTATCTCATCTTTGAAAACTGTGCTCAATGGAAATGATGGGCCACCACTTCCTTGCCCTATAATACAAAATAGGTTAAACCTGTGATGGTGATGATGAAGCCCAATTGTATTTAATTTCCCAATGATAATTAAATCTATGATGATTATAGCATGACCTACGTAGCTGCGTAACTTCAACCCAAAATGGTGATCTCCTTAGAATAAGGACAGTCAAGAAAACACAGTAATATTTGCAAAGTGTAACAATCTTATTAAAAATCCAATAAAACTGCTGTGGAAGAACTCACATTTGTGATTAAGTACATCGATTTAACGATAATATATGCAAAAAATAAGAAAAGTTATAAGATCATAGTGTGCTTTACAGCTGCAGTACAGTGTAGATGAGCCCAAACTCTCTTTAGTGTAACTTGTGTTAGAAACCAGAGTGGTTTGGCAGCAGCAGCACAAAGCTCAGTACGGCCTGAAAAATCATTGAAGACACTGAAAAAATCTATCAATGTCCAGCTTATTGTCCAGTTAGTGCATTTAAAACTGACTTATATATGTCTGTGCTACTATGCAGCCTAGATATTAACTTTTGACTACTGGACAAGAAAGTTCTTGGGTGATAAGAATAACTGATAAAGACATAGCATCATTTTATTGTGCAAGCAGTCTTCAAAAACAGATTTGCTGAATAAAGAACAGTTTTTTTAATTGCTATTCAAAACCACTGAACACAGAACTAATTGCTGGATGACTGAGCAAGTTGCATAGAAAATGGAGAAACTTTTTGACTAAGAAAATTTCACGGCTTTGGATAGTCTATAAAGGCACATAAGAATGTGTAAGTAAAATATATTCAAACAAAACTATGAAAAGTTGATTAAAATCTGAAAGTGAATCAGGTTATAATAAATCATCTAGAGCTGTAAAAATAGTTATATTTTAGCCATTAAAAATAAGTGAAAAGGAGTTTAATGGCTTAAATTGAAGTTTAAAATATTCATTAGTGACCAATCTGTTCCAGCACAGGAGATGATAGCTTCAGTTGATCCAACTCTATAAGATTTACCAAAAGTATCGGGAAGTTTTAATTACACTAGAGGTAGAGTCAAAGAGAAAAACTCTCAAATGACTCAGTATAATTTGAAGCAAAGTTAATTATTATTAAGAAGCTAGTCCTTGATACACTTAAAAGTTATGGGACAGTTTAATCCTGTAAATTGTAGTGCTTTTTAAAAATATGTCAGCTGGTAAAAGTGTCAGTAGAAACATCAAGTGTGGCAGAAATGTTAAAATATCTGACTAGGATTCAAAACTAACTTTACAGAGAAAAATATTTGTTGCTATTAAAGATTAATTTATTCTGGCAGGAGAGAAAGTAAATGTCCAATAGACAACCCACCATTCCAAAACTGCCATACAGTATCACAGAATCACAGAATCGTCTAGGTTGGAAAAGACCTTGAAGATCATCCAGTCCAACCATCAACCCAACATTAACAGTTCCCAACTACACCATATCCTTCAGCGTTATGTCGACCCTACTCTTAAAAACCTCCAGGGATGGGGACTCCACCACCTCCCTGGGCAGCCCATTCCAACACCTAACCACCCGTTCGGTAAAGAAATGCTTCCTAATATTCAGTCTAAACCTTCCCTGGCACAACTTGAGGCCATTCCCTCTTGTCTTATCGCTCATTACTTGGTTAAAGAGACTCATCCCCAGCTCTCTGCAACCTCCTTTCAGGTAGTTGTAGAGGGCGATGAGGTCTCCCTTCAGCCTCCTCTTCTCCAGACTAAACAACCCCAGTTCCCTCAGCTGGTCCTCGTATGACATGTGCTCCAGACCCTTCACCAGCTTTGTTGCCATTCTCTGGACACGCTCGAGTAATTCAATGTCCTTTTTGTAGTGAGGGGCCCAAAACTCAACACAGTAATCGAGGTGCGGCCTCACCAGTGCCGAGTACAGGGGTAAGATCCCTTCCCTGTCCCTGCAGGCCACGCTATTTCTGATGCAAGCCAGGATGCCATTGGCCTTCTTGGCCACCTGTTCACACTGCTGGCTCATGTTCAGCCAGCTGTCAATCAACACCCCCAGGTGCCTCTCTGACTGGCAGCTCTCCAGCCACTCCTCCCCAAGCCTGTAGCGCTGCTGGGGGTTGTTGTGGCCCAAGTGCAGCAACCGCCATTTGGCCTTATTGTAGCTCATACAGTTGGCCTGAGCCCATCGCTCCAGCTTGTCCAGATCCCTCTGCAGAGCCTCCCTACCCTTGAGCAGATCAACACTCCCACCCAACTTGGTGTCATCTGCAAATTTACTGAGGGTGCACTCGATCCCCTCGTCTAGATCATCAATAAAGATGTTAAACAGGAGTGGCCCCAAAACTGAGCCCTGGGGACACCACTCGTGACCGGCCACCAACTGGATTTAACTCCATTCACCACAATTCTTTGGGCCCGGCCATGGAGCCAGTTTTTTACCCATCAAAGCATGTGCCCATCCAAGCCTCAAGCAGCCAGTTTCGCCAGGAGAATGCTCTGGGAAACGGTGTCAAAGGCCTTACTAAAGTCAAGGTAGACAACATCCACAGCCTTTCCCTCATCTAGTAAGCAGGTCACCCATTTGAGGAAGGAGATCAGGTTTGTCAAGCAGGACCTGCCTTTCATAAACCCATGCTGACTGGGCCTGATCATCTGGTTGTCCCGCATGTGTTGTATGATGGTACTCAGGATGGGCTGCTCCATCTGCTTCCTGGGCACCAAAGTCAAGCTGACAGGCCTGTAATTTCCCAGATCATCCTTCCGACCCTTCTTATATATGGGCATCACATTGGCCAATTTCCAATCTGTCGGGACTCCCCAGTCAGCCAGGACTGCTGGTAAATGATGGAAAGTGGTTTGGCAAGCACCCCAGCCAGCTCCTTCAGCACCCTCAGGTGTATCCCATCCAGTCCCATAGACTTGTGTATATCTATGTGATGCAGTAGGTCACCAATTATCTCCTCCTGGATTGCAGGGGGGTCGTTCTCCCAGTCTCTGTCTCCTGGCTGAGGAGGCTGGATTCCCTCAGTACGGCTAGTCTTGTTATTAAAGACTAAGGCAAAGAAGGCATTAAGCACCTCAGCCTTTTCCTCATCACTTGTTATCATGTTTCCTCCTGTGTCTAACAGGTGATGGAGGCTCTCTCTGGTCCTTCTTTTGCTGTTGACATACTTATAGAAACATTTCTTGTTTTCCTTGATTGCTGAAGGCAGATTAATTTCCAGCTGGGCTTTAGACCTCCTGATTTCTGCCCTGCATAGCCTCACAGGCTCTTTGTAATCACTGTGAGTGGCTAGTCCCTTCTCCTTTTCTCCCTGAGTTGCAAGCCAAAGCTCCCTGTGCAGCCAGGGTAGTGTTCTCTGTCACCGGCTTCTCTTACAGAACCTGGTGACAGCCTGCTCCTGAGCATTAACACTTCCTTCTTAAAGAGCGCCCAGCTTTCCTGGACCTGTATACCCTTCAGGACCATCTCCCAAGCGATTCTGTCAAGCAGGTGCCGAAATAAGACAAAACCAGCCCTTTGGAAGTCCAGGATGTCAGTTCTGCTGCCCCCTCTCCTGGCCTCCCTAAGAATAGAGAACTCTATTATTTCATGATAGGTGTTAGGAAACACTATGTAGTGGGTAACACTGATAGTGGGTAAAAGAGAACTGAATACAATTTCTGTTGGGCTGTTGATGCTAGGCTATCTGAAATCAGTAGGACTCTTTAAACCGACTTCATCAGGTTTTGAAACATACTCAGAGTTATGGAACATGAATATTCTGTTAGATTGAATACAGTTACAGTTTTAATGTACAGGTCCTCTTACCTGGCTTTAGCAACCTTAAAATTGGAGGGGTTTTTTTGTTTAAAAGTAGTATTTTTGACTTCCTCGATACTCACCAGAGCTTGATGAACATAATTAGAATGTAATTCATCCTGTCCTAAGGGAATTGCAATTGACCATACACTGCATCTACATTAATGTGTTGGGACAAACCAGTAAGGAGGTTTTGAAGCAAGTACCCAACTCACCTCTGCTTCCCATGGACTGTCTCAGCTTGCAGGGGCATTTGGTGAGCAAAAGCTTGATTATTTCTGGTGAGGTCTAAATGTGATGCTCCAGTCTGGGCACACATGAAGGCACTCCTACTCTTCCTGGGATCAAAGGGTCCAAACCAATGAGTCATCTTTCAGATAGGTTCAAGATATGTGTGTGGCACAGACATGGTGCATGAAGATATGCTCTAAACTAAATTTAATCTGAAGAAGAATCTGTAAACTGCATATAGTGTATGCATATGGGTCTGAGCACCAAGTGCTTTGATTCACTACTGCACCGTTACTTTCTAGTATAGACATAGCTGTGTAAGACTAGTTTAGACTCTAGCTAGATGAGGTACAGCTCATATGAGATGAACTTGTATGCAACTGGTCCATAATGAAAGAGTTCAGCATTGATATGGAAAAGAAAGAAAGTTTTCTAAAAACATTAATTCTCATACCCAGATTCAGAGTAATATTGGGAAAGAGGTGAGTTTATTGTTACAGAACACATTTTCAATCTTACATGCAGAACACTGGGAAAGAGAAAATAAATACGATATCCCAATATACTCCATATTTGAAAGGGGTGAGTTAGTCCTTATTTGACAAAGCATGAGGGCTCTGCTAAATGTTCTTCCCCTCATTCCAATATCTCATAGTTGTTAGAAGCTGAAAGGATTTCTGCTCTCTTTAAGTTTACACTGGCTTTAAGAAATGATGATCAGAAAATACTATTTTTTACCATTAAAAAAATTGTTAGAAGAATTATCATTATAGCCTTTACATTTTCTTGATATCCTATGGAAAATAAGATATGAGTTTTGTTAGCAATTAAAAAAACTTAGTTTCAGCTTTTAACTGAAACTTTTAGTTTTTCAGTTTTCAGTTTATAACCATTTTTTTACTCAATAAATCCTGTGTAGCAGCCCTTACTATCTAGACAAACGCAAGGTTGCTTTTGGTCAAGGTTGATTCGGTGGACGTAACTGATTCAAAGGAGGAGTCAGAAAGCTTAGAAAATATTTTAATAAATTAATTAATAAATTTTCTAGAAGATGGAATTATAGGAGAAAAAAGATTAAGCCAGTTTATTTTTCTGATAGTATGCTTATTTTTAAAGTCACAGAATTAGTAGAGTACATCTGAATAAAATACTAAGGTACGTGCTTGGAAATGTGTATGTGTATCCATAGACACAGAGTATGTTCATGTAATATGAAAAATTTCACTGTTTAAACACATTTTAAAGATCTTTTTTTAAAGAAATGTGTATTTTAGATCCTCAGAATTCTTATATTTCAATATGTTTAATTTAATCTCATTTAGAGTCATCTTTCTTCCACACATCTATCTTATGCAACCAAAGAATTTCAAAATTGGAAAAATAATTTGCTCATCTACACCCACTTCCAACTTTTTTTTCTTTACAGCATGCTCTTCAGGTATTTGTCCAGACTTAATTAAGAAATTTCAATCAAAGGTGATTCATTATCTTTAAATGACAATCTAATAACCATAATGACTGTTACCCTGTTTGAGTAAGACACTTCAACATGTGCCTAATTTTAAGCATTCAAAAAGTGTCATTGACTTCAGTCAGACTGCTAGACTTAAAATTATGCCCATGTTTAAATGCCTTGTCAACTCAGACTGCTACCATGATGAGAAACCTTGTCAGATCAGACAAAGGACAAATAGATCCTGACCTACATCATTTAAATATGTATTAAAATTGACAACTGTCTCTCCTGAAAGTATCATGCACCATGGCTAATAGTTTCTAAGTATTTGTTGATGTGCAGACACAGTAAAAATATCAGTATCAACCTTAACTGAAAACCATTGCTGATAATTATAGTTAAACTTGCTGATTATTATAGCTAAACTAAGGCCAAGGTTCAAACTAAGCATTTCAACTAACCTGATTTTTAAACAGAGTTAGCAGACAATCGCGAAATTCTTTCAGTAGTCATCTACTAAATCTGAAATATGTAATCACATTTGGGGATCTATGTCAGTCTAGTAAAAAACCATGCCAACTGATTGAAATGAATAAAAGGAATATTTAGGGTGCATAATGAATGCAGGAATAAGTAGAACAAGGATTAAAGGAATATTTTATTACATTTCTAATACTCTCAATTAGTGAAAACAGTCTTTATGACTTATATCATAGATTCACAAGGAAAAAATTCCCGAGTTCTGTTTTTACTATCTTGAATACCACATTTTTTTATATTTGTTGTAGATGTCTATAATTTTAGTGTCTTCTGAACGTCCCCAACTTTATAAGGGATTTTGTTAACCAATTTAAGTGGTCATTCCTTTAAAATGTGGAGATCTGAGTTGGAGTGCTGTCTGAAATGTGGATTTTGTAGTCAAAGGTTTCTGCATTGAATTTCCTTTAAAAAAAAGGACATAAACAATTTTTTATTATGCATTATGGGAAATTAAACATTGCTACTGATGAGGATACAAAGGGTCTCAATTTGCCATTGGTGGCAGTCTGGCCATGCAATAACAATTCATTCAGCTTGCATTCATCCACTGTTAGCCTGAATTCGGAGGTTGGCATAAAACGGAGAGGAAAAAAAAAGGTTGGTGCAATTTGCTTTTGTTAAGGAGGTTTATCTGGCAAAATACAACTGAGTGAAGCAGGAAATTCATATAATAGACTCTTTTCTAAAAGTTTATCTGTTGAACAAGCATATATTTGTTGGAGGGGGTCTTATAGTTGGTAACCAATGGGAAAAGTGATTGGGAAGGATAAAGAGGTTGTGTAAGAGAAAGACTGTGGGACATGTGACAGGAGTAGATGACAGGGCAGCTGAAAGATGAAGTATAGAAGGAGACTGGAAGACCTGCTTGCCCCTGTTCAACAGTGGCAGTCCTACTCTGGCTGAAATGCCTTTCCTTGCCGTTGGATTTCCAGGGTCTTGCTCCTGAGGTCCCTTTTTAACAGGATGCCATTTGGAACTGCTTTAAGTGAAGTTGAATGCTATTTATTAAAAATATTGACAGCAGCTTGACAGACCTTGCCTTCTAAACTGTACTTGAGGGAACCGTGCACAGTTCATACTACACTCAGTTTTACTAAAGCAGCTGAGACTTAGTCACAACACTAGGAATAGTTTGTTGGGTTTTGTTTTTTTTTTTGTTTTTTTTTTTTTACCCAGAAATCCTAAAGTTGCTGCAACCACTCAAAAAAAAAAGAAAAAAGAAAAAAGAAAAAGAATCTCTGAGGATATCCCAATAAAAACTGGGATAGGATATTTGGCTTTTTGTGTGCTTCACTTTCCTCATAGTCAGCATACTGGCATTCCTTCAGGGAAACTCAAATGTGTTGCCATGGGAAAAACCCCTGATGTCAGCGCATAGTCAGTAAGCAACAGTGTTGTAACTCTCCAGGGAGGGTGTCTCCCTGCAGTGGAAGTGCAAGGTGCTAGCAGTAAATAAAAAAAAAAAAATGGATGATCCCATTTATTTTATGATCCACAAAATGTTCTCAGAAAGGGATACATTTTATATTGCCTGAATAAAATGCTGTTATGCTTTTGCTTTTGACTATATTATTAGCACATCCTTTTGCCAAAAGAGAGGAAGGCTGCTTTGCATTCAGGATAAGGAAATAGACTGCTCATAGCTGTTCCTGCAGATACCCTGGACTGGCATGCACTCTTGACTTACCTGGAAGTTGTAAGGCTATGCAACCGATGTGACTACACAAATAAGTTATGCACAGAGGGAACCAAAACCCTTCAGAGAGCAACAGATCTAGTGAGAGGGGACTGCTAGAAAAAGGGAGATTGTTAAGATGGAAAGAATCAGGGCAATCATATTATGAATACCAGTTAAGGCCATAAACCAGTCAATGGGGAAAGGGTAAAAAGAGGAGGGCTGTTTATCTAGGAGGGTTACAGAGTAGTGCTGGAGAAGGTCAAGAAAAGAAATTAAAAGGGAAGGAGAAGATGCAATTGGGGCTGTTCAGATGTGCCTGTTGGCAGCCCTGTGCTTGATCACTGCAGCTCAGAGCAGGACAGTAAATCTGTTACTTTGATCACAAGTCTGTCTAAATGCTATAATCACGGAATGCCTTGAGCACACATCCTAACAGAAGTGACATTTTGGCTTCCTCATGACTTAAAGTCATTGGCCTGGACTCATCCTTCCTTTAGCAAGGAAGATATCCGAGATGATGAAAGTGACTTAGATCTTACATAGGATGAACCATCTTTTGAAAGAGCCTATTTTCCTCTCTAACTAAAAGGAAACTGCAGATAAAGCTAGTAACAAAAGAGTCTCAGGTGCTTCAAGGTACATGGGATGAATGTGAATGAAAATACCTACAGCTGGTGCCCTTATGTTTATGGCTGAGTTGTGTTTTGAAAAGTGTTTAGCCTCCATTCACATATTTTTTTGGAATGTCCCAAAGTCTTCAATGTTAGCCTTGCTAATTGCACATCTGCCGTATCAAAGTCAGCAGAAGGTGAATATCCCTGCTGGTGTCTTGCCAGAACATGGAGGTTAACTTCACTTCACGTGGAAAAAGAGGCAACTAGCAGCCAGGCCTTCATGTGATGCTAGTCCTCTTGTGCATAGAAATAAACACATAAATGAGGGAGATTACAATTATAATCACAAGGAACTGCAGATCAGAGTATGCACAAATATAATAGCAAATAATTTTCTAATGTGAGACTTTCAATCACTGTTGGAAACTCTATGACTAACTCAATCAGCCTGCTTTATCTCTTCTATCCCATGAACATGGTGATCATTCATGGGGCTCCTGCTCATTACTGTCAGAGCGTAGTTTACAGTTTATAAAACATTCAGTAGCTTTTGATATTAAAAAAAAAGTTAAATCCAAGCGACAGCTAATAACTTATTTTCACCAAAGATCTGCTAAATAAGCAAAGCATAAAATTAATTACATTTTAATTAAATTTCTGAAGTTAATCACTGTAGAAACTCACTGATAATATAGCACATGGGGGGCACTAGATAACAGATTACAACACATAGCAATTAAATGGAAGTTTGAGAGGATTTTAATTGACTTAAAACCAGGGAAAACCTAACTTTTGTAAGCAAACTCTGATCAGATGTACTCAACTTCTTCTCAGTGTCACTGTGGTCAAATTACAAAATTTCATGTTGCTGAGCTTTCCTAATGTTTGCCAGAATATTAAAAAGTGATAGAAAATGTACAACCCTCTAATTTTCAGGGGTTTGATGTTCTGTCAATAGGATAAATTTCTTTCTCATTATTTTGAATCATCTTTGGTCTTTAT
The DNA here is from genome assembly GCF_031877795.1 of Strix aluco. Lineage (NCBI taxonomy): Eukaryota > Metazoa > Chordata > Aves > Strigiformes > Strigidae > Strix > Strix aluco. The sequence continues at coordinate 52,441,187 of NC_133935.1, forward strand.
GTGGGATATTGGGTTCTTTTGCCAAGACTTAATCACTAGTCAGATATTAGTTGTATATTCAAAAAAGAAGGAGGCAACCTGACAAATTTAAATGTAAGTCTCATCACTTAAACTAAAATAGCAGTAAAATGCTTACAGTACAGTATAATAATGACAGGCATAAACCATCTTTCATTTTTTGTCTATATATCTTGAAATCTGTGTTCTGTTTTTAGTACATTCTGACCTCCACTGTATAACTTTTCTTTCTTGACTGTCTTTCCTTCATTTTATTTAATTCTTTTTTTTTCTTCTCTCCGGACAACTTTTTTTGCCACTGTCAGCAACCACAGTGACAGTTGTTCTATCACAAGGATCTATACAGTACACTGTTACTACCATTGTCCAGCATATCACCTTCCTCTAGTTCCTCCTCCAGTTTGTGGATTTACTTCACTTTCCTTGGTTTGGACCGATCTCTAGCTATTTTTCTATCATTCCTCCTATTACATATTTCAACCATTTGTTTTATATATGAAATCTAAAAAGGTTGGGTTTCGTGCTTTCCTCAGTACTCTAAGATATTTTCAGAATCCTAAAGAGGCCCCACATGGTGACAAAAATTACAAAAATGGTTGCAGCATAATAGGATAACCTAAGCTGTTGTCATCATGTATTGTACTATGTTAACATCAACAATAGATTGAATTTAAAGATGATCCCTACTTTTATGCAGTGTGTCAGAGTGGCCATGTTAGGTTATAATGCTAAAAGTTCTTGCTCATTTATTTGATTCTTATGATGTCTTCACCAAGGATGTCTTTTATTTGGCCTTAAATTTTACCAGCCAGGTTCTTTGCAGGTGCTCAATTTCCAGCCAGAGTGGGACCTGTCATATACCATGATCAATATTGCCCTCCCATTTTGATGGAATCCTACTTTCCTACTTTCTTGAATTCTCCAGAAAAGAGCTCTTAAGGATGGCAGAGAAACTTCTTTCCCATGTAAAAATTTGTCTTCGAAGCCTACTGTTCAGAGAGTGATGAGGAAAAGGCTGAGGTGCTTAATGCCTTCTTTGCCTTAGTCTTTAATAACAAGACTAGCCGTACTGAGGGAATCCAGCCTCCTCAGCCAGAAGACAGAGACTGGGAGAACGACCCCCCCACAATCCAGGAGGAGATAATTGGTGACCTACTGCATCACACAGACATAGACAATTCTATGGGACCGGATGGGATACACCCGAGGGTGCTGAAGGAGCTGGCTTGGGTGCTTGCCAAGACACTTTCCATCATTTACCAGCAGTCCTGGCTGACTGGGGAGTCCCGACAGATTGGAAATTGGCCAATGTGATGCCCATATATAAGAAGGGTCGGAAGGATGATCTGGGAAATTACAGGCCTGTCAGCTTGACGTCGGTGCCCGGGAAGCTGATGGAGCAGCTCATCCTGAGTACCATCATACAACACGTGCAGGACAACCAGATGATCAGGCCCAGTCAGCATGGGTTTATGAAAGGCAGGTCCTGCTTGACAAATCCGATCTCCTTCTACGACAGGGCGACCCACTTATTGGATGAGGGAAAGGCTGTGGATGTTGTTGACCTTGACTTTAGTAAGGCCTTTGACACTGTTTCCCAGAGCATTCTCCTGGAGAAACTGGCTGCTCGAGGCTTGGATGGGCACATGCTTTGCTGGGTAAATAACTGGCTGCATGGCCGGCCCCAAAGAGTTGTGGTGAATGGAGTTAAATCCAGTTGGCGGCCGGTCACGAGTGGTGTCCCCCAGGGCTCGGTTTTGGGGCCACTCCTGTTTAACATCTTTATTGATGATCTAGACAAGGGGATCGAGTGCACCCTCAGTAAATTTGCAGATGACACCAAGTTGGGTGGGAGTGTTGATCTGCTCGAGGGTAGGGAGGCTCTGCAGAGAGATCTGGACAGGCTGGAGCGATGGGCTCAGGCCAACTGCATGAGCTTCAATAAGGCCAAATGCTGGGTTCCACACTTCGGCCACAACAACCCCCAGCAGTGCTACAGGCTTGGGGAGGAGTGGCTGGAGAGCTGCCAGTCAGAGAGGGACCTGGGGGTGTTGATTGACAGCTGGCTGAACATGAGCCAGCAGTGTGAACAGGTGGCCAAGAAGGCCAATGGCATCCTGGCTTGCATCAGAAATAGCGTGGCCTGCAGGGACAGGGAAGGGATCTTACCCCTGTACTCAGCACTGGTGAGGCCGCACCTCGATTACTGTGTTCAGTTTTGGGCCCCTCGCTACAAAAAGGACTTGAATTACTCGAGTATGTCAAGAGAAGGGCAATGAAGCTGGTGAAGGGTCTGGAACACATGTCATACGAGGACCAGCTGAGGGAACTGGGGTTGTTTAGTCTGGAGAAGAGGAGGCTGAGGGGAGACCTCATTGTCCTCTACAACTACCTGAAAGGAGGTTGCAGAGAGCTGGGGATGAGTCTCTTTAACCAAGTAATGAGCGATAAGACAAGAGGGAATGGCCTCAAGTTGCGCCAGGGAAGGTTTAGACTGAATATTAGGAATTATTTCTTTACAGAACAGGTTGTTAGGCGTTGGAATGGGCTGCCCAGGGGGTGGGAGGCATCGGCCTGTCAGCCCTGCACAGCCTCTGAATCAACAGCTAGGCTTTGATGAGAAACAGGCCTTGGGAGGAAGATAAGAAGCTGCTGAGTTGTGCCAAGGTGGCAGGGGAAAACAACGGACAGCTGCAACACTGAACTGTGAAAAGTACTGAGCTGTGAGAAGTTACCGCCACGAGAACAGCGCATGAACAAGAAGTTGATTGGTCTGCACAGCACGTGTCAGAGTGGTCTTATGCTGATAGGAGAAAAGGTTGATAACTGTCTAATTGCTGATTTGCTAATTATGAAGTAAGAGCTTTGGCGAGAGCATAAGTATGTACTATTGGAAAAATAAAGGGCTTTGCTTGTTATAAGTCTCATAGAGTTGTGCAAGTCCGATATCTTCCTGCAACAAATGGTGACCCCGATGTCCCAGGATGGAGTGCAGAAGATGCCGCGGGAGGATCCCCAATTGGAGGTGCTGTCTACAGCGGGGCTGTGACAGGGAGGATGGAAAACAGTCGATTGACGGAAAATCACCCAGGAGAGGTAATCAATCAGGGGCAGCATGGGGCAGAACAAGTCTGCAGAGGAGACGGACACTGTCAGACTCTTGCTGCATATACTCTCTAAGAGAGGGATAACTTGTAATGAAACTTCTGTACGAAGGTTACTTAAATGGTGCAGAAACCACGTCTATCCTGCTTATACCGTCACAGTCTTTGAAGCAGCAAAATGGGCTGAAATAGGTGAACAGTTGTAGGATGCTATTTCCAAGGGGGATCAGCATGCCAGTGAGCTAGCGACCACTTGGAAGTTGGTTTCAGACACTCTTAAAGCGCGGAGTTGGCGGCAGCGGCCCCGGGCCTCCCCGAGCCCCCCTGCCACGGAGTGACTGCCTGCGGCCATCTGGCAACGCACGATTGTCCCGCCTCCCCCGAACACCAAAAGTGGCAGTTTATACAGAAGGTGCTGACACTGTGATGTGGTGTCCCTTGTCCATTCTAAAAGGACTAACTTTAAACCTTTCAGATGGTCAGTACACTAAAGGCCTTGATTTAAAACCAAAGAAGGGGGAATTTTCTGGACACACCACATAATCCACTAGCAATGGCTTTATATATTCTTAATGGTGTTTTGATGTTTGTAGTATTTGTCATTTTATGTTGCGTGAGTAATAAGTGTAAGGGGCCCCTTTGTGTGGTTGTGTGATTGTTCTGTGGGTGTGAGACGCAGCCCAGCTGCAGCTGTGTAGTGCGGAGGGAAGCGGCTGGAGAGGAACGAAGCGCAGGGCAGACTCTGTACCAGTGGAGGTGTAGTGCAGGACGAGTGAACATTCCTTAGTACAGAGTGCCCTATTGCTTGCCGGCTGGGTCACTGGTGATGCCTGTTTGTTAGTGCTAAGTGTTTTAAGTGTCACAGGTGAAATATCTCCTCTAGCAGAAGGCAGTAATTCTGTGTTAATTGTTGTCTGGAATTTAGGTGCATACTCCGTGGGGAGAGTGCACCCTTGTACCATCTGCCTGAGGGGGATATTGTCAGCTTAATCGGGTAGCGTTTTAAGGTAAAGTAGACGAGATGGGAAGCGGCCAGATTGGGGGAATAGTCAAAAAGAGTCCCCTAGACTGTATTTTAAAACGCTGGAAGAAGATAGGGAGACCTCCAGGTGCAAGTGTGAACAAAAAGACACTAGTAAAATATTGCAATCAGTGGTAGTTTATAATAATTTAGTTGATACTGATCAGGCATGGACCTAGCAGCCTCTGAGTCAGTAACATTATTAGATACACGGTATCCTTGATACCAACAGGAGTATATGGACCGTTGGGAAATGAAAAAAGTGCATTATTACTAGGAAGATCATCTACAAGCTTACAGGGGTTGTTCATTTTACCAGGGGCCATAGATGCTGATTATGAAGGGGAAATCAGAATTATGGCCTGGACCCCTGGACCCCTGTGTTCAGTAACAAAAGGGTCAAAAATTGCTCAGCTTGTTTATTTTATTGTGCCTCCCCCTAATAGTATGCCAAGAAGCCGGGGTGATTCAGGATTTGGATCAGCAGGTACTCCTCAAATATTTTGGGCTCAGACAGTGACACAAGGTCAACCTCTGGTAAAATGTACCCTAAAGCAGAAGAATCTGTTGAATTGACAGGCATTTTAGATACTGGTGCGGATGTGACAGTAATATCTGCGAGCAGATTGGCTGTTAGCTCGGGTAACTCGAGTGCTTTTTGGGGTTGGTGGTCATGCTGTAATGTTTCAAAGCAAATATTCCATTCATGTAACAGGCCCAGAAAAATGGGTAGCAAATAGTTGTCCATTTATATTAGAAACCCCTATTACATTATGGGGTCGTAACTGTATGGCTCAATGGGAACTCAAATTGGATCAAATTTGTCTTAATCGCCACTGCAGCACAACCCATCCCTAAACTCACCCTGAAACTAACCTGGAAAACAGAATCACCTGTGTGGGTGGATCAGTGCTCCTTGCCAATGGAAAAGTTGTGCCACCTTAATGATTTAGTTAGGAACAGTTAAGTGCAGGACATATCGTACCTACCACCAGTCCTTGGAACTCCCCGGTGCTTGTTATTTTAAAGAAAAGTGGTAAATGGTGACTTTTACGTGATCTCCGTGAAGTGCTAAGGCTTGGACAACAGGCCCAAGCCAGAGCTGACCTATAGATGAATCCTGTATATTTTATAACTGACAACCATTGTGCTAGTAGGTATTGTACTAAGTTATAACAAACCACTTATGCTGATGTAAAAAGTGCTAAAGCATTGAAATACTGCAGCCTGAACAACAGGCCCCAAGCTGAAGCTGCTAACTTAGCATGTAGTCATTAATAAAATATGTAAAGTTGCTAGTGAAAGACAAAATACAATCAGTAGTGAGGAGAGAATGTATCCAACTTTCCTTTCTCAGCCTTGTTCAAGGCTGAGAACCCAAGTATTTGGCCTTGTTAGAAACTCCCTTGGTTTCCCCTCCCTGAGCCCTGGCCAGGCTTTGGGTGGAATCCAACAGGAGAATGAAACCCGAAATTTTCCACTCAAAACAAAGGTGCCAGCTATTCTGGCTTGTCGATCTCTGGTATATAAGGCTGGACCCGCTCACAGCGACTTTGGAAGCCTCACCTACGGATGGATGCATCACGTAGGATTTCCCACTTGCCGGGACAGGCTCTCCAAATCCTCGCTGTAACCGGGGCTCCCCAGCATCCGCGGGTCTGGATGATGGTAACATCTGCAAGTGGTGATGTATCTTTCTTAATCACTATTCTCTCTCTCTCTCGTGTAGTAATGATTTGATGCATTACCCTGCATTTTCCTGTTTGTTGCTTTAAGTGCACTATTCTGCTTTTTTTAACTACATGTTTTCTGTATTATGCTGTTACATTATTTGGTTATCACTAGTAAAATACGCCTACTCTTTTCACTCTGGTGTCCGAGTTTAATTGGTATCCATAATCAGCAAAACACTCCGACACATTAATGATGCCATGGAGGATATGGGTGTGTTACAGCCAGGAATGCCCTCCCCAACAATGATTCCCTGAAACTGGCATCTTGTAATAATTGATCTGAAGGATTGATTTTTTTTACCATTCCCTTGCATCCGGATGATGCACCCAAATTTGCCTTCTCTGCTCCCAGTATTAATGTTAGTGAACCTGCAAGACGGTACCACTGGGTTGTTTTGCCACAAGGCATAAAAAATAGTCCCATGATGTGTCAGTGGTTTGTTGCAAAGGCTTTGAGCCCTGTTAGAAGGCAGGTCCCCCAGGCTGTTATATATCATTACATGGATGACATCCTTATAGCAGCAGAAACACAGGAGATCATGGAAAAGCCTCTTGCTTTAACCAAAGACTCAGTATCTCAAATGGGGTTACAAATAGCACCTGAAAAGGTACAGTGATCATCACCGTGGCAGTACCTGGGGTGGAGAATTTGTGAACAGACCATTGTCCCTCCAACAGGTTAAACTTAAAACTGATGTTAAGACTTTAAATGATTGACAGAAACTGTTGGGAGCCATAAATTGGATACAGCCGTTGTTGGGCCTAACTAATGATGATCTGCATAGCTAGTTTGATATTTTGCAAGGAGATCCTTCACTGACATCACCCAGAGTACTTACAGAGAAAGTGAAACAAGATCTCCACTGTGTAGCTAACGCCATCTCAGAAGCACAAGCATCGCAATGTGTGCCCGGCCATCCATATCAACTGATATTATTTAACCCTCCAGGGCAGCCATATGCTCTGCTGTTTCAGTAGGATGAAACACTTAGTGACCCTCTTGTTATTGTTGAATGGATTTGTTTTGTTTTGTTTTGTTTTTTCTTTTGTCACATCAAATGCACAAGACGGTCACTACTCGTCCAGAAATGTTTGCCAAACTGATCATGAAAGGTAGGCAGCGTCTACTATTACTTCCTGGTCAGGAACCTGTGTGTATCACTGTTCCGGTTACTATGCACATGTTACAGTGACTAATACAAATGTCTTCGAGCAAGCACAGCTTTCACATGCATTTTTTTCCACCAAAATGCCAGGGCAATACAAAACCAGTTTTCTTTATCAAGGCCTTGGCTAAAGACATCATTGCGACTTGCCCTGAATACCAGAGGACTCCCTCTTCAACAGCTAGTGGTGTCAACCCTCGGGGACTCACCTCCTCAGAATTATGGCAATCTGACGTCACTCACTTTGCTGCATTTGGAACGTTAAAATATGTACACGTGTCTGTTGATACCTTTTCTGGAGCAGTGTTAGCGTCCTGCCATACAGCGGGGAGTCAAGCATCTGACCGGCATTCCCCACTCACCGACCAGACAGGCCATTCTGGAGCGCACGCATGGCACACTAAAGTGTCTATTACAACAACAAAAAGGGGGAGATGGAGGGTATCTATCTACACCTCACGAAAGGCTAAATAAGGTATTATATGCCATGAACTTTTTAAACATTTCCCCGGTGTTTTGCTGATCAGGGATATCAAACTCAGACACCAGAGTGAAAAGAGCAGGCGTATTTTACTAGAAATAACAAAATAATATAACAGAATAATACAGAAAACATACAGTAAGAAAAGACAGAATAGTGCACTTAAACAAATAGGAAAATACAGGGTGATGCATCAAATCTTTACTACACGAGAGAGAGAGAATAGTGATTAAGAAAGATACATCACCACTTGCATACGTTACCATCATCCAGATCCGCAGATGCTGGGGAGCCCCGGTTACAGCGAGGATTTGGAGAGCCTGTCCCGGCAAGTGGGAAATCCTACACGATGCGTCCACCCGTAGGTGAGGCGTCCAAAGTTGCTGTGAGCGGGCCCAGCCTTATATGCTAAAAATCAGCAAGCCAGAATAGCTGGCACCTTTGTTTTAAGCGGAAATATCTGGTTTAAATTTCACATTAGGTTCCCCTCAGAGCCTGGCCAGGGCTCAAGGAAGAAACTAAGGGAATTTCTCTGCTTATCTGATCGGATTATGCACAAGGTCTCACATCAGGTCTTGGAGACGGGCACCTGCCTTCATGACTCTGTTACCCTATTCATATACAAAGGAAGGGGAAGATACATTCATCACATCAGGTCTTGGAGACAGACACCTGCCTCCATGACTCTGTTACCCTATTCATATGACAAGGAAGGGAAAGATACATTCATCACATCAGGTCTCGGAGACAGACACCTGCTTCCGTGACTCTGTTGTTCTATTCACATACAAGGAAGGGAAAGATACATTCAAGATGGCTACATCACATCAGGCCTCGGAGACAGACACCTGCCTCCATGACTCTGCTGTTCTATTCACATACAAGGAACGGAAAGATACATTCAAGGTAGCTGCATCCTCCATGCATATTTCATTAGGGATTACATACTGAGTTAACAGTTTCGGTGCAGGGCCTGTTGCTCAGGCTTCAACACTTCCACCTTTTACATCAGAATAGGTGTTTTGTTATAATTTAGTATAACACCTGTTAGCACAATGGTTATCAGTTATAAAATATACAGGATTCATCTATAGGTCAACCCTGGCTTGGGCCTATGGTCCAAGCCTTAGCACTTCACCCAGCTTCACAGGTGCCATCAATATTGCAGCACTTCTCATCGCAGATACCAGATCAACAAGAAGTCCAGGGCAAGGCTCAAGTGTTAGCAAAAAAACCTGGAAAGTGGTAATTGGGAAGGACCATATCCTTTATTAACCCGGGGAAGAGGTTATGCTTGTGTCTCCACAGGTCATGGTCCCCAGTGGTTACCAGCAAGGTGTGTGTGACCATACCCGAGGCGTGAGAGGCAGCTTTTGGTAGACACTCAGGAGCCAGCTGTGGGTGCTGTGGATGCCCCTGTGCCGACAGTTTGCAGTCTCTTTGACTGATCATTTAAGCAGAATGTATGGGTAATGCTTGCTACTGCAATAAGACAAAATATGCTATCTCTGTCCTTAATCACACTACAGTTGCCAACTCTTTTAAGAGAAAATGCTAACAGTAATTGCAACTCCTTGATGAAATATATAGGCTTACTAGTCGCTAGTGAAAGATGTAGCTTAGTCAAAATGTAGTTATTAATAAGGATGAAATGCTATAAGAATGTGTGTATTCAACTTTCTTTGTTTAGCAATATTAAGAATTAAGAACTCAAGTGTTTAACCTTATTAGAAACTCCCTTGGTTTTCCCTCTTGAGTGGTGGCCAGGCTCTGGGATGGAGGACAGGAGGATGAAATCAGATGTTTCCGCTGAAAGAAAATTGCCAGTTATTTTGGCCTGTTGATTTAGAGGCTGGACCTGCTTGCAGCGATTTGGGATGCCTCATCTACGGATGGACGCATTGCGTAGGATTTCTGGTTTGCGAGGAAGGGTACTCTAAATTCTCGCTGCATCCAGGGTTCCCCAGCAATTTCGGATCTGAATATTAGTACCCCATTAAGTAAGTGTGCTATTCTGTATTTTCCTTATTTTATAATACTTAGTCATATGCTTTATGGCAGTGATGATACTGCTTGTGTGGTGAAGACGTGTGCTGAATCTGATTTTGTGTGCATCAGTGGTCAGTGTGATGGCAGTGATGAGAGTGTGCCTAACAGTTGGCAGTGTGATGGAGATGCAATGCAGCTCAGGTGAATGCATCCACAAAAAGTGGTGCTGTGATGGAGATCCTGACTGCAAGGATGGAAGTGATGAAGTCAACTGCCCTTCTCAGATTTGCAGACCAGACCAGTTCAGATGTGAAGATGGGAACTGCATCCATGGGAGTAGGCAGTGTAATGGTGTGAGTGACTGTCTGGATGGCTCTGATGAGCAACTTGTAATAGTGCTATTCAGTGCTCTGAACCTGGCAAATTTAAGCGCAGAAGTGGAGAATGTATAGATGTCAATAAAGTGTGTAACCAGCAGAGAGACTGCAAGGACTGGAGTGATGAGCCCCTCAAGGAGTTATCTTCTTTATTTTGTAATTATTTTATGTATATTGTGTTTTCTGAAGTTTGTCTATGTATACTGTGTTATTTGAAGTTTGTCTAAACCTTGATTGATAAAGCTTTGCAGGTGCAGCTGTAAAACAAAGAAGCGGGAGATGTGGGAGGCATCGGCCTGTCAGCCCTGCACAGCCTCTGAATCAACAGCTAGACTTTGATGAGAAACAGGCTTTGGGAGGAAGATAAGAAACTGCTGAGTTGTGCCAAGGTGGCAGGGAAAAACAACGAACGGCTGCAACACTGAACTGTGAAAAGTACTGAACTGTGAGAAGTTACTGCCGCGTGAGCAGCGCGTGAACGAGAAGTTGATTGGTCTGCACAGCGCATGTCAGAGTGGTCTTATGCTGACAGGAGAAAAGGTTGATAACCGTCTAATTGCTGATTTGCTAATTATGAAGTAAGAGCTTTGGCAAGAGCATAAGTATGTACTATTGGAAAAATAAAGGGCTTTGCTTGTTATAAGTCTCATAGAGTTGTGCAAGTCCGATATCTTCCCGCAACACCACGGAGGTGGTAGAGTCCCCATCCCTGGAGGTGTTTAAGAGTCGTGTTGACATAGCGCTTAGGGATATGGTGTAGTTGAGAACAGTCAGTGTTAGGTTAATGGTTGGACTAGATGATCTTCAAGGTCTTTTCCAACCTTGATGATTCTGTGATTTTGTGATTCTGTTTACAATGTTTATTGCATGAATGCCATTCATCTCTTCTTGGCTAAAATTTACCAAATACATTCAGTTAAAATTCATCTCACTTTTGTTTCTGCATATTGAAGGTCTCAGCCTTTTTAAAACAGATGCACGACCATTTGAGTTGATGCAATTGGACAAAAGCAATTGAGGATTATTTAGCGGAAAGGTCAAGTATAGTATTTTTTCTATGCTTATTAGTCCATAATGACTGATTGCACCAAAGTTTGTAGCTCAAAGGGAACATGTAAACTACTTGCATTTTTAATGAGTAACCTGCGACAAATATCTGCTTACTATTAAATTGAAAGTGGAACGTCTGTGATTACAGATGGGTTATTAAATTACATTATTTACTTTGCAACAAAAATGGAACCACAAATGTATCTGTGAATATCAGATACATAAATGCAACATGTGCTTATCTGGTATGAATTTGTCTATATTAATAAATTTAGCTCTTCTCTCTGAGCTGCATCATCAGCTGCTGTTTGATTTGAAAGCTGCTCTTGAGCATCTCAGCACACACAATTGCTGATTTTCCAAAATATCCAGCAATGTACGGAACATGCCAGCTGTAAGAAAGGAGCCTGAACAGTCCACTCCTGAATGCAAAGCAATTATGAGAATACCAAAACAGGTAGACATAAAGAGGCTGGGAGGTGAAAATATAACATTGACTAAAATGACCAAATGTTGGGTCCTAAAGCTATTAATTTAAAACTCATCTTTTAGGAATCTTATTTTCTGTAGAAGTTGTATACGGTATCTTTGTGGCTTCTTTTGTATTACTCAGAGCTTTTGAAAATCATGTTTCTTTTATTTCCACCATAAAATAGAGATTTTTTAAATAGAAACCTAATTTGCTGCACTGATTTACTAGTAATTTCTAGAATAAAAATCAAGATTTTTTTTTAGGTTTTGTTTCTGATTTTAGATGGTAATTTCTACTGAGTCATACTCATCTGTTCCATTTTAGACGCACATATCTGTACAGAATCAGAAGGGGGTTTTTGCTCACTAAATCAGTATCAGGAGATTAATCTTGCTGCAAAAGTCTTTATGACAAAGAAGTCCAGAGAATCAGAAGAAAGGAATCTGCAGGAAGTTCCATACTTGTGTGAAAGGTCAGAGTGATGTTTATGTTCTGTGACTTTTGTTTTATGTAAAGGCAGCTTCTCGGAATGTAATAATTATTTACTTTTCTTGGACAGAAATATGTGTGCCTGTGTTGTACAGTCCATTACATCTGTAATATACCACAGTTCTCAAATATGATCATACTGTCTAAACAGTACAGGTGGAATCCTGCTAAATTAAAAACTGTTCTTAACTACCTTCATTTTTCTGTTATAGAGTATATATACATATATGCACATATTTCTGCAGCTGTACTTCTGTTTATGGCAGCAAACTTGTGTAAAGGGACCTGTCTAGTCACAGTGTATCAAGTGCTCTGCCTTTCCAGCATTTGTAGAGAGCTTTGTTGAAGGAATGCTGTAGAACTTCAGGATTTCCTGGATGTGTCACAAGAGTTATGCATGTACTGTATCAGTGATCAACTGTTTGTGTGGTTGTTCCAGTAAGCCAACATCCAGAAAGCCCAGAGAAGTGTTAAAAGCTCTCACACTTTCTAGGTGGGATTTCCAAATAGAAGAGAAGAACATGAAGTCTTAGTGAAGGTGCCATGGGACTTGGAGTTCAATTTGAAACAATTAATTAGACACCTCATGTGTTTTGCATTGTTGGTTCTTTCACTCCATCTTAGTTCTGTTTCAGATTTCACAGCGAGTTCCTCTCTAGACCTAATCTTTCAATTTTTTTTGATGATGTCGTGGTTTGAGCCCAGATGTCAACTGAGCACCAGGCAGCCGCTCAGTCACCCCTTCTCCCCCAGAGCTGGGAAGGAGAAAATGAAGCAAAATGCTCAGGAATCGAGATAAGGACAGTGAGGGGTGGCTCATTCATTGCAGACATGGGCAAAAGACAGACTCTTTAGGGGAAGAAAAAGAACATCACTTTAATTCAAACACTAACAAAGACAATACTTAACAGACAGAGTGGGACAGTGAGAAGTGTTACCACATCTTAAAAACACATTCTCCCCCTCCCCCTTCTTCCCAGGCTCAGTTTTGTTCCTGATATCTCTACCTCCTCCTCCCAGCAGAGAAGGGGGCAGGGAATGGGGGTTTTTCAGTCAGTCAACTGCTCTTTCCTCCTGGGGTGGGGAGAAGCACTCCTCTGCATTTCTTCCCCTACTCCACGTGGTTCCCCTCTCACAGGAGACAGTCCTCCAAAAACTTTCTCCATCATGAATCCTTCCCATGGGCTTCAGCTGTTCCTGGGCTGCTTCAGCATAGGTCACCCCTACATGTTGCAATCCTCCCAGTACCAAGCTAGAACAGCAGGGGCTTCTTCTTCCCCTAGAGTCCCAGCCTCCTTTAAGTGCAGCTGCCTGCTCCAGTGTGTGGTCCTCCACAGGCTACAGGTGGATATTTGCTCCACCTGTGACCTCCACTTCTCCCCACTTCCTACTCCTTCCTTTCACTGACCTCAGTGTTCGCATAGGTGTCCCTCTCATAACTCCTCCTCACAAGTCCTCACCTCCTCTCAGATTCCCCTTCTTAAATACGTTATCACAGAGGAACAGCTACCATTACTAATTGGCATGGCTTTGGCCAGAGGTGGGTCTGACTTAGAGCTGGGGGAGCTTTGAGAGTCTTCTCACAGGGGGCCACTGCTGTAGCCCCCTTCCCCCACTACCAAGAACCCCACCACTTAAACCCAGCAGAGATAATAAATGCAAAGAACAGGATGATTCACCTATCAGATTATTTTTTTACTTCTCATAACAAAGTAAGTCGGTTAATTCTGGAAAAATCTTTTTTCCTTCTTCAGAATGAAAACATGATAGAATGTTATGAATAATGAAACTGATTAAGTTATAGTGAAAGAAACTTCCTTTTTGAGCTTTGAAGACATTAAGACAAACATAGAATATAATTTCTTAGACACTTTAGTTGATTTGATAGAAACTGTAACTGAAAACATTGATAAGATGCAGAGTTTTAAATAGTTTAAATATTTATTAATAACAGAGATACTCAGCACGTACAAAAAACCCCCAGATCACACTCAACAAATTTGCTTCTATTTTTTAGATTGCTATGTGGTAGTTGAAGTAGTTATTATTTATAAGAAGCTTATAACTGATTTTAGTGCCATAAGACAAGATAGGATCTGAATTGATATGCAAAAGTTAGAAGGAGATAAGAATGGAAAAGGCTTAGTAAACAGAAAATGTAGAGGGTAATAAAGGAGTATACACCCTGGATATGAAAAAATGGTTACAATTTGCCTTTGTTAGTTAGTAAAATTATTCCATGTTGAAAAGTTTAAGTTCATAAATTTGCAGGTATTGACCCTAAGATCTCTATCATCTTCTCATCTCATCTTTGCGCTGAACAGGAAATTTTCTGTAGAACTTTAGAGAAGTGTCTTATTAAAGCATTTGTGATCATAGTAAGAAAATTTAATAAATCCTTCATTAATTATTTTAATTAATTCCATTATCACAGATAATCCTGAGAAAGATGGATTCTTCAAGGAAGACCTATAAAATTTAAGATAAGGAGAATTACAGGGAAATTTTTGGAAAGTAATTTTAAGAAGCTTCAGAATGTTAGAATAAAAATAACTTGGTGGAAATAGTGTTAGATGCTAAAAAAAAAAAAACAAACTCTAGTGGGTGTTAAAAAGTCACCAGCAGATTTTAATGGGAACTGGAATAGGAGCTACATGATTAATGTCTATAGATGAGGATTTTAACAGAAGTCAGTAATTTATCAGGAGAAAATAATAATTTAAAACACGTAAAAATTTAATTGAATGTTTTGATTGTGGAGTTTTGGGAATATTTTTTAGTCACCCTTTAATTAAGATGCACCAGTGTACATGTTCTTCCAGCTATAAGGCATATTCCTTGTCAGAGGGAGTAGTACCTATTACAGATATTTATGAAAAGGGAGCTTTAGGGACTGGGGGACTGAGTTATGGATGTCTGCACATAATTTTGATAAAATCAATAAAAATACAAATTGGAGATTACTCAGGTGACATTATCTATATCTTCAAGATTTTAAATATTTGAACAAGCTGAATTTGAGTCTCTGAAGTCTTCACTGAGATGGGAAGATGTAGTGTTAACTCTACAAACACTCGCTTGTATCTTCAAATATTATGTGGAGAAAATACATCACTTGCATGGTAGTGCTTGATATGACCATCAACAAGGATTGCTACCCAGCCCAGTTTCTTTTGGGTGTCCTTTGAGACTAGTCTTTGTAGATGCTGGGGTCAGAGTGGGGCCGGTTGAATGAAAGAATATAACAATGGGAAGGGACATCAGAGTGCCTTAGTGCTGAAGGAATAAGGAAGTTCAAATTTTTAGTGAACTTTGTATACACAAGGAAGGAAAGAACTGAGCACTAATCCTGGGGTTGGAAACATATTTTAGGACACAGAGTATGAAGTTATCAAGTGAATACACTGTTGGGCAGAAGGTGGCTAACGGGAGGAACCGTTCTGGAATGATGTAGCTCCTTTTTGATAACTTTACTTTACAAGTAAGCTAAGAATGTTCATTATAATTAATATCATAAGAAATTTAAATACTGATATTCATACTTAAGCAATTCCTTTCATTTTTCTTTTTCACTTTTTAAAAGTACTTACTGTTGATCATGCTTATTTAATTGATAGACTAGTTTCCCATTGAACAGTTGAAAAAGTGCAGTTTTTAAATCCTTACGGAAAGGTAATGATGTGAAAAGTATCATGAAGCTTTCCAGCTTCATATCTGATATAAAAATGAAAACATATGCAATATATTAAGGTTTAAAGCAGGATGGGAAGTGAACTTGTATGCTTACTACTGTTTTTACACATCTTTGAAACCCTGGGGGTAGGAGATAGGAGCAATTTGGAAAAAAAAAGTATGTTATAATATATCTATAAATTCTGAAAAATTTTCTAATAAAAGTAGCTATAGGAGAGTTCTGGGAAACTTAGAGATTTGTAAACAAAATAACTAAAAGTATTTGAATCTATGATTTTAACATTGAAAGAGAGTACAGAAAATGTGAGTTTTAAATAGTATCTCAAATATCTAAAGGGAATAAGCATCTTAATATGAGACTTAAATTCATCTGCATGCATGTTTTCCACACTGACTATAAAACATAGTGGAAGGGAAGCTCAGATACTTCAGAACAATTACTCCTGGTTGATCATAGTCTACTGCAAGCAAATAATCCTTATCATCTGTGTCATCATCAGACGTAGGCTTGATAAATAATGTTGCTGTATGAAATACTGTAATCACCTGCTAGCTTTTGCATTAAAACAACATGTTGTTTATGTCCAAAAGAAGAGCTAGATAGATATTTACTCTGTTAGGCACAATTAGATTTGTATGCATGGTCTTTGCAGGTGGTTGGTGTGCAGGCAGCACATCATGCACTTTGGTTACTTTGGATTGGTTGGTAGTTTCCTGAGGATCTGTGTGCAATTAACATTGGAGAGTAAGTTACATCTTGAAATAATTTGGAGAATGTGAAATAAGTCTGCTTTAAAATGTCATTTCACCCATGCTTGTATTTGAAATCAAGGAAGATTGTCTTGCTTAATAAAGTAAATACAGTATGCTGTTAAGAAAAAAAGCCCATTTGTTCATCCTTCCCCTGTGGCAATATGCCATATTCCTCTTGTATTTATTTTCCACATTTTCAAGGGAATTTGTCCTTGTGATAAGAAAAAGATGACCAAAAACCAGGCTTTTTTCAATTTGTTTGTTTTATAGTGAAGCTAAACTTCATTGGTGCAAAGAAATAGAACAGCTGTTTCATCATCTCAGCTTGTGAAAAGGTTTTCAGGTTTCAGTAACTTATTCGAGTCAGCATCACTTGGCTGAGTTTAGATCAGGCAATAGAATAAAGCGTGTTGTTTCCGTGGCTACTCTTAAGTAAGATTCGGGACTCATTTTCTCTCTGACACTTAAGGTGAGAACTGCACTGCTTCTTTTCCCACTTCTGTCTCTCTAAGAACTTTATCAGCATTACAACACACATATAAGGAGTCATTGTTCATTATGACCTTTAGGAGTTGTTCAAAAACGTGTGTATGATTGTCCACTGAGACATGGAAGCTTGAAATTCAACAATTTACAACTTATGGTTTCCTACTTTGCTTACCAGTGCTTGTAGGCATCAAGTAAATAATTTTTTAAATGCATTATTAAAATTAATGCTCCATCCTTATCACCACAATCTCCTTCTTCCTCGATGTGTCCATTTTGTGGCCAGACTGTCACATTTTATGGAAAATATGTCCCTGGATATTTTTTCTCTTTCAAGGAGACTCCTTTCAATTTGAGGAGAGTTTTGTTAAGTTTAAATTCATCAAAGCTGTCAGAGGACAGGGCTGAGGATAAGAAGAAAAAGAAGAGTGTTTTTGAACAGTTACATAGAATTTAATGTAGTTAAAAAGAACAAAAAAAATCTATAAAAATTTAATAACAATTCTGTGGAAACCACTCTAAAACCTTGCAGAGCTTAACAGTTGTGTTCTACACTACCTCACTTTTAACTATATCATAGATTCTATTCTGATATTACAGATAACATATAACATTTATTATAAAACTGGTTTACAAACTCAAGAAAAATATACTCAGATAATCATGTCCCAGGCTGTGCAGAGTAATTTATCATTTAGGTTTGGGAAATGTCATTGTTTTCCTGTTACATTGTTGTCTTTTGGTTCCATAAAAGTTACTTGAGAAGCAGGTATAAAAACTGCCTGTGCATTCCATATTAAACTGATGTTTATCTGGGGCAGCAAATAATTGGGGTAGTAAAAGATTTAGCAATAGAAGATGATGTGAATAACTGTGAGGGATGCAGAAAGGGCAACAAAGCCTACAGTGGAGAAGCAGTTGACTAGGTTCTACAACACACATGGCTAAACTGGTAACATCTCAAAGTAGTTTTAAATTATTTGATAATTTAACTTTCAGAAGCTCAATTGACAAACAACTCATTTCTGTGTCACGAACCTTTCTAATAATCATATTTATCATTTTTATGGTGCAAAATTGGGGGTCACTGCTTCATATGTTTAATTTTAATAATTTGGTAAAAAAAGACAGAATCTCTGTTTTCACAGAGACAGGCAGCTGAAAGACTAGTAAGCATGGTGTAAAATGTCACTGGTGGTACATTTCTCTTACTTTGTTTTGTACTTCATGTCTTAAAGAGCCTCTTGACTTCTGAATGTGAAGGGAAACATGATACAGACCTATTGCACCCTGAATCTTATATCTTGCATCTTTTTCTTTAAAGTAGTAAATACAGCTTTAGAACATGTGAGAAGCAATGGAAAATAGCAAATGAGACTCAGTGTACAGTGTAACTTAAATTATATTATGCAGACTCTGGCAGCTGGTTTGGGGGCGTTAACTGATGTCGGGGTTATTTTGGTCTCTGCTGCTACATGAATGAATCATACTGGATCTCGTGATACAAATCTCTGCATGGACCTGTGAGCTGGATTTATGTCTAACTCATCAGCTGGTGGTGAATGATCAAATCATGCATGCTGCAAGACAGTCTCTACTCTGAAGAACTTGCAGTGCCTCATGTTGTTGAAATAGGAGGAGATACCCTGGGAGACAAAGAAAAAAATCTACGTGGACATATGCAGACATTCATATATTCACTCTGCCTATGCTGAGTAAGATGTAGGTGAGATATGCGCCAGACAGCACCATGCTGACTCTGCTAACAATGTTAGTAATGCTCTGTGACCTTACTGTTATACTCCATCTCTCAAAAGACTGCTACCAGTACCGTTGTCTACTTCAAGACTGAATGTAGCCTTCCAGTTTTAAGTAAGCCAGGACAAAGCAACAGGAGATACAACTGTACAGCTTTTCTAATATAATTTATTAAACAGTGACGTGACG
Organism: Strix aluco; assembly: GCF_031877795.1. NCBI lineage: Eukaryota > Metazoa > Chordata > Aves > Strigiformes > Strigidae > Strix > Strix aluco. Next base: position 52,459,966 of record NC_133935.1, read on the forward strand.
AAACATTTTTAAACAGAACATACATTTGACTTCCCTCATCAGATATAGAGTAGAAATATGTTGCATTTTGAATTTATGGAAAAAGATATTTTTTCAGTGGGCATATGGTATCAGAAAAATGTTGACTGAATAGTAGTCTCAATAAGTATCTTTCAGTAACAGAACTTATACCACTATCTTCAACTGGAATCTCAGATAAGTCCATAACATAATAGGTCACAGAATCACAGAATTGTCTAGGTTGGAAAAGACCTTGAAGATCATCTAGTCCAACCGTTAACCTAACACTGACAGTTCCCAACTATACCATATCCCTAAGCACTAAATCGACCCTACTCATAAACACCTCCAGGGATGGGGACTCCACCACCTCCCTGGGCAGCCCATTCCAACGCCTAACAACCCGTTCGGTAAAGAAATGCTTCCTAATATCCAGTCTAAACCTTCCCTGGCGCAACTTGTGGCCATTACCTCTTGTTCTATTGCTTATTACTCGGTTAAAGAGACTCATCCCCAGCTCTCTGCAACCTCCTTTCAGGTAGTTGTAGAGGGCGATGAGGTCTCCCCTCAGCCTCCTCTTCTCCAGACTGAACAACCCCAGTTCCCTCAGCCGCTCCTCATACGACATGTGCTCCAGACCCTTCACCAGCTTCATTGCCCTTCTCTGGACACGCTCGAGTAATTCAATGTCCTTTTTGCAGTGAGGGGCCCAAAACTGAACACAGTAATCGAGGTGCGGCCTCACCAGTGCCGAGTACAGGGGTAAGATCACTTCCCTGTCCCTGCTGGCCACGCTATTTCTGATACAGGCCAGGATGCCATTGGCCTTCTTGGTCACCTGGGCACACTGCTGGCTCATGTTCAGCTGGCTGTCAATCAAGGTTGTGAAATAAAAGTCACTAGAGTTTGATTCTTTTAGAACACAAGACCTCTGTCAGGGAGCTGTTGCCTATTTTACACTGTCATCTACAGGTTTTGGAAACTATAGCACAAGCAGTTCACAGAAAGTATGATTCTTCACAAAAACTGAAAAGAGTAATCTTTTTATATTTTATATTACTTAACAATGTGTTATGTCTCTTATAGAGCTGCATAGAAAGACCATGACTTAAATTTATAATGCATGTTTCACCACTATGAGATTCGTAATATGTTTTTTTAATTGAAGCACCAAAAATGTACTTAGGTTAGGTACATTTCAGATTTAGCAATGAAAGAGGTCTGGCAAAAATGTCAGAGAAAAATGGAGTAAAAAGATTGCAGTGAGAGGATACGAGGACCAGAAAAGAGAAGCTAGACCTCCATTTTTCTGGGCTCAGACTAAGAAAGTTTATACCATTTCCCAAGTCTCAGCACAGCTTCATTTTAAACTGAAGATGTTAAAGCAGTCTGCAGAAAATTTTCTTGGTGCTTACACACACTGCAGGAGTGCTAAACATTGGATCTTGAAGTTTCTGTGCAAATTTTACTGCTAAAAACTGGGGTCTCAGCTCTGCAGTGGGCTCCTTAACAGCAAACCCTGCACCCAGAAGCAGACTATTGTTATCAGCTTTGATGGTCTGCCTTTGCTGTGTTCACATACAAGGTTAATATTTTTCCATTTCACACCTTTTCTGTTTGTATCTTGATGAAAATCTTCTTTACCAAAAACAATTTTGCAAAATCAAGGTAAATGTTTAAAGACCTAGGGAACAGGGTTTGACACTGAGTATTGAAAATAATGGCTAAAGTTTAGTTCAATCAGATCTGTTTTAATAGTGGTTGGTTTTTTTTCTTTTAAAAATGTCCTTTAATACTGTACAAAATTCTGGTAAATGTTTGCATTTAATAGTATCAAGGGACAATTTTTATCTTTGCTTTAAATTTCAGTACTATAGACATTTTGTTGTCTAAAAAGGATTTGAATAATGCAAGAAATGTTCTATACACAGCATGTTTTCAGCTGATTTCTATTTTTTGAGGAGAAGAACAAACCTTAATTTTCTTAGACTAGAATATGCTGCAATGGGCTAAATGAGACTATTTGATTAGTTAGATAAAATACAGATTTTTTTCCTTGAGAAACTCTTACCGCAAATCTTAAAAGGTTACCTTGTTATTTCTAGTCTTAGTCAACTGTAAAATAGATTACATATTCACACACATGCTGGTTTATCATTCATACCATTCTGCTTTATAAGATGAGTAAAGGAAAGGTTGCACATACTGAGGATTCTATATTTCAGATTCAATAAAAGAATAAAAAATGCCTACTCTTTGAAAATTTAATGTACATCTCCTACCACCTTAATGATGTCTCATGGAGTTAGTCCAAAATGTATAAAAGAAAATATTTGACAATTTTTTCACTGTCACCTCAAAAATTATTCCACTAAAGCTTTTAAAATGTGGTGTATATATGAGGACACACAGAGACATTCATGAATTTAAATAACATAGGTATTATTATTATTATTGGTGGTGTTATTATTTCATTAAATACTCTAGATATACTGAACTTAATCAGAAACTTGAATGCTGAACAGGTATACCAACACTTCCATAAAGTAAACTGCATCTCTAGAGCAGAGGCTTCCTTGTACTTACTCATGTGAGTAGTTTCAGGGATGTTAATGGTGCTACACTGATATGTAAAGAAGGCAGGACTGTGTAATTAATTTTATTTCCAGCTGTTGAGATTTCAGACTATAATTCTAAGCTCTCTAAGCAAACATATTCCTTTCCTTTACTTCTTTCCAGGCAAACTGATCAGAGGTGCTTTGGGGATTGGCTGTGTGCCAATCCACCACATCCCCAGCACAAATGCCAGAGACTCCTGCACATTGAGTTAATTAAAATTGACTGCTTGTCTTAGGCAGAAGAAACAGGCTAAATTCTGGCTTGTTCTAAAAAATGATTGAACAATTTAGGCAAACAAAATAACATGCTACTAAGCTAGGGAATAAAAATAATGTATTGCTTTGGCTTGAAAAAAGAGATCATATTTTTATTTTGTTTTCACTTCTACCTCAAAGGTTTTTCTGTTTTTTTGTTGTGGTGTTTTTTTTTTTTTTTTCTTTACTCTGCTGCAGTGAATTGTAAATTGTTAGATGTGTGTATCCCAAGGACAGGAAAACATATATCAAATGAAGGATATAGACAGATTTTACAGACCAAAGTTATAAATGACAATAAAAAGTCTAATCTTGCAGGTGTTTAAACATCACAGGTATCTACCCTTTTGACTGAAACTTCCCTGGTGCCTAGTGTGACTTTCTCACTGAAGCGCACGAAAACTGCTGCAGTCTATGTAGCTCAGCAGCTACTACATGCCTAAGAGCAGCCAAGTACTAGAGATCTCCAAAGGACATTTACTATGCATTTCCTAAGAACAATTGACTGACATTGACAATAGAGCTCTCAATGAACTTAAAACATGTTCAAGATTCATAACATTCATACACTCAGATTCAATCCCCTCCTGAAGTTAAAGGATTAAATTTCACACATTTCTGAAGGTGTTTGTTTTTACTTTTAGTGTATACTGTGGGTGGATGTTAGCAAGAGGAAGCACTCTCTACTTCCTCTGCTCCTCCAGAGGAAATATTATGTAATTCATAGGAATATACAGAAAGAGGTGAAAGAAGAAATTGGTAGGGAGTAAGAAAAGCACTAGAAAGTACATTATGCTATAATTCAGCATTTATAGTGTTCATAAATTCTGTCTTTGCTTCAAGAGGCTCTTTTATACTTTTTAATAACCAGGCTTCTGGGGAAAAAAAGATGAGCAGACTTGACAAGAAACCCATAATTGACTATTTCCCTGATGAGTGCCCACCCCACAAGGTTACGGAGTCATGTGCTGGGTGTTTCTAACGGATCTTGAATTCTCCTTTGTATAGTTGTGAATCTTCATCTGGCAGATAAAGAAGGTTTCTGAACAAAAATGGCCAATAATTAGAGCATTCTTCAGGAGAAAAGTAACACGAGCTTCGTGGTAGATGACATCCTGTCATAGTTTTATTTTAAAACAAAAGAGTTTAGCTTTTAAAAGGATCTATCTCAGGGGAGGGTTCCAGCCCCTGGATATGAAATGAGAAGAGTCTCCTTATGTCACTAACTCCCCAGCCACTCCTTAGGGTTTCCTATTGAATTTATATATGTGACTTCCCCAGCACACTGGCTGTTCTGGTTTGCAACCTGAGATTTTAGCATCTCCCTAGGGATGTAACAGATGCCCTCAAATCAATATATACCCTCAAAATAAATTTTTTAATAGAATATTTTTGTGTTTTCCCAAGAGGATTTGATTTAAAAGCAGATTTTTTTTTTTTTGGTGTGTTTTTCTTTTTACAAACAATGCATCTGTCTACTAACTGATGTTACTGCCTTATCTATATAATAATGATAGTGTGGAAACGTGTCAAATCTTGTTCATAAGAGCAGTATGATATTAATTTTACCTCTTGGAATGATCTGAGGATCTAAATAGAATTATTAAGTATCCTGGTAGGGTATTCACAATACAAGCCATGGAAGGAATCAGGCAAACTAATATTAGTCTAGGGGTGTTAATCTCTCCAGCACTCTTTCAAGACATAGGCTATTACTACCACATTCCTCTATTAGTAATGTGGTTTCTCAAGTTCCATTTTATTTGTTACCATCAAGTTGAGAAACGTATTTGAATTGTTGCATATGGGAAATGTGTTTTCTACATGTGCCTTTGCTTTAACTAAGTGGTGCCAAGCCACAGGCCTTAGAAAGATGTGAGAGATTGAAAGAATTAATGTATGTCTCAAAAATTGTGGTGGCATGGCAACGGCGAGCCACAGCGCAGGATGCAGGGAGTGTTCCAGAGGATGAGTAGTTCCGTGTTGCCAGGCAAGATGACTCACAGAGTTTATTTGAGCAAGGGACTCATGACCACCTGAAAGACCCTTTGTGACCACCCCCACAGTGGCACCTGCGCAGAAGATCGTTATATAAGCTGCACAGCTTTTCAAGAGCCATATAAGTCCTCAAGGCGTATGACTGGTGAAATCAAGAGGCGGGGACTAGACTATAAAAGGCACAAACCCAGGGAGTCAAGCATGTGTCCACCGCTGGAGGATTGCCATGTCAGTCATCGTCAACATGGGATCCAAGGTTGGTGATCTCTCTCTCTCTTTCATTTTCCTCTCCTTCATTTTCTTATAAAATTTTCAATAGAACCCATGCCATCTACTCTTATGACTTCCAAGTTCAGGTTGCTTCTGCCATAAATAAAATATTTAATCAATCATTTAGTGTCATTTCACCTTAATTTAGCTGGTGGGAATTTCAAAACTGCTGTGACCCCCTGGTCTGATCTCACTAGGTCATAACAGAAGAGAGCAAATGTAGATCAAACTCTTACAAAAATATCTTCTAGGGTACGGTCAGTATATATCAGACTGAAGTTTCTACACTGCAGGTGTTATAAGCTAGTTCAGACAAACAGAAGGTGGAGGCCCCATATTTTTAATGTTCTTATGCACATCTTTGTGTATATATGTGATGTCCTAAGCCTCCTGACTTCTTAAGGATAAACTGGAATCTTCTGCAGCTTCTTAACCATTCACAACTGGTACAGATATGCTTCTGGTCTTGTCCTGGTTTCAGACAGGATAGAGATAACTTTCCTTGGGCTGAGAGGGAGCACAGCTAGAGGACTGGGCCTGGATTGGTCATTGGAGTATTCCATATCATGTGATGTCATGCCTAGTACATAAAGGAGAAGTGTGCTCTCTCGTTTTCTTTTTCCGGTTGATGTGGTGTGATTTTTGATGCTGGGGGCAGGCTGTGTACTGGTCACCAGCTGGCGAGCAACTGCATTGTATATTACCTGCTTGGACTTACTATTGTTACTGTTGTTTTGTTACTATTTTTTTTTTTTATTCAACCTATGAATTTCTTTTTTTTTTTTCTTTTCTCCCTCCCCTATATCACTGAGGAGGTGGGGGGAAGTAAACGACTAGCCACATGGTGATTGGATACTGGCCAAGTTCAAACCACTATATTATATTTTGGTGTCCAATGTGGGGCTTGAGGTTTGAGATAGTGATAGATTGGGTCATAATGTCTATTGCTTGGCTCCTTAAGATTTTATCACCTAATTTGCGGTAAGTATTTCCCATGCTGTTGCTTACCATCCATGAGAATTGGGTTAAGATTTTGGTTTTGTGTGCTATGTAGTGCTCATCTATGACACAATGCAGAAGTTGGTCCTGGGGCTATTTACAATTGTGTTTAAAGAATTTCAGGAATTTCAAATGTCCTTGGAATGTTGACATTAACATGGTCATCTTACTTCTAGGAGACAGTGCATTCCTGCATGTGGTTCAGGTTTTGTTCAGAGTTAAGCAAATATTTAAGAGTATCACCTGGAAATCTACCCCAAGGTTGGAGAATTATGAGTGGCTGGGGGTGTGGAGTAGCATGGACAAGTACATAGAACAGTGGGCACCTCTGGTGTATTGGAACTTCACTGCTGCACAGGTGCAGAATCCTGTAGAATGAGTAAAATATTTGGAAAAAGTATGTTGTCACCCAGGTAATTCCAGAGAGACACAGCTCACTGCAACATGCTGGGGCATAGCTCACACTTCTTGAGTACTATTAAACACTGTTCAGCACCCTCAAGAAGAAGAGAAGGGCTCTGAATCTGGTAACAAAACAACAGACATTGCAGCCACTCCAAAGTCCACAACAGAAACTGCAGCCACTACAACTGCGAGGACGGGCGCTGCAGCTGAACCAGAGGATCAACCCATGACGGTGTCAGTTGCTCCCATACATAAGAAGAGATGCACAAGAAAATCCTCTCACGGCGTACAGGGTGATGATGAACCAGGCCTGTCACAAGAACAGGAGGAGGAGGAGGCAGAGCCAGTGATAGTCACCCGATCCTTATCCCTGAGCGAGTTGTGAGACATGCAAAAAGATTTCAGCCGCCATCCAGGTAAGCAACTTGTTACGTGGCTGCTCCAATGCTGGGGTAGTGGGGCCAGTAGTGTGGAATTAGAGGGTAGGGAGGTCAGGCAGCTGGGATCCCTGTCTAGGGAAGGGGACATCGACAAAACAATTGGAAAGAAGACACAAAATCTCAGTCTCTGGAGGTGACTCCTGTCAAGTGTGAGGGAGAGGAAGATTTTGTATGTCATCCAAGTAAGTGAACCGCTATGGAGAGAGGTATTCAATATTTGAGGGAGCTAGCTGTGCGGGAGACAGTTTACTATGACCCAGATAATGCATGGCTACCCACAGATCCAGATGAAGTCCAATGAACCCGGCCCATGTGGCGGAAGTTTGCATGGAGCACACCATCATCATATGCCAATGCATTAGCAGTAACGGACTGGAGAGACAAAGAGGGACCAACAGTGGATGAAATGGCTTGCTGACTATGACAATATAAAGAAAGTCTCTCTTCCTCCCTGGTCATGGCTGTGGAGAAATTATCTCAAGAATTCCAGAAATTTAAAGAGGACATGTCCTACTCCCCACCTGAATGGACAAGGATCTTAGCTATTAGGAGCAGTCGTTTCTCTACTCGAGAGAATCGGTATACACCAGGGTGGAAGTTGTGGCATCACCTGCATGACTATGGAGAAGACATGAAGAAATGGGATGGAAAACCTACCTACCTCCTAGAAGAGTGGGTATGCGAGTTGGAAGGAAGAACAAGTACAAAAAGGGGTTCTTTTAGGAGAAACACTGCTCTGGTTTCCAGTAATCAAGTGCCCAAACAGAGCACAAAATTTGACTTTGCTCACGATCCTATGAGAAGAACTTCTGATTTGTATTCACAAGAAGTGAGTGATCAAGATTACACTGAAACCTGTGCACACCTTGCTAACCCACTTGTCGACAGCGGATGTGATGACCAACATTAGAGGGGCCCTGCCTTCAGCCAGGCGGAGGACAGGGACAATCGAAATTTATTAGCCCGTGTGGATTTGATGGTCTGGCACATCTGACCCCCAGCAGTATAAGGCTTTAGTGGACACTGGTGTTCAGTGCACCCTAATGCCATCAGAGTTTAAAGGGGCAGAACCCATTTATATTTCAGAGGTGAAAGGGGGGGTCTCAAAGGTTGACTGTATGGCAGGCCGAGGTGAGCCTAACTGGAAAAGAGTGGGGAAAACACCCCATTGTGACTGGCCCAGACACTCCATGTATTCTTGGTATAGATTATCTCAGGATGGGTATTTTAAGGACCCAAAAGTATATCAGTGGGCTTTTGGTATAGCTGCCTTGGAAAACAGAGGAAATTAAACAGCTGTCTGTGTTACCTGGTTTCTCAGAGGATCCTTCTCTTGTGGGATTGCTGAGGGTTGAAGAACAATGGGTGCCAATTGCCACTACAACAGTGCACCGATGGCAATATTGCACCAATCGAGACTCTGTAATTCCTATCCATAAACTGATTCGTCAACTTGAGAGCCAAGGAGTCATCAGCAAGACGCGCTCCCCTTTTAACAGCCCCATATGGTCAGTGTGAAAGTTTAATGGAGAATAAAGATTGACAGTAGACTATCGTGGCCTGAATGAAGTCACACCACCATTGAGTGCTACTGTGCCAGACATGTTGGAATTGCAGTATGAACTAGAGTTGAAGGTGGCCAAGTGGTATGCCATGATTGATATTGCCAACGCATTTTTCTCCATCCCTCTGGCAGCAGAATGCAGGCCACAGATTGTTTTTACTGGGAGGGGTGTCCAATACACCTGGAATCGACTTCCCCAGGGGTGGAAACACAGCCCCACCATTTGCCATGGACTGACCCAGACTGCGCTGGAACAGTGTGAAGCCCCAGAACACTTACAGTACATTGATGACTTCATTATATGGGGTAGTACAGCAGAAGAAGTTTTTGAGAAAGGCAAGAAAATAATCCAAATCCTTCTGAGAGCTGGTTTTGCCATAAAGCATGGTAAAGTCAAGGGACCTGCACAAGAGACTCAATTTTTAGGAGTAAAATGGCAAGATGGACGTCGTCAGATTCCAATGGAGGTGATTAATAAAATAACAGCTACGTCCCCACCGACTAACAGAAAGGAAACACAAACTTTCTTAGGTGTTGTGGGTTTCTGGAGACTGCACATTCCAAATTACAGTCAGATTGTAAGCCCTCTCTATCAAGTGACCTGGAAAAAGAACGATTTTATATGGGCCCCGGAGCACGACAAGCTTTTGAACAAATTAAGCAGGAAATAGTTCATGCAGTAGCCCTCAGGCCAGTTCAGACAGGACAAGATGTTAGAAATGTGCTCTACACTGCAGCCAGGAAGAATGGCCCTACCTGGAGTCTCTGGTACAGAGCACCAGGGGAGACTCGGGGTCAACCTCTGGGGTTTTGGAGTCGGGGATACAGAGGATCCGAGGTCCACTATACTCCAATCGAAAAGGAGATGCTGGCAGCATATGAAGGGGTCCGAGCTGCTTCAGAGGTGATCAGGACTGAAGCACAGCTCCTCCTGCCTCCCCGACTGCCAGTGCTGGGCTGGATGCTCAAAGGGAGTGTCCCCTCTACACACCATGCAACCGATGCCACGTGGAGTAAATGGGTCGCATTAATCACACAACGGGCTCGAATAGGGAGCCCCACTCATCTGGGAATATTGGAAGTGATTACAAATTGGCCAGAAGGCAAAGATTTTGGAATGGTGCCACAGGAAGAGGTAACGCGTGCTGAAGAGGTCACACCATATAATGAACTACTGGATAACGAGAAGCGATATGCCCCATTTACCGATGGGTCCTGTTGCATTGTGGGGAAACATTGAAGGTGGAAAGCAGCTGTGTGGAGCCCTACATGACAGGTCGCAGAACCTGCTGAAGGAGAAGGTGAATTGAGTCAGTTCTCAGAGGTGAAAGCCATGCAGCTGGCCTTGAATATTGCTGAGTGAGAAAGGTGGCCAGTGCTCTACCTCTATACTGACTCATGGATGGTGGCAAATGCGCTGTGGGGGTGGTTACAGCAGTGGAAATGGAGCAACTGGCAGCGCAGAGGCAAACTCATCTGGGCTGCTGAATTATGGCAAGTTATTGCTGCTCAGGTAGAGAATCTTGTTGTGAAAGTATGCCATCTAGATGCTCATGTATGGAAGAGCTGGGCCACTGAACAACGTCAGAACAACCAACAGGCAGATCAAGCTGCTAAGATTAAGGTGGCTCAAGTAAGATCTGGACTGGCAACATAAAGGTTTTCTTATATTCTGGCAACTTTATGGCTTGCTGGGCCCACGACTTTTCAGGCCATCAGGGAAGAGATGCAATATATAGATGGGCTCGTGACCGAGGGGTGGACTTAACCATGGATGCTATTGCACAGGTAATCCATGAATGTGAGACATGTGCTACAATCAAGCAAGCCAAACAATTGAAACCCATTTGGTATGGAGGAGAATTGTTAAAATATAAATATGGGGAGGTCTGGCAGATTGATTATATCAGCTTCCACAAACTCGGCATGGCAAACACTATGTGCTTACAATGGTGGAAGCAGCCACCGGATGTTTGAAAACTTATGCTGTGTCCCATGCCACTGCCTGGAACACCATTTTAAGCCTTGAGAAGAAAGTCTTATGGCGGCATGACATGCCAGAAAGAATGGATTCAGATAATGGGACACATTTTTGAAACAACCTCACAGACACTTGGGCCAAAGAACATGGTATTGAGTGGATATATCACATTCTCTACCATGCACCAGCCTCTGGGAAAATTGAGCGATACAATGGATTGCTAAAAACTACACTGAGAGCAATGGGTGGTGGAACTTTCAAACACTGGGACGTGCATTTAGCAAAAGCCACCTGGTTAGTCAATACCAGAGGATCTGCCAAGCAAGCTGGCCCTGCTCAATCAAACCTCCTACGTACTGTAGATGGGGATAAAGCCCCCATAGTGCACATTAAGAATATGCTGGGGAAGACAGTCTGGGTTACTCCTGCATTGGGTAAAGCTAAACCCATGCGTGGGATTACTTTTGCTCAAGGACCTGGGTGCACTTGGTAGGTAATGCAGAAGGACGGAGAAGTCTGATGTGTGCCTCAGGGAGATTTGATTTTAGGTGAAAACAGCCAATGAATTGAACGGTCAAATAGCCCTGTTATTGCAGTTGGTGCCCTGCAACATATTCCTGCCACATCCAAACCTCCTGCTCCACCAACTGAGCCAGCTCCATCTCATTCCTCCATCCTTAAAGACTGTCGTGACAGGTGGAACCCAAAGTTATGGACTAAATGAACTCAGTAGACATTTTGGAAGGATGGCCCATAGACTGATGGAACGGTATCTGTGAGACCCAGGAAAATGGGTGGTGATTCCTTAGAATGTATTTGGAACCTGAGCATAATGTAAATGGTATGGAAAAAGGGGTGGAGACTGTCCTGGTTTTGGCCAGGATAGAGTTAACTTTCCTTGGGCTGAGAGGGAGCACAGCTAGAGGTCTGTGCCCGGATTGATCATTGGAGTATTGCATATCATGTGACATCATGCTCAGCATATAAGGATACGCTAACTCTCTCATTTCCTTTTTCCGATCCGCGCAACGGGATTTTTGGTGTGGTCAGGATCACTGCTGGGGGCGGGCTGCCTACCTGTCACCAGCTGGTGAGCAACTGCATTGTGTATTACCTGTCTGGACTTGCTATTGTTACTTATTTTTTGCTATTGATTTTTTTTTATTCAACCTATGATTTTTTTTTTTTTTCTCCCTCACGTATTTCACGGGGGAGGTGGGGGGAAGTAAGCTACTGGCCACGTGGTGATTCGCTACCAGCCAAGTTCAAACCACAACAGTTCTGAATCACTTAACTCATCCCAGTGAGTCCACAACTAATGATCTCCCTGCAAGAATGTTAGTTTTGAAAATACCAGTTTTAGCTGCATGGCTTGTTATCTTTGGATTCAAGCACCACATGAGTCAAACTCTTAACAAGGTGATGAAAAATGATTCTAAAAGTATTTTTATATACATATTTTATAGAACATGTTACAATGTCAGACCTGGTTTATGGATGGCAAAGTGAAAGAGGAAAAGTTCCAGTTCTGTTTAAATATGTGTTCTGTTAAATATAGGTCTAATATGTCTGAAGAATTTGATTCTTCAGTAAAATCTGTTTACAGACTTCAAAGTGATGTTGTGACTATTAAAGGCCAAGTGTAAGTGAACGATCCAGTTTACCTGAAGTGCTCAAAGAACCATAAATCAAGAATGGTTTGAAAGTGAGGAGATTATTCAAGGTAAATGTTTCAAAAGAAAGTGAGGAACCTGACACAACACTGTTATCACAGCTTTAAGATTAAAATAATTGCTTAAGAAAATTATTTAATTTGTTCTTAAATTAAAAAAATATTTTCTTTTTCATGTTACATTTTCTTATCGAGGTAACAAAACTGCTAACACAGTGAAAGTGACATGAAAACAAAATGTGCACCATTCTTAAAGACTATTTCTTTTACCGTGAGTATTAGGTTGGACTGGATGATCTTCAAGGTCTTTTCCAACCTAGATGATTCTGTGATTCTTTTCTAATATGGCTTACTACGTAAACACATACTTACTATTCTCTTTTCACACACAGTTTTCAGAAACTCTCTGCTGTAGTCATAACTGTACTCTATTATTCATTGGTGTATGTCTATACAGAATTTACTAGGTACCACAATAGAAGAAAAGAATTTAAAAGCAAATGAAAACAGATCACAGTTATTTGAGTTTCATAAACCTTGTGAGCTCAGATTCAGTGGCTCTATTCCTACTTTCTTATTTGCATCACCCAAATCCCACTAAAAAAAAAAAAAATGGTCTAAATGACAAAAGGGTCTGGAATTTGCATTCTGTTCAGTTATGAGGAGTCTGTGTTACTTTCAAATATGCATGACTTTTAGTCTCCACTATTGCATTCTCTTTGCTTATGTATTGCTGGTAGATGATGCAGGGGTCTAGTGATCAGGTTATGTGTTTGAAAGGTCTGTTTATAAGTTGTGAAAGTTGAAGAAGGATATCAGGTAAATGATTCATGGACTTCGACAATCTTAAATGCTGAGTAGAAGCAAGAAAACATGCAGTATGTTTCATCAAAATGCTTAATCCTTAAATCATTGAATCAGTTTTCTCTACAGTTGGTTTGAAATCCAGATTTCAGTGTGATCTACAAAACAAGACATTTTTGACATTTCTAGCTTTTTAAAATTATCTTAGTTTAAGGTTTTTTTAACAGTAGAGGTAAAGACATCTTTTTCATACTTGAGAAATGTTTGCACTTGATTGATGTTTAAGGAAAAAAATTACATCTTCGTTCATGAAATCAGCTCAGTGTATGAAGTACACATATCTGCTAGGGACACGTATAAGCAAATGACACCAGTAAAAAGTTATTTTTTACCCCTTCTGTTTTATAACAACAGAAATTGCAAATACATTGGAACAAACCCAACTCTTACTCTCCTTGAATTCTGCCTATCAAGGTGGTTTCCTGTTCTGTCTAGATGCTTGCTTTAGTCCTATATGTGAGACATTTGTAAAAATCCAAGGACTGTATTTATATTTGGATGTGTGCATGTATATCTGAGCTAGGCCTTTGAGGGAGACATGTCACAAGAAATAATAGAAGGTTTCTTCTCAAAGACATCCAGAGAAAGAATGAAAAAGGATTCCTTAAAGTTCCTAGAACATAACTGGTGCTATGCCCAAGGAACTGTAAAATAAAATCCACAATGGCCAACCAAAGATTAACATGTTCAGCAGGATCTATCTTAATTAAGCTAAAGATGTTGGGATCAAATCTACCTCTTCAGTCCTGCTCTGACAATCTGGTACCTCTATTTTCTTTTTAGCAAAGGATTCAACTCTAAGAACGGTCCCAGAGGGCATTGGAACTGGGATTTTTGCCATAAATCCGTAGCACCAAATCCACAGACATTCTTTTGCATTACTTTTCCTTCTCTCTGTAACTGTTAAAATGAATATGTGATGTAAAAAAAACCCCAAACTCAACCCCCAAAAACCAGTAGGACAAACCTAAGGGATAGCTGTTTTTACACTTTATGTAAAGTGTAAAGTAAAGCCTAATCCTGTCAGAATATGTTCAGTGAGGCCTGAGAACAATCTTAAAGGTAAATTTTATACAGCCATATCTCACTTTTCCCTTTCCCCTAACCTTCCATGATGATCAGAGAGTCTCTAAGATAGAAAAATCTTAACACTGGAAATGCAGTTCAGCTGCCTGGAGCTTACTGCTGACCTAGGGACCTTTGTGCATTGACACTATCCAGAGTAGGCATAATTTTCAGACTGAACACCATTGGTATTGCCTAGCTATTGGTTCCCTCTGTTTGGAGTCATTGCTTCAGTCTCACTCCCACTGATGCCATTCTCCACTCTTTTTTTTCCTCTTCTGTCCTATCTGACTGACCTCCTTTCTCTCATTGATCTTCCTTTACCAAAAATCCATTTGAAAAAGTTAAAGGTTAGACATGCCTCAAACACAAAAATGGAGGACCTGCAGGAAGACTGCAAACCAAGCTATGATTCTCTCTTCTCTTGTCAAGCTCCTCTCCTTGGTCTCCAAAAGGCTGCATAACTTTTGAGATGCCTCAGAGATTCTCTTGCAACCACACATGATGAGTAAATGATAAGTAAATTAATTTAGTATCTTTCTCTTTTTAGCAGAGAGGACAAGTCCTAGAGGGCATCTGATCTGTGATTATTGCCATAAATTCTTGGCTCTGAGTCCTGTCCTCAGGTCACACACATTTTCTATTACACTTCTTTCTTACTTCAAGAGTTAAAATGGAAGCCTGCTACACTTCAATAAGTGGGAGAAGAAATGATATCAATTTTCATGTTTTGCCTGTGTCATGGTTTGAACTCAGCCGGTAGCCAATCACTACGTGGACAGTCATTTACTCCCCCCCACCCCGTAAAATAGGGGAGGGACAAAAAAAAAAAAAAAGAAATTTGTAGGTTGAATAAAAAAAAATATGTAGTAATAGTAACAAAACAACAGTAACAATACTAAGTCCAAAAAAGGTAAAATGCAGCAGTGGCTCACCGACTGGCACGCAGCCCGACCCCCAGCAACGATCCCAACCGCACCAGAAATCCTTCTGCACTGACCCGGAAACCAAAACTGGTCCATGAGAGAGCATGCGTCTGCCTATATACTGAGCATGACGTCACTGAGCATGATATGGAATACTCCAGTGACTGATCTGGGCCCAGCCCTCTAGCTGTGCTCCCTCTCAGCCCAAGGGAAGTTAACTCTATCCTGGCCAAAACCAGAACAGCCTTCTCTCAGTACTTACATAATGGTTAAGAAGTTTAGGAGTTATTCTTTAGCTATTCAGTTTCCTTATATGTTTTTCTCTAATCTAGTACTAAAAAAGTAGTGAGGCTAACACAAAGCTCAAGGAAAGAAAGGATAAGCTTAAATTCTGCTTCTCACACTACTTCATGAATTTGAAGTAACTCCATTCAAGTTGAATGAGAGGGAACAAAAAACCTCCCAATTTTTTTTTGTATATTTACCAGTATCAAGTCCTACTTTTTCATACAGTCTTTTAGGGTCAGTGACAGAACTAGGGCAAACAGATAAAAAGGAGTAAGAAAACCCTGGTCAATAGGCAACACCATGTCAGTGAATGAAGTAAGAATAATACAGTGCCTACATAAAAAATGTACAGTTTTTCTTGCAATGAAAATAAGTATCTAAACCCCAAACCCTAGACTAATGCACTGGCTTCATAACAGACTGTGGTGTAAACACGACAAAAAGAATTAAAATAATCCTTCAGTAACCAACTGTTAGTATTAGCATATCTAGAAAGGAACTAAAGGATAACATGATGTAGCTTTGAGTTACTGTCCAGTGAATTAGTATGCTGCAGGTGTAATCAAATTAAAGTTAGATAATACCCCCCTTCCCAGCTCCATTTTCACATTGGTAGAGAAGGTGGCAAAAAGACATTTTCACTCTATAGGATTTAAGGGTCTCAGGTGTTCATTACAGCTGGTACTGATTTGTCTCATGATTACTTTCTTTTTGAGAATGTTTCCTCCTGCTCTTTGTTAGAAGTCCAAATAGAGAAGTTTTTATCTTTCCTCTGGAGACCTGCCTTTTACGTAGCACAATGCACCATTTAAAACAAGGGTTTAAAAAGATTTTCAAGAAGAAATAATGAGATTTCCTAACCTTGCCATAGTGTAAAATGGCTATGAACAGAAATTCTGAGCTGGTGAGTAAGGTGATATTGACTTTCTATTTTGGTAAGCTGGACACTAGGTCTGGGGAACAGGGATGTAGTGGCCTCACAGCTTTGAACAAAAAAGGGGTGTAAACATATCACAGAGGTAACTCTTCTTTTTAACAATAAGTTAATGAATGGCAGTGAGCTAGGTCATGCTGTACGTGCTGAGGAAGTACCCTTCAGTAGGAGCAAGGCTGATGGACAGAATCTAAATAATTGTCATTTGAGAAACTCAATTTAGAGAGTCAGCTACATTCATGATGACTTTCTTGGATGACTGTATGTAAACACTCAACACAAGAAACACTTGTGTCCTTCTCAATTATTTTAGTATTGATTGAGAGGAAAAACCTCAAATCATCAAAATGATTTGCACAATTATTGTTCATAACCAGATATTCAGAACTCTTACAGGCTGGTTGTGTATGTGCTCAACAAAATGTTGGAAAAGAGTAAGAATGTCTTTATGAGTTTAAACAAAAGATTACCTAACACAGTGGCCACAGAGTCTGGACCTCAGGTCTCTCAAATACTGAATGATACAAGCCAAAGCAATTTTTATCAGCAGAAGAACTAGAATTTTTCCTATAGTCCTCTGAGAAAATGGAAGAAGTATGAGGTGGTCAAAGGGTCCAAGTTAGATACATTAAAATATATATTTTTAAATTTTTTTTTTACATTGTTTAAGAGTGCTCTGGGAAGTGTTCAAATCATGTTAGAAGGAATGAATGCTCTTATAAGCTTTTGCAAATTAATATGTTAAGGTCCTCGAATAAATCAGTTGCATGATTCAATAATGCTCTTAACAGTTTTCTATTTCCAATATTTGTCTTACTTTTACCTATTAAAAAATTTTATCAACTATTAGCACACTTAAATTTACCATCTGTGGCTTGAGGAAAATAACTGATGGACTAGCATAACGTCTCCATATTACTGTGACTTTCATTAAACTGTCACCAGTTTGAAGAATGCAATCTGACTTTTGAGAGGGTGCTGGGAGATTTCAAGGGCAAGACTGGGACAGGTAGTCTTAATACTGGCAATTTTCTGCAGGGTTAGCTTGCAAGTCTCCATCTTTAATGCTTCTCCTAAAGAAGATGCTACATAAAACATGATTTTGATGCAGAGATTTCTTTTGCAGAGTTTTTTTCTTGGGACTAAGAGCTGAGCCAGGGCCTGCCTGATTCATTGCTGAGAAGTCCTAAAAACCGAATACATTGGTCGCAGCACCAAGCAGACAGAAATCTTCAAATACAGAACCTAACCTGATTTTTCTCAGTGACTAACCAACAAACCTTGTAAGGATTTCTGGAAAAAACTGTTGTGCAAATTAGCCCAGAATTTTTCAGGACTTTGGAATAGAGATGTGCCTATATTTTTCCTATGATTTTATGAAAAGTAAGAGGTCTCATGCAAAGAAATCCATGTGTAAATAATTGTGTACTTGTTGTGTTTTATGTGCCAGAAAGGGAGAATGACCAGTAAAGGGGTATAAATTAATTGTTGGGGAGATTTTGTAGGTCTCAGCAGTGGATTTGTAGTTGAAAAGTGTCTTGAAAAGTGAGGCCCTACTTCACAGAGAAGGATGCTGCACCAGTGGCTGGCTTCAAGAGTGTTCCTGAGTTGGGAACTGTCAAATCTTGAATCAGCTATCATTCACTAGGATTGCTATAATAATTGTTTTAATTACAACTAAGAAAACCACTTCTAAACCCACAGATGTGCTTTCTCAAATCTGATATTAATATATTGTCAAATACAATTTTGTTTTCCTCACCTTCCATTTTCCTCTTACATCTCTTCCTTCTTATTGTTCCCCATCTTCATCTTTAGTTAGAAGGGTGTTGTTGAATATTAGCAATACTGGTTCAAGTCCGATAAAATAAAGAGCTTGTATTACAAAAAAGTGATCCTGTAAACACTGAAAATATTTGATAACTCCTTTTTAAACTCTTCCCATGACAAAGGTTTTTTTTTTTCCTTCTCAAGCTTATCTTTTGTATATCAAATCAGTCAGTGATTCTGCCATTGCAGAGATAATGCTTTAAAGCTTAAAAGATTTCCTTGCAGCATCCATTTCAGCTCCTTCCACCACATAGGTAAATCACATATTTCAAAATTTTTTTCAGATATTCCTACTTCAGAACTTTCCATACTTTTAAAAATTTTTGCTAAAACTGAGTAACTTTAACAAAATATTTTTTCAGTGTTATTGTAAAATTTTAGTTATATTTGTAAATACCTAACCAATTTTCTTCAGTTGCCCCAGCTCCTTCTCAAACAGCCAGAGAAAAATAATATGTTCCAATTATCTTCATTCTGAAAACAGATCAGAATTTTTCATTCTATCCAACAAGGATTTCTCAGGGACTACTGCTACCTCTTCTATACATGAAAGTATAAAATACCTGCTTTGTTCTGTCCTAAACAAAATAGCATATATTTACTGTAAACACCATAAATCATGAAGCTATTCACCTCTTCTGAATCTCAGTATTTTCTTCTGATACTTTCCATGGCAGACTCCCATGGCGACAGAAAATTTTGTATGTGTATGTATGTATGCATTTATTTATTTATTTATTTGTAAGAAGAAACTTACAGGTACCACATAAGTACACTTGTGTCTGCTTCATAATCTGGATGTTCTTTTCTCTGTTCTTAATCACCATAATGTCCTTGTAAAACAGCAAAATACTGTTCTCCTATTTCTTCAGACAAAGAATAGGGGTAAAAAAGCTACTTAGTAAAAATTACAAGTAGTAAACTGTCACAAATTCAGAATTTAAAAATATATATATTTCCCTAAGCCTTATCTTGATTTTACTAAATTATCATCTCAGTTGCTTTGTAGCTATTGACAATTTCCAGATGTTGGAGACCAAAATAAGATAGATTGGTCTGAAATTGTAAAACTCATGCTCTATAATTCATTTAAATTCAACAGTAACTTATCTAGAAAAAAACATCCATTGGAAAAAATAAATTGTCATTTCAAGGATTGTGAAGTCTTTGAGATACATTAGTATAGTTAACCTACTATAGCCGTTAGTCATATCTAATGCCTTGTCCAGATGAGTTAAGACAAAACTGAAATATTCTGATAATGTTCTTTATCTTGGGATGCATGCCCTTAGAGTCATAAACTAATACTGAAGTCCCTTAAAGCCTGTCAGGAATCTTTGAGTATTTGTCAGTAGGAGAAACAGGCATTGAAAGCATATTTACCTTTTGTGTTTGGGAAAGTTTACAAGAAGACTTCATAGTATAAAGAAGACACATCTATCTCTTAAGAGATAAAGTACAGAAAAAAGCAGAATCCTGTGTCTAGTACAGTGATAGACACACTGCATCAATACACTTCAGAGCATAAACTATGCCTGATGATACACTGTTAGTGACAATTCCTCCTGAGATGCATTGCTCTGGTGCTGTAGGTTTAGTAGTCTCTTTGTTGACCTTGTGTTCCAACTTCAATTATTCTGTGATTTGATGATTTTATGATTGTATGTTCCATGTGATTTGCAAATCACAAAAAACTTTTCCTTAAACTGGAATTATTTCATTGCATGCATCATAGTGACCTGATCCAAAGAATGTGAATGTATTTATCTGCAATACTGAAAACTTAAGAGAAAGATTCAGAGTTATACTGCTGGGACACAATGAGCCACTGTATCAGGGTACTGATCAGAATTGCCACTAATAACAACTTAGAATAAAATTTAATGTTTCAGACCTTTAACTGACCCAGAGCCTTCAGATATAGGGGGTATTAATGAATTACAGCTATGGGAATGACAGTTTTAAATGCCTATCTAAAGAACTATATTTTGGCAACTAAGCAAGTGATCCAAAGTTCACATTCACAGAGAACTGAGAAAAGTGTAAAGATTTTTTCTTATTCTGCCAGATTTGTTAGTTCTGTTAAATCAGTATGGATAACTGAACTTGTTTTTATCTCCCCATAAAGTATGCTTTTTAGCAAAGGTGCTGTTCATTGAAGAAAAAGGGAAGTCTACCAAGCTCTTCCTACATCTTCAGCTAGCTTCAGTAATCTCAGATCTTCTTGCAAGTTTAAGATATCCATCCATCCATCCATCCATCCATCCATCCATCCATTTGTCTTCCATATATTTTTCTGTCCATTCCTTTTCTAGACAGGCTGGCCAATTTCAGTTATATTTGAAAACCTGATTGAAGTTAATGAAAATATTTATCTGGAGTGAAAGTGTGGTAGAAGTCAGCCATCATGCAATCCATTTTGACAGTTGTTTTCCCATAAATTAGCAGGTGTGTAATGTCCATACAATAGACTCACCATTGGGATGGCTGCTACCTAGGGAGGTCTGTCAAAAAGAAAGTGGAGCATAGGGCATAAAGAACACTAATCAACAAGAGAAGAGGCTTAGTTATTTTTTTCTGCTCATTTCAAAACTTCCATTTATTTATTCAACTTTGTATCAATTTATGAGTGGGCATTTCAGATTGCCTATGTGATTTAGGCACTTCAAACCTATAGAGATGAGATCTTGACATCTAACTTCTCAAGGCTTGTTGGAAATCAAAATATAAAACTTCAGGTGTTAATTTTAAATATTAGCCATTAATCTTACCTGAAACCAGAGCTTTGTGAATAATTAGTCATGAATAATTTAGATATAAAGACGAATGGACTTGGAGCTTCTTTTTTTGAACTTATTTTCTCTGAATTGTTCACAGATTTCCTCACTGAATATTTTTGCTTGTAAACTGTTAACAAGCAGGTAATTTTTAACTCACAAATAACTGATAGTTCACACTGTTACTTAGAAAAAGTACAGGGTTTTTTTCTATTAATTCACTTACTTATATAACCAACAACATAGCATGGGTTTTTTTTTACTTTGCCTTGTATCATAAGACTCTCAATTCACAGTACTATTCACTTACTCACTTAGATGTTACAATTTTGCAGTGTGTTGCTGGTTACATAGGTGAAATAGACAGTGAGCATTTTCAAAACTAAATGAGCCTGTCTATATATGCAATTATCACGAATATTATATGCATTATTTGTTCAACTCTAAAACTATATACACATACAAAAGTGCAAAGCTCTTTTTTTTTAAGCTTGAAATTATATCACCAGCAAAGCTGCTTCTATACTGTATACTGCTAATGTCTTTTGTTTGATAACCAATAGCTGTTCAATTAATAATTTACATTCTTACCATGATGTCAAACACGTATCATAAGACATAAGATGACTATTCATTGTTTCTGTATTCATTGCTGAAACATTTTGCAAAGGATACTCAAAGAAAACATTTCATGCATACCCAAAGATATTTTGATAAATAAATTTGAAAGTGGTCATGTTTGCTGAAAATTGATCCAAGAAATAATAACATTGGTTATATGACATCTCCTGCCAAAAATTGCTGAAATCCTATCTTGGAAATAAATATAGTGTTATATAAATAAATATTCAATAATATTGAAATTGAAACTTTATGTTCTAGTAGTGGACTGCTGTACTTTTAGATTTTGCTAATTTTTATTATTTCATTTACTTCTCTGCTGATAAATATTCCAGCTTCCTCATTATTGTTGGAGTAATGGTGCAGGAATATGCCCTTTCATAGACATCCCAACAAGAAACACAACTGAAACTAATTCTCTGTCCCAGTGGGACTATGGGCTTCCTCAGCTCCAGATGAAGACAAGATTGTAACATATTTGAAATCAGTCAGCAAGACAAAAGGATCAGACATGGGGCTTCGGGCATGAAAAAAGCAGGAGAGCAGCAGTATGCTGAGGAAGAATACACTAGTGAGAGAGGATATTTTGTGTTCCATTGTTTCTTTTATGACACACTGTCGGAATGATTCAAACAAGTTTCTTAATTTACATACTTCACTCTCCACTGTTTACAAAACCTAGGGCACCATTTGCACATTTGATTTAGAGATAGATAGTGTTCGGGAAGACTAAAACATCTAATTCACACTGTAATTATGTAAGCTATTAGTTCTGTCTAAGTAATGAAGCCAGTTTTCCTGCAGCTTCTTGTCTTATGATTGGATGATCTGATGTCTCAACTGTCATTTTCCTATTATTATGGCAACTGTAATAGTTCTCAAGTAGATGTAGTTTCTTGTATCTAATAAGGCTGGAGCCTTTGTCTTACAGTAATGTTCTACAAATTCTACTAATTCAGCTTTGTCCCTCTACATGGCTGCTGATTTTTCTGAAATTTCTAGGAACTAAATTTATTTGTTCTTTCCCACATGTAGTTCAACTGGGCTATTCAATATGAAGTTTTTTGAAAGGTGAGAAAATCAGAGAGAGGGGAAAACATACACACACAGAAATACCCAGCACAAAACTACACAAACTTTCATTCCTTGGGAAGCTATCCTTAAGTAATAACATAATTGTAGTGCAAAACAACTCTACTAATTAAAACCCCAATTCGGAAACAATCAAGGATACCTCCAGCTTATTTTAAAATGTGTTTTTAAATCTACACTTATTTAGAAAAGCAGTAAGCATATGTTTAGTTCATTGAAGTTAATGTTTTGTGTTTTTTATCCTGAAGTTTCTATATGTGACAGCTGCAAGAAAAAAGCAAAAGTTGAATCAACTACAGTTTGACTGTGTTCAGTAGAACAATTGCCTCATTGTGTAACCTCATTATTTGTATTCAGTGAGGTAGAGTTAATTTTAGTGATCAAAAAACCATTATTGCTGCTTCTCAGATGTCTAGCACTGCACTATCACTGTGAGATGACTGACTTGGATTCTGGCATATAAAAATTCTAGAGAAATTTTAAATTAGTTCATATTACAAAAGATTTATTCGTTTTGATGGTGTGCAAGCCAAGTAGGATTCAATTAAATCTTTCTATTACAGAAATTGTTTCCATTTGTTAACTAACAAATAAAAATATATTTTTCACTAGTGTACATTTATACATAAATAATGTATCTGATGTATTGAGGCTGACTTTCTAAAAGTTCATAGCTTACCTCATTATTATAGTGAGAGTTTATCTGCCTCAATGTACTTTTCTAACCTGTCAGACTGTTTCAGTCAAAATTTAATAGCAGATATTTCAAAGATAGTAAATACTTACAGGTTTCCTGAATATTGGTAGCCTGCTAGAAGCAGAAGGATTACTTTATTTCCTTTATTGGAGACAGAAGAAGAAGACAGAAAACTAAAACATTACTGTTAAGGACTGACTGTACATAACTGTCTAGTCAGCCAGTGTGTATCTTCTGAGTGGCTCCAATATGTGTTGTCTCTTGGTCAGTGTACAGACCAAAAGAGCAGACAGAGATAGGGGGACAAAATGGAAATATGTAAAGGCAATTAGGACTTAAAGCATGCCTTTGGGAGTAGAGTGGTTGAGTTGTCAATATGGATTTAGGCAGAAAAAGGAATTAACATGACTGGAATATTAGGGGAAAATATGTCAGAAAACCATAGGAAACAGGCAATAATTTCATTGCTCATAAAAAGAGTTCTCAAGTTCGGTCCTTCCCTAAACATTTTTTTTTTTTTTTTTTTTTTTTTTTAGCCTAACCAGTTTGGAATAGTTATTCTTACTCTTGATCATGTAGCCCATGTACTGCTTACAGATACCAGCTCTGAAGTAGAGAAGTGAATAATTACAAATCTGATGGAATTCCTGCATATACCACTTGGATCTGTGTGGAAATATTACTACTTCTGCATTGTTGGGGATCCAAATCATCAGGATAAAGTAAACACTATGTGTCTGAGTACTGATGATGTCTTTGCAGATTTTTCAGAATCCTTGTTAATCATGGTCATCTTTGAACACCCAGAATTATAACTCTCTTAGGCTTAACAGTGCCTGTTTATTTATCTTCCCTTCTGGACCATCTTTTACTCCTTTCTTTCTTCTTCTCAAAAAAGCACCTATTTCTTCATCTCAGTAGTAATTAATTTCCTCTGAAATATATCCATATGTTGCTGTAAAGAAAAAAAGTTTGCAATCATACAATGGTTTGGGTTGGAAGAGATCTCAAAGATCATATAGTTCCAACCCCCCTGCCATTGACAGTGATACCTTCCAATAGATCAGGTTGCTCAAAGATCCATCCAACCTGGCCTTGAATCAAACCAGTGTGCAAAAGTGGAAAGGGTTTTTTTTGTCAAGTGTTATTTTTGGGTTTTACACATATTTGCCTAAGAAAGGTTACACCTTTATAAGTCAGTCTACTTCTTCCACTGCCTTAGGAGTAACATCATCATGTGATGCATGTTCAAAGAAAGGTGCATTTATTTGCTCTCCTTCCCACTTACCTGCTAATGAATTTCTACTAATTTCACTTTGAAGCCTTTATTCAATATAAATTAATCTTGTTGCACCGCTTTTATAAATAGCTCATATTCTTTAATAACTCTGTATTTTGACTTGAGAATTCTTTGCCTGCATGTTATAGCAAGAAATAAACATGTGAAATCGTTAAGCTGCGCCTATCAAAAAAATTACCAGATCCTTCTGTATTTCTTCCAGAACTTAATTGATACTGGTTTTTAAACAGATATTGAGGAAGCTGAAGGACAAAATATGCACTTGTTTCACATACTGCCTAGTGGAATATCAGTCATTGCTGCTGTTATTAAATTGCAGTTGAATTACACCATGACTGAGAAGGTGTTTAGACTGGTGAAGAAAAAAAGAATGAATAGCATGGAGGCTAAAGAACATAATAAAAACCCAACCCTGTTGTATTGGAAGGGGGATGGATGTGGTCCTCAATAGCCCCTATGCTGGATTCTCAGAAGGTCTGTGAGAGGATTTTGCATGCGGCTTAGAATGTAGTGTTGGCAAAGAAATGTAAACCTATTCCTAACACCAAATAAAATCATCAAAAGGGAATAGAACATGATAAATTCCTCAAGATAAAAGCAGTAGGGACACAGCTAGTCAACAGCTGTGAAAATAAAATTAAAACTTGCATAAATTGGAAATGGCATTCCCCAAACCAAAGCTGAATCCAAATAATACAGTATGTATAATCGCAACACAGGATTCAAACTGGGTCAACAGGACATTGTGACTAATTCTGTGGATAAGTGCCAACATGCTCAGGCAATTGCAGCCTATTGACCAGTGTCAAACAGTTCAGGTTTGCTTTCCTCATAGGCTTGAATTTTTCAGGTAAGTATATCTTAGAGCAAAGGACCCAGTAACTACTCAACAACACAGTGCTGAGTGTTAGATTTGAAGCTTAATTCAAATCACATTTAAACATATTTCAATATGGTATGTGGATGATAAGAGTAAGGATTTCAAACATACATGGAATTTGGAAGAATGAAGAAAGGACTAATTCTACACAGTATCAGGAATGATCAAAGAAAATTATAAAAAAAAGGTAATATAAAGGAATGTACCAGTTCCAGCTGGGGAAATACATCTTCGTTTTTCTGCATGGTCTAATTAAACCAGTCAGTTTATTTGAAAAAAAAAAAAAAAAATTTATAGTTGTTCTGTCCTTAGTAATTTTTTAATTTGCATCTAGTTTAAACATTTTTTCCATTTATGTATTTTTTACAGATATTCACCTTCTTTCAGCTACCAATTTACCTTTTCTTCTCCATAGAAATGAAATCCCAGGTATGGATATTATTCTGAATTTTTATCTTGCAGTTGCAGACCAGATCTTTTCTAAGTGGCTTCTGTATCAACAATTCTGTGCAACAAAGTCTGCATCTCATCTAGTAAATAAAACAGGGGCAAGGCATGGACTCAGACACTGGCTCAAGATTGTTTGCACTGTTTATCTGTTAGCATGTCTCCTGTTATTGGTTTGCCCAACGTCAACTAGCATTGCTGCAGACAGTGCCTCAGTGTGGTCTGGACAAAACCATGACCCTTCACATAGGTAATTTGAATGCGACCTCCCAGTTTTGGAGTCAGCCATTTAGACAGAGCTAGTCACCATGAAAGCCACAGTCATCCTTCTGATCAAAACTTCCAGCCAAATGTCAGAGTTACTAGCATCTCAGCCCCTATTGATGTTGGTGGTCCCTTATCACTTTGATTATTATTTCTATGTTCTTCATTTTCCTCTTTGTTTCTGCCATTTATTCTCTTTCTCACTTTTAAGAGGGATGTCAAGAGATGCTACATCTTCCACCTCTATATTCCTGTGAAATTATTTCTTATGAAGTTGTCTACCCTATTGTGAAATTGTCCCCTACTAATATTTTGTGAATCACAGGTCTCTGTCTATACTTTTGATCTGCTAAATGTCTGTTCAGCCTCATATTTCTGTTTCTCTATATCTTCTTCTATATCATTTGTTAATATACTAGTAACAAATTACCAGCATAAGGTAAATTCCTTGTGCTTCTTAAACTCACTCCACCTTCTAGGCATTATCAAACATGCATAATTCATAGAATCATTATTCTCCCCAAATTACTACTTCCACTGTGACTGTAAAAAAAGGAAAAAGTGGAGTCTGTAGCATTTTTCATTTTCTTCCCCAGGTTATTTCCTCTTGTAAGTTCCACTGCTGTATGAGTAATACCTTGAATCTTCTCTAGCTTCTATTTTATTACTATTTGGTTTGAAGAAGATTTCATCCATGGTTTAAATACTGTAAAAGGAGTATCTAGTCTTGTATGCCTTATCCAAGAATGATCTCACACGAATATTAAATAAAAAAAGATATATCTTCAAGTCTGAGTGCTTTTGAGGGCAAAGGAGTATTTGCCTAAATGATGGTCATCCGCATATTGGAGAATAATTGATTCACCAAGTTTATAGAAGAAATAGCCAACCCTTATCAACTCCTCTTGATGAGTTAATACCACCATATGTACATGTTATGGATGTCATAGGTAACTGCTGATAGTTCATATGGTATTATAGTTTGTATCTTGCCTCTGTTCAGAACTTTAAAAGAAAAAGTCTATTGTTTTAAGAAAGCTATTTCTTTACAATATATGTAGCTTAACTGAAAAATTAATACTAGTGTATTTCATGAGCAGAAATATTTTATTATCTTTAGAATAAAGAAATTGATAGAAAGAATGAGTGGTTTACAGAATGATGCCAGCTGAACCACGAAACTGAGGAAAAATTGTTTTAGTTTCTCAAAGATTTCTGGAAGCAATTCTCTTCAATATTAGCAGTATGAATCCTGTTCCTTACCCCACTGTCTGGGTTAATGTTGATAAAAATCTCTGGAGATTAAGGGGAAATTATTTCAAAAGGTAATCAATATGAAAAGTTTCTTTCAGTTCTAAGCAGCAGAATAGGATTTCAACATGAGAAACGGGAAATGTGTTTAAAATAAGCCACTAGCTGAATAGCATTCAGTTGTATAAAAATGAATCCTAACTAAAATCTGAATTAGTCAAAAAGCTATTAGTATGCAGAAAATATTATAATCCTTTTTTTTTTTTTCTCCTGAAAAGATATTATTTGTATTTTAACCACCTCCAGTGATTGGTTAAGGATGGAGCCTGCCTTATCTAGTGAAAGGATGCACTCTAACCACCAAAAAATGCACATTTTTCATCAAAATTTTAACACCAATGTACTTTCTGAACAATATTATGTTTTTATTTTATTTTGGATGTTGAACTATCCAAGTTTATCCTTTATTTTGGAAGTGAACTATCATTTCTTGTTTTACTAAAGAATAGACAAGAGGGAAAGAAGCAAATTCTGCCAGCAAGCTGAAAGAATAATTGAATATATTAAAAAAAAAAAAAAAAAAAGAAAAAATAGAATCCAAGAAAGGGCAAATATGGAAATAAGAGATCTTTAATGAGCAAGGTTATTTCTTGTGTGCTAGTATGGCATATGTTATTATTTTTAAGAGAGATGGTGATAATATTAATGAGAAAAACTTTATTAATATCTATGTAAATTTATGCATTCGTTAATTGGAATACTACAGTATAGTTCAACTTCATTAACTGAGAGTTTCAAATAATGTTCCAGTTACTTTGAATTCTCCATCTTCCTCCAAAATACCAGTTGTCCTGAGACTATGACTAATGACTTTGGGAGACCACTAAAACCTTAGTATTATTCACAAATTATACAGTGTAATCACCTGTGATTATTTTCCCTGCAAGACAAACTTTACGTGTGATTGAAAACGAGAAGAACAAGTAAGAGGAGAGAGAATTCCTTGTGCTCCTTAACAAACATCGCTAAGCCTGATCCATTGCTCAGCCTCCCCTCAACAAAGTGACCAGGTTGACACCAGTTGATAAAGCAGGGATGTGGGTGTAACAGTGACTGCTCACAGAATTTCCAAAACTGTCTAAGAGGGAATGTGCCCCAAATTGACAATGCTAAAGAAGACGACATCCATGAGCCATACTAAACAACATAGAAACAAAGGAATCAGCCTGAGAAGTACAAGAGAAGCTTGAAAATTTGTAATAGGGGGGAGAAAGAAGAAAACAGAGAAGCAGTCAAAACCTGGTTTGACACTGCCATAAATCACCTGACCGACATCGCAATCTGTACCTTGACCTTACTGAGCATCCTTCCATCAGATGCCATGGGGGGGTGTGCATCTAGTTTGAGGAGTGACAGTGTGTGTGCAACGAGTAGGGATCCACACTTCTGATGTACATGTGTGAACTCAAGGTGGGGCTTTTCTCATGAAGCTATGTTTTGTTGATTTGTAAGGACTCACAAGCACACATAAGCCTAGAACACCTACATCTCCAGCAGGAGGGTACAGAATAGGAGAATCCTCACTCCCAGAAAGGGGTGTATGTGTGTGTGTGTGTGTGAGGGCATGGCCTCTGGGAGGGCATGCATGTATGTGTGTGTGACTGTCTTGGGATTTGTTGTAGAAAGTGGTTTAGAAACGTCTAGGTGTTTTAAGTGTCTAATATTGTGGTTTACCTATTATGAATGAATAGTTCACTGACTGCTGGTTAGTTACATGTTATTAATAAATCAAACATCTTCAGTTTTAATTTTATTTATGCCATGTGAATAGAGTAGATATTTTCCTGCAATGTTTGTTTCTCAGAGCAATCAATCAAGTAATTAAAAAATATGAGTAGACCTTCTGTGACTGTGTATGCCCATGCACAGCTACTTAGTGTAACTGAAAGGGGAGTATATTTAATTTACCTCTATTTTCAACCAATACCTTTTAAAGCAGTTGAATTATTTCTAGTAAATGGGACCCTAGGCAAGTCAGTGTGAATATGGTTTTGGTCAGTTCAGTTTGTGGTTCATAATACATATGTGGTTCATAATACAGTAAGTACTTTGGCTATTAATGACCTAAATTTAAATGTGGGGGTTTGGGGTTTTGTCTTGCTTTGGTTTGTTTGTGGAGGTTGTTGTTGTTGTTCTGTTTTATTTTGTTTTCTGCTTGAAGGACTAAAGTTATTCTGAATTACATTACATTTTCTTATATGCACAACCCTTTGTACTTTGCTATAAGTACATTTTATTTTGTGTACTTGCAAGAAAAGTAAAAGGAAATTCAGTTCTTAGCACAGCAAAATGGTCATGGGGATATTGGTGAGATTTTTTCTACTTCAGTGCATAGCAGTCTGCAGCAACTTCGTTCTCCAGCTGCCAATGACTAATACTGAGTAGAAATTTTGAAATGGTGAAGGTGGGCTGTCATCTGGGATTGGATATTGGTTTTCCTGTGATCATTGTTTTTTGTCTGAGTACCTGATGAAGCAATCACCGGGGTTAAAAGTACAGGGCAGATGAATGTCTTACAATATGTTTAACAGATAAATCTCACTCTCTAATCAATTACTATGCAAGTATTTTATACAAAGTAGAACAGATTCAAGAGGAAGAATAAGACTCTATCCATCATCTGGCTTAACTCAGTATTAAGGTACTTTGCCATCAGATAGATAAAAATCCCACAGATAGGATAGGACCCGTATTTGCCACATTCTGAGCTTTCTGAATGACTAAAACTGCAGTTTCTGTCAATCTAGCCTCTAACATTTCTTTTAATTCAAAATTTTTTGTCCACTTAAAATTTGTAAATAGCTTAAGTACAAACAAAAATAAATTTGTTCAATGAATGGAAATGCTGCAAAAGAAGAAAATCACTTACCTGTAGACCCAGATCCCTGCCTTTTCTAAAAGAAGAATGATACAATGTAATATTTTACAACTGCACTTTTTCATTTGATTGAAATGACTGAAATTTATGATCACTAAGTAAAATCCATCCCCTACATTTTACAAGCTTTAACTTCTTTGCAGAAGTAGTAGGGAAACCTCAGAAAAAAAAATAGTGTATGTTGATAAAATCCATAAATTTACAAGCTAGTTCATCTCATTCCACTGATAGGAGCATATGGTAAATAAGTAGATATATCAGTAAATTGGAAGAAACAACGCATTTTTTAATTTAACAGTGAAAATAAACAGTGATAGTAAGAACTGTACAAGAATGGATTTTTTCTAGAGAATAGAATCATTACAAGTCCTGCAGACTCAAAGGGATCCCTATTAATTATAAGAATGTGAGAACAAAGGCAGTTAAGTGATGAAGAATACCACAGCAGATTAGATATGGATCCACCTATTAAATATAGCAGATAAAAAGCATTGATTCAATTTTGGATTAATGAAGATATTTGGAATGCAAATACTCCTGATAAAAAAAGATGGTTTATATTTGTCTGAAAGGATTATCAGGTATTTTGAAACAGTAAATACAGTAAGTAGCCCACAAATTTCTGAATATTCTGATAGACATAATTTAGGGTTCCCACTAAGGTCCATGACAAAACAACTTGCTACTCAGTGTCACTGCTAATATTCTGCAAGTGGAAAACAACATGCAATAGTCATGAACTGCCTTACAGCTAATGTGAGACTAGCACTTTCTTTCCTCTAAATGTGAGGAAGGGGGAGTGGACATTTATCTCCCTAGCAGATGTTATCTGTGAAGTGATAAATTCAGTTTCACATCCCTTGTTTATCTGTTTTAGAAATAAAGGGGGAGAGGAAGGGGGGAGAGTGGGAGCGACTGAGAGAAAGCAAAAGAAGTGCAAAGCTTCCCTTTCTTGTCAGCCACAAGCCATTAGAAGATCTCGGCTGTCCATGTAACCACAGCCTTAGGCAGCTGAATGCATGCCCAGAGCAGAAATGGAGACACAAAAGGATTCAGATGCTTATGGGATTACCCTGAAGTTGAGAGAAGACTTGTGAATGCTTAAATGTTGAAGTTTCTTGCCTAGGTTCATTCAGTGACAAGAAAGCAAAATAAACCCAAAAGTTTTCTCTTTCCTTTCTCTGATACATGATTAGAAGATTTCTTATTGTAGTTTAATTTATTTGGAATCTGAAAAGTTTTGTCTTAAATTTTGATAAAGCAGGCTAACATTTATTCTGGAGTTTAGTTTAAAATGAGCAGCTGAGAATCATATGATGCAGCTGGAAGAAAGAGGGAAGTTTGCTCAATGAACTCAACTGCTTTGGAATACTATAGTTAGAGAAATGGTCTCTAAATAGCTGAGCCTCAAATCAATTAAGATTTTACAGATTTGGATCAGAATTATACAACTGAAGAAGAGAGAGAATCATGTGCATTTTGCAGCATACTGTTTGTTGCATTAGGACTTTTCTTGTTAAGATGCTACTGAGCTGTCTCCTGGAATAGAAGCACTGTGTGCAATTCCAATTAATCAACCCCCCCCCCCCCCCCCCCGCCCCGTTTCTGGTGACTGAGGCCAAAGTAGAAGCACAACTCTGTGTTTTCCATATGCTAAACTTTCTTTGAGAAAATTACTATAAATCTTCTATCAGTTACTCTCCAAAACTGAATGATGGAAGACATTCAAAGTCCAGTGCTCTGCTCTCAACAAATGGGTTGTGCCCTGACATCTGTCCTTCAGTATCTTTCTCTCACAGGGTTCAGACCTACACAGATTTCCCATAAATAAAAGCGGTGTGCAACAGCTAAAGGAATATTACTTCTGCAGTGTTCCTTTCATCTCAGTGATGTAATGGATGAATAGGTTGTGTGAACCAAAACACTCAATTCCGTATTGACAAAAATATAAATATCTGTTCTAGCATACTCTTCCTGCAATGAAGGTGCTCACATACAGGCCACATCAACACAGTTACATGTAATATGTAGGATGCTGCCTGCACTTTTTGCATGTAAACTCTTCTTACTGAAATGGTGTTTTTCTTGGGAACATTAGTTTCTACAAGTTAGCAGCTGTGCAGGCTCTGTGCTTGCAGCACAGTAAAGCAGATGGTTATTGCTCCATACTACATCAGGTGCATCCATATGCTGGGTGAAATGCTCAAGTATGACAGCCAGGTTTCAAGACAATATTTTAAAAGAAAGATATGGTCCTCCTTCATGGTATTGCATGATGGTCAATATGCAGAAGGGTGACAGGAATCATGACTCCTTCTGTGAACCTAAGAGGGAATAAATTACAAAGGTCATAGACTGGAATGATGAAACAGATATTTAATTTTCAGGATTAGCAAGGATTAACCAGATGTCATAGCCATTACACCTGTTAAAGACTTTTTTAAATCTCAGTGTACTGGGTCTGGCTGAGCCAGAATTGGTTTTCCCCTATAGCAGCCCTCATGGTGCTGTGTTTTATGTTGGGAGCTGGCAGGGTGTTGATAGCACCCTGGTGTTGTGGCTACTGCTGAGTAGTGCTTACACAGCACCAAGGCTCTTTCCAACATTTTCCCCCCACAGTGGGACGGGTTGGGCAAGATCTTGGGAGAGGACACAACCAGGACAGCTGACCCGAACTGACCAAAGGGATATTCCATATGAAGTGCTAAGGCTTGGACAACAGGCCCAAGCCAGAGTTGACCTATAGATAAATCCTGTATATTTTATAACTGATAACCATTGTGCTAGTAGGTATTGTACTAAGTTATAACAACCCACTTATGCTGGTGTAAAAAGTGCTAAAGCATTGAAATACTGCAGCCTGAACAACAGGCCCCAAGCTGAAGCTGCTAACTTAGCATGTAATCATTAACAAAGTATGTAAGCTCACTAGTGAAAGACAAAATATAATCAGTAGTGAGGAGAGAATGTATTCAACTTTCCTTTTGCAGCCTTGTTCAAGGCTGAGAACCCAAGTATTTGGCCTTGTTAGAAACTCCCTTGGGTCCCCCTCGAGCCCTGGTCAAGCTTTGGGTGGAATCCAACAGGAGAATGAAACCAGAAATTTTCCACTCAAAACAAAGGTGCCAGCTATTCTGGCTTGTCGATCTCTGGTATATAAGGCTGGACCCGCTCACAGCGACTTTGGATGCCTCACCTACGGATGGACGCACTGCGTAGGATTTCCAACTTGCCGGGACAGGCTCTCCAAATCCTCGCTGTAACTGGGGCTGCCCAGCGTCTGCGG
Source organism: Strix aluco (assembly GCF_031877795.1). Classification (NCBI taxonomy): domain Eukaryota; kingdom Metazoa; phylum Chordata; class Aves; order Strigiformes; family Strigidae; genus Strix; species Strix aluco. The sequence continues at coordinate 52,493,628 of NC_133935.1, forward strand.
ATCTGGATGATGATGATAATATACGCAAGTGGTGATGTATTTCTCTTAATCACTATTCTCTCTCTCGTGTAGTAATGATTTGATGCATTACCCTGTATTTTCCTGTTTGTTGCTTTAAGTGCACTATTCTGCTTTTTTCTTACTGCATGTTTTCTGTATTACACTCTTACATTATTTGGTTATCAACAGTAAAATATGCCTACTCTTTTCACTCTGGTGTCCGAGTTTAACTGATATCCTTAATCAGCAAAACACCATACCATATGACGTCTGCTCAAGTATAAAGCTGTGAAAAAGGAGGGAAGGTAGGGGGGAGGGGGGGTGCTCCAAGGCAACCACTACGCCTATGGGAGCCCTGCTTCCTGAGAAGGCCCGACATCGCCTGTTAATGGGAAGTAGAGAATACATCTGTTTTCTTTTTGCTTCCGTGTGCAGACCTTGCATTGCTTTGCTTACATTAAAACTGCTTTTGTTTTACCCACAAGGGTTGTTTTTTTCCTATCTTATTTTCTTTCCCCCTTTTTGCCCTGTTGAGAAAAAAGGGGAGGGGGGGAAGTGATAGAGAGACTTGGTGGGTACCTGGCATTTAGCCAAGGTCAAACCACCACACTCAGTAAGTCAATTGTATCCCTAATACCCAACATATTAATACATGAAGACAAATTAACACTATTATAGCAATTTAGGAAACTGATTTCAAACATTATGAAAGTTGTGGGATAAATTTTATACATGATGCTATTACCTTTTGAGGGGTTTTTTTTGTTGTTATGTTTGGTTTTTTTCTTTTTATTTTATAATCCTGTGAAGATTCTTTTTATTTTGAAGTACAGCTGTTTAGACTTCTAGATCTGTCTACCCTCCTTCCTTCTACACTGGTATTCCTGACACATAGCAGCAACAAATTAAAAAAATTAATGGTAGGGATTTGTCCCCTCATTGTCACAGAGGTTCAAGATGGGTGCATCCAGAGAGCTGGCAAGGCATTCTGTTAACAAAAGATCGTGCTGAGTATGTGCTGAAAACCAAGTGCTCATGGGCCATTTGTAATCTAGGTAGTAATATAAATTGGAAATCAGTAATTATCTAAAGCACAGAGTGCCTGACTCAAACTTATATACCTGGAAAACTTAAATGCAGTTTAGAAAAGGGTACACACCATATTCTATAAAAATGTTAGAAGTTCATTACTCATAAAAGAACATTTTATTAGGGTCTTCTGTGGACTTAATCTAAGAGGGTTAAAATAAGGATTGAAGATTTTTTTCTGGATTTTTTTTTTCCGTTTGAGGAGCTTAATTCCCCTCTGGGATTTTGAAAATAAGCCTTTAGATGCTCCAACTTATCTCAGAGTATGGAGGTTCTCTGAAAGGTCTATTGGAATATCCCAGCAATAATCTATTCTTTTCTCAGTTACCAGGAAACACATCTAACATTTGGTGAGATACCATCTGGCAAAAAAGAAGAAAATTGCCAGTGCCCATTTGGCTGGATTACAGAACTGTCAAAGCTATTGACTGAACTCACAGATGATGTTCAATGAATCCATTTTGGTCAAGAAAGTGTGACCGAGACCTTTCATTACAATTCTGTCCCCACAGTGCAATGCAGTGTGATTCACATATCAATGTGCTGAGATCTACACTGTTTTATTGAATGATTTGGACTACTTCTGGAGACAGAATAGTCACATGCAGAAGACACAGAATTGGAGTTCAATTCCCAGTTTCTCTATCAGCCAGACTGAATTGACCTTGAGACTGTTCTATCTTATCAAATACCTGTTTTCCATTACCTTTCTTATCTGTTAAGATGTAAATTACTAGAATCTTCCTATGTCTTTGTACAATATTTCACATAAACTAGCACCAGTCCAGAATAGGGATGACAAAAGTTGTTCCTGCTTGTAGTATCAGCTCATTCCTGTTGAGAGGTCTAAAATGAGCACAACTATCTGTGAACAAAGATGATGCACACAAAAATAGGAACACTACACACTGTTTCAAATATAATTGCAATAGTTTCTTGGTGCTTATTTTCATAATTCTGTTCTTTTTTCTTGCACTGCACACGTAGGAGTTCAAAGATTTCTCATTTCAATGTGATGTCAGGAATGGATTGACAAATAATTCTGTGTATACTCTTTATAAGTGATCTGTTCTAGTATTTATATTTGAATCTAAAAATATCAGAGAAGGAAGAGTGATTAGCTATTATAAACAGAAATAGCTGGGTTTTTTAATGCTGCTCTTCAGTTGCTGGCCATGACTTTGTATGTAAGACCATTACCACATGCTGACTTAAAATCTTTGTTATACTCTCTTATTTGAACACTTTAAAGGATTTGATCCACTTCTAGCTGATCCACAAATTCTTTACTACTAAAATATAACCTGATCAGAAGTACTGAAGTTAAAGACTTAAATTCTGATGCATCCAAAATTGCTTGTTGCTCTGTTTAAAAGGTTGTTTTTAAAAGGGTTTGTGGTCTTTTATGCCAATTTATCATGCTCACGTGCCAGAACTGACTCAGTCTGCTGCCTGCTTCACCAGCGAATTCTGATTCTCTGCACAACAGCAGAGTGTATTGTGTTGCAAAAGGGCAACAGAAATAATGAAAGCACACATTGATTTTGTAGATTAATGACCCAAGATTAATGAATCATGATACAGTATTGGTAAAAGACATGCAAAAGGAATGTGCTTTAATTAGTTTCTTTAAAGGTCCTCTAAATTTTAGGGGCAAATATTGTTCACCTGTTGCCATGACTTAGCAGAACTGACTACTTTAAACTTCAGTCTTCTTCTTGCCATTTCCCAAAATAAAGTGCTGAATCAAATAGAGATTATTTATTTTCTAAGTTATTAATTATTTTCAACTTTACTAATGATATCATAGAATAAAACTATTTTGTCTCAGCATGGTGCAATTATATTACTTTTTCCATTTGAAGTACTAAAACCTCACTGTATATTGCCAATTTGAGTTGCCAGATGGTGGCAACATGAATAATATTCATTTATTTCTCTGAAGATTTGATTTAGGATGAATTACAGGCCTTTCTGTGGACAAGAAACAAGAGCTTAAAGGTAGCATATAGAAATTTGGATCCATCTAATAGTGGTCCCATGAAGGTGTCTTTATTGAGGACAGGTATCTACACATATGCCTGGAGGGTGCCAGTTCTAACATGACTGAGCAATTGGTTTCTACTTAATGCCTATGTATCTTGAATGGTGTAGTCTGATGTTCTTTTTCAGAGGGCATGCAATGTTATTCTAGATACGGTGGTAGTGGCTAATGTTTTCTCTGTAATCTTGGTGGGAAGAGACAGCATTCGCTTTTGCCCATAGGATACTCTAGTTCTGCCTGTGTCTGGGGATCTTTAAACCCACACCTTTCATATTCAAGCATATAAGGCAAGATGTTGTTGGTAGTGGCCTTTTCAATGTCATTTTGTGGCTGCTTGTGCTGGCCACACAGTCTAGGACTCATTGGCCACAGAAGGAAGAGGCCACAGATGGACTTGAATTGCTGAGAAAGAGTTTAGTTGCTCATTGAGAAGGGATCTTCTATTCCTGCAGACTTTTGTTCCTGGTCTTTAACACCTCCCTTGGTTTTTGCCCAGTGTCTGTTTATATAAAATACAGCCAGACCAGGGGATGATCTAGGTAACAACTTCAAATTGCAGCATGAGGCAAAAAAAGAAAGACACAGGATACAGGAAATGTGTGTTTGAATCATTTCCAGTAACAAAGCCTATTCCTTTATTTGACAAAGGTTTTCCCAATGCAAGTTGTTGCCACTAGGTAATTTTATAAAACAATATTCCTCCCTTAACTGTTCTTTAAATAGAAATGCATTTGAAAGGAAGTTTATAGGTCACTCTTCAAGGAATGGGAAAAGCGGGTCACTACTCACCCATGTCTTCAGCACTCATCCTACTGTGTATCTCCAAGTGCTCAAATGACTTTTGCTTAGGGTGCAAAGCACACTTCACTTTCAGCCATGAGTTTGGCTAAAAATCAGGGGCATTTCATTCATGGCTCTTAAGGAATTTTCAGACACCTAAGACTGACTCTGGATCATTAGTTCATCTTTCTGGTAAGCAAATATACATTCAACTAAGTGCAAAGTGTTCAACTGCCTGTCTTTCAGTGGGAAATGCACAGATGCACTCCTGCACATTGGCATGATAATGTACCCATGAGAGTCTAAATTTTCCATTACATTTTCTATCCTTTTAGCTTGCTTTTGTGCTTTGCAGTACCATAGATTTAGGAAGCAAAACCATGGAACAGCTGTAGAGCCAGTCTAGTTAAATGCCACATATACTGTCACTTCTCTTCTAACAATATAATTAAACAGGAGTTAGAATTTGCAATGTGTTGACATTTTATCAATTAAAGATAGACAGGGGAGAGATAGAAGTAAAAAACCAAACCTTTTGTGATGTCAGTTAGGTCTATGAGGTTACTCAGAAATGTGGCTGCTTGTTCCATCCAATATATAAGGTATTTAGTGGTTTTTTTTTTTTTTTTTTCCCTGTTTTTAATATATGAAGTTCAGTAGATGTTTATTTTCCATTATACCTTTTCATTTTATATCTTGGTTCACTGCTATGTTTTTCCAGCTGCTGCTTTGGAAAAATAATTACAGTTCAGTTAAGCAAATGCACAATGGTGGATTCTACAGTTCGGTAAATTCTCTAGTGCAGCTTCTGAAAAAAGATTTTCAACTTATTTAGAGAAGATTAGATTCTATTCCTGCTCTACTCTACCTAAGAGTCAGTGTCTTTGTGGTATGGTTTAGAGTATAAATACTGGGATACAGTCTCTCTGCAGGATTTGTCACAGAGATGACACATTCTCCTCTTGGCAGATGACACCGTGGAGATGTCACATATTTTCCACCAGCAAATACCTAAGGGAAACTTATAGTTAACTAACCTTCCATGATCAGCATGGTTGCTATAATTTAGTTACAGTTTAGTTTTGCATTTCTTAGCAGTACCCTGCAGCCCAACTGGGGTACTGATACATGTTTCTAGGCATTACTATTTATTTTTCCTCAGGCATTAAGGTTATGGAAAAGAAGAGAATGGTGGGTTATTCTTTGGGTTGTTTCTGGGAAGAGGAATATGCTGCCAGTTTAGAGGGGGAAAAAGACCCCTCAAACAATGAAAGCAGACAAAAATGAAAGATGCAACATATTTAGATGATTTTAGAAAGTATTCCAGCCTAGCACTCTGCAAATCCTATAAATGTCTAATTCTATACAAGTATTGGATAAACTGAAACATAGGAAGTATGTAAGCATACCTGACTGACTTTGAATTGCTAAAGCAGTTCAAGCAGCATATAACTCATGTTCAAAAAGAACTAGATATTAGAAACATGTTAAAATAAGGGTTGTAGAGCATTCAGAGAGATCACACACAGGGAAACAGGGACAATTCCAGTGCTCAGTGCTCACACTGGTACAGAAACAATTTACTCTAATAGATGGTTCACATCAGACTGTGTGCTTAATTTTTTTTTGTTTCTGTGAACTTCTGAGTTGTGATTCTTTCCTTCCTTATGTCTGGGAGAAGAGGAGGGGAGAGAAATTGTGGCCTTTGGACTGCTGAGAAGTTAACTTTTTGCTTGCAAAGTATAGCTAAGATAATTATCTAACAGATCACACAAACATTATTTATCGTCTGATTATAGCTTCATTATAGTTTTCCACTTGCTGTATTTCTCTGTAAACTTTGACTTCAAAAATTCCTCTTTAGACTTTGATGTAGCCAATCCCTGATTTCTACCCCCTATCAATTTTGAAATATTGTTAGTGTCTTCTATATGAGGAATGAAATGAAGAACACTGTGAAGGGACTATAGCAGGGACTAGAGACATTAGGCAACCAATGTACCCTGTCAGGTTAGTTGTATTTCCTCTAAAATGAAAACAGTAGGTCAAACAGGCTTTCCTTTCATCCTCATTTTAAAGCCATAGATGCAAGTGTAACACTGGCATCACTAGGCAGAGGTGATATTCTGCATTATACATGTAGTATTTCAAAAACAAAACATGAAAAAATGAAACTTTCACCTTATTTGCCTCTTGTAATATCCAATCATATTTCAAACAGCACAATCATATACCATTTCCAGGTTCAATGATTAATTCTTCCACCGTCATTTGTTGGCACTGGACTTGTCCTGAATAGTAGAATATGGAAAAAGGTACATTGTGAGATTACTGCTTTACCTCACCATATATGCCCTTCACATCGTGGAAAAATTCACCTGGCATATTTCTGTTTGAGTTCCATCCTACTCTGCTGAAGGCAGATTTTCTTTACTCTTCTATGAATTTCCTCTTTTTTATCAAAATTTCTGTTACTGTAACATTCTAATTATTCCTGAGCTTTGTGGTGAGTGTCTCACTGCCCTGTAGTGCCTAACTCCTTGACTTTTTTTTACTGTCAGACCTTATTATAATAGAAAACATGTTCCTAACAACTTACTTTGCAGACCTGAACCTACAGAAGGTCAAATAATGGAGAAACTATTTCTTATTTTCTGAGATAAAGAAGCCATCTTCATTTGTGGGTTACAGGATATGTTACAATAATTATTACCATAGAAAAGTTATGTCTGTTAATCAGCAGTTGGCTTGAGCTAGGTTTTGCCTCATCTGAAAAGTTAATGAAACTTTGGAAGTTGCTAGGTTGCTTTTGAATAGAATATTAAAATACCAATAAAACATTTCACTCTATATTTTTGAAGTCGGTGAGAGCTGAACCAGTTATAATAAGAATCTGTTCTGAAGAAGATGTTAAAAGTAAGAAGTGAACACAATAAAAATTCACAAAACTAGGGCAGAGAGGCCATCAGCTTCTCCAATTAAGTACCTTCTATTATTTGCTTCTGAAAGAAGAAAAGATATTATAAAAAAGATGCTCCCAGACAATAATCTGGCATATGGACATAGAAAAGAGGTTGATACATAATTTAGAAGAATTTAGGAAGAAAAGGAAATCAAAACAACCCCTAGACTTGTGACAAATGTTAAATGTTAGACAAAGAGTGGTCTAGATAGCCATGGACAATGGATCCCAGTCTAGGACCCATATTACACTAAATGTAATCCTCATCAGCTCATCTGTCAGCAGACATGAATCACCCGCTGAAAAGTATGCAGGTTGACAACAATTCTCAGTCTGTATACTTCGAAACTACACAGCTGCACAGCAACATTTCTAATGTATATCCTGTGCTGAGTGCACTCACGCTGAAACATAAATGCTCTTTGCAGTTTCATTAATTCAGCTCTGTAACATATTCATTTAAACATCGTAAAGATAATCACATTTGGAATATGGGGGACTTAGTAATGTATAGCTGTGTTGCACTAAATTCACTTTCCACTGCATACACGAGCTCTTTTAAGAAAGGGTACAGTGATTTATTTTGGACAAGGTTCTTGACTGATGCCATGCTTGTATTAGGTGCTGTGGTATGGGGTACCCACTTCTAGGTAATTCAGATGCTCACTCTGCTTTAGTGTGCAGCTGCCACCCTGGTAACAAATCTGTGTGAAGAAGGCATTTCACAGTGCAATGCTCTGTGCTGACTGAGCATGATACACCAGAAAAAAAGTACACAGGCAAAACCACTCCCTGTATCATTCAAATAAGGCCTATGCCAGACACTCATGTCATAGGATATCATGCATAAAATACCAAGTTCATCTTGAGTCAGCTGGGTTTTCTTCCCCCTGAATTTACTCCTCAAATTACCAAAGAAATCAACTGTAGACCTCAGAGTTTATTGGGACATGGCATTAAACACAGGCTTTTATGAAAAGGGTATTTTGATGGTCTCTGACTGCTTAACAGATAAATTATTTTTTTTTTTCCTTGCAAGATACAATGATCTATACAGTCCAATCTTTGGCAAAGGGCAATACCAAACTCTGCTTAGTCAGAGAATTACCATTTCTTCTGAGGTCTCTTCCTTCTCCTAGGGGGTAAACAACAAAATTGTTAGCCTTTTGCAAATTGGAATTTACTTCTCATTTTTTATTGGCATTCAAACTAGCTTAAAGAAATGTCCAGCTGTGAGCCTGCCATGCCATTTGTTCACTATCCTCCATTTCTGTCCTGTCCTTAGTCAAGATGTCAATTATACAGCAGGCTTTATCCTAAGTGAGTGCACATCAAACATTCCAAGAGTTTTTACTACTAGACAGAAATGCTAGAAAAGGTTGCTTACCAGCATGGATTGTAAGGAGTTAATTAATTAAGAATGACCACCTTGCTGTTCATAATTTAGATGCCCCAAAATATTACTTCTATGCCTAAATTTGAAAATATTGGAAGTATTTTATTCAACATCCCAAAAATGTATCACAATTTTTTTAGAAACAGTGGCACTCTTTAATGTGCAACGAAATTCTTAGAAAATATTTCCCATGGAAGATATGCCCATAGAGAAAAGTTTCCTTTGAGATTGTTGGATAATATAGATAAATGTTGCACTGGTGAAAAAAAAAAAAAAAAAAGGAAAAGAATAAAAAAAATTGTAATCTAATCACTTGTAGTTTACATTTCAAGCAACTAAGCAACTGTAAATTATGTTCTTTTAAAATTAGACTCTGTAACAGATGGTTACAGTTCTGTTTAAAGTGATGTTTCCTTTAACATGTCTTGTAGCTCCAAGTGAGCTCTCAATGCAACAGCTGACTTTTTTCTCTATTAATTCATGTGTTCCATTAAAATGTATGTGAGGAAATGGGAATTTTGGCATGTTTTAATCTATAGAGAAATTACCTGTAAAAAGACTTGGCTACAGGATCCATGTCATGTGCTTGGCTAAATTTGTATTAGAGTATACAAATAGGTATATGTTTTTGGACTGAATAATGTCATGGTTTTAACTCATTCAGTTTGGAATCAAATTGGAATAATTTTAAGATATCAGTCTTGTTACTAAGCAGGGATATACCATGTTTGTTCAGATTGGCCAGTGGTTTTCAAACTGCATTCCACTAAATGTTATTTCCATATTCTTTTGAGGATTTATGAAATGAAGCTTATTCTGGAAGAGTACATGTAAGCCACTATGACTGGCTCAGACTAGTTGTCTAAACTTAGGTGAGACTAATCTCACCCAAAAAGTGGTGTGCTGTTTTTGGATAGGATAGAGTTAATTTTCTTCCTAGTAGCTAGTGTGGGGCTATGTTTTGGATTTGTGCTGAAAACTGTGTTGATAACACAGGGATGTTTTCATTATTGCTGAGCAGTGCTTACACAGAGTCAAGGTCTTTTCTGCCTCTCACCCCACCCCACCAGCGAGTAGGCTGGGGGTGCACAAGAAGTTGGGAGGGGACACAGCTGGGACAGCTGACCCCAACTGACCAAAGGCATATTCCCTACCATATGCCATCATACTCAACATATAAAGAGGAGGAAAGAAGAAAGAAGTGGGGGATGTTTGGAGTGATGGTGTTTGTCTTCCCAAGTAACCATTAACGTGTGATGGAGCCCTGCTTTTCTGGAGATGGCTGAACACCTGCCTGCCAATGGGAAGCAGTGAAAGGATTCTCTGTTTTGCTTTGCTTGCATGCATGATAATTTTACTCTTCCGATTCTCTTCCCCATCCCACTGGATGTTGTTGGCTGCTGGAGTTAAACCACAACAAGTGGCTAAATGTAACCCAAGTTGAGAGGACTTCACTAAGGAAACAGCTACATTCTTAGCAGAAGTAAAGACTGTTTAAAACTAAACACATTTTTAAAAAGTCCTTAGATATATTATAACAAGTTAGGGTGAGAGGAACTTTAGGAAACCTATCAATTAAAAGTTTATGGAAGAGCAGAAAAATCCTCAATTATTCTTTCTGGAATAGTGTCAAAGCTGTCCAAGTGCAAGAGTTTGCCTTCCTAGAAGTTTATATGAAAGTCATATTAAGATCAAATATTGCAATTTTTTTGTTTTTCAAAATGCTAAATTATAGTGGAACTATAAAATACAACTGGCTGAACACTGACCCAGAATTAGAACTTCAGAAGCAGTTTATTTTTTTATCTTTTTAGCCACCCACATAAGCAGGCTAAATATTATTTCTGTCCTCTCACATGTGTGATAAGCAAAGGTATTTACTTTCAGAGCAACAAGACTGGGTAAGTTATTTAATATTCTCTGGGGGATAAAAAATTTCAAGAGTGTTTATATAAAGCATTGACTATTAGTCTAAGAATAATAAAGAAACTAACCAAGATCCAGTTTAAAACAAAAGAACAATAAACAGCCAAACATTGGTGATCCAGCTGAAAAGCAGCAGTACTCAAGTTTACTGTGTTTCATTTATGTTGTTACTGATTTTGAAGGCAAGATTGTAATGAAAATCTTTATTGCTTCTAGAATTTTAAGTCTAAATGGTTAATCAGGAGGAACATGTATATTTTGTACAAATACAAAATGGATCCAGGATATATGAATGGGGGTCTTTCCCCTGGTCCTATCCCAAAGAATTTATCATTATGCAAGATATGACAGCTCATTTTGTCAAAAGACAAATAACCAGATTGCTATAATCCAGTCTCACCATGCCAGATCTGCAAACTCTAAATTCCCTGTCGTCTAGAAAGGGTTTTTTGCTATCAACCAGGAAGTCTTCTTTGGCACAGAGACTCAAATTCATTGCACTAGCTTAAATCACTTAGTAGCTAAACTAGCAACATTATAGTCCTAAATTTCCCATAATTAGCAAAGTGCACCCCAAAGCGTGATTCAGGTTTTAGATGAAGTAAATTTATCATTGGAAAATTATTCTCTCTTGCTACTTAAATTAAGTTTTCTAAACTGCATAATAAAAAGTATAGCTTTCAACACCTGTTGACACAGTTTGCTTTGTGCTCCTAAAATAGACAATGCCTGGACCAAAGAGTGGAATTATGAGATCCTTTGGATGCTACCACTTACAAGTGAGGTCCCATATAGATCTCATACGTAGCTGACTCAAATGCAGCCTTCTCTTCATGTATTCTAGAAATGTCTTCTGGCATTCCTGTTTCTTCATTGGAAAAGGGTCTTTGTGTTGTGAAGAAAATCACCTGAAGTCTTCTTGTCCTCTTATGATATGGAAAAAAAATTTGCATATCCCACTTCGCTCTGAACATAATCTAATTTTCCTTGGCTATTCTCATGGATATACCAAAAACTGAAAGGAATATCCAAAAGACTTAATAAGTGTCATGATATGTCTGACTATATTAGAAGAGTTCATCACCATAGTTTTCTGAATTCATAATGGAAAAACAATATTTCTGAAGACTCCATCCAGTTAAGATTATTATAAAAAGCAGAACCCTATTGCCTGAAATAATTGGTTTCTATGACTCATTAATAGAATTCTACAGGTGTCTGTGTATCATAGTACTAACTTGCTTGTAAATTGCTGAATCAGGACCAAAAATTTAGTAATCCTAAACACATGTAGGAAATCAGAGGAAGAAGAAGAAAACTAGAGAATGAAACTAAAATGTGAATTTCAACACACTACTTATAAGGTACTAAATAACATCTTTGATTTTGCTTAAGACACAGCTATGAACATACTTTGTGTAGATAGTTTTTATTATTCAGATACAAACACCATAAATTAAAATTGAAAATAAGTATCTCTGAAATACTTACAGAATATGTTATATTAGCAATCATTACAATTAAAATAATTATTTTGACTTATGTTTACTGCCAGTGTGAACTTCTTAATTACTGAGGAAACTACAATTAGATTAACTATGAATGTTCAAAGTTGACTCTGTTGTAATACCTGACATTTCTGAATAAAACCAAAACTTTTAAAGGTACCTGAATTTAAAATATTAAAGAAAAAAAAAAAAAAAGGAATAGAATAAGAGGAAAAAATTCCAAGCTTTTTGAAAAAACTTTGGACAATATTTTCAGAAACACAGATTCACTTTTTCTTTAATGACATTAGTGAAATGTCATCTTCTGAAAATAATACTGATAGAAATAGCATCATAATGCAATGTCCCAGTAAATGACAGTAATAAGTCAACATTCACAGGCTATCAGTCATCAGTTATTCTCTATTTCAGTCACAGGGTATATCTTTCATTCTATTATTTAGAAACTACAGTACTGGACACCAAGTGGAGTATCTTTAGGTTTTATAAACCATGATTTCATTAAGATTACTGCAAGGATTTGAGTATTGCCTCCTCTAGAAAATTTATTATGTTTCATTATATATTATATTTCAACAGGATCTCAAAAGCTCTAGATTTGGCTTGAATTTGCATTAAGTATTTTTCTAACCAGATAGTTCCATTTTCAACAGGACTGCAGCCACAAATATGCTTTCGGAAACATAAGCATAGTGTTTTCACTTTTCCAGGACACCAGAAGACATTTTCAGCAATGACAGGTTTACATCACCTTATTGGTTGCAGGAAAGTTTGTTGATCCATAAATGTTTCATAACAGTACATCAGGGGATGTGTAAATGCAAAAATTAAAGAGATGACACTAATGGAGTACAGGTGGTTGCAAAATAAGAAAGCTTTACAAACTTCAACATGTTTTGAGATTTCAGTCATTTTTACCATTTTGTACCTGGAGAAAGCCTGCGAGTATACAAACAATTTTGCGAACAAAATCCAATTGAGAAAAGAAATAAAAAGGGAACCAATAATAATAATATGCAATCAGAAATTTAATGTTTTCTGTTTCTTGGAGTCTCAAGTTATAGATTTTCCAAAGCATCTTCTATTGTTAAAAAAAAAAAAAAAGTTAGAAAAGTTTTGGAGCTACAGTTTTTTCTTAATTTTGATGTAAATTAAGAGGTTGTGGTGAACAATATAGTTTTCATTTCTGTTAGAATGTTACTTCACCATCACGAGATTTTTAGCACTGAAGTACAATGAAAGACTAGAATTTAAGATGACATCTCAGTATATTAAAATCATCTTATATTTTACTTGATCAACTAATTTCTCTACCGCTACACTGTCTTATTTCCCCCCACTTTAACAAAGATAAATATTTAGAATAAAAGAGGGGTTTCTCTGAATGTGCTGTCATGGGAACAAAGAGAAAATGCATTGATTGGCAACTGAAGAACTTTAAACTGACTGTTATCATGTCCTTCAGAAAAAAATAAGAATACTTTTTCCTGGTATAATTTTGTAAAATCTTGGCATCTCTTCCAATTTCTTTAATACTATTACAGAGATTTCCCAGGTCCCAGTACTGCATAATCTCCAATTTCCTGATGTAAATGTGCCTTTTTTGGGTTTTCATAAAACTTTTTGTTTCTGTTAAGAATTTATCACTCTCACATACTCTATGTTAATTTTATTTGCAAAATTTTATAAATTTTTGCTTGCCTTCTTATGCTTTTTCCTTCTATTAACTAGAACAATTTTAAAAGTGGTAACCATCATCAACAAAGAGTGCTGAATCAGAATTATGTATTTCAATGCACTATGCTCAGAAATGTAACTCAACATGTCCTGTCTTACAGAGCTCACATTAACACTAAGGTACTTTGCTTGAGTGCCATAGCAGAGCTGGCACTCCTTCAGTCCGTATTTCTTTATGTCAATTAGTCCTCTTGCAACACTCCTTGAAAGAGAAATCTGTCACCTTTCTTTTCCATTATTCCTAACTTTAAGCATAGAAAGTAAAGAAGTCCCCATTTCATTTTCTAATTCTAACATTGCCTTCCATACCTTTTAGAGCAACTTCCCTGAAGTTATCTTTTTGATGTGGCTTATCAGTTACCATGAATAAGTTTTTAATTGGGTCCAATCTCATTAGATCTGAACTAAAACCTGCAGGAATCCACCACATACAACCTTACTGATACTATAAAGACCAGAAAAGTTTTTAAAGATTGGAAAAATCTGTCCTTTGCCATGATGGGAGAAAAGTGAAATGCCTAGTCAATAAAGGATCTTGATGTATTTCAGAAAAACTGGCCTTTTCAAGCCATCCTTTAGCTTTCTCTTTTCCTCATAGCTTTTTTCCCACCTTTTTTTCTTACTCACCCACATCTCAGCAAGACTTTTTTCCTTTGCTTAATTGAATTTATATTACTTTGACCTGGATAGGTAGGAGAAACTTCCTCCCATGTGAAACACCAACATTAAGTTTGGAAAAAAAATCTTAGCTAAAACCCAGGAAAACAGCTAAAGGAAAACAGTCAGTAGGCTTTTTAGCATTTTCAGAAACCTATTTCCTCTTCAACACATTGTCAGCCTTTGCTTTTTATCCCCCTTTCACTGCATTTTAATAGAGGAAATTGAGATTTTTTTTCTGTTTCAACTGTAAGAATTACATATATATCCTGTTGTTGAACAAAATGAAGACCCACAATGGTTAAGTAAAAGTAGAAAAATTATACTTTCTGGAGGATGCTTTCCATACTCACAGTGCAGATGCTGAGAAATAGTTGGACCAAAAATCTGCAGATCAGTGCAAGTAATTGCATAGTGGAAAATAATTCTGTCTAAGACCATATAGTACTGCTGCGCATTTGCTATGAATTCTATTTCAATATAATTTCCTTATGTTTCTATTACAACAGTTGTTTGCATTTTATGTACTGAACTCTCCAGACAGAGTTCAATTCCAATTGCCCAAATATTACCAGAGTTGGGAATTTTTCAAAAAATGTGCAGTTTTGATCAACTGACAACATGTGTGAATTTGGGTAAAAAATGAAAGAAAATTGGATTAGATGTTAATTAAGGGGGTCAGATTTAATTCATTACTAGGTCATCAATATAAAAGTTTTTTTGATCTAAGAATTCCTCATTGCACGTTCTTAAAATTCTTCCATATTTTTCTTAAAGTGTGTTCACTACATTAAAGATCAGAATCCAACTATTAGAGTGCTGTATCGAGCGTACTGTAGAGTCAAGCTTACTCCTTTTACTTTCACTATTACTATTTTAAATACAAATTTGAACCACTTCACCTGGAGAGAATCTACTTCCAGGATGCCCAGGGTTAAGTGGTTGGAGTAATCTTTTGTGGGAGGAAACCTTGATAAAAGTTCTTATCCCTGTTAGAATGGATTTGAATCTCAGACTCTTGTAAAAATGTGTGGTTGCCCAGAACATTGTTGCACTGTTGTGGCAGGTGCATCCGCCCAGTGAAAGCAGAGCTTCTTGGCTGCTGAAGAGTGGCAGCCTCTAGCTGTCTTTGTTTTCAAGGTCTCGCGGTAGTTGAGACCTTTGACCAATGGGAGCCGCTATTGACTACAGGTCAGATTCGGCCTGGGTATAAATGGAGTCCCCTGGGGGAGCCATTTTGAGCTTATCCCCTGAAGTAGCATGCTGTGGTTGAGGACTCTCCCCTTGGGTTCAGGACGCCACCCAAGGAAACTCCTCGAGGTACCTGCCCTGAGCAGGTCCTCGAGGTTGAGAGCCCTCACTTATCAGGTGAGTGTAGAGCGTTTTGGGTTGTTGTTAAAACCTAGGGAGTGAAGTTTTGTTTGCATTTGGAGTTGCCGTTAAACCCCAGGAAGTGAAGTTTGTGTTTGGGGTTGCTGTTAAACCCCTGGGGAGTGGGGCTTTGTAAAGTGTTTTGGGTTGTTAAACCCCAGAAAGTTATTCTGTTCTCCTCTTGCGGACATCTGAATCTGTAACTTATGGAGAGCTGGTTGTTGTTTTATTAAAAAAAAAAAATTATTTATTTTTTTAAAATTGGTGGTGGGTTGCTCATTTGGAAGCCTCTGTAACAATTGTTCCTTGGTTTTATACATATAAATGCATGTTTTTCTTACTGAAAGCCAACATGGAAAAAAAATGTTCACTCTAGGAGCAGATATCAGAAAATTTAACAGCCTGTTTTGCAAGATATTTTTGACATAGTCCTCTACAGTAGTACCCATCCCTAGGACTAAAACATGTGAATTGGCTTTTTAAAATCATGTAAATTTTTCCCCTCCAGGAAACCACAGAAACAGGTTAGCTAGCTAGGCTAGGAAATAATTTCTATGGATGACATTTCACATAACAACTTCTAGAGGTAAGACTGTTTGAATTAATTTAAAAGGAACAGGAGAAAAAAAAAAAAAAGCTGCGTGTGGGATACAAAGTGCTTCACATCTCAAATACCCCCTTTTAAAGTCCAGTCTAGTCTGTTTGCCTCTTGACTGGGAATGGAAGCAATAGGAATTTTTCAATGTCCATATCCTCTTGGTATCTATCCCACATTTTCCTCAATGGCTTACTAATTAGTGCTTTTATCTGAAAAGTGGATATGAGGGTAGAAAACCTTCAGTTTGAGCAAATGGGAATTCAAATTTCCCATATCTCAGGAGAGTACTGCAGGGCATGTCCCTCCCAAAAGTGGGCATTAACCACACATACAGAATCATGTTTCCTCTTGCTTGTCCTGTTTCCAGTTCTTCAACAGTACAACAGTTCAGCTCCATACTCAGAGGCTGGGGACTGCGCTCTCATGTCAAAAATGGCATAACCTGGAGATCAGGCACTTGCCTGGGCTGTCAGTGTTAGTCAGTCACAGGCTGAACAGTTCAAAACCAGATCCTCTGCTCTGTCTGGGAGAGTGTTGTCATGTCCTTGATGACAGTTAGATGGCTGTCTGCATAGTTTAGATGGCATTGGAGGTATAGGCGGTATAAATCTTCTGGTTAGGGTGGTCTTGCAACTCAGCAAAATTGAACTTAGACATGCAGTTGCATAGGCTGAATGAGGCAATGTTGTAAAGCAGGTGGACTGGATTCTCCCTTGATTTTCCATGTTAGAGAGTAATCCTAGCTCCTTGCAGTTCTCACCTTGTTCTTTAACTTCTGTCACAAACCACTATAGAAAAGACCCAACTTGATGTCCTTGAGTGCTGAAAAAGACTGGAGTTCTGTAGGGAAAGAAGTTTATGATCATTTCCAGAGTCTGTATGCAATATCACTTCACTAATTCATTTGCACAAGCCATCTTTATGCAGTCATATTTAAAAATTTAGGTGATTAATTTTCAGACCTCAAAAATTGTGTTCAGTTCAGTTTTTTTATGTTGTTTCCCCTTCTCTTTAAAAAAACAAGGCTGAAAAAACAAAGTTTTTCATGTAACATCTTGCTGACAACATCTTAGGGAACCACTTCATCGGTGTCAAGGAAATATTAAGAAACATTATCAAACAATTATATCACATATCTCCTTCTGTTATTTCCCTACAATACTAAGATGTTAAATCAATTCAGAACACTAAACATAATATGTTAGACCATATATTACCAGAGAGGAGATATGGCCTAACCTTGTTTAGCGTAGCGAAATAGTAGGATTTAACTCTGATTTTAAGATTATTTGGATTTATGAACTCGTCTGTCTTAGGGTACCTCTGAAGTAACTCTACATGTTTTCTTTGATTTAACAGGTTTTAGATAGGATTATGTATATTTGATAATTCTGAAATGCTTTAACTAAATGCATTAATTTTTCTATGATATACCAAGCAGCTTTCATTCATATATGAAATAGCAGTAATTATCTATATTATGCTTGAAGAGGATTTTCTAAAACTTTTGGAAATATTTTTGTTCCCCTCAATACACTCTCAAATACATGATATTTATAGACTCTTTACATGGAAAGATGGAATAATTGGCTTAATAGTGTTGAAATCTAGGTGTGTTTTCCCTTTGCAGAAACTTGTGGAAGTTGTCATTAGGCAACAAATGGATTTTTAATCTCCCTGAGATTTCCAAACAGTAATTACAGCTGCTCGCTTTTAGGTACACTATAGGAATATAAATCTCCTTCCTGGCAGCCCTTTCCAAGAGCTGAGACATCACAAATAAATTTTTTAAGTAATTGTTGTCCTCTCTGATCAGATGGTAATTTTTTTCCTCATTATATAAGGTTTCTCACTTACCTTCTGTATCAGAATTCAGTGTAGTAGATCTGTAAAAATGTTTGCTCCACGTGAAAGCTGCTTCCCTGTGAAGACAACCTCACTGAGATTTAAACATTCTTATTGTCAACCCCAGGTAATATTCCAGTATTACCACCTCTGGAATTTTCAGCTCAACAAAAATATAAAAACGAGAACTCAAGCCCACAATTTAGCAGAGATCTCAGATACCTAGTGGCATGTTCCCAGTATCAAGCAGAATTCAAGAACCATGCATGCAGGTTCCAGAAAACATGACAACACTGAGGATGTGTTATTACTCTGAAATATTCAGATGAGATCACACCTGTATCATTAATCATTACCTTAGCCTGGTAATTTCACCTGAATGCTTAAGAAAGACATTGCAATGCATTTGTTAGGCAGTACGTTAGCCACATTGAAAGGTCTTTGCATAAAGCATATTAAGAGATTGGAATCAGACATCTTTGTTTTAGTTTTAAAACCTTAGCTCATGTATATCCAGCCAGTTTCCCTCCCACGAGGTAAGGCTGATACACCAAAACCAGAAAGATTCTTGTGGATTAGGTTGACAACTCCATGTCAAAGAGGATTATTGAGGGAAAGGTGGATAAAATAATCTATTCCACTGAGAGACAGCCAACAGCCCAGCACAAAAAAAAAAAAAGGAAAAAGGAAACTAGAAGAAAATAGCGTTAATCGAGACACATCAGTTCGCATTCAGCAAGGGTATGTGCCTACCCTTCAACACAATTCTGATTTGTGTGAGTAATTAAAGCCACACTTATCCTTCGGTACCTTTCTGGATAGGTGGTGTTGCTGGGAGGCATGCTGTGCTGTTAACAGTGATTTTTATACATACATAAAATGAAAGCTTCCATCACAATTTGAAAATTTGCTAGAGATGGAAGACTGAGGTTCATCTGGATTATTACTCAGGCATGATAGAAATCAAGTTTGGACTGCAGTTGAAAAAAATATAGTGATGTAAAAAACATATGTAAAGACAGAATTTGATTTCATAGTTCTTTAAAATTATGAAAAATTAATGATGTTTAGGGTGGATTGATGGAAGTCTGGTGAGGTCAGAGGAAATGAAAAAATTGTAAAGTCAGATTCTTTTGGGTTTTTTTAATGTGTCCATTTGACACAAACCATTCAGATGGTTTATGTAATAAATACATAAATAAATATGCAATTAGCTGTTATGGGTCTTGTTAAAAGCAGGCTTGAATTGTTGCAATTATAAATTCTTAATTTGTACAATATTGGTTTCTGATCTCTCCGTATATATTATGCAAGATTCTTTTTGTTCATTACCATTGTTTACACCAGTTTTGGTGGCTCTTCTTCCATCAGTATTCACAAGACAGATGAATAAGAAATTAAACACACCATTCTTACTCGGTACTCGCTGAGGAGACGAGCTCCAGTGTAAGTAAGCCCGCACTGGGGGAATCGCGGCAAAAGGGACCGGCAAGGAGCTTTTTTGGGGGGCTTTTGAATCTTTTGGAGCCAAGAAGGCGGCTAGCCGGCTCTGAGGAGGCTGGCAGCCCGGTGGGCGGGCAGCTGAGGCGGCGGGTCGGAGGATGGAGCCAAGTGCCGGTGGCGCCTGTTCTGAACGAGCTGTAACCGCACCGGCGGTCACTGCTGAGGAGACCAGCTCACACCCCACCCTCGGTAACGAGCGGGGTGGGCTGCCGGTTAGCGTGGGTGGAACCAGCACCACCCACCCTTGGTCAGGTGATAAGAACCCTGTGGGAGGGCAGCGACTAGTCACAGGACTAGCAACAGAGCTCAGGGTGGTCAGACAGTACTTGGCTGGGAGTGCCCTGAGGCAGCTTGTAGGGCAGGGCTGAGCCTCTGCCACTGGACAAGGTACGTTCGATCCCTGCAAGCAATTGCCCAGTGCCGGAGAGAGGGAAGGGAAGGAACAGCACTGCAGGGACGTGAGAGCACAGCGTGTGGGAAACAGCACCCAGGGATTGGTTCCTTCCCGTCCAGAGAGAAGATCATGGTCACAACACGGCCAAGAGACAGAGTGATGAGGAATGTGGGAACCCAGACAGAGGTCCTGCACGAACAGGCGGCTGTGCAGGTCTCTGTCTGCCGAGAGTGCCGGAGCCTGGCACTTGAACTGGAGGGAGTCAGAGACACCGTTTGTGTGCGGTGTGATCAAGTAACCGATCTGCTCAGGCAGGTGGTTGAACTGAGGGAGAAGGTAGAAAGGTTGAGAACAATCAAAGAGTGTGAAAATGAGATTGGCTGGTGGAGCCACGCTCTGAGACAAAGGCAGCAGGTAGAGGCTCTACAAGAAATACATGACTCCCCTCCTCTCACCAGGCAGAAGGAGGGCATGTGGGGTACAGGGGGGAATGGAGTCAGATCCTTCCTCAGAAAGGCAAGTGAAAACCTTCTCGACCCCCCTCACCTTCCCAGTTGTCATTATACAACAGGTATGAGGCTTTGGGACTAGACGGCCAGCCAAATGGAAATGGAAATGAGGACCCATCTAGTGAGTCATCCACAGCTTGTCCCTCAGCCCCAAGACTTGCGACTTCTTCAAGTAAGAAGAAAAGGAGGGTAATTGTAGTGGGTGACTCTGTTCTGAGGGGTATGGAGGGGCCCATGTGTCGACCAGACCCACACCATAGGGAGGTCTGCTGCATCCCTGGAGCTTGGGTTAGAGACATTAAAAGGAAGGTCACTGCTCTGGTGCAGCCCTCTGATTACTACCCCTTGTTGGTTATCCAGGCAGGTAACGATGAGGTGGTAGAGGGAAGTCTTAAGTCACTCAAAAAGGACTTCAAGGCACTGGGGTGCCTAATTGAAGGCTCGGGAGCTCAGGTCGTGTTTTCATCAATCCCTCAAGTGGAAGGGAAAACCACTGACAGAGGGTGGAAAACACATCTGATTAACATGTGGCTCAGAGACTGGTGCCACCATTGGAATTTTGGGTTCTTTGATCATGGCGAAGTTTATAAGGCACCTGGTCTGCTGGTGACAAATGAGACAGGTGGGATGCAGTTGTCCCAGAGGGGGAAAAGGAATCTGGGGCAGGAGTTAGCAGGGCTAATTGACATGGCTTTAAACTAGATATGAGGGGGGAGGGGGTATTACTAGGCCTGTTAGGAATAAGCTCAAGGGAAGCATGCCAAGGCTTAAAGGATGGTGGACTGGTGAGGGCTCTCCCTCTGCCATTTCATTTGAGAGAAGGGAAAGATGTTTAGAAACCATGGAAGCACCTGAGAAGGGTCTGGTAGGGAATGGGGCCCACACTTGCAAAAAGGTGTTGGATTCATTAGCTCATCTCAAGTGCATCTATACCAATGCACTCAGTATGAGCAACAAACAGGGGGAGCTTGAAGCCATGATGCAGCACAAGAACTATGACATATTAGCTATAACAGAAACGTGGTGGGATGCCTCGCATGACTGGAGTGCTGCAATCAATGGCTACAAGCTCTTCAGGAGGGATAGACAGGGAAGGAGAGGTGGTGGAGTGGCCCTGTATGTAAGAGAATGCTATGAGAGCCCAGAAATCAAGTATAGTGATAACAGGGTGGAGAGTGTTTGGATTAGGTTAAGGACCAATAAAGCAGATCTTGCTGTGGGAGTCTGCTATAGACCTCCCAACCAAAGCAGTGAGGTGGATGAAGCTTTCTATAAACAGTTGGGACAAATCTTGTGGTCACTTGCCATTGTTCTTGTGGGGGACTTCAACCTCCTGGGTATCTGCTGGGATCACAGCACAGCAGAGAGGGAACAATCCAGGAAGTTCCTGTAATGTGTGGAGGATAACTTCCTCACACAGCTGGTGAGTGAGGCGACCAGGGAAGGTGCCCTCCTGGACCTGCTTCTTGTGAACAGGGAAGAGCTGGTGGGGGAAGTGAAGATTGGAGTCCGTCTAGGGTGCAGTGATCATGAGATGATTGAGTTTTTGATCCTTGGAGAAACAAAGAGAGGGGTTAGTAAAACTGCCACCTTAGACTTCCGGAGGGCTACCTTTGACCTTTTCAAAAGACTGATTAACAAAATCCCTTGTGAGGCTGCCCTGAAGGATGTGGGAGTCCAGGAAGGCTGGACATACTTCAAGAGCGAAGTCATAAAGGCACAGGAGCAGGCCGTTCCTGTGTGCCAAAAAACAAGCAGGTGGGGAAGGAGACCGGCACTGGTGAGGCTGCACCTCGATTACTGTGTTCAGTTTTGGGCCCCTCACTACAAAAAGGACATTGAAATACTCAAGCATGTCCAAAGAAGGGCAGCTAAGCTGGTGAAGGGTCTGGAGCACATGTCATACGAGGAGCAGCTGAGGGAACTGGGGTTGTTTAGTCAGGGGAAGAGGAGGCTGAGGGGAGACCTCATCACGCTCCACAACTACCTGAAAGGAGGTTGCAGAGAGCTGGGATGAGTCTCTTTAACCAAGTAACAAGCGATAGGACAAGAGGGAATGGCCTTAAGTTGCGCCAGGGTTGTTAGGCATTGGAATGGGCTGCCCAGGGAGGTGGTGGAGTCCCCATCCCTGGAGGTGTTTAAGAGTAGAGTCAACATAGCACTTAGGGATATGGTGTATCTGGGAACTGTCAATGTTAGGTTAATGGTTGGACTGGATGATCTTCAAGGTCTTTTCCAACCTAGACAATTCTGTTTTACCCCAGGGTTTCTGTTATGGTGTGTTCTTGGAGCTGGTCTTAACATCTCTGATAAAGTCTAGGGATCCTTATCTCCCTTGGCTTTGCTTACCTCAAATGTAGAATCTTAGATAAGCCTAACTTGAACCTCTGAGCCCATCATTATGTCTGTAGCTCGGGGAATTAAATGTGACACAGTCCATTCTCAGTCCTAGTTTTCCTGACTGAGAAGTGCGTGCTCTGGCTTGCTTTAACCCAGAGCCAAAGTAAGAGATAAAACCAATCTTGTTTCTGTGATGAGGGAATTTGGGACTCCAAAATGACATAACAATATAGATGCACCCAGAAAGGCCTTTTTTAAGTGAGACCTCTGAGCATTCTTAGTGACAAACAATTCTGCCTGTTTCACTTATTCTTATAGTAATTAATGTTATCTCAGAACTGAAAATTATCCATTCTTTAAAAAAACAGCTTTCTGTATTCTAGTATGTTTAACAGAACATCTCTATACTTTTGTAATAATTCTATTTTATATACTAGGCACTTCAATCCACCCAAGATGTTGCAGCTAGGGGTGCTATAGCATCAGTAAATGCCAATCAAGCAGAAGTGTCTTGTGCTCATATAAGCAAATGGAGATTTTTTTCAGGTGTAAGGGAATGGCTGCAGAACCTAACCCACTTATTTTTCAGTGTCCTGTTTTTTCCACACAACAAAGGTCCTTGTCCTCCATCTGCAAACTAAGTGAGAGGCAGAAGTTGCCAAGTGTCCAAGGAACCAGCTGCATCAAAACTGTGTATGTGCACATAGCAAAAGCTGACCTTGACAGATACGTTATTTTGAAATGTGGAGTAGCATTGAAAATTTAGGTGCATATGCACAGAAATGTCAAAGAATTTTCTGGATTAGTGTATAGATTTTTCTCCATGAGTTACCACTACTTGCTGTCCTTGTTTTAGTTCTTCCCTACCCATATATACAAATACAATTTTGGGCACAGATGGTGAAGAAAGCATATGAAAGCCTGTTATCCTAGGGAGGAAGGCTCTGACCCAGCTTTCTCCTCCTTGACTTTTGCTTTAAGTCTATGAAGAATAATGTCAGTTAAGCAGTGTCTGTTGTGGCAGGATGTGTTGTTAGGTGAAAGGATCTATTTGGAGTGGATTGATGATGTGTTCATGGCAGGGATACCACAGAGCTTGTCAGCTGGGCATAAATACCAGTGAGCTCTTGATCCATTGCCTCTATATGCAGCAATCAGATGTGCCAAACTCAAAGAATATCCCTCTAAAATCTGCATTACTGAAATAGGACATTAATTTTTTTAAAGTTGTTGCTCTCATCTGTATCTCTTGTGTTTCCTTTCTATTTAATGCAGTTTCCTACATTCTCCCTAAGTACTATTCCCTTCAAAACAATGTTTTTTGACTGGTTTCCTTTCTTGCAACTCCTCAGATCTTTCACTTCCAGGAAAAGAAAGCATCAGTCATGGACTTTCATACTGAAGGTTTCTAGTCAAGTAAAGGCCTCTGTGTTTCACTGAACTGTACCCTGGAATTCTAGTCTAAAGTGTGATGGGCAGCAGTTGCTTCTAAGAGGAAGTGAGACTGTAGACAAGACACAGTGATAGGGCAACCATACTGTTGTGGTCTTACAGCATTAAATCTTACAAGCTGATCACAGCTTGTCTGTCAATACTTAGTTGAAATATCCTCAAGGGAAAAAAAATAAGCTATAAAACTAGCTTTGAAATAGTTTTGCATCTGTAACAGCAGTGGATCAATGTCCCAGGACAGTAATAGTCATACTCAAAAATCCTTTAAAAATTGAAAATTAATGCAGAAATACTCTCCCAGTCAGCCACTTATTACTAAAAGCATAAAATATCCTCAGGCATCTTCTGGCTTAAAGTAGCATGTTAAATAATGACAGAATATGAATCTGGACACTAAACAATCATTTGTCAAAAAAATTCTTTTTGCTATCTAAAATTACTATAGCATTTTTTCCTGAATAAACCTGTTCTGTAGCAATGCATTTTACACAGAGCTGAGAGGTTTCTTACCGGAGTTGCTCTACTTTAATAGTGGGTAGATTGATCTTTTACTTCCATTGCACATATTGGTTTGTGATGCTGTTGGATTGTTTAGAAACAAAAATAAATTATGTTCTTTTAAGAGATCATTTGAAATCCAATACTTCTCCCTATGCACTTCTGTTGTAAGCTTTATCTTTTGATTTGGCTGGATAAATTTTTAATTTTCTCTTATAGAAATATTTCAGTGTTGCTATAGACTTAATATGCATTTATTCTCCTTGTATAAAGTTAATTTCTTTCACTCACCTTCTCTTCTACCTTTGTAGTTGTATGCATCAGACACTTTAATTAATCTCATTTCTTAGTGCAGCTTTGTCATGGATGATATGAATACATTTTCTTGGTCAATAAAATACCAAACCACATATATGACTTCTTTCTGAAAGCAAAATACAAAATAAAGTCTGACTGTTTCAGATTTCAGCAAGATTGACAAAGAACTAAGGTAAAGAGGAATGCTGTAGATAATAAGAGTTTGATGGACTGATATAGAAATAAATGGTCTGGGGGACTTCGGAGCACTCAGGGTCTTTCCAGGTAGCATGCTTGTAATTTAGAGACATGGGATACAAATGGAGTTACCAGCTCTATCTTGTCAGGAGCACATGCTCTGGATGTTAAGGATGGGGAGCTCAGAGGAAAGATTTAACAGCTGAATCTTACTATGTTCACTGTAATAATCTGGTCTTTTAATGGACAAAACAAAGGTGCCTTTTCTGCCTCCTCCCTACTATAATTTCAGGTTCTCCAATGACCTTTGTTTGTGTTGTCATTCTTGGAAAAGAGAGCCTGAACAATTTTATCTGGCAAATGTCATTTAACAAATAAGATGAACAGTCCAGTTGAAAGCGATTTGTTTTAGTGCACAGTTATAAAGGTAACAACAGTGAAACACTTGTGTTTTGGAATTGTTATTTGTACCAGAGTTTTGACATATTTTTTTCAAGAGCTCCACCTCCTCCATCAGAAGCATTTCTCAGATGAGTTAGATTTGAATGATAAATTGTCTGAAGGTTTATGACTGTATAACTTCCTTACCTTGGTGATCATAATGAGCCCAAATCTTGTCATCTTTAAAACAGAAGATCCATCTCTTCATTCAAGTCTGCCTTTAATATCAGAGTATGGACACAAGGCATTTGTCAGAAAGACAGATGACCAAAGGAAATTGCAGATTTAAAAAAAGTTAAAAGTATAATGAGGGAGGATGTAGATTGTCTTTCTCGACAGGAATTACATGTTCTCGTTTGGAAGAACTGTAAATCACTAAATGAACAAATGTAACTTTCTTATGGAGATAACCCTTACACAGCAAAAATCCCAGTCATTATGAACCACTACACAGAAATGAACAGTTCCTGCATTTGACCTTTCCATCAGAGGTTATCAAGAGGTCTTCAGTCTCCCTTATTGTATTTCCCCCATTCAAATGCCCTTTTGAGCTGCTGTCTTTAAATTTAGAACATTCATTAAGCATGGACTGTTGACTGCAAAATAAGAGAAACATGACATTTGACATTTTTATTGTAGGTCATTAAAGGTCATTTCTCCATCACTGTGTCATATGAGGCAGGAAGTAGTCACAAGTATGAAGTCCTCAGCCTGAAATCATAAGCTCATTTATTATCACTAAATAATTTTAATAGACTGAGCAACTGCGTCACTGATAATCACATTGTCTACCTGATATCATAGACAATTGCAAAATAATCAAACAATGTATGACAGGTATTTATTAATCACACAGATAAAATTTGCCATTGTGTATCAAACACAATGTAGATATGCTGTTTAGGTGATCTGTGTTCTAGGTATATTACAGAGTGATATTTGGGTGGATCAGAGTGAATGGTGATTTTTAATACTTGCAACTGGATATCTAATTCTTCACTGAGGGCATGCCCCCTGGCCATAAACATATTATTTATATAGTTTTGCTGTGAACGTGCCATCTTTTCAAAATTTCCCTGATTTCCCTGATTTCTTATGAGATAAGAGAAATAATTTGGTTTGTATAAGCATAAGTGCAATATTAGTAATAATGTAATGTATATGATGTTATTTAACAGTAAGATCCAATACATTTTCAAAACCCCCCACAGCTCTGATGCTGTAATCTTGCTCTTACATTTATTTTCATTTCAACATTCATTTTATGTAAACATACTGTCAGCCTGGTGGAATCATGTCTTAGGGGATTTACAGTTTGGATAGCTATAAAAGAAAGTTCTGTCTTTGCCTTCTTTTAGTCAAAGTGTCGCACTGAGAAAGGTGTGATCCACTGCTATGCTGAGCGGAGAGATGCTCTGACAGACCTCCCTTCCACCCCTCAAGCCAGGACTTGTATGAGTGACTTCATCTGTGAGGAGATGGGAGAAGTTATGGGGAAAAGGAATAGTGAGATGAGGTGACAAAGAAGACTTGTCTCAGGTTGGGCAACTGTTGTCCAAATTCTCAGTTCCAGGAGGGAACGCTGAACTAATCACAGAAGATCTGTGAAAGGGAAATGCAAAATAACAGTGATATTCAAAGAAGCTTGAAATTAGGTGTTAATAAAGTGGTTGTAAAGGAAACATTTTTTACTTTCCATAATTAAAAGGTTTCACTGAAAATTAAAAACAGGTTTACTTTCCATAAACTCTATTTATAGATCTTTAAATTTTATCTGTTAGGCAGTAAATTTCTATTTCGCACCATCTTCACTGTGTAAGGACTTGTGGTATTTCTTTTATGTCTTTCTTTGATTAAGCATCTCCCAATTGATCAGCTAGGTCAGCAGAAGACTTTTTCACCTGCTACCTCAGAAATGTGATAATTTATATATAAATTATTACTTATAAAGTATTATTTATGATAGGTGAGATTCAGAAATTAAGAAAACTTCAGCTGGAGTCTGAATTTTCAACTATCACTTTTGAAATGATAAAGCATGCATAGAAATTACCTTGCGGATAGCTAAAGAGCAGCTGGAGAGATGGAAGGTGGTTTTATTATTATTCTGCCTATGGCAACATTACTGTAGCTGCATCTTTCTAAATCGAACAAATGTTTTATTGTATTTGCTAGTGCCCAAGCCCCACAAAAGGAAGATATAGTAACTGGAGCAGCAGATGGCTAAGCCTGTGTGACTAGCAGTGGTTTTGTGTTATTATTTCTATCAATCAATGATAACTTTTAACTTTGTGCAGTGCTATTTTGGTCATGCCTATTCTTATTGTGCTGCTACATTAGAACTTTCTATGACAGTCTGTCCCATGATTAGTGGCAATTTAAAGGCTATAGCAGTAGAAGGTGAGGTGTGTGCTGTCTGGATTATTACTGAAAATGAGATTCTTCTGTTGTTATGACTGCAAAATAATCACACACACAATTACGTTTTTTAATTTTGGTGGTGGAACTGGCATTGGGTTTGTGGGGAGCACAGGCAGATGTTCTTCCTCCCCTCCTGCTTACTAAATACCGTATGTTATGAATTACCGTACTAAGATTCTCTTTTCTCTGATCCAGAGACATGGAAGTGTCTTCACACTTACCTCTTTCCTCATCTCTTACTCCTCCTCACTTCCCTCTCACTTCTTCATGAATTAGCCTGACCACCCACCCAAAAATAAGGGCTCATATTGAGCTCCATGAAGGCATTGTCCTACTCCCTAGCCAGGCATGGGTGTGATATTTTGAACAATTTGATGTTTGAACTTTTAGAGGGTTTCGATAGACCTGTACTTCTTGAGACACTAATGATCAGCTCCTCACATCAACTCCTCACTAGCTGATGAATAAATCAACAGTTTACACCCTTCTTGGCTCATGTAAATCTAATACTGTGAATCTTAAGTTGCCATATAATAACATAATCATTAAGATGCTGGTGCTTCTGGCATGAATTGCATCCAAATCACCTTCTACTTGTTAACATTTCAGTGTTGATCAGCTGGTTCTGAACATATACTATTAGTAGACCGTGCTATTTGAGTTTTTCTTGCAATGAGATTTGTAAGACCTTTTCCTGAGCTGCAAAGTCTTAAACAATTAAGATGCCCAGGTGTAATGACCTGTTTCATGGAACAAGGTTGACTTCTAAGTAAAACTCCTCTTTGTCCACATCACTATGCTTTTTAGTCTGTTCAAAGTTATTTCTGATGCATTAGAACTAATTTGAGGTGGGTTTTCCTAACACCAGCTGTTGGGTTGTTTATTCCTTGTATGGAAAATAAAGACAGTATCAATAGATTTGACAGTGTCCTGTCACTGAATGTTGATGAATACAGTGATGTAACTCTTCTTCTACTGAAGGCGATGCTAGATAAATCTGCTTCCCTACAAATCCATTCTGTTGTTATTTTCACCAGAAAAAGGGGTGGGTTTTTTTCTGATGTTTATGTATCTGCTTGTTACAGGACATAGAGTTTCTGGGTGCTTGGTAGCATGTCACAGATGGAGGTGAGGTAGTTTGTGCAGTCCCTTCATATAAGATGCCATACTCAGAAGAATACATTGGTTCTCTGTAAATAAGAGCAAGCTCTATTAGTGCTCATATTTATACCAAAACTATCTATTTGACATCTATAACCAGCTTCAAAGAACTAATGATAAATATTTTAAAATTGACATTCAGTACTTGAAAGCTTATGTTTCTGGAGACAAAGTGTTAAAATCTGGTAATACCTTTTGGAAAAATTGCACTGAGTAATGAAAACACAACTTTATTTCTGAACATCCAAGAGTTCTTGACTTATTAAAATATGCAAATCACTCTAGCACTTTGTTTAATTGCTGTTTCCTTAAACCCAACAAATCTTCTTAATTCTTCTCTTCTTTGTCCTTAATTAACACCCATTCCCTATTGGCTAAAGTGTAACCCAGAAGACCTAAGCTTGTGAAATTCCCAACTTATTAAACCTAATTGCTATAATAATTAGCAACCATTGGCAAAATATTCATCACACAGAAAGCACGAAGGCATCTAATTAACCCTCTCAAAATGTTAAGCATTCACTTCTTGATATTTTACCTGGCATTTCATGCCTTCATTTCTGGAGATGTACGGCTGTCCTGATGTCAGCTGGGATAGAGTTAATTCTCTTCCCAGTAGCTGGTAGTGCTGTGTTTTGGATTCAGTGTGAGAATAATGCTGATACAGTGCTGATGTTTTAGTTGTTGCTAAGCAGTGTTTATCCCAAGTTAAGGATTTTCCAGTTTCTCATGCTCTGCCAGCAGGCAGGTGCACAAGACACTGGGAGGGATCACAACCAGGACAGCTGACCTGAACTAGCCAAAGTGATATTCCATACCATAGAATGTCATGCTCGGTGTATAAACTGGGGGGAGTTGGGTGGGGGGGGTCTATTGCTGCTTGGGGCCTGGCTAGGCATCAGTCAGTGGGTGGTGAGCAATTGCATTGTGCATCACTTTTCTTAGGATTTATTTCTCTCTCTTTTTGCTATATTCCCTTTCATCATCATTATAATTATTACTATTAATTATTAGTATTATTTCATTCTATTCTATTTAATTATTAACATGTTCTTATCTCAACCCACAAGTTTTACTTTTTTTTTTTTAATTCTCCACCCCATCCCACTGGGAGTTGGGAGGAGCGTGCAAGCAGCTGTCTGGTGCTTAGTTGCTGTCTCAGGTTAAACCACAACGATGACATGATATGTTATCCTAAGGAGAAAGAGGATAGGAATTTTTCTTAAAAATCTGAATTTGGTAAAACTAAAACTGCAACAGCCAAGCATTGTTTCATTTAAATTTCATTTCTCAGGCCCCAAATAGAATTTCCTGACAAAGGAGAAATGCCAAAGGAGAGACCAGCTCAGTTGTTCAGATATTCTGTAGGACGTGGGAGATGGACAGAGTAGAACACTGAATGGGGGCATCCTGTAACCAATGTGAGAACCATCTTCACAAAGCTACTGCTTAGTCTGAAGTTTTTTTTAATTACTCTATTCTGAAATAAATGACAAGGTAGAATCACATTTTAAAACCGGTATGAAAATGATGAGTTTATCTGATGTGGAGAAGAAGCATTCTGGAAATCTCAGAGATGTTTGTGTGTTAGGAGGAAGAATATTTCCCAGTGGTCTTAGATCTATGGTTTGATACAGTTAAAACAACTGGTATTTGATAGAGTTTCTGCATCTTGTTGCATACTCATACAAAATGGATTTTAATTCCTGTCATGGTTTGAACTTGGCCAGCAGCCAAACACCACACAGCTGGTTGCTCACCCTTCCCCCCTGCCTGGGAAATAGGGGAGGGACAAAAAGGAAAAACTCATAGGCTGAGATAAAAAACAGTTTAGCGATGGTAACAAAACAATAATAGGAAATACAAACGGGTAGTGCACAACGCGATTGCTCACCACCTGTCAACTGATACCCAGCCTGCTCCCAGCTGGAAGAAAGTTCCCACCATCACAGACTGGAAGTGAGAGAGAACCTGCCTCCTTTATATAGTGAGCATAGCTTCACATGATATGGAGTACTCCAGTGGCCAATCCAGGCCTGGCACTCTGGCTGTGCCCCCTCCCAGCTCAAGAAAATTAACTCTAGCCCAGCCAAAACCAGGAGAGTCCCACAATATACTGCGACTTACATTAGATGTTGAAGACATTATACAGGAAAAGTATGATTTCATAGCTTTTGTGTGACAAAATAAGTTCTTTCTTGCATAGACACATTCAAAAGTTTAAAACAATTTCAACCATATATGGTGTTGTATTTACATTTATTTTTCATGTAGCAAAACATACAGTTATTTTATGAGGCAAAACCATCTTTAAAAATTTGTGTACATGAAAATTTGTGTACATGAAAAATATAGAACCAGATACTTTATTTATATTTTAAATGCCAAACTCATAAAATAAAATTGTGATTCTAATGAGATTTTTTTCTAGGTCATTATTCAGTTTTGTCCTCTAACACCCAGTCTCTCATGAAAAACTGTGTCTGTTGTGGACTGAGCACCACTCTCTTCTTGACTGTGTCCTGACAGTCTTGTGGTTTATCACTGTCATGTCACTTGTGTGTTAAGTGTAACACCAATGTTGGCAAGATAGGAGACAGGAAGATATATCAGTGCAAGCGTAGCCCAAACAGCAAGCTTGATATGTAATTGAGAATGCAAACATGAAGAAGTACTGCACTCTGTGGGGTGCTGACACAGAGTAGACTGACTTGGCCTAAAATCAAACCATTTCAAAACAAAGATTTTAATGAGGCTCAGTAAACAAAATATTTTAGGTGGCTTTGACTTGTATCAGAATATTAGACTTCACCTTCCTTAGTGGAAAATAGATTTTTGTTTTTTGACAGAAGGTTTTTAGTTTTCATATTTTTATAAAAATTTGATTTCTTTCTGTGGATAATAACAATAATGAAGAATTTTTTGGTTTTCTGTCTTCATCTCTACTTCTGACAGGGGAAAATAAACACATATATTTGACAACTTGTACTGTTTGTCAGAGAATAACACCAAGGAGAATATCTGGATGGTAGTTGGTTAGTGATATTCTAACTCTGTTTTACAGTCATAAAACACAATAATGTAATGAATTGATTATATCATAAATCACAGAATCATCTAGGTTAGAAAAGACCTTGAAGATCATCTAGTCCAACCATTAAGCTAACACTGACAGTTCCCAACTACACCATATACCTCAGCGCTATGTCAACCAGACTCTTAAACACCTCCAGGGATGGGGACTCCACCACTGCCCTGGGCAGCCCATTCCAATGCCTAACAACCCCTTCTGTAAAGAAATGCTTCCTAATATCTAGTCTAAACCTTCCCCGGTGCAACTTGAGGCCATTACCTCTTGTCCTATCACTCATTAGTTGGTTAAAGAGACTCATCCCCAGCTCTCTGCAACCTCCTTTCAGGTAGTTGTAGAGGGCGATGAGGTCTCCCCTCAGCCTCCTCTTCTCCAGACTAAACAACCCCAGTTCCCTCAGCTGCTCCTCGTATGACATGTGCTCCAGACCCTTCACCAGCTTAGCTGCCCTTCTTTGGACACGCTTGAGTAATTCAATGTCCTTTTTGTAGTGAGGGGCCCAAAACTGAACACAGTAATCGAGGTGCGGCCTCACCAGGGCCGAGTACAGGGGTAAGATCACTTCCCTGTCCCTGCTGGACAATGTCAGCCTGTTTTTTTCTCATTTTTCTTTAAGTGCAAGCAGTTGCTAGCATTTGCTACTGTTACTGAAAATTAAAATTAGAAAATGCATCTATAAATTATATCTATTATATATTTTTATATAATCTAATTATAAAATTTAAAATAACGTCTACTGGATGAAAAAGAAAGAAAGCAAAATATGGGTGAAAATAGCAAAAGCCAAAGGGGAAGGAAGGTCAAACTCACTTATCTGTATTCTTACAGTAATTCCTGTCATAATGTCTGATCTCTTCCCATAAAATAACCACAAGTACAATCTACCAGTGGTCTACCCCTTTTCCCTGTTCCCTAGAGGCATTTTGGACTATAGATAGACTTCTAGTAAGACACAGCTTGCCTGGTAAAGAAAAAGGGCCCTGTTTCATCAGCCTCTGAGATGCATAGAGAAGTGAGAAGAGAATGGCACATGGGAAATTCACTTTTTACAGAACATTACTGTCAAAAAAGAGAATTATAAAATGGATGTTTATTGGAAAAGAGTTGGAACTAAGTAAACTAACATAAAAAATGTTCCAACATATCTTGAAATTAATGACAAATAGAATCATGTGCAGTCCCTAGCCAATTAGTGAGACTATAATTGAAAATTTTGTTGGCTCAGTTTTGCAATTTGGATGGAGTAGTGAGCCTTGCAAAAATTCAGCTCCAGCATAAACTGTTGTTGAAAGCCATGAGAAGGGTCAGGAGAATAATACTGATGGTTACCCACAGAGTTTTAGCTCCACTGCTCAGATTAGTGTGGAGTCCAGAAAATGGGTGTGAAACTCCCATTTGGGAATGTCTCATAGGGCGATAACTGCAATATGGCAGGAGGTTCAAATCACTTCATGGCAGAGGAGAGATAGCTGAATCAAGGTCTCCCATATCTTGAGTGACTATCTTTTTTAATAAATAATTCTGAAATGACTGTCTGTGTCTTGTACCTTTTCTTTGTGGCTGTGCAATAGGAACAATTCAGAAGATCTCAGTTTTTTCCCAGTGCACATGAAAACTAAGCCTGACACATTATGTTCTGGCAAAATGGAATCCCTGTTTTTCACTGAGCCCTACGTTTGCGCTTTAGGTTTATCAAATATAGTCAGACATATATATAGTTTTAGTATATTCCAGTAGTCTCATTATTTAAGACAGAAACCAATTACAGAGACAACTGAAGAAGGGAGCATAAATCAGAGTACCTGAGTGAGACCAAATGGAAAATTAAACAGAATCACTTCCCTGACTAGATCCTTATTTTTAAAACACGCTGAAGAACAAAAACTTGTTTTCTTTTAGATAGGTAGAAAATCAGAATATATATTAAGTAGATCTCATGTTGTTAGAATTTGCTTCACTGCTTTTCTTGAATGTTCTTTTATTCTGGGTTATTCAATCACTGATTTCTACTCTGGTTTCAAGTGAGACACATTTGCAAGAGCTGGAAAATATGCAAGTAAATTTGAAATTTATGCACACACACAAAAATATACAACAAAAATTAAAGATCACAATAAAGCAGTAGAGTTGAGTGGTGAATCTGGATATGAATTCTTGAAATTTTGAGTCCAGCACAGTTGTCTACAGGTGAAAGAAGATAATCTGTATGTTGTTCAAACTGCGTTTCAGCCAAGGAATCGAAGACATCCTGTCATGACTTGCCTATGATACTGTTGCGTACATAGGATGATTGTTTTTTTATTAAAAATCATGAGCCATAAAGGTAATATGTGGGAGGCATTGGCCTGTCAGCCTTGCACAGCCTCTGAACCAACAGCTAGGCTTTGATGAAAAACAGGCCTTGGGAGAAAGATAAGAAACTACTGAGTTGTGCCAAGGTGGCAGGGAAAAACAACGGACGGCTGCAACACTGAACTGTGGAAAAGTACTGAACTGTGAGAAGTTACTGTCGCGTGAGCAGCGCGTGAACAAGGAGTTGATTGGTCTGCACAGCGCGTGTCAGAGTGGTCTGATGTGGATAGGAGAAAAGGTAGATAGCTGACTAATTGCTGATTTGCTAATTATGAAGTAAGAGTTTTGGCAAGAGCATAAGTATGTACTATTGGAAAAATAAACTACTTTGCTTGTTATAAGTCTCATAGACTTGTGCAGGTCCGATATCCTCCCACAACAGTAATACAATTTTTTTCTGTCCTTAAGCCTTAAGAGATAACCTGAGAAGTTTAATTTTAATTTTAAATCATTAATTTAAATCATGGATTTTAATACTAATAGCAAAAGCAGGTTTTAAAACAGATAAATCACGACCTCCTGACAGCCATCAGGGCTGCCATAATGCAAGAACTAATTTGTATGGTGTCATAGCATATAATGTAACAGTCAATTTATAGTGTCTTTATAGACTGTTCTGGGGTGTGTCTCATACTAAGTTTCTTTCACTTTGAACCAGTCAGACATATGTGAAACAGTGATTGGTTCCCTCCCGTCCAGAGAGAAGATCATGGTCACAACACGGCCAAGAGACAGAGTGATGAGGAATGTGGGAACCCAGACAGAGGTCCTGCACGAACAGGCGGCTGTGCAGGTCTCTGTCTGCCGAGAGTGCCTGAGCCTGGCACTTGAACTGGAGGGAGTCAGAGACACTGTTTTTGTGCGGTGTGATCAAGTAAACGATCTGCTCAGGCAGGTGGTTGAACTGAGGGAGAAGGTAGAAAGGTTGAGAACAATCAAAGAGTGTGAAAATGAGATTGACTGGTGGAGCCACGCTCTGAGACAAAGGCAGCAGGTAGAGGCTCTACAAGAAATACATGACTCCCTTCCCTCCTCTCACCAGGCAGAAGGAGGGCATGTGGGGGACAGGGGGGAATGGAGTCAGGTCCTTCCTTGGAAAGGCAAGCGAAAACCTTCTCAGCCCCCTTCACCTTCCCAGTTGTCATCATACAACAGGTATGAGGCTTTGGAACTAGACGAATGAAGATGGAAACGAGGACTCATCTAGTGAGTCATCCACAGCTTGTCCCTCAGCCCCAAGACCTGCGACTTTTTCAATTAGGAAGAAAAGGGGGGTAATTGCAGTAGGTAACTCTGTTCTGAGGGATACGGAGGGGCCCATATGTCAACCAGACCCATACCGTAGGGAGGTCTGTTGCATCCCTGGGGCTCAGGTTAGAGATATTAAAAGGAAGGTCACTGCTCTGGTGCAGCCCTCTGATTACTACCCCTTGTTGGTTATCCAGGCAGGTAATGATGAGGTGGTAGAGGGAAGTCTTAAGTCACTCAAAAAGGACTTCAAGGCACTGGGGTGGCTAACTGAAGCCTTGGGAGCTCAGGTTGTGTTTTCATCAATCCCTCAAGTGGAAGGGAAAACCACTGACAGAGGGTGGAAAACACATCTGATTAACATGTGGCTCAGACTGGTGCCACCATTGGAATTTTGGGTTCTTTGATGGTGGCAAAGTTTATAAGGCACCTGGTCTGCTGGTGACAAATGAGACAGGTGGGATGCAGTTGTCCCAGAGGGGGAAAAGGAATCTGGGGCAGGAGTTAGCAGGGCTAATTGACAGGGCTTTAAACTAGATATGAGGGGGGAGGGGGTATTACTAGGCCTGTTAGGAATAAGCTCAAGGGAAGCATGCCAGGGCTTAAAGGATGGTGGACTGGTGAGGGCTCTCCCTCTGCCACTTCATTTGAGAGAAGGGAAAGATGTTTAGAAACCATGGAAGCACCTGAGAAGGGTCTGGTAGGGAATGGGGCCCACACTTGCAAAAAGGTGTTGGATTCATTAGCTCATCTCAAGTGCATCTATACCAATGCACTCAGTATGAGCAACAAACAGGGGGAGCTTGAAGCCATGATGCAGCACAAGAACTATGACATAGTAGCTATAACAGAAACGTGGTGGGATGCCTCACATGACTGGAGTGCTGCAATCAATGGCTACAAGCTCTTCAGGAGGGATAGACAGGGAAGGAGAGGTGGTGGAGTGGTCCTGTATGTAAGAGAATGCTATGAGAGCCCAGAAATCAAGTATAGTGATAACAGGGTGGAGAGTGTTTGGATTAGGTTAAGAACCAATAAAGCAGATCTTGCTGTGGGAGTCTGCTATAGACCTCCCAACCAAAGCAGTGAGGTGGATGAAGCCTTCTATAAACAGTTGGGACAAATCTTGTGGTCACTTGCCATTGTTCTTGTGGGGGACTTCAACCTCCTGGGTATCTGCTGGGATCACAACACAGTAGAGAGGGAACAATCCAGGAAGTTCCTGTAATGTGTGGAGGATAACTTCCTCACACAGCTGGTGAGTGAGGCGACCAGGGAAGGTGCCCTCCTGGACCTGCTTCTTGTGAACAGGGAAGAGCTGGTGGGGGAAGTGAAGGTTGGAGGCCGTCTAGGGTGCAGAGATCATGAGATGATTGAGTTTTTGATCCTTGGAGAAACAAAGAGAGGGGTTAGTAAAACTGCTACCTTAGACTTCCGGAGGGCTACCTTTGACCTGTTCAAGAGACTGGTTAACAAAATCCCTTGTGAGGCTTCCCTGAAGGATATGGGAGTCCAGGAAGGCTGGACATACTTCAAGAGCAAAGTCTTAAAGGCACAGGAGCAGGCTGTTCCCGCGTGTCAAAAAACAAGCAGGCGGAGAAGGAGTCCGGCCTGGCAAAACAGGGACCTTTGGCTGGATCTCAAGAACAAAAGGAGAATCTATGACCTTTGGAAGAAGGGGCAGGTCTCTCATGAAGACTATAAAGATGTAGTGAAGCTATGCAGGGAGAACAATAGGAGAGCCAAAGCGCCGCTAGAGCTCAACTTGGCTACAGCTGTTAAGGATAATAAAAAATGTTTCTATAAATTCATTAACAGCAAAAGGAGGATTAGAGAAAATCTCCCTCATTTATTACATGCAGAGGGAAACAGTAACAAAGCATGAGGAAAAGGCTGAGGTGCTCAATGCCTATGTTGCCTCAGTCTATTTTTGGGTTTTTTTTGAGGAGTTTTCTTCTTCCAAAAACGAATGTTCGACTGGATGAAGTTATTCCTTCAACTGACTCCTTTTGATACAGAATTTAAAAAATTGTGAAGATTTTAGAGACCAAACTGAGACTGGAGAGGAGGGAAATGATATCAAATGTCTTTTACTCTGTATTACTCTTAGCTTAAATTCCATAGAGTTTAATCCGAGATATAATGGCATGTTGGTACCTTAGGCTTACTTATTTTGAATTCCCAAACAGTTGTTCAACAAGTCTTCCAGACTTACAGAGCTTCTAAAAGAACTGAATAAAAAGCTTTAGTTGCATAATATTGGATTTACATTCATCATTTTTAACATGTGTTATTGTCTCTTAAGGATTTCGATCTCAATAGATTGTTATGCACTGCTCACATCATGTTATTTCCTCACCCTCCCAGCTTTATGAATTTACACAGACATCCTCAATACTTTCTTTTTTCATCACCTGCTCTCAAAGATCTGTCTTTACATCCGAGTTCCTGTGTGGACATGGAAGATTGGAAGTTGTATGTTTAACAACAGATTCCACTCTGTATCATATCAATGATTTATTATGATTGCTGTATCATTATAAGATTGCATCCTTACTATATATCTTATTTCAATACATCAGTCACTCTGTGACAGAAATTTATTGGGTAATGTGAGATCAACTAGACATTTTCAACTAGATGCTCTTTGATTGTGAGGTAGAATCAGCTAGGATGACACCAGTGGGTCCACTTTGTTTTTGACTCCGAATTCTCAAGGCCCAAGTCTTTGTATCATATCTGGTCCAAAAATGGTCTTACTTTTCCAGATTTATTCACTGCAAACTCTTCCTTCAAAAGAACTATGGTTCTTATACAGTCCATGAGAATAGCTGGAGAGGTTTCATTTGGTAAATTGCCTTTGTAGTTATAACCTTACACTAACTAACAAATCCCTTAAAAATCTGTTTTAAAGAGCATGCCTCAAATTCTGAAATTAACTACCTAAACTGGGTTTGAAAAGATTCAATTTAACAGTCCAAGGGCTCATCTTCATACAATTCCTACACAACAAATGCTGAGCTCCCTTTCTTACCACCTCTTTTACATTACCTTGTCTGGAGATTCTCTGCAGCCAACAAGCTTTTCAAATCACTTTTGAAAAGATTGAACTGCTGAATCATTCTTTAAAGCAAATATTAAAATAATGGTTTATAGGAAAAGCATCAGCTGTAAAATGGAACTGGAAAAAGTGTTTATATGTTTTGTAACAAAAGAATCTTTTGTGAAAAATATTGGAAAAAGAATATTTTGTGTGTATCTGATAAGAAGCATCTTGTTATACACATAAGAATAATGAGACTCTCAGCCAAGTTGGAATAAAAAATAAAAATAACTTCTATTTATGCAGTTACAGCTTATTTGCAGACTTAGCCTAGCAGTAATGGCTAAAAGAAATGTTTATAATGGCTTTAATTTAGTAGATGCAACAGTACCTGCATTTGTCAAGATATCAACACTAAGTACTTTACAGCACACTGTGTTAGGTCTCAAATTTAGGAACCTGTATGTCCAATCAAATTCAGTGATTAGTTAGTATTTAAAA
Source organism: Strix aluco (assembly GCF_031877795.1). Classification (NCBI taxonomy): domain Eukaryota; kingdom Metazoa; phylum Chordata; class Aves; order Strigiformes; family Strigidae; genus Strix; species Strix aluco. Next base: position 52,532,990 of record NC_133935.1, read on the forward strand.
AAATCAGGTAACTGAATAACACAAACATTTATGTCTGATATTTTAATGTAGTAACAAATCTTGGAGACTCCAAGTTAAAAGTTTCAGAAATATATGAAATAATTGGTTTGTAACATTCAGAGTTAAAATACATTAAGGAGTGTCTGTTTTTATGATACATGCCACTTGGAAATGCTACTGCACCAAGAAAAGAAACTAATGCAACAAATCCTAAATACTTTCCATAGTGTAATTTTGTACAACATTTCTGCACTCAAGAGTAAAATAATGTAAGTGTTCACAACTGTACTATTTAAAGGGAAAAAAAAGTTTCATAGACCTCAAGGCTATTGGTAGTTACTTTCAATTTCCCTTTAAATATTGAATACTGTGCTTTCAAGGTGGCCACATTATTTTCTTTATTATCGTACAAGTTAATTACATTTAAGCATCTTTCATTAGGTAAGTAATGATTAATAAAAAATAAAATAAATATTCAGTGTCAATTCATTCTGGGCTACTTACAGAAGAATTTGACATCAATTTAACAATATAAGCCCCAGAAAAATATGATAACCTCCTCTCCCTAATGCAACATTTTCAGGTTAGCTATAAATCTTCCTTATGATTTTCAGAATATTTCTTTTTGTCCTCATCTATTTGAAGGTAAAGTTTTGAGAACACACATCTTCCGACTAGCACAGCCAATTCCCTTTAGAATCTGTACCCATCATTCTGCCAGCTTTGTTCACAGAATCTGGCTTTGCAGAACTCGCTCTAGAATCTCTTTTGAGAAAATATTCTTTTCTCTGGGTAACATTAGTTACCATAGAGCAGCTTTGCAAATGCTTGTCTTGTCCTCTCCAACTAGCAACAAATGTTAAAGTGTAATTTAATAAGAGGATCAATAGGCTGGTTTGGAAAAAAAGATTTGCATTTCACTTAAAAATTATTACAAATAGAGATTTGGTTACTGGTAGTGCAGGAGAGCATGGCAAATAGCTAACTCTTTAGCTGAGTCATTTGAATGGGTGAGATTCAGATCTCTGCTCTGAGTTTGAACAGATCAACGCTTGAATCACTCTTCCCAGCTAACGTTCTGATTTTTGTATGTGGCTACTTAGAAAGTGACAGTCCATTGCATGGTCTGTCAGTAGAAATATACTTTAGTTAGATGCTAGTTTTTTCTATCACGCTTGCCCTCTCTCTTCATCCCAAATGCCACAAAACCGGTTTTGTGATCATTCTGAATCATGTGATTGCTTTCTGTTCCTTGATTATTTAGACATTACCATTGGGATCTAACAGTGGGAATACTATGAAATGTGTCATGGTTGATATATTTGAGTACTGTTATTTATATTTTTTGCTGCTGCAGTGGAATCATTGCCTACAATTTTTCTAGTTGTGCTAAATATGGGTTTGATTTTGCTGAAGCAAGTAGCCTGAACTATTAGAGTTCACTTTATCAGCTTTTCTTCCTTTGGCTTTCCTTGCTTGTGTGCTGAATGTAGGTCTGTTAGGTATCCGATGCTTCTGTGTGGTGCTCAGCTTATGGAAGCCAGGGCTTGAATTTACTGCTTAAACACAAGTGCAGTGTCCTTTGAGATGTCCTGGGTATCATATCAGGGCTTCCAAATGCCTATCCAGAAGAGCACAGGTCTTCCATGGGTCCTTTATGATCTTTATCACCAGTCCCATCTCTTAGATATCTTATAAACACAGATGTCTTTGTGTAGGTAAGTGAAACAAATCCCCAGAGTGGGAATCAAGTCAAGACTAAGACATTTAGATTGAGGTCCCTGTTAATGAGCTAAAGGTCCATTTATAATCAGTGAGAATCTAGTCATTGGACTTTAAACAGTCATTCAGAATACCAGAAAAATACTTCTCTTGGCTGATCAGCTAAATTTCTTTATAGACTCTTTTGACTATATTAATTAGGTCTTCAGAATAAGATCACATTAAACAACTTATGTGTAGACACCTGAATTTAGTTATTTTAACTGATGTTGTATCACACTCTTTCAGATTTATATGCACCATGAACCTAGATGAACCTCCAGCTTACCCTGTGTTAGAGGCTTTCTTTCCAACCTTAAACCATCCATGTAGAAATCACTGTTCCTTACCTTGGACAGCAACATGTGAATGCATAGCAAGTCTGGGAACAACTCACCAGCTCAAAGCCATTGGTACTGTCCTGGTTTAACCAGGATAGGGTTAAGTTTCCCCAGCAGTGGGGGGGGAGCTCTAGCCGGGTTATTCAGATACCATGCGGATGTCACATCCTGGCAGGTCACATTTTTCCTGGCGCGGGAGCGCGGTGCACTCGTGGTTTTGTACATCGTGCTTCAAACTGCTGTATTTGGTAGCTATTTTGCTCTGTTCACTGCTATCACTATTACTGTTATTGTTATTGTTGTTGTTGGTTGTGTTGCTATTGCACTGTTGTATTAAACCTTTCCTTATTTCAGTCTTGGGGCTTTGTATTTCACTCCCTTTGTGGGGGAGGGGCAGCGGCCGCGTGGTCTCAGACCGGGGCAGGGGCTAAACCACCACAGGTACCTTCAGCATTCTGGCAATTACTCTCAATTTTTCTCTTAGTGCCTATAGCCATTTCACCAGCAAGGCTGAAGTGGATTCATATTATGTTCTGCAATGTGGTGAAACTGAGAAGGACCACTAACTAAGAATCAGAACTGTTTTATGGACACCTATTTAGGCTGTGGGATTGATGTTAATGCCTTCAAAAATTACCCTCTGGGTCTGGATGTCCTTGTACATTATCCTGATGTCCCATGCATTTCACATCTCTGTGAGAAACCAGGGGGAAACTGTTCTGTAATAATTGTGCCAAATGTAACTGGACGTACAAGGCTACCATTTTCCAGCTTATGCCACTGTAATCAGTGATCCTGATGCTAAATCAGAAAGTAAAGCACCTAGGCCTAGTTAGCATAGATGCTAGCATCAACCTGTGAACTTTAACCAACTTTTTGCTATAGCCCCAGTAGATGAACCATCTCTCACAAGCAGAATAGTTTTGGTGTGCTCAAGCAAGTAGCTAGCCAAGCTATGCAGACAACCTGCTTGATCATCAAAAAGTGTAAAAGTGTCCAGAAAAAGCAGATTGTAAGCACCAAAAGGACAACATCAAATCAGAAAACAACTGTATGGTTTGAACAGATTAATCACTAGCAAAATATATTTACCTAGTCTTTATAACTAAACAAACTTAAGCCTACTGAGGTGACTGAGATTTTCTGGAAAGACTGAAGAGGCAAGACACACAACCCCACATCAGGACCTGAGACTCAATCTCCAACCTCCCAAGAGCCCAGGGAGTAGAAGAGAGCCTAGAGAAACCTCATGATCCAGCACCTGGAACAGGTGCAGCTTGGCAGGAACCACCACAGTGACCCATCCAGTCTCATTCTGGGACTACCATCTCTCCCAAGGGACAGGGTGGTCATATAAGAAACTATCATGTTAAGCCACCTGACTTCTCTCCCTCACCTCACCATGTCCTGCATGGGACAGGGATATTGTGTGATTAATAAAACTAGATATATCTGTGATTGAAGTGCTTTGATGTCCAAATCTCTTTAGCCTCTTCACTGCCATTTGGTCTTACACGACAACAGGAGGGCAGTATGAAGTCTGTATAAACCTACAACACAAAAGCAAGATATTATCGATTTCTGAATCACTACATTTTAGTCAAAGCCATTCAAGCATTGCTTGGTTTCACAGCATTGTCCCATCTCAAATATCTAATGAAACCAATATATAATGTTTTGCAAGAATTCTCTGTTTTTCTTCAGATTTAATAGTGATAGTCTAGACAGACATAGTTTCTGTACTCTGGAGTCTCATTTAATCAGAAGTCTAGGAAAACAATTTGCATGTTCTCTGTGCTAGTGATGGCCAACACAGTCCTATTGACTTTCATTCTTCTGAATGATAGACAAGAGTCCAACAAGGCAGAGACAGGAGAGACACTTGAGCTCAAACCATTTGCAGGCTCATGACTGAATTTATTTACTGGTAGCTCAGAAGAACTGAAAAAACCTCTGGGATTTGTCTGCAATCTGAACCAGTGTGCAAACCAGCATGTAGACAGTCTAGATTAAAGTAGAAGTTTGAGCAACAAGAGATATACAGTCATTGCGTCCTAATGTGAAAAGAAGATAATGAGTCAGGTTGAAAGGGACTGTGGCAGGGACTATTCTTCTTATATATGATGTTGAGCATGCACTCTCAATCACTTTTACTTTTATTAAATTTGAATTCTGTTATGGTTAGGCTATTCAAAAAAACTGCATGTCTCAAAAAGAGAACCTCATGTTGTGAATGTACCATTTTGCTTTAAAATTAATTATTATTATTATTTTCAATTCCTCTCTATATAAATACACATGTATATATAATGACAAAAAGAGGACTGGCTTCAAAAAATTATATATTCATTAGACTCTGGAATGACAGATAACTGCCTCAGACACAGAAACTACATCTCTGGTCAATTGATGATGATTTAGTCATTTAATAAAAGTGCCAAGATATTTCTTCTCTTTAGGAAAATGTTAGATATTAGCAAATATTTGGTCATGCTTTTTCAGAGTAACTTAAAAAATAAATGTCACTATTTTCTTATTAAAAAAATAAGGTATCAGTTTTATTTTGTATTGTGTTATAGATGTTTGAGTTGAAGAAGTGAAAGAATACATAGATAATAAAATGTATAAAAATAACTCTACTCAGATAATTTAGCTGTATCTTCAAAAGGAAACAGCAATGATATTAAGTATTTTTCCTGTGGATTCAGTGGAAATCTCATCCATATTGTTGAAAAAAAGGAGCAAATCTTGCAAAGGAAACCTGATTACAGTGAATTGTCATTTGGAAGGATCATGAAATCACAGTTTTGGGATTCATCTTTGCTATGGTGAATGAAAGCAACTGAAGATCATATATATCTGTCATCAAGATCTTTCTGTCAGAAACTGGGCACTTTAAAATCTCCTAATACATAAATAGACTGCAACTGGAGCTTGAAAATATTGAAAGCTGGAGTTGTTGAAGTTCACACTGTAAAGAGGTACGATTTGATGTGGACAGGTAACTGATTTCATACTGAGGAGCTTGGGAAAATTGTTCTATTCTTCATTTTTCTGTTATCTCCTGGTTATGCCCCTGAACATTAATTAAACCTTTTGATTGCCCTTAAAATGATCATTTAAAATAAACACTCAAACACTGAAGAGGTTGCCTGGAGAGGTGATAGATGCCCCATCCCTGGAAACATTCAACATTAGGTTGGATGGGGCTCTGAGCAACCTGATCTAGTTGAAGATGTTCCTGCTCATTGCAGGAGGATTGGACTAGATGACCTAGCTGCTCTAGGCTGTCATTTCTGCTTTCACATCTCCTTTAGGTTATTCTGTCCCTCACTTATGATGCCACTTGCAGGAATTGGTGCTCATCCAGCTTTGCAATGAAACAACGGTTCAGGTAGCAGAACTGCATGATGACTACATACAGGACAGAGTTTCAGAAGAACTGAATTAGATTGACTTAAACTGCCATAGTTAAATTTAATCCACTCTTATATTGTCCTTAGAACATTAGCATGATTTACATGTCCAAGGAATAGCTGAAATTATATATACATTTTCACAATTGTAATTTGCAAGCAGGAAATTCTCAAGTTTGTTCTGTGGTTCTCTGACAAGTGCCAGCTGTAGGGAGATTCTTAAGCAAACTGGATAATATCTGCCATAAATAGCCATATCATTCATAACACAAACACTCACAAAACATTTTTAATACTCATCCTCACTGGTGGTTTACCATGGCTCACACATTTCATTTCAGCTGGTGATTCTGAACAGTACATAAAAAAGATAATGGGAACAAAGGAAAGTTTATGAAGTACACACATGTCCAATACATCCAAGAGTATCCACATCCTGTTAGAAAAGCTGTTCAGAAAACTAGTATTCATGTCATGAGAAGATAAGATATTCCTAGCTTTTGGTCTGGTGCCAGAAAACATTGAATTTTGAAACACTTATTTTCTTTCAATATCAAAATATCATTTTAATGTTAACTTTTTACTTCATAGTGATTCTTTCCATTTTCTGAATTTCAATATATTCACATCTCTATCTGGAAAATGTTTAAACAAATTCAGAAAGAAAAATGTTGGTGATGTCAACATTATGTTTTTGGCAAAATTTTATTCAGTGGTTGTGAAATAAGAGGCTCAGAGGATCCTACCAAGCCTATAATTTCCTAGTACAGTGTAAAGTCTCATATCTAGTGCATAAAGTTACAAATCCCTGCCCCCATTATTTCTCTATATCTATTGTCTCATTACAAATATAACTATTAACACTTTTATTTCCCTCAATATTAGAATTTTACACAAAGATACTGATTTTGGCAGTGTTTCTCCTCCAAGCTCTCCACCAATGGTTAATCTACACTTGAGTATCTTGAAGTAGGTTTTGCTCTGGATTCATTCAAATGAAGAATTTTTAAACTTTTGTTTTTATTTTCTCCAGGCCACTTTCCTGTTCTTAATTATGGACAAGATTTGAAGTAGGTTTATAGCTGTTATGCAAAAATCCTTCAATATTGTTAATCTAATTAAATGAATCCATTAGTAAAAATAACATAATATGACTTTAAAGTGCGTTAAAATTTTAATTGAATGAATGAACCTGAAATCCAACCAATTTTTTTTACATGACTTATTTTATACTTGTTTAACTGAATCAGATGAAAAATCTTGAGCTAAGAACATGTCTTTTTCCCAGCCTGCTGTGGAATATCCTGAATCCTACAATGTCAATGGTACTTCTTAGCTCTGTGTCTGCCTAACACTAAAACCAGAAATTTCCATACTAGACATCATTGAAGCACAAGTTAAACCTACTGTAACTTAAAGACATTGCAGGCTTAGGTAAAATGTAGGATAAATTGTTTGACTTGATAGGCCTATGCATCAGACCAATAAGTAAACCCCATGATTCGTAAACAAGGTGGCACATAGTATATGCCACCAGTCTATGAAACCACAAAGATAAGTAACAGCATACCAAACACATGACAGTGATGAAGTAATTTGAATTGTATGCTATAAAAAGACAAGCAATGTTTGAAAAGTTCTGAGTCAACACCATAATCAACGTCAAAGTCCATCAGAAGAGACTCCAGAGTAGATGTCTTATACCATGGGGACCTTTTCTTGGTACACCAAACTGATATCCATCTTGCCCCTTGGCAGTCAGTATATTCATATTCCTCCCTAACTGCAATTGCTTCTGACAGAGGAGACTGGTTTTAAATGTTTGTGTGAGTGGCTTCAACTCTTGCAACAAATAGATTAGGTGAAGATCTTTTAAACGCTCACACTAAAACTTCCAGCTAGTTTCCTTCTTTTTTTTTCCCTTGTCTGGTTCTCATCTTTTTAATCCTTGCTTGTTCACAGCATAGGTTCTAGTAAAACATTGCGGTGCTAAGCACTAAATGGATTTTTTTCCTGATCAGTAGATTTTGTGAATAATGGAAATTAATTACCTGGATAAACATCACATTCTTCTTACACAATGGCAGAAGCACAGGGTTGGGTATTCATTTGGTTGGTATATCTATGCAAGAGAAATGTTATTTTAACAGTATTTTATCTGTAAAGCTCTCCATGAGATCAATTACTTTAATTTGTTCTTCACACCTTATGTTCTTTTTCCTAGGAGCGAAGCAAAATGCATATTCAGGCATGGAGCTAGCATCTCTTCCCCCAAAGTCTACTCCCAAAAGCTCAAGTGATCACTGTGCTTTCAAGAGTGAAATAATTGAACAGCCCAACTTGGGCATTCATTTTTCCTCAAGGCACAACTTGCTAATAGCAAGCTCCTGGGTTTAAATCGCAGTCCTCTGGGAATATTAGCAGCTACATCAAGTTTTTCTTAAAAATGAAAAATAAATCTCTAAGAGGCAGGAGCATAGTGATAGAGATAATGTACAAAATAAAGTCACTACAGTAATGAATGTTGAATGCAATGTTTGGAGTTAATGCAAAAGTTGAAAGTAATTTCTAAACCCGATGGGGTCCAAGTACTGTGAGAAATTAAAGTATGTCACTTAATATCTTCTTTGTTGACTCAGCCAAAAATAAAACAATTTGAACTGTGGCCTGTAGTTCAAGACTGGTGACCAAACTGATGAAAAAGTAGTTAATCTACTGCAAGTGTCTCTGAACATTATCAGAAGTGAAGGATTAAGTTTATTTACAGTCCTGCCATTTGGACACTGACATATGTTATAGAAAAGTGATTTGGACTTCCATGCCATTTAGTAATAATGCCTAAAACTGTCTAAAAGAATTCTTTACTTAATGTATTAGCCTCTTTCACTGCGAAATAATTTTTGGACAGTATTACTATATATAATAACTCAGTACTGTAATGAATATTGTTTAGGAATTTGTGAGTGAAACAATAATAAAATTTTCCTTGTGAAATATTTATCCCAATTATATGAAGCAGCATTTTCCAGATGTATAAATATATCTGTTTTCATATGTATAAAAAATTATTAAGTAGCACACCTAGAATGGATCAGAATAAAGATACTGATCCATTATGAATTTTTATGAGCTTTTATAACACCTGAAGTAATACTACCGAAAAGGTCATCTGAGCCTATTCACAAAGTTTTTTACCCTTATAGAATATTCCATAATTTTTAAAAATACATGTTCTTATATATCTTCTTACTTGTCTTTCAGACCATTAATGTTCACCTGCTTTTTCAGACAAACATTATTGTATATTTATTTTAAAGATGACAAAAATTTAAGTCTAAATAGATATAAACAATCTCAAAAAATCAAAACTTTGTGATAGTGTTGTCTTCACTCTTCCTGATTGGAAAATGGGTGAGATAGTCTTTGTTTCTTATAGACTATACATTCTTATCCTGCCATCTTTATATTAACAAATAACTATGTTTTACAAATGTGTATCAGACAGTAGTTAACATGTTTAAGTGTGTAAAGTTTAGAGATATATTATTCAGGTATGATAGCAGAAGTAGTAAGGGCACAATGGGGAGAATCCTAATATTTTTACATCCAAAATTTTTTTTAATCCAAAATATGTGTTATTCACCTCAAAAGGTCAACTTCAGAAAAAAAAAAGAAAAAAAGTGAAAAAATGAACTCCCAAATGTAGTGGCCAAAATAACAAATCAGAGTGTTCTTCTTTCTTTCTGCAGGGCAGGGGCCATTTATTTTTCCAATAGTACATACTTATGCTCTCGCCAAAGCTCTTACTTCATAATTAGCAAATCAGCAATTAGACAGCTATCAACCTTTTCTCCTGTCAGCATAAGACCACTCTAATGCGCGCTGTGCAGACCAATCACCTTCTTGTTCACGCGCTGCTCACGCAGCGGTAACATCTCACAGTTCAGTACTTTTCCACAGTTCAGTGTTGCAGCTGTCCCTTGTTTTTCCCTGCCACCTTGGCACAACTTGGCAGTTTCTTATCTTTCTCCCAAGGCCTGTTTCTCATCAGCCTTGCTGCTTCTCAGGGGCTGCCCAGACCTGACAGGCCGATGTCGACTTGCCTCTCTTCCACACCCAAATATCATATTTGCAAAGCAGAAATCACTGGGAGTTTGCTATTAAGAGAAAACAAGCAGCCCTGAGGTTGCCTAAATCCAGAATCACCTAAAACCAACACTGACATTGACAGCACTTGTACTCACTGAATCTTCTGTATTGCTCAACTTTCTACTTTCTTGTCCTGAAGGCCGAGTGCTTAATTATAGACACTCACAGATTTAGAAGTAGTGCTTGCTTTCTGTGAGGCTGAAAATGCAAGAGTCAGAGTACTGAGAAAACAAGCAATAAAACCCTGGATGGTGCATAAATCAACTAATTATGAGCAGTGGAAACCAAGGTTCCTTTCCAAGGAATGTATTTCTTGTGGTCGCCATTTTTTCATCATCCAATGATAATCTAAAATATTTACATATTTCCCATAGCAGGATGTGTAAACTTAGTTATTTTCTTCCCAGAATCAGTTTCACTAACTTGCTTTCTGTCTCCTTTGGTCTTAGATTTATGACTACAGAATCTTCTTCCAGAAGATGATATTATGGTGGAAAACAAAACTACTACACTTAGAACTATTTCAATTTCTTCTGTTCATCAGATTATGAAAATTATCCTAACGTCTCAACGTACCACATGAAAAAAGAAGTTTTCTTCTGTCATATTGCTGACCATTATGTAAGTACCATAGGACTGTCCATAAAAACTGAAACCTAAAAGACCAACTTTATCTCTGGATTGTTTTCTTAAAGATTTATGTTCACTTCAGAGATTTGGAGAGTTTGCTTCTTTACTGATAGTTCTGTGAATTGACTGTGAAAAATTTATGCCGGTTTACTTAGCTTATTCCTTAAATTTATTCCTTACTTACATGCAATAACTAGTTGCTACTAGTGACAGATATTCTTTGTTTGTATGTGTAGTATGGAAGTCTCCTAATTAGAAAGCTGCCTACCCAAGCTATTTAAAACATGGTTTCTTTAAAAAAAAAAAAAAAAGTAAAAAAGAAAAACAGCATTCTCTTATAAACAAAGCAGCATAAATATAATGATACCACTTATTAACAGGTCATGTGCTACCTGGTGTGGTTTATTTTATTCACTAGATGAGCACTCTACACAGTGAAAGTAAGAATTTGAGGGCCAATAAACACTGCATTTTCTCAGCATACAAAAACACCTGCGTTCCAGCAGTTTAATCTAATCAACTGTAAAATATTCAGAGTGTTCAACCGACCTAAAATACTCTCATTTCTTACCCATGATATAATGGTCTAATGCCTACGTGTTGGCTTGCAGCATGAAGTATCATTGGGAAAAGATCCAAGACTGTTTAATAAAGCTTTCTTCTCCCTTTTCTACATTATGTGCAAAGTAATCAAATAGTTGTTAGCGGTAAACAATTTTTGTTCTGAATTTATACTTATCACCGGTAAACAGCCTGCGGAGACAATGTGCAGAAAAAACTTGTAAGTGTAAGAAAAAAAAAAAGAAAATATTAATACAAGATTCACAGTAAAACATACACTTTGACAATCAGTTTTCTTACTTTAGAACAAAGAATATTTCCAGAAAGAGGTTCTTGCAGAACGAACTTGAGAACTGTGAAACTGTATGATTGTAGTGTCAGTTCACTTACTATACATTCATCAAAGTGTTGAGAATCTATTATTAGTTCAGTGGTTCAGATATGCCCTGTCAGAGCACCTGGCTACATCTCAGCAATGAGAACACACTTCTACTGGACCAACAGCAAGGTACTCATCAGTGTGTTTATGCGTGCTGGTCACTGACATTAGGAAAAGCATTTCTATATGACTTTTTGGAAGATTTTATTTAAAATTTCCTCATCTTCTTTGTGTTTCTTTATTCTCCCATAGCCATCTGTCTCAGTGATGGCCCATCATCTCTTTTAAACTGTGAGAAATAAAAATAGGCATTTCCCTCGAGAAACAATGATTTACATCCATATTTACAATGTGCCTTCAAAGAAGCCAATATTATATAGAATAGGAGGTACTAGCTGACATTATTCAGTTCTGTATGGCAGAAGTAGACCCCACTCCTGTTAGCAGTGAGGTAGAGGGATGGATGTAGGAATGATAACAATGGAGGAGCCATTTTGAGCTTGTCCCCTGGAGCAGCATGCTGCGGTTGAGGACTCTCCCCTTCGGTCGAGATACTGCCCAAGGAAACTCCTTGAGGTGACTTGGGTCGAGACACTGCCCTCAGAAGGTCCTCGAGGTTGAGAGCCCTCACTTGTTAGGTGAGCGATAGGGTGTTTTGAGTTATCGTTAAACCCTAGAGAGTGGTTCTTTGTTCTGCATTTTGGGTTATCTAAACCCTAAGGAGTTGTTCTTTGTTATGTGTTTTGGGTTGTAGTTAAACCCTGAGAACTTGTTTTGTTCTCCTCTCATAGACATTTGAACCTGTAATTTGTGGAGGACTAGTTAATTGTGTTGACAATAAGTTTTTAATTTTTGGTGATTGTTTTTTTATTCGAGATCCTCTGTAACAATGTCTAGGTGAAAACTGTACTGCGTCCTGAACTACAGAAGTTCATTAACATAATTTACGGTCATTTATGCATTTCCAGTTCAACAGGAGATTATAAAACCACCATCATGGAGCAACTGCTAGATCAGCTAGTCTATATTTTGTTGACATCAGACCTCAAAGCAGTCTTTTACATGTGATACTTTCATTTCTGAAACAGTCTTAAAAGAGCTGATGTTCCAATTTGTTTGTTGCTTTTTTCTTTCTTAACTGCTTATTTGACATTCTTTCTTTGTCACTTGGAAACATCTGTAACTTTAATGGTACACCTTTGAAAACTTTTTTTTCCACACTGTAAATATTTATTTCCTTTTAAACATCTAGCCAAGTTCAGCAGCATTACTACATCAGTGCCAAACTCTAAACCTCTGACAATTATTTCAAGTTGCACAAGGGCTTTGAAATTATGACAGTGGCAAAGTACAGCTTTTGGAGGGTTAGAAGAGGGGTGAAGACAAAACCAAGAAAGAAGAGTGTAGAATGCTAGTCAGCAGAAGATATAAAGAGAAAAGTGAAACCTTTTGACAAGTAAAAACTCCTGAGAGCCACAGAGTGAAAATAAACAAGAAGATTTTTTTAGTATTTCCCTTTGAGCACTGCCCAAAGGGAGTGCTTTGATGCAGAAACAATGTGTAGATATCTAAAGCTACACTGTCCTTATAGGCACTGTAAACAAGGGTGAGTGAGCATCTGTATAACCCAGAATATTAAACTGAATCCTGTAATTATTTTTGCCCAGTTTGGACTAACTACTAAAGTTATTTATTATGGTTACTAAATTATTTGAGTGCTGACTTTGCATTTATATACCTGCTGAGTACTTCCATTACCTTGCTCACTGCCCCCCCTGAGACCAGGGCCTTTTGGGATCATGGAAGATGTAAGACTGCTGAATAAAGGCTGTGCACTCTGTTCGAGGATGGTCTGTCCTGTGCACACTGAGGTGATGGGAGTAGCAGTGGACAGAAAATCAAATCGAAGTAGAGAGGAGTAGAGCAGCTGGGCTGAGTGTGTGGCACATGCCCAGGGCACAGGACTTGCTGGACACTGCCGTACTGGAGGGGTCAGGTCCTGGTTGTGGCTCCAACAGCTGTTTTGGCTGAGTGAAGCTGATCTGAAAACTGTCACCAATGAACACTTGACATGTGGGGTCCCTCCAAAATGGCACATGGTGTCTCTGTGATTAAATTTTCAGAATTTCTTGAAGTCTGTATTGTCTGGATTGTATTCAGATACTGTAAATTCCAGCTAAATGCCTTAAACCATGTGCCCCCATCTGCTTCCATTGTTTTCCCCAAAGCCTCTGTATCTGTGTCTAATATTTAACTTCAGAATCAACTTCTAAATCAAGAGGAAGGATAGCACAATGGTTTTCAGAGGAGGATTAGCGAAAATCTCCCTCCTTTATTGGATGCAGAGGGAAACATGGTAACTAAGGATGAGGAAAAGGCTGAGGTGCTCAACGCCTACTTTGCCTCAGTCTTTAACTGTAGAACTGGCTGTTCCCTGGACACCCAGCCTCATGAGCTGGGAGATGGGGAGGGGAAGCAGAATGAGGTCAGCACAATTAAAGAGGAGGTGGTCAGAGACCTGCTACACCACTTGGATGCACACAAGTCTGTGGGACCGGATGGGTTACACCCAAGGGTGCTGAAAGAGTTGGCAGATGTGCTTGCCAAGCCGCTGTCCATGATTTACCTGAAATCATGGCTAACTGGGGAGGTCTCATTGGACTGGAGGGTGGCAAATGTGACACCCATCTACAAGAGAGGCAGAAAGGAGGATCCAGGAAACTATAGCCCTGTCAGTCTGACCTCGGTGCCAGGGAAGGTCATGGAGCAGGTCATCTCGAGTGCCATTAAAAGTCATATAATGGACAACCAGGGGATCAGGCCTAGTCATCATGGGTTTATGAAAGGCAGGTCCTGCCTGATCTCCTTCTACGACAAAACGACACGACTACTGGACGAGGGAAAAGCTGTGGATATTATCTACCTGGATTTTTGAAAAGCATTTGACACAGTTCCCCATAGAATTCTCATAGAAAAACTGGCTGCCCATGGCCTGGATGAGCGAACGGTCTGCTGGATCAAGCACTGGCTGGATGGACGGTCCCAGAGAGTGGTGGTCAATGGAGCTAAATCCAGCTGGTGGCCGGTCACAAGTGGTGTTCCTCAAGGCTCGGTGTTGGGACCATTTCTGTTCAACATCTTTATTGATGATCTTGATAAGGACATAGAGTGTATCATCAGTAAGTTCGCAGATGACACCAAGTTAAGTGGGAGCGTCAATCTGCATGAAGATAGGGAGGCTCTACAGAGAGACTTGGATAGATTGGACTGGTGGGCCAACGTTAAGGGGATGAGCTTCAACAAGGCCAAGTGCCAGGTCCTGCACTTGGTCCACAACAACCCCATGCATCGCTACAGGCCTGGGGAAGTGTGGCTGGAGGGGTGTCTGGAAGAGAAGGATCTGGGGGTTCTAATTGACAAGCAGCTGAACATGAGCCAGCAGTGTGCCCAGGTGGCTAAGAAAGCCAATGGCATCCTGGTTTGTATTAGAAATAGTGTGACCAGCAGAAGTAGGGAGGTGATAGTTCCCCTGTACTCTGCACTGGTGAGGCCACACCTGGAGTATTGTGTCCAGTTTTGGGCACCTCAATACGAGAGAGATATCGAGGTGCTGGAACAAGTGCAGAGGAGGGCAACGAAGCTGGTGAAGGGCCTGGAGAACAAATCCTATGAGGAGCGATTGAAGGAGCTGGGACTGTTCAGTTTGAGGAAGAGAAGGCTGAGGGGAGACCTCATCACTCTCTACAACTACCTGAAAGGACATTGTGGGAAGGTTGCTGCTGGTCTCTTCTCACAGGTAATTAGTGACAGAACAAGAGGGAATGGCTTTAAATGGCAACAGGGGGGTTTAGACTGGACATTAGGAAAAAAATTTTCACAGAAAGAGTGGTCAGACAGTGGAATAGGCTGCCCAGGGAGGTGGTGGAGTCACCATCCCTGGATGTGTTTAAGGGTCATTTAGATGAGATGTTGGGGGATATGGTGTAGGGGAGAACTTTGTAGAGTAGGGCTGATGGTTGGACTTGGTGATCCCAAGGGTCTTTTCCAACATGAATGATTCTGTGATTCAATGAAGCAGAATCCTGTTGAAATCCCCTGAAGATAAAAAGACCTACTGTGTTGCTTTGGGAGTCCATTTAATCTCTCAGTGCCTTGATATTCCAATCAAAAATGCTACCATCATATTTTTTATCTTACAGTGCTGTCAGTATACTTCGATGCTCTGGTGGTTAGGAGCATAAAAAGATTTAGGAAAAAGTGGACCAATGCAGTGTATATGAATACCTCCAGGATAAAAATTTAAAGCTCTCCTTTTCAAGGTAAGATTGATATGTAAATACCATATACTCTGAATGGCATTCCAAGGAATGAGATTCTCATAGGAAGCATAACAAGGAAAACATCCCCTTAGCAATATATTACTAGCTGTTTTGCAATTCATGACTAGTCAGTTCATTTGCATTTATGTATTTCAATATATAGTAGAGCTAACAATGTTAGACGCATCATACTCAGCAGTTTCTTGGACTGAATAACAGAATTTAAAATAAGGTTTATATTTGCCAGTTAACTTCAGCAGAGAAATATTTTTTATCAGATTTGACTGTAGTTGTACAGAAAACCCATGAAGTTGAAAACCAAACGATCTCAGTCCATATTACTTTAGATGCATTGCTTTTATGCCTCTAATAAGTTGGCCTAATGGCCCTGCATTATATTTATGTGGAAACCAATACAGTCTTTCCATCAAGTTAGGGGGCTTTTTGAACAACTTTTCTGTCATATTTCCTGTTAGTCTATACATACTTGATTTGTATTGATTAGTGTAATGAAATAACATCTATGTGCATCTGATCATTAGTTGGATACTGTTCAGAAAACAACTGTTTTGAAATCAGGCTTTTTCAGATTAATATTTATATCATTAAATATAATCATTATATTCTCAATAGAAAAAACTAGGTCATTTGGTGCAGTTCAGCTTCAGAGTCACATTTTCAGTGGGTTCTTAACATACATTGCTACATGTAAATTATATGAAATCTATAAATAAAGACAATTTTCGAATAAGGACTTGCATTTCCTTTTTTCAGATAATGTTCACGATATTTTTAAAGAAGAGATAACTATTTATGGTATGTTGAAAACTATATACATGATGAGGAAGTGTTTGTTTGTTTGTTTTTTTCCTAAAGACAGTGATTCAAATTATTTAGGCTGACCTTGTAAATACAGTGAAATGAATTTAAATAGTTGTGATGAATATTGAGGGAGTAGGTTCGTAAATGTTCGGCATCCTAGATACAGCCTAACCAGCTTCTATAATAGCTACTCATTTGTAGAGTATTTCTACAAACTTATATAGCTTTGAAGAGGTTTAATTTTTTAACAGAAAATCTTGTACCAAGTTTAATTATATTACATATAAAATTGCCTATAGACTTCTTTCAGAATGAAGTGAGACCCATTTTATTTTGTGGTTGGGTACGTATTACCTATGCTGAATTACAGAGGAAAAACTACTAGAAGACTATGAAGCAGCACAAATACAGTGTGATCTGTGGCTGAAACAGTGAAAACTGATCACTGTCTTATTTAATGAAAGCTCTTAAAACCTTCTGTTTATAAACAAGAGAAATAAAAATGTTGCTGGGATTTACAGGACTCTCCAGTTCTTTGGAGAGTTGGCAAAGACCCAGTCTCATGGTCTTCAGGTCTACTGCTGCTATCTACCTTATGCAACATTTTTTAAGCACCAAATGAATGCTGTCTTCATAGCAGATAAAGATGTTCTGTTTCCTATTTAGAAAACTGTTTCATGATGTTATTGTTCTATAATGTTCTCCTTAGGACTTTCAATCTCTGTTTACTCATTGACAGTTTGCTTTCACCTACTCTTGTGGTACTACTGTCATTTAGTTTAACTAGTTCTTTCCACTGCTTAATGTTTATCTGCCGTATTTATTAAGAAATAGTAAGCCTTTCTTGGTGTTTGTTGAAGAAGCCAAGTACTTTCAGTCCCCTGTTTTGTATACCATACTGTAAAAGTAGTTGTTCTTTTGAATCTCCTTCAATCCATCTCTAGTTTATTTTAAAACAGACTTCAACAAATGGGAAGAAGTGAAATCTAAATCATCCCTGTACTCATATGATCATTACTGTTTTGGGGTCTTTGCACTGTGCTAGTACAGTTACAGAGATCTGAAAGACATGAGAGTCCAACATGCAGAATGTAGACTAAATGATCTAGCCATTTAAGCCAAGAAGAAAGTGCACTTGTCAAATGGTATTCATGTGATTTGAATCCATCTGCAAGAAGAAATAGTGCAGATCAAATATACCTATTCTGATGCAGTCTAATAGGGCTCCCACAGAAGAAAGCCAGGTTATAATCTACCTCATCTCAATTTCCTTATAGCTTTGGAGGTGTGAGGAACAGGAGATGGAAAATATATGGCATACAAGAATATACGTGTTTAAGTAGTACATGCAAATAATATTTTATAAAAAGCTTTGCATAAAACAGAAGCCTATGATTAAATAGACTAAGGGTCTGATTACTAGCCAGTAACTGGGCAATTTTTACACGTCAGACATCTTTTGCACTTCTTAAAGATGAATCACTTAGATTCTGATCAAAAGTTTCCATGCAGAATGTAAAGAAAACAGGCAAATTTAATTGGACTCTACGTCATATGCAAAATGGAATCACATATATATATTTATATATAATTTGTAAAATAAAGAGACTTAAATTTGTCATTTGGGTTTTCAAAAAATTAAGTAATAAATTATAAATTAATATAACTGTAAAACATATAATTTCTTTTGCAAAACTTTCTGAACTTAATAACTGTTCACCAAATATCTTTCAAGGGTGTTTCTATCCACCTTAGTCAAGAAAGATCTGTTAGATCTTTACATGTCTTCACAGCAGTTGCACTGAGAGAGTGTACAATGAATTATCATATCATCTTCAGAGAGGCATACAAGGCCAAGCTGTCAGTTTAGTTAGCTCCCTGTTTTCCCCACGTGATACATTTTCCAGACCCGTCTTGCAAATTGTATTTGTATGTTCATGCAAACATCTCCACTGAAGCTTTCTATATTAAAATACAATTTGATTACTTACATAAATAGAAGCTTTGGCTGGGGTATTTTTCTCCCGTGGAGGGCAGATGACACTGTTGCATTGGGATGCCAGTGGAAATGGTACCTGGCTGAGACCTTGGCTTCTGTGGTCAGCAATACCCTGTTATTGCACTGGGGGGACAGAGGAGTGAGGCAAGTAGAAATGTAGATAAAAAACAGAAAGAGAAAGAGAAGTAATGAAAACAACTTTAGTAGAAGTAGAAGCTAGATGAGAAACTAGGTGGCAGAAACAGTGGCAATCACATAGGTTCAGTTTTACATTCTTCCTTTAAATTAAATATCTCAGTAGGAAACAAACAAACAACTTCCCAAATACCATATGTCCTAAAAGACCTTAGTCATCCTCGTTGACTTAATTTTCTCAGGAAATGATGCATCTCCCAACTGGTTTGTCCACAGCCTGTAATTCCATTTTCTACTCAAGAAAAATGGTTGTACAGACTCAGGAAACTATGTAAACCCCTCTTCAATCTGTTCTAAAGTCTGGTTTGTTTTTGCGCATCTGATACACCTGTAAGCAGTGGTGGTTCAAATACAAGATCTGATTCTATACTGACAGATCAACATAAAAGATTCAGTGACATACATGGGGCAGTTGCCATATTCCTTCCCAAAAGTGAAAAGATTTTTTTTAATGGTATACTAAATTCAGATATGTCAGGGAAGCTTCAGTTTTATGTTGGTAAAACTTCCTCAATTTTTTTAGCAGCTTGCAGCTGTATGAGCTTTTGCTGTGATAAAAAGAATATAAGAAATGTGAAACACGTAGCCATAGACAGCACCTGCTTTTCGCACCCTGTGAAGAATCCAGGCCTCAGAGATGCCCCAAAACCTCAGTGCTCTGAAAGGAAGAGTCAAGACCACATATGTTTGGCAGCTGTGAGTTCTTTTATGAAGTGAATCTCACTGCTGGGGACCCTGTTTTCAAAACATAGGTATCCATACTGAGTGCATGAAGCAGACTTTGTGAATTACCCTTATATATGTTCAACTTGTATGTGTGCTTTCATCAGATTCACTACAACTGACAAGCTTTGAATACTACATGCTAAACCAAACGTGAAAAACTGTCCACTTCAAATTCTGCATGTCCACGTAACAGAAATCCTAAATTAATGTAACATTTTCCTCTATGGAAAAAATACAACAGCTAAAATTAAAATATATACTTGTTGTCTACAAGACTAATAAGAAACAAAATTGCATCATTAGTCACACACACACAATATGAAAATAAATTCCATTTCATGCCAAATTGTCAGGAGGAGTGACAATAATAAACTAAGATCTCTGTTTTGCAGAGAATCTTAAACAGGGTATATAAAAATGAGACTGTGTTTATTAATAGACACATAGACACACTGAACATACACTGAATATATGTATGTGGATATATATATATACACCTGTGTGCGTGTGTATTGGCTATGCACAACACAATGCAAGAAAACATTCATGCATAGCAGATGTGGTCAACTGCAGCTGAAGCATGTACTTCAAACTCTCTGAATTAATTTAGCTCACAAAGGTGTTTGCTACAGAGAGGCTAGAGCTTTTAGTACTTTCTTTAGTAATGAGGTCACAAATACTGCCCTGACAATTTAATGATAGGTTTTTATTGTGGTCTTTGTGGTATGAGCTAGAGTAACTCAGTGGGGTATTTTAACACTATTTTATGGTGTTTATAAAGCTGCAGATCCAGTATTGCAAATTCCACACAAGTTACTTTGCTTTGTATGTTTGACCTACTGGATTTAACAAATGTATTGTTCGTGGACATTCAGTACAGTACACAAAAAACTTAGCATCCGTATGAGGTACCAATAATCACTCTCAAAAGCTTAACTTCAGCTGATGCTGATTTAACACCTAGAGGGACTCTCTGAACATTGTACATCTGCACCAATGGACAGAAGATCAAATTTTATATGACACTGCTGAACCTAACAGTCATAAATGTAAGTCCGCGGTGAACTTGGCTCATATACTGTATGCCTTGAGATTAGACAATCTCTGGAGGCATCACATCAGATATAAACACTTACTACCCTGTTAAAGGGAGACAACAATTTGAAAGCAGAAATCTTCATTAAGGGGGCTTACTGGTGTTTGTCTTTTACTATGAGTGGCACTGGGAAGCAGTGCTGGTTGATCAAGTAGTGCCACATGTGAACTGTCAGGTTAGGAGGTAGACACTGAGAGGCATGAAAAAACAAAAGAAACAGTGTATTTCACTATAACCACTGCTTTTCTTACTTTATAAAAAAAAATTCAAAGTGAATATTCTCATTATAAGAGACATCGACTAGGAATAATTAACTCTATAGTAATATAGTATTAGGTAGTATCTTGTGTTCCTGCAGAGACATTGTTTTACGGCTTACTTCTGTGTATTAATGTCTACACTGTTACTTGGGTTGAACTTTCCAAAGTTCATGCTGTCCACATACAAGATAAGTGCACGTGTCTGGGCCACAAAACCATTTTACAGCAGACAAAAAAGCTGTCACTATGCTCAGCGCCAGAATCCTGAGTGAAGCTCATGTGGAGTCTAACAGATTTTTCTAACAGTAGAGCCTGTAGAGAATATTGCAAACATCTATTTATTTATTTAAGAAATTAAAAATGCTCACTGCCAAGAATTTATTCTTTTTTATTAGAATCTGTAGAGTGTAGATATACAATTGACTACTTTAAGAAAAGTTCTAGATTTTCTTATGCTAAAATGTACATTTTTTCAGTGATTGAGAGATTTTTTCATTTTACAAAATAGTATAAAAAAATTTGCAGGTACAGCAGCTTCTCTAAGCTACTGTAAGTTAACAATTTGTTTCTTGGATTCTATAAGTACCATACATTCTTACTTCTAGCACTGTGGAATAAATAATTCATGTGAGAGACATGAAAATATTAAAACCCATCACTTTTTAGAGGACTGCTTAAATTCCACATATATAGGGTATACATATACTACATGGACAATGCATATGTACTTGCAGATATATATATACAAAACCACATATATATAATAATTATATTCTTTGAGTACAAATTGCTGAAGATTTTTTAGAGAGCATGGAATTTATTTTTTGGTTTGTCTCCATTCAATGTAAGTGAAAAATAAGAATTACCGAAATCTTTCAGATTCACAAGTAGAAAAACATCTGCCTGCTGCTGTCAATAATGCTGTTTAGCACAGTCTTCCTGGACTGGATTCTATAGGTGTTAATGAGCTAATCATTAATTCAGCCCCCCTGAATTACTGTAATCTTGTGATAAGTGAATTCATGTACATAATATTTTCCTCTCAAAAAGAAGCTGCCTACATTATACCTTGTGTCAAAGACTTATTCTGTTAAAACGAGAAGTGGCTCAGTGAAGAAAACGAAAGGTTCATGATTCATTTTAGAGCAATTGTTTTGACTTCTGTTGTGAAAATGCTACTATTCTTATTTTAGATAGATATACTGTCAGGAAGAGCCCGGAGAATTACCACCCTTCCCAGAAATCACTCTTCAGTCTCAGTGCACACTTTTTGATAATTTCTGTTTCAGTAATTGCTGCTTTGACACATTTGTAGGTCACATATAGTCTGCTGAACTTGTGTTATCCAATATTCACATAATCAATATGAATCATTAGCACATACATACAGGATGCATCTAAGGTGTGGTCCTATTGAACTTTTTTTAATTACCAAGATTCCTAAAACTGCCCTTTAATCCTCTCCAGATTTTCAGATAAATAAGATTGCTACTTACATGCAACAACAATGACATTCTAAGCACACCAACATAAAGGTCTTGTAAATCAAATCACAATGTAATTATCCTTTAACGCTCCAGTCACCTTTGTTATTTACGTACACTTTTAAGAAACTGATTGTGTAGTCTAGGACTGCTGTTATTTAAACAAAGAAAGGTTTTCTGAGTATGCAGTTCTTGGATAAGACCTTGCCTCTCTTGCCAAGGAAGCAGCGTGCTAATCTTTTACATCAGAGAGCTGCTTATTCATGGGTGTTTATTTACCCACAAAGGTCTTGAACTTGCTCCTCTGAAGTCAATTGGAGTTTATCCTCTGAATGGAAATAGTGGGTCTGGCAGCTAAACTAATCAGAACTTGCTGTCCCTGCTTTGACATTGAAGTCAAGAATTGGTAGACCTAATTGCAATACACTACGGTAAAAGTCCCTTAAGGACTCCTAGTGTATATTAACTGTGGGCTGCTCTGAACCTCTTGCAGGATTGAGAAATACATTTGAAGCATCATTTGAAAAGCAGCCTTGCAAATATTTCTTGATTCTTTTTAAAATAATGTTTTTCATCAGAACCAAGTTAAAGAAAGTGTCCATTAAGTTATATGGTGATCAGATTACTGAGACCTATCACAAATCCATTGTGTAGGGCATCTACAGGCATATCTGCTGAATACATTGGCAGTATTATTAGAATTGATTCATAATGAATAATTAAGGTTTAAAACTTAAAATGAATTGTTTCTCATTATTTTAAGTGTCCAATCATTATGAATTCATTCAGCATTATTGCAAGAGTTATACGGTTCATGACAAAAAACTAGGCAAAGCTTTGAAGAATGCATTTAATTTGTTATACTATAAAATATTATGGTGGAATAATAAACCTCCTAACAGCCTTAATATACTGCACATCACACTTTAAAAAAAATAGAGAAATCTTTAATGAAATCTAATGCATACATGATTTTAAAGCCTGTTAAATTAATAACAATAGAGCTGATTTCCCTGAATGATGTATGTGGTTGAAACTTTCACAAGAAGTATGCAGATGAAGAAGAATGAGAAAGATACTCTTTCATACACTTACTGAGTGGTGGTCAGGACACAGACCTAAAATATGATCAAGACACTCCTTCGCTTGTTTCAGAATAATTTTTCCTTAGAAATTTGCAGAACAGGATTTTGCTTTTCAGCAACTTCAGTAATGTCCTGTTCTTCCACAGCCCTTACAGCCCTGCTGGTAGTATCTCTTTTTTGTGGGGAGATCACCAGCAGAGTGGAACGTGATGTACGTGGGAAAATGCTCTTTGTTAGCACCACACTATACACCACTGAGAAGCTTGGTTCAGAGAGACTGTACAGCAGCTTTGGTTTAGGACAACACCAGTATGTCTATTTGTTGGTTCATAAATGACTTTATTTAAAAACATGTAACACCTATATACATACCTAGTGAAAAAAAATGTAAAAAACATGTCACAAACTGTTCATAAACAAGAAACTGTTCATAAAAAGGATGTCTCAAACAACTCAAGTGGGATGCCCTGTGGGAGGGAAGTGGAGAAAGCTCTGCGGAGGTGGGGCTGTTTCTCTCCCCGTCCCTCGTGTTGATGCCCAGAGACAGAACTTGACTAACTGTGCAGGTACAAGCCAGAGAAAATGAGAACCTTCTGGAATATCCTACCATGCATGCATAAGAAAGACTATATGAAGGCAACATCCGACGTGTCTTTGTCGACCTGCCACCTACGGATGACGCTGGCTACTCTGTGACTATGAAGCATCCAAGGGTGGTGATTTCCCCTTTTCCTATCCCCTCCTCCTCTCTTTCCTCTTTCTGCTCTCTCTCTCTTTCTTACATATATTCATGTGTATAAGTTTTGTAGGAATTGAATTGCAATCGATTGATTGTTGACAGGTTATTAGGAAAATAGTCTCATCCCCAAAGTGCCTTTATTCGTTCCCTGGATGGTTACCAGTTGATTGTTGCCAAATTGTCTCCATTCACTTACTAAAGTGGTCAGTTAATAAAATCACCAGCACAATTGTTCCTCTGAGTCATTGTGGTGGCTCAGCCTCCCTGTGGCTCTGCTGAGCAGAAATTGGCTCTTCCATCAACATGCAGACTCTCAGGGAATTCAAAAGATTCACCCCCCTCATAACCCACTATGTAGGATGAGACAAAAACTCTTTAGGAAATTCTTAAAGTTTGGAAAATACTGAGAGATATTAAGATATCAGATATAAACTTGGTTAACCAGACCAGCTGCTTTATACTATTAATAGTTAAATGTGATTTGGATTTTCAAGCAGTGGCCAGAGCAAACATTGCCATTCTATTAATGCCAAAAAATATTCTCTTCTTAACTGTCTATTAATGATAAAAATGAAGATAATAAAATATATGAAGTATGGAGTGTTAAGTCTTTAATAGCATCTCATTTGCCTCCTTTTGCTATTTAAAGGAGTGTTTTATAAGAAAAGAAAAACTTATTTGATGTTTTAGGATGATAGTAACTATCATTAGAGATGAAAGATAATGGGAATAGATAAAAAAGCCGGTCAAGATAGACTGAAGATGTGGCTGTAGGTGTTGCTGTGGATGTTGTTGCCACAGAAACAGTTCAGTTCCACTTCCTTAAAGAAAGACTGTTTACAAAGTAAAGAAGAACAGAAAGGTAGAAATAAGTTCTGACATGAAAAAAAATGAAACAGCAGTAAGCCCACATTTACAGTATTATAGGTTTCATTTGGGAAGTAGGTGGTAAAAGTATCTCAGAGTCCTTCTGGTCAACATGGCTGAGATTTTGTTTGACCCTGAGAGCCCTAAATTTACATTTATACTTGTGAGTTAAGCATCTCCATACCCATCAGTGTTACAGAAGATTGAGTTCATCTGGTCCGTGTATTCTAGGGAGCTTTTCAGCTATCACCTACCAGGTATCAATGGTAGGGAAAGTATCCTCCTGGCAGCAGAGGTTGCCTGCTCTTTTCTTATTTTGTTCACCAGTTTTGCTACATTTTCTTCATGACAATTTGATCTATTTCCCATTTCAGAGTCATTTATCAGATTTCCCGGATAGTAATTGGCATTTTCCATATAATAGTTTCATCTTTCCATCTTAAAATTTGCTGAGTTTAAGAACTAATTTATGAAACAAGATGATCTGAATGTTTATTACCTTGAGCAACTCGGAGACTCAGCCTCCATATAATAGTAATGCTGGCTTGCAATATTTATAATAATAGTCCTGGTCCTCTGTGCATCTTTTCTACCTAGCAATTAGACACATTTTTTATCATGAAAACACATACATTTTTAATGTTTGATGTACACTTACATTTAAAAATGGAGCCAAACTTTTTTTGAGTCTATCTATTCGGCATAACTTCTGTATTTCCATTAGCTTCTGTCTTGGATATTTCTTTATAGACACTATTATCATGAAAATTCAAAAGAAATTACTGTTGGAATATGCAGGTCCATAAAATAATATTGCTGTATGTTGAGAACTACTTTATCAGTCTTTAGAAACAAATGATCCTCTCATTTTCTGTTGACAAATAAGACACAAAAATGATTTTTAAAGTACGCTCTAAAAAAGTCCATTTATGATAAATTTTTTTGCTAAGATATGAAGTCATCATTCTTGTTCTGCTTGAATTGGTTTACATTGGCTGCATGAATTGTATGTGCAAGAAAAGGGCAAAAAACTATTTACTAAACATAGTTTCAGCTACAAAAACTGTTTATAATTTTGGAAAAGACCAGGAGGTTTATCAGGATTATATTTTTGAACAATGTAAATATTCTGTGTGATAATTGCTGGGGAGTGGCAAGGCAGAGAACCACCAGGGAAAGTCAGCTGTGAGGTAAGTATTGCTACCAGCTTCGGCAATATGAATGCGATGAAAATGGAGGCAGCTTAAGGCTGGAGGGGACCGACTGAACTAGATAACGGAGAGCAGGGTGGGCTCAAGGGAGATGACTGTGTAGATGACTGAAGCAACAAAAGAAACTCTGGGTTGAAAATAGACATTTCACAAAAAAATTCTTTCCTTCATCTCAGGAACACTTCCTCTGAAAGTTATTTCCTCCCAGATGGAGAGTGCTCTGTAGTCAGTGTCTGAACTCCTGATGACCAAAGCATAGCTTTAAAATAGAAAATATGGTATTTGCTCCTTTTTTTACCTGGTGGATACTTTTTGTCCAAGTGACTGTGTAGACACAGCAGGTTACTGCACCATTTTCATCTATCCTGAAGCCAGTGCACAGATAGCATTCAGGTATCCTGGAGTGGAGGTACAGCTAGAATGGATTATCAGGTGTCCTGGTTTTGACCAGGATGAAGTTAATTTTCATTGGAGAATTTCATACCATGTGATGTCATCGCTCTCGCAGTTTTTGGCTTGGGGGCTGGGACGCGTGCTGTCTGTCTGCTCGTCGAGTCTTGTTGCTGGGGGGTGGGGGGGGGGGGTGGTCTCTGCGCTCAGTAAGCCACTGCTGCATTTTACCCATTTTCTTTTTGGACTCACTATTGTTACTGTTGTTCTCTTGTTATATTTAGTAAATTCTTTCTTTTTATTCAACCTACAAATTCTCTTCTTTTTGTCCCTCCCCTATTTCACCAGAGTGGGGAGGGGGAGGTGAACGGCCAGACACATGGCGTCTGGCTGCCGGCTGAGTTCAAATCTCCACAGTTTTTGGCGCCCAACGTGGGGCACCGAGGTTTTTCTTTTTGTTTGAGATAACAACAAAATTTTAAATGTGGATTGCTTGGCTCCTTAAGATCTTATCACCTCATTTGCAATACGTGTTTCCCATGCTGTTGCTCACCTTCCGTGAGAGCTGGGTTAAGGTTTTGTTTCTGTCATACTGTGTGATGCTGATCTGTGATAGTGTGCAGTCATCAGTCCTGGGGCTATTTACAGTTGTGTTTGAGAAATTTGGGGAGTTCAGATATCTTTGGAATGTTGACATAAACATGGTTGCCGTGCTGTTAGGAGCTAGTGTGTTCCTGCATGTGGTTCAGGTTTTGTTTGTGGTTAAGCTACTATTTATGATTAACCAAGTAACAGAAACTGCAGCCACTACAAGCCCGAGGATGGGTGCTGCAGCTGAACCAGAGAACCAACCCATGACGGTGTCAGTTGCTCCCATACAGAAGAAGAAATATCAAGAAAATCCCCTTGCAGTGTACAGGGTGATGATGAACCAGGCCTATCGCAAGAACAGGAGGAGGAGGCAGAGCCAGTGATAGTCACCCAATCCTTGTCCTTGAGCGAGTTGTGAGACATAAGAAAAGATTACAGCCGCCATCCAGGTGAGCAACTCGTTACCTGGCTGCTCCGGTGCTGGGATAGTGGGGCCAGTAGCGAGGAACTAGAGGGCAGGGAGGCGAGGCAGCTGGGATCCCTGTCTAGGGAAGGGGACATTGACAAAGCCATTGGAAAGGAGACACAAAATCTTAGTCTCTGGAACCAACTTCTGTCAAGTGTGAGGGAGAGGTATCCCTACAAGGATGACTTTACATGTCGATCAAGTAAGTGGACCACTATGGAAAGAGGTATTCAATAATTGAGGGAGCTAGCTGTGCGGGAGGTAGTTTACTATGACCCAGATAATGCACAGCTACCCACAGATCCAGATGAAGTCCGATGCACCCGGCCTATGTGGAGGACTTTTGTACAGAGCACACCCTCATCATATGCCAGTGCATTAACACTAATGGACTGGACAGATGAAGAGGGACCAACAGTGAATGAACTGGCTCGCCAACTACGACAATATGAAGAAAGTGTCTCTTTCCTGATCATAGCAGCTGTGAACAAATTATCTCAAGATGTCCAGCAACTTAAGGAGAACATGTCTTACTCCCCACTTGCATGGACCAGCATCTCGGCTATTAGGAGCAATCGTTCCTCTACTCGAGAGAACGGGTACACACCACGGGGGGAAGCTGTGGCATTGCCTGTGTGACTATGGAGAAGACATGAAGAAATGGAATGGAAAATCTACCTACCTCCTAGAAAAGCGAGTATGTGAACTGGAAGGAAGAACAAGTACAGAATGTGGTCCTTTCAGGAGAAATGCTGCTCTGGTTTCCGGTAATCAAGTGCCCAAACAGAGCAGAAAGGTTGACTTTGCTCATGATACTATGAGAACTTCTGACTTGTATTCACAAGAAGTGAGTGATCAAGATGAGGCTGAAACCCGTGCACACCACACTAACCCATTTGTCGTTAGCGGGTATTATGACCAACATTAGAGGGGCCCCGCCTCCAGCCAGGTGGAGGACAGGAACAATCGAGTTTACTGGACTGTGTGGATTCGATGGCCTGGCACATCTGACCCCCAGCAGTATAAGGCTCTAGTGGACACTGGTGTTCAATGCACCCTAATGCCATCAAATTTTAAAGGAACAGAACCCATTTGTATTTCAGGTGTGACAGAGGGGTCTCAACAGTTGACTGTATTGGAGGCCGAGGTGAGCCTAAGTGGAAAAGAGTGGGAAAAACACCCCATTGTGACTGGCCCAGACACTCCATGTATTCTTGGCATAGATTATCTCAGGAGAGGGTATTTTAAGGACCCAAAAGGATATCGGTGGGCTTTTGGTATAGCTGCCTTGGAAACAGAAGGAATTAAACAGCTGTCTGTTTTGCCTGGTCTATCAGAGGATCCTTCTCTTGTGGGATTGCTGAGGGTTGAAGAAAAATGGGCGCCAACTGCCACTACAACCGTGCACCAATGGCAATACCGCACCAATCGAGACTCTGTAATCCCTATCCATAAACTGATTCATCAACTCAAAACCCAAGGAGTCATCAGCAAGACGCGCTCCCCTTTTAACAGCCCCATATGGCCAGTGTGAAAGTCTAATGGAGAGTAAAGATTGACAGTAGACCATGGTGGCCTGAATGAAGTCACGCCACCTCTGAGTGCTGCTGTGCCAGACATGTTAGAACTTCAATATGAACTAGACTCGAAGGTGGCCAAGTGGTATGCCACGACTGATATTTGCAATGCATTTTTTTCCATCCCTCTGGTGGCAGAATGCAGGTCACAGTTTGCTTTTACCTGGAGGGGTGTCCAATACACCTGGAATCGACTGCCCCAGGGGTGGAAACACAGCCCCACCATTTGCCATGGACTGACCCAGACTGCGCTGGAACAGGGTGAAGCCCTGGAACACTTACAGTACATTGATGACTTCATTATATGGGGTAATACAGCAGAAGAAGTTTTTGAGAAAGGCGAGAAAATAATCATAATCCTTCTGAGAGCTGGTTTTGCCATAAAGCATGGTAAAGTCAAGGGACCTGCACAAGAGACTCAATTTTTAGAAGTAAAATGGCAAGATGGATGCCGTCAGATTCCAATGGAGGTGATTAATAAAATAACAGCTATGTCCCCACCGACTAACAGAAAGGAAACACAAGCTTTCTTAGGTGTTGTGGGTTTCTGGAGACTGCACATTCTAAATTAGAGTCAGATTGTCAGCCCTCTCTACCAAGTGACTTGGAAAAAGAATGTATGGGGCCCAGAGCAGCGACAGGCTTTTGAGCAAATTAAGCAGGAAATAGTTCATGCAGTAGCCCTCAGGCCAGTTCAGACAGGACAAGATGTTAGACATGTGCTCTACACTGCAGCCAGGAAGAATGGCCCTACCTGGAGTCTCTGGTACAGAGCACCAGGGGAGACTCGGGGTCGACCCCTGGGGTTTTGGAGTCAGGGATACTGAGGATCTGAGGTCCGCTATACTCCAATCGAAAAGGAGATGCTGGCAGCATATGAAGGGGTCTGAGCTGCTTCAGAGGTGATCAGGACTGAAGCACAGCTCCTCCTGCCTCCCCGACTGCCAGTGCTGGGCTGGATGCTCAAAGGGAGTGTCCCCTCTACACACCATGCAACCGATGCCACGTGGAGTAAATGGGTCGCATTAATCGCAGAACGGGCTCGAATAGGGAGCCCCACCTATCTGGGAATATTGGAAGTGATTACAAATTGGCCAGAAGGCAAAGATTTTGGAATGGTGCCACAGGAAGAGGTAATGCGTGCTGAAGAGGCCCCACCATGTAATAAACTATTGGATAACAAGAAGCGATATGCCCCATTTACCGATGGGTCCTGTTGCACTGTGGGGAAACATTGAAGGTGGAAAGCAGCTGTATGGAGCCCTACACGATGGATTACTGAAGCTGCTGAAGGAGAAGGTGAATCGAGTCAGTTCTCTGAGGTGAAAGCCATGCAGCTGGCTTTGAATATCGCTGAGTGAGAAAGGTGGCCAGTGCTCTACCTCTATACTGACTCATGGATGGTGGCAAATGCGCTGTGGGTGTGGTTACAGCAGTGGAAATGGAGCAACTGGCAGTGCAAAGGCAAACTCATCTGGGCTGCTGAATTATGGCAAGATATTGCTGCTTGGGTAGAGAATCTTGTTGTGAAAGTATGCCATGTAGATGCTCATGTACTGAAGAGCCAGGCCAGTGAAGAACATCAGAACAACCAACAGGCGGATCAGGCTGCCAAGATTAAGATGTCTCAAGTAGATCTGGACTGGCAACATAAGGCTGAACAATTTATGTCTCTCTGGGCCCATGACTCCTCAGGCCATCAGGGAAGAGATGCAACATATAGATGGGCTCGTGACCGAGGGGTGGACTTAACCATGGATGCTATTGCACAGGTAATCCATGAATGTGAGATGTGCTACGATCAAGCAAGCAAAACGGTTAAAGCCCATTTGCTATGGAGGACAATGGTCAAAATATAAATATGGGGAGGCCTGGCAGATTGGTTATATCATGGTCCCACAAACTCGGCAAGGCAAACACTATGTGTGTACAATGGTGGAAGCAGCCACTGGTTGGTTTTAAACTTATGCCGTGTCCCATGCCACTGCCTGGAAGACCATTTTAGGTCTTGAGGAGAAAGTATTATGATGGCAAGGCATGCCAGAAAGAATGGATTCAGATAATGGGAGACATTTTTGAAACAACCTCATAGACGCCTGGGCCAAAGAACATGGTATCGAGTGGATATATCACATTCCCTACCATGCACCAGCCTCTGGGAAAATTGAGTGATACAATGGGTTGCTAAAAACTACACTGAGAGCAATGGGTGGTGGAACTTTCAAACACTGGGATGTGCATTTAGCAAAAGCCACCTGGTTAGTCAATACCAAAGGATCTGCCAAGCAAGCTGGCCCTGCTCAATCAAACCTCCTACATACTGTAGATGGGGATAAAGCCCCCATAGTGCACATTAAGAATATGCTGGGGAAGACAGTCTGGGTTACTCCTGCATTGGGTAAAGGTAAACCCATGCGTGGGATTACTTTTGCTCAAGGACCTGGGTGCACTTGGTAGGTAATGCAGAAAGATGGAGAGATCTGATGTGTGCCTCAGGGAGATTTGATTTTAGGTGAGAATAGCCAATGAAGCGGACTGTCAAATAACCCTGTTATGGCAATTGGTGCCTTGCAACATCCCCGTGCCACATCCAAAGCCTCCTGCTCCACCGACTGAGCCAACTCCACCTCATTCCTCCAGCCTTAAAGACTGTCATGACAGATGGAACCCGAAGTTATGGACTAAATGAACTCAGCAAACATTATGGAAGGATGGCCCATAGACTAAGGGAATGATATCTGTGAGACCTGGGAAAAAAAGGGGGTGGTGATTCCTTAAGATGTATTTGGAAACCTGAGCATAATGTAAATGGTATGGAAAAAGGGGTGGAGACTGTCCTGGTTTCGACCAGGATGGAGCTAATTTTCATTGGAGTATTTCATACCATGTGATGTCATGCCCAGAGATTTAGGTGGGTGGGCTCTCTCTCTCTTCTTTCTCTCTCTCTTGGTTTTTGGCTTGGGGGCTGGCATGCACGCCATCTGCTTGTTGGGATTGTTGTTGCTGTGGGGGCGGTCACCGCGCTCAGTAAGCCACTGCTGCATTTTACCCATTTTATTTTTGGACTCATTATTGTTATTGTTTTTCTCTTGTTATATTTAGTAAATTCTTTCTTTTTATTCAACCTACAAATTCTCTTCTTTTTGTTTCTCCCCTATTTCATCAGAGGGGGGAGGGGGAGGTGAATGGCCGGCCACGTGGCGTCTGGCTGCCGGCTGAGTTCAAACCTCCACATCAGGGTATGATGAACAGTAGCAGAAATGATTCAGCCCACTAAAATCGATGCCACTGCAAAGAAGTGTTGCACTGAAGATTGAAACTTTCATTATGCTCTTGTCTTCAGTGTATGATGAAAAGTCCCTTATTTCCAACTGTACTGGTAATCTGCTTTGCATGCAGGGATGCTCCTGAGTATCTTTTAGTTCCACATGTTGCGCTATCTCTGAGTGGCTGTTGCGATGGGCTACAATGGATGCTGTCAGGATGGAGGTAGTATGTTAAAGCTGTACTGGGCATATGAAGACAGTCTCAGTAAAGCCCTGGAAGTATTCACCATGTCTATATGCCAGGTTTACTGAGCTGGTTTACCTTAGAGCTGTGCTCACATGGCAGCAGGGCTTCTGTAGCAGAAGTGGACCACATTAGAAAACACAGTGGCAGTAGTTCAGGACTTTTTTCATGCAAATGGATAGACTGGCTTCATAACTTCAGCAGAGAGCTCACATGTTTCAGTGCATACAGAATTGGTCTGTAGAGTTTATGACAACAACTTTGCTGCAGTAAGACAACAGCAGGAACAAGGTAAGCTTAGAAAGACCAGTAAAAGGCTATGATCAGCTGTAATGTTTTAATCTTGGATCAACAGTTTACATTTTTCTTCTACTTGGGAACACTAATCCTATTTTATCATTCTATACAATAGATCACACATCCTACAAACATAAAGTACTTTAAAACCATGTAGAGATGATGATTTAATTCTGGTTTGCAGAAAAGGATACTGCCTTCTCAGCAGCAGTACTTCCAGCAGAGATCCTTTGCAGCACAGGATTATAAAAATACAGCCTTGTTTATTTTGCATAATGGAAGACGATCATAGCACAAGGTGTTATGTCTTCAGGCAGCAGCTGTGTAATCTATATTTACAGTGCTAAACTTCCATATTTATTTTGCTGCTCACCTGCTAAACTTGCCTCCTGCCAGGTACTATATTGAGGATGAAGTTTATTTTCAGAAAGCTGATGTGACCTCTATTTATTTGTTGATAAAATTATGACAACTTTTAACTACTTTTTAAGTCATAAAATCTTACAGCTTCACACCTCTTGAATCTTTTTGTTTAAATACTTTCTTTTCATGTAACTATATGAAGGATAAAAAAATATTATGCTTTGTTTTTTATCCTTCCCCTTTTTTTTTTTTTTCATCTTTATGCCTTCACAGCTTGCTAAATGATGCAGAGATACATTCAAACAGAAAACAATAATTTTTGCACAATTATATGTCAGAAGATTTATCATTGCAGCTAGAGATGATGTGTAACAAGGTCCTGTAGATAATTTAGAATTATTTCAAGGAGGAAGGATTCTCAATGTTGGTTTTTTTTTCCTCCTAGAAATCAGTTTGGTAGGATTCGGTAAACACAGAATTGAAGGGAAACTGATAATGAATGTAACCTTCTGAGAAAAAAATTGTTAGCTCAATAAATGTGATTGTTTCAGATTTTTGCTATTATTCCTTTCAGTTACTTGCCCAGTAGTCATCAGGATTAAGTAAAGAATCTAGAGCCAAATTCAAACCTGCATAGACTCCAGGGTTTTTGTTTTGATCTGAGCAGTCGTATCCACACAGTGAAATATTTAGTTCTGTTGCCACTGCTACAATCAGGCTTGATTGATCATGTCTATTATTCTGAAACTGTTGTCATGGTCAAGTATTTTTTTGAGTTTCTACTATCAAGAGTGTATTTTTTTTAAATGGTAATATTAATGAGTTTAAGAACTGTTAAAGTCTTAATTCCTTAGCTGCTGCTTCTTCAGTTAAAATTTCATACAATATTATTGGTTGTTTGTTTGTCGGGTGGCATTTTGGGTTTTTTTAGTAATGCAGAGGGACACACAGAGCTCTAAAGATCTGGTTAAAATTTCATTCCTTTAGCAAGATATCCAGCCATCCTTGTCCTCAATAGACACACAAGACATCATACAAAGTTGCTGTGAAAAAGGATTATGTTAGGAAACCTATGTTACCAATGGATAAATGTTAGAAAGAAATATATGTTTGTTTTATATATATATGCACTCAATATATATATTTTATTATTGTCTTACAGCTTTGCTTTCCCACTACATATTATTCTAAGATGACGTATTCACTGTCAACTTCAAAGTAAGAATATAATTCAGTATTGCATTATTATCTTTTTGTGACCACAAAAAACAGTGCCAGCTACACAACACCAGCCAATGGCCTATTAAAACAGCTTTGTTGGTTCATATAATTTCTGCTTTCACAAGGCCAGTGGTAATTTTTACTTACATAAAAAGAAAATAAGCAGTAAGTGACATTAATACTCCATGCTCTTTTGCCTTTAGAAAAGCCTGTATCCATCTTCCCAGTTCATTGTCTTGTTCCATCATATTGAAATAATCCCTCCAAACATCTCCTGAACATACAAGGGACTACAGACTAACATCTTGGTTTGTATTGTTGGGAGGAAGAATAAGAGTACTTTAATGGACTGTTTGATGAAAGCGAAATGAGAGGGACTGGACACCTGTTCTGTTCAGTGTTAGAGCTCAAAATGCAGATTTTGTGAATATGCAGCATTCACCTTTCCTAAAAGCTCTTCTAACTGATTTTATGCTTGCTCAGCAAATGGGAGAAATAACATTTCTCTCTCTCTTTTCTGTTTTTGTTACAGTCCCATGAGGTAAAGTGGCTGGCATTATTTAGAGTAGTAGGCCCATTAGGCACAGTAATATGTGGCTAATTTAGAAGGTTGCTGCCCACAGAGGCTGTGATTTCTCACTTCAATACATTTCCCTTCAATGGGAACAATGGTGCCTTGTTTAGTTTCTAATTTGAGAATCTGCTTGACATGTTGTGTCACATACTGCCCTAGATATTCAAGGAATCTTTTGACCTTCAAAAAGCAGATTATTATTCAAAACCTTTCATTGTGTATCTTCAACCCTTTTTTAATGTCTGTGAGTAGGAAGCAAGGAATAGGTGTTTTCTCCATAGCTAGATAAACCCATTAGGATTCTTAATGAACAGCAGTACATAATGAGACTTCCAGATATTTCAGAACTTTAAGACATCAATTAAGTTACATTTCTGAAGCTTTTGGTCACTGATTTAATGCACATACACTTTGTCTTCTTTTATCAGAGTTCAGTTGTGCTGGGGAGAATATTAGTACCGATCTCTTTCACAACTTAAAAAATGCTTAAAGAACATTTATGCTCTTAGGTGTAAAAATGCATGCCTAAATGAACATCATTTTTTTTCTTCAGCTTTACTGCAACACTTTCCCTTGTTCTTTTAAAAACAAACACTGAAGCAATTAAAAAACAACAAACAAACTGAGAATGGCATCTAAACAAATGGACTACACCTAAAGGAATTGCTCTCACTATGTATTTAAAAGCAATACAGGTAAGTAAGATCAAATATTTAAGTGGTAATTAATTCTATGTTTTGCAGCTCTTGAAACTATAATTGCATATTAATAGCTCCAAGTGGCTTTAGAGTTGATGAAAGAAATAATTTATATAATAAAGGGAGCTTCCTTCTGGGATTAATATGCATTATTTTCTTTGGAATCAAATCTAGCATATCATATTAATTTTCTTAGAGTTTGGTCATCAAATTAACCAAATCCTGGGAAAACAATACAACCTAGATTGATAAATTCTTTCTTATAAGTTCTAACAAAGGCACCATCACATAAAAGTGATAAGAAGATAAGCATAGATGTATAAAACACCAAAAATGCTTGTCATTATATTCTGAACTGTTTGGAACAAGCTTCCCATAGATGAATAGATAGATATACCAGTGGGCATCAGAATTATTGAAGAAGAGTATCTGAATAATTTCAGTTCCATGATTGATTGGGTCTTGTATCTAACAACAACAGATCTGTAAAAGACACCTTTTTCTGGTTAGAGCCCTTAAAGTTTCTAATTTCCAGACAGCTCTTTGCAACATAAAAGGAATGAACTACCACCCCTTTCCTCTTCATCGAGAAGCTGAAATGTCTCTTCTTCCTGGTCAGCTTTTTCCACAAAACTTGTGGGAAGCTGACCATCTATGGCTACCTAATGCAACCTGCAACCACACTGCATCAAATTCAAATTTGACCCAAATTGCAAATGACTCTTGTTTACACAGTTTCAACTTCAGTTTCAAAATCAAACTTAGTCAAATAAATTTTAGAATATAACATTGAAGAATGGACATTCTTTCTAGTAAGACAAGTAGGAATAATAACTATATTATATCATATAAAATGATTCAAGAAATAGAAGCTAAAAACAGTGCATAAAAAATGGTGTTACAGTTATTGCTAAAAATGTGAAAAGCAGTCCAGGTCAAGATGGAGAGACCAAGGCTGGACTTAATATCTACTGTTTCTTGGTCTTTTCCAAAGAAATTGAATAAGTTCTACATTGTATCAGAAGGTATTTTTGGTGTGGGTTTTTTTCTGTTTTTTAAAGAAATGGACTTTCAGCAGCAAGTAAATGCTTGGTACAAACTGTGGAATACAAAATTAAATAACTGTGTATGAAATTAAGATAGGTTTCTAGTTTCATTTAATTTTATTTTTAGAAAAGACTGTGGAGAGTGAGGGGATTGGCTAGACATTGTTTTTTAAATCAAGTTAACTTTGTAATTATATTCATTTATTTATTGAATTTTAAAACCATATATTTAAAACTACAGATTATTCTTCAATTTTTGATATTGAGTAAGCTTGAACTAGTCAGTATTACAGTCTGCTTAGCAGGAAAATTGAGTTTGTCCTTGTAAAACAGTCTTAGACTGTTCTGCCAAAATTTCACTAACTTGCTCTAGTACTTTGTTTCTCCAATCAGTTCATTAAAAAAACCTGAACAAATGGAAAAAAATATTTTTTTCATCCCTATTGTTGAAAGAAAAGATGATCATGGTTTATTTACATGCAAAATGTCTTCCAAGCATCAGCCTTTGTGATAGTGAGAAAAAAAATAACCAAAGGTTTTGGAATTTAGGTCAAATCCTCCAAACTGCCCATATTAGAAATTTGCACAAAATGAGACATTTTTATGACCTTGTCTACATTATCAAACTTGATGGTGTCATTGGGGCCAATTTGTAAAGCAAAATAGTTTGTGTTGGATGCCCAGAATCTGCTGTACTTGTGTTTTGGTTTGGCTCTAGCTTGGACTAGCCCTAGCCTGATCCTCTGAGAAGAATGTCCATTAGTGGCAAACTTCCTGAGCTCATCTCCCAATTTAGTTTCATCCAAAATACTATTCACATGCTCCACATTGTGAACCAAAGCACAGTAAATAGTGACAGCTGAAAGATCAACTTCAAAAGTGTAATTCCTGATCTTAAATCTTAGATTTAGGTGCTAACCTGGATGCGTCCTCTGGCAAAACACACATTTCAATCATGTTCTTCTAGCATTAGGTATTGTTACTCTGGTGTTTGGGAAGCTGGGAAGTTGGAAGAGTTTTTTGAAAGGGATCCGCATAGAATTAAAAACAATAGAAAAAACCTTTAGGAGAAAAAGAAAAAACCAAAATCTTATGCAAATGACACCCCCATTTCAATTCAGTGGTCCATCTAGTCCAGTGCAGTATCTCTGACAATGATCAGAACTTGGAAGAGACAACTGAAGGAAGAAGCAATGCACAGGCTGAGCTCACTACTCATCTTCTCAGTGAAGATAAGCGTCTCTCTTGTTTGCCGGTATAACTGTTGCTGTTTTGAATATTTATTCAAAGTGTATTTTCTTCTAAAATCCAATACCTTGGTTTCCACATTAACTTGTAGCAGTAAAAACCTTACATATTTTTCTTAAAAGCACTCTATTACTGATTAAAACAAAATAATTTAAGTTTGGGTTTCAATGTTGTTGAATATGTCTTATCCTTATATAAGAGAATGGCAAATAGGAATGTAATTCTTCTTTGTGCTCCTTTAATTTCTCTTTTATAACTAAACTATTTCTGCACTTGTCTCTTTTATAAGCAAAATCTGGATTTCATGAACATATGCAAACAAGTTTACATGCTATTTGTTCAGATGTAATCTGAGAAGAAATATCTCAGTGAAATGTGAATTTGAAGTGCTGTGTTCCTGCTATCAGAAAGAACAGCAGAACTGTAAGAAACAGTTAAAGGTAAATTTTCCAAAGTCGACTTTAAAACAGGAGATTTATTTTAAACTGAAGGACTTTTTCATGGAACTATCATAACTTGGATTCAAAGAAACAGAATTTTGGACCAAAATAAATAGATTTATATTTTTGAAAGGTACATGATACTCTTTTATTTAAGAGTATCTTGACAAAAATGTAGGACTCCTGGATTTAAGATTTAAAAAGTTAAGTTAAGTAGCTTTCTTGTATTAATCTTTTTCAGGTATGAAAATATTTTGAAATTGAAATGAATAATGGTTTTTAAAAAATAAAGTGATGTAATCCTGTTAATAATTTTCTTTTGATGATAAAGTACATTTACATGCACAAAGAAATCAATAAATGATAAAGAAATTTGTGTTAGTCATTCACAGTGGTAATAGGAAGTAATACCATATGTAATTTAATTAAACTAAATGTTGTTATCTTAATTTATCTAGCTATTGCAATTTAATCACTGTTAAATGGGGATCATCATTTAATTAAAGTGGAGACTAATTAATGGTTTCAGTTGTTGTTTCTATGAAAGATGTTGTTTTTCATGGAAAAAGCACAAAACATTTTATGAGGTAAAGAAATGACTTACCACATTGCCTTAGGAACATATCCTTCCAATTAAAGCATTCACAATACTGTGAAAACATATTATTATGTTAAACAGAGGGTAGAATTGTTCCCTCCATTCCACCCCAGAGACAGAGAGAACTGACAATGTTTGGCATTGAATTTACTCTCTGGGAATCTTCCCACTCCATCTAATTTCACATTTCTTCATGCTCACCAGGTCACACTGTGCAGGTGTTGAGGAAAGGATTAGACTTTGTACACTGCAGGAGTTTTCATCAAGGCCATAAAGGAGAGAGAGAGATATGACACACAATTTTGCTATTGTTCAAGGCTGGAAACCTCCAGGTAAGTTCCTGCTTCCAAAAGAGGAATATCTTCAATCCAAGCATTTTTTCCCAGAAAAAAAAAATGTACTTCACTGGAGTTGAGAAACTATCTGGGTCATTACAGAGCTGGCCCAGATTTTATTAGAAATTTCTCAGGATAGATTATTGGAGGATGGGGACAAAACAGGAGAAGACTAAGATGAAAATTCAGTCTTCATGATTTTCTTCATCATTTTCAGATATGGAAAGTTTCAGACAGTTTTGAAGGAAACTCACGATGAGAGAAAATAAGCAAAAAATTCTCTGTCTGAAGAACACAGTTTAAAAAAATTATACTTTAAAAACCCAAACACACTCAGCAGTATCATGGTGATTTTTTTGTAAAGTGACATTAAAAGCTGATTTGCATAAAAAATGTAAAAATGAGTTCAAGGTACAAAGC
Source organism: Strix aluco (assembly GCF_031877795.1). Taxonomy (NCBI): domain Eukaryota; kingdom Metazoa; phylum Chordata; class Aves; order Strigiformes; family Strigidae; genus Strix; species Strix aluco. The sequence goes on from NC_133935.1 coordinate 52,572,804, forward strand.
AGAGTACTGGGAAAAAAAAACAACAACAACTGAAGATAAGAGAATATTTAGAACTAGTCACTTAACATTTTCTAAACATCCTCGAGGCCTGCATCTGAAAATCGCTGAAGTTTTTTGAAAGGTCTGAAAAACTGCCAGTCTGTTCCTTGTGTACATCAGATGGAATAATAAAGACTTACAAGGAAACAAATTTCGTATCATTCACTGATGAAATTGATACTTACTTGTTGACACCTCCAGCAGTTTGTTGTGAAATCCATTTGTGCTTTTTCCTATCTAATTTTGTGGTTTGTGGGCGCTTTCTTCCTACTATTCAGTTACTTTAAAATTTTATTACAATGATAAGGAATTGAAATTATATAGATTTCCATTGTATAAAATTAGTGTTACAAAGATTATTTTTATTAATGTTTTATTAAATTTTAATTTAATTTAAATAAATGAAATGTTATTAATCTTCTTTATTAAAAAGATCAAATTAATGTACCTGTTTGCTGTTTTGCGGGTAAACTGCCAACTCTTCGAGAGCTGGATTTCCTCATCTTGTGTGACCAGCACCTGTGATATATCAACGAACCTAGAATGTTACACAATTGTACTGTGTTCTATCAAATGTGTGGCCAAACTGAATGCTATAATCAGAAAGATATGAGCTACTCCTCAACATCCAGGCTCTTTAAGGATTTTGTGAACTCTCAGAGTCCTACTGAGGTGGTTATGAGGCATAAAGAGAATGTTTTCCATCATTTTCAGTATGATTGTATTTCCTACCTGCAAGTTTTTTGGACCTTCTTATTTCTGTGAAAGATATGAAGGTACAATGTCACCATCTGAGAAAGTTACATATAGCATCACACACTCTTCTGACTTATCACAGGGCTGACTTTTTTCTTTATTCTAGCTATTTGTAGTACTTAATATGCATACAACCATAATCAGAGAGTATCAAAGGGTGTAATAACAGACACATGCCCCCTCCCCCCACTTGATTATTTTTTCAAAACATAACTTTACATTACTTAGTATATCAGGAAGATTTTCTACTTCATTAAAACTGGTTGATAAAGGGTTATGATTTTCTTGGCCAAGTTTTTCCTTGAACTGAAAAATAAACTATTAGAGGGCTTTCTTCTTCATAAAAGCAGAAAAGAAGATAAATCTGTATATCAACAGAAAGTATTTCAGTCACAATAAAATAACAAAAACATAATTTCAAACCAAACTGATTCTTTTTTAGAAAGTGTCAAAATACTTCACTGACAACTTAAAAAATTAGCTCATTTCTTCTACAGCAGCTATTTTGCTATTGAAACATAAATTGCAAGTAGTTTTGGATCTCCTACAGCTCTGCTTTTGCAAGTTTATTATCTATCTGCTTAAAATACTATAGAGAGTATAGTCCTCATGAATCTGGAAGAGGTATTTATTTATCCAAATTGAATTTTAACTACTTTCACACAAGCCAAATTTCATAATTCCGAGTTGCTCCCCCCACAACCCCCCCTCAAACTAAACATACAACTTCTTTTTCAGCTCTTCCCTGTTATACAGGAGCACTCCAAATCTTCTGAAAAATGAAGAGGATGTGATACAATATGGTTACTGAGGATAACATACTTTCATGGACTGGTAGTCTTTTAAATACAGAGTATTTTACCAGAGACTTTTATAACAAAGGAACATTGAACTTTGACTATATAATTATTTGTATATATGCATACATAGGTATATATATCATTTGTACCCAGTGTAAAGCCAGCATCTTGGTATATTAAGGAAAGCCTAACTGAACACCCCAAGCACATCATACATGTCATTAAAGTAGCATTTTAATAGTCCAACACTAGAGGATCTTTTATTGCAGTGATAAAATTACAATGAAATTAAGAGCTTTCAACACTCGTGTGGTCTAATAGAACTCATGTATAATAGTGGAGTATGTAACCCTTTAATCTGTTAAATTTAACCTGTAAAATCTCCTCTTTTCTTAAATAAAGAGAGGAGAGAACATTGGTGTTAAAAGGAAAATATAATGAAAAAGAGAAAACAGCCAGTAGGAGACAAAAGAATAGCAAGGGCAAGGAATATAGAAAATAGATTGACAAGTACCTGTAAAACTGCTGCCCACACAGTACATTCCAAACTACAAGTCATGTTCTATAGACAAAGCATTTGCAAGAGCTGTTATCAAAAGGACTTAGTCCAAGGCTTTAAAAAGTCATTTTGTCATTTTACGAAAAAAAAAAAAAAAAAGACAAAAAATCATTTGCAAGGAATCACAAGTCAAAGTTATCACAATACACAGAAGTCAAAACTGCAGTGGGGCAGAAGCTACTCAGGAAGTGCAGGGATGAGCATTGCAGAAAGAAATGTTAACATTTAAAGTGAAAAATTAGGGACAAAATGACTCAGACAAGCTAGCTGACAGACCCTATACACATCATGCATGACATCATGTTATATATGTAAATCTAACAATACATGGCAATGTATTAGGAAAAAGAAAATTATTTTACCCTTTTAGACAGCCAGACAAGGCCTTTCTAGAGCCTCATGGCTTTTCTCAGGGTGACTTTACTGAACCACTGCTGAAGAGCTTCTCACAGTGTCTCTCAAGCTCTTGAGCAGCCACTTACTTTAACTTCAGCTTCTTCAACTATTACTGGATGAACAGCCAGCCTCAGCTGATTCGTTTTTAGCCCCTCAGCAGGTGGATGGGTTATGGAAAATATGCAGTAGTATTTAAAATTATACAGCTACTCTTTCAAAATGTTTCAAAAACAGAGTCAGGATGAAAAACATTTTTTTTCCTTGTAATGTTTGGAAAGGGGAAATGTAGATTCCTCTCCTTTAGATCTTTTATGGCTCCCTCAAGAATTCAGCTATTGCAATGATAGCTGCAAATAAAGCTTAGTTATATTCTTACTGTCTGTAACCTCTCAGTCCATCTTGAAATTCTCCCACTACTCCCACTGCATGATGTACCAAAATTCTTTTTACAGCTTCCAGGCTCCGTCATCTGTTTCCTTTTTCCTCTATCCTTGTCAGCTCAATGTTCTTTAGATTGAATTTTCTTTAGATTGAATTTCCAAACCTCTGCAGAGTCATCAGTTCTTGATTATCCTCCCTTGCAGTACTATTGAACATAAGCCTTGAATCCATGTCTTATTAGGAACTATAAAGATTCAAGAAATCACCCAACAGTGTAGCTATACTGTTATGCCAGAGGTTGTACAGCTCACCGAAAGCTTGTCTTTGATCACTGAGCTCTCATAAACCTTATTTATATTGTCTTTCACCTCAGGCTCAAGAAGGGTGGAGTTAAATGCTAATGATGACTGAAACAACAGTAACCATGACCAGAGGCCATTTTTACTGCAAATACAGAGGGATAAGAATTGATTGAGTGGTATCTATTTATCAGCATTTGTGCATGGGAAAAAAGGGACTGAGACAGGAAATTGCAAAATAAACAGAAATCAAGAGATGCTAAACATTGACAATGGGGTCCTGAGAGTAAGTCAAGAGAAATTAAAACTTTCTGTGCAGGGTGCTGGCAGTCTTAGATTGTCAGAGCAGCTGCCTCTTGAAATTTGATGGTACTGATCTGAGAAACAGAAACTTTAGAGGTAGTCTGGGTTGTATTAGAACAGTATCTCGGTCTGTTCAATTTTTCTACTGTAGGAAAAACACAAATTGCAAGGTCCTGAACATTACCTGCTCTGTTTAGTCAAGAGGCAGCAATGCAACATAAAAGAAACTCACTCAGCACATTTAAACAGTATCTTATTCAGGGAATGTAAGCATCTACTCTACCTTAAAATATTACCTCGTGTTTTAGCTGAGCCATTATCATTGATAAGCAGATTTTTAATCAAGGAAATAAGGCATAGTTAATTATGTGCATGGGTTGTGCTTTAAATGACACTTTATTAGCTGTGTTCATCATCTTCCAGACCACAAACCAGGTGTGACATGGCAGTTCTCTTTAACTACTGCTCGCAGAGATTACAGCCAGAACCAGACTTAATCCAATTAGCAAACAGTGTCCTCATGTGAAAAGTGAAAAACTGCTGACAGTTGCAATGACTGTCATTAGTGCTCTTCAGTTAAGAGATTCTCTAATTACAGAGCTTGACATCCTCCAAGGGACCATGATAGCCTGAAGATACACTTAAAAAAAATAGATTATAGGTGTAAACAAGGTCTATTCAAAAAAGTAAACCACCAGTCACTACAATAGAAAATAAAATGTTACAAAGTTTAAAACAACTGTAACTGCAGATGTGGGATGATAAACTGTCTCCTTTAAAATTAGGAAAATTAGTAACATTATTTGATAGAGATCAATTTTTATGAACGATCTAAATTGTAACAAATCAAAGGCAATTTATTTCCATGAAGTTACAAGTGCATTTGCTTTGCTGGCCAGAAATACTTGTTCTCAGTATGGCACATCAGATGCTGTTTTTCCTGGAATAGAGATTTATAGTACAAGATTTAGAATGTCTTTTTTAGGTCTCACAGCTTCTTTAAACTCATGAAAATCTGTGAAATAAGATTGACTACTTTGATCTTTATGGGAAATTCTCCATGCTTAAGCTGCTTCTGAACGTGACCTTTACGAAAAAAGTGTCCACACTGTGTGGCACAGCCTACCATCTGTATTTTGTGCTCAGCAAGCATTCTTTGCAGCTTAAGGTTTGTCCAGGATACTTCATTTTTGCCAGTGTTCTTCCACATTCCATATATCTCATGTTTCATCTTTAGCTGTGACTGTTTCTATCATGAAGAAATCCAGAGTTAAGAGGTATTTCACTGTTTTGATATATTCTACTGTTTCTTCACTGAAAATTTTACATTGGAGTCCTTCTGCCTAGCATATGTCAAACAAATAATGTGTGGGTAACACATAGAACAACCTGAAAAGTAGAGAAAGTTCCAGAAAGAATTTGTTTTTCAAGAAATGTAATGGCCTGTAGCTGGGGAGGAACAGTCCCTCAGCTAAGAACAAGATAACAGAGAAGACTACTGAAGTTCGCTGAGTGTCTTTTTTCTAAGTAAAATAAAAAACATGAGACATATGAGACCAATATCTCCCTGTCCCCTTATGAAGTTTTATCAGACTGATACAGCTGTACTCTTGTTGCTATTGCACAGTGAAAGAGATGAAACAACATTTGAGAAATATAAAACATACTGCAGAGCATGAAGAGAGACCAACAATACAAATGCCCATGTTATCATAAAATGAAATACAAATACCTCTGGGTAGTTAGAAACATGTTAATGAGTCTAAAGTATATATATTTGCCCTTCTTGGAACTCATCAGCATGGTTTAGAAGTTTCATGGGCGTATCCTCAAGTGATCCAGAGAATCACATAGAATTAATACCTAATCAAAATGCAAAATTCATTGATGTGTGATGTAATTAAGCAATGAAGTTTGAATGTGTTCATTAAATTGGAATCAAAAATAAATGAGACTTTAGGGTCAAGGTCCTTCAACAGCTAACTTTACCCAAAAGTTCAATCTGATACAGATGCAATTACTAGTTTAGCAATTTAATGAAATCTCATGCAGTCTAAAAATGTTATGGAAAATGTTATGAAATCAGGTACATGCAACATTCTGGCCAGGATTTCTTCCAAAGGCCTATGAAAGTATGAACATAACAGAGTTCAGTTATGATATCAGTTTGAAAAAACACCAAAAGAGAAGGTGTTGCATAGAGAAAGTATAATTTCCTTGTTAAGGAATGTTGTAATCAGTAGAATGTGTTTTCCATCATGATTTAAACAGGTTTGATGGAATCTTACCTGAGCTTGCTTGAAGTTCCTAATAGTAGTGAAATTTCAGGCTCCAGCTTTGTAACTAATTGTAACTAGGTGTAGGCAGGGTTTATGTTGTTGCAGATAATTACTGGTAAATAGGTAATTAGTATAAATTTATATTTGTTAGTAGCCTTATATATTGGGAAAATAAATGCATTTTTGTGGAGATATGGTGTTAGAAGGTGTTCCATTTAGCTACCTTCTAGTAAGGTATCTTCTAGTAAGGTGAATCAAAGACTTTGAGTAATGAAGTGTCATTTCGGAAACCATTGTGGAGACCGATGTCACTGTCATTGTTAAGAAAAATTGGGCTAATTGTCATTAGAATTATAAAATTGCAGACTGATCTTTTTGGACAGCCTTACTTCCAATGTGAACTAACTCTTTCTGCAAAAATACCAGGACATTGCTGTATGGATGGTTGAAGACAACTCTGTATTTCTCTGTCTGATCTGAACAGATGCTCTGAACGTGAAAAGACTATGAAAATTTGAAGAATATTTAGCTCAGTTTAGCTATTAAACATGTGGATAGGTAAGGCAGTAGTTACAAATCTACTAGAGAAATAGTAATAGGAGGCCTTTATCTCCCTTACACACCTCCATTTGCATTTCATGTGATCTCACATGTCCCTCTATGACTACATGACCCTACATAACTACTTGAGTGTATTAACTCAAAATCAAAGTCATTTTATGTGGCTTCCAGACTAAAAATTACTTGTATTCAGCAGGAAAAAACAGTCATAAAAGGTCTGCCCAAGAATGCACCACATAGGCACATCACAGACTCTTCAAATTACTAGAAAAAAACCCCAACTTTGCTGATAATATATACACTTCATTAACTTAGCACATTTTCATAAACATATATTGGCAGGGTCTGTCTGTGGATGACCAAGGTCTACTTGTAAAACAGCATGGTCATAGCAGGTCATTTCTGAAGTACTGAACAGGGAGGCAGATTGAAAGATTACATTGTGCTTAAATGTTGTATTTGGCTAAGTCCAGATAAGTCCAGACTGCTAAGTTAAAATTGTATAATCAATCTTTCAAGGCAATCAAAGGAACAGGGGAAGGAAGAGGAATTCCTTATAAGCAATTTTCTCTAGTTTGTTTCATTCCTAGCACATAGGCCAGATTTTCAGTGCATTAGCATTACATGGAAATGTCCTCTAGGAAAGAAATCCTTCAGAAGCCTCAGTAAAGATCCCCATTTCTTTTCTTATCTACCCCGTGGCCTCTGCAAACAGGTTTCAGTATTTTATGAATGCCGATCCCAATATTGTCCTAAGCAAATTGCACTGAAATGATTAAGAAAGAATTGTACCTCAGGGCTATGTACAGCTGGTGACATTCACAACAGCTTGCATGGAGCCTAAGGCTGTAGGAGGGACTGGGCTGGCACATACTAATCTCAAAATGTGAAGGCTGTGACACTATTTGTATAAGTTCAACTCTCTGTTAAGTAAATAAGGACCAGTCTACTGTCCATTCTGTCACCTTCCAGGACTCCTTGCTCTGGGGTAAAGAATGGAGAGAAATTAAACTGTATACACCACATGCTTCCTCTTACTTGTGCCTACATCAAATCACTATCCATGAGAGCAGTCGGAACTGAGGTCTTTATTCTCTTTTGTGGCCACATAGGCTCAGTATGTCTAGCCCACACAGACATTTAAAACTGCATAAGGGAAATTAATTAGAACTGATGCTTACAAAAACTCTGCTAGGTACATTTTGAGGTCTTAGGTAGAAGTCCCAAAGTCCAAATTATGAAGTAACCTTCCTGTTAACAGATATAGAATCATAGAATCATGTAATAGCACTATGTTATATGTTTCTGCTGTTGCTGTGTGCTTCTTTGCATGAATTTGTATTTAAATTTTTAAAAAATTTTAAACAATGGTGATATCAAGTTCTTCATTATCAACTGTTCCTTTTCTCTTCACTGTTAGTGCTGTTTCCCATCTTGTTCATCAACTGTAAATTATTTAGGATCTTTCCTGTTTTCCTAATATATACATTTATCACAATGATGTTTCCATTGTCAACTGAGACCAAAAGGCTTTATTGCAGCACAAATATTTCACTGTAAACACAAATAGCAGCAAATGAATATTGTTCAGAATTCTGGGGACTTACTGAGAAAGAAATATTGTGTATCAAAATAAGACAGAAAAAGTAGCTCTGAGTATAGAACAATTTATTAAAACATTCCTTTATTGTTGGAAAACAATTAGTCATGCAATTTGTTTTCAGATCTAATCCATTCATTTACAATGTAACTGTTTTAATGAGAAGAGCAAAGGTTACAGAGGTAAACAGAAAGTCTAGGAGGTCTGGGGACTATTATTACTTAATGTGACTCCTCAGTGATTTAATTTTGAAGATTTCTGCGATTATTTCTCTGACAGCAACCACATCCTTACACACAAACTGCTTTTAGTCTGTGCAGATATTAGGTGCAAATATTATTTCTGATTTAAACTGAAGAGCTAAGGCATCAGTGATGAAGCCAGCCTTTTCTGGAAGATTATCTGTTAAGTGTGGGTATTTTCCTAAAGCAATTAGACTTTCAGAAGCATTGTATCATCAAAATGAATGCTTCAACTCATCTCAATTTCAAGTATGAGGTTTTTTAACCCTACTGTGCATCAGGTCCCATATGATATGAGCCAAAAATAAACACATAGTTACTGCTGGATAGGTTTTAAATCTTACAAAACAAGGGTGCCAGAAGAGAAAGAAGAGTTCCATTACATAAATACATGTTAATCCTGTTTTATTAAAACCTAACTCAGGCTTTGGATTCACAGGACAGCCATCCAACCACTGGGAAAATGGAGCAATCAGAAGTGATCAGCCATTAAACTCTGAGTGGACAAGAATCTCAGTTTCTTGCCCTTCTGCATCCCTTTGTACATGTTTCAAGTGTAGTCACTAAAAGCACAGGGGAAACAATTCTGCTCTTTAAGAGATACTTTTTACGTTGGGAATCTTAATCACATTGACCTACTTGTTATGTTAGTATGGAAAATTAACCACAAAAATACCACTTCCTCTTGTATTAGAGATTTTATTAGTAGGCTTTTATTAACAAAAAAATAACAAAACCGAAAATCTACTCTGGGCTATTTATAGACATATTAAGCCCTCAGCAGAATTGGTATGGGCTTAAATGTCACTTTTCTAGTAAAATGTTTTACTCAGTGTTCTAGCTGGCGGCATCACATGGCAGCTAGGACGCTGTTCTACAAAATCTGGGGAGAGAAAAAAAGGATCACTTAAACTTAGGAGCAGACTTGTGGCAATTTTCTTGCATTCAACATTAATAGTATTTAAAGAATCTTTAAGATTTAGAGCCTTACTTAGGAGCATTTTACAGGACTGAAGCACTAATGACCATGAAATAAAGTTGCTTGTCAGATTAGATTTAAATTAGATGAAGTTTGATTAATATAGATTAATTCTGCTGATTTTGATTTTTCCCTGTTATACGAGGGCTATTAGGGAAATTCTCAGGCATGGAGTTAACATTTTTTATTTTTTAAGTCAAACAGACTTACAAAGCAAAAGAAGTTCTTGTTGTTTTCATAACCCTTATTTAGCAAAACTATGTGATCAAGGGATGTAGAAGGTACATCTTTTTATTGAACAGTAAGTACATCTGACTTGTATGCCATTTGCAAGTACCCTGCAGTACAAGTACAACAGTTTATTTCACAGGCTTAAAAGGAGTGCAATTTATTTTTGTTTGTTACACATTTGCAACTTCCTTAAAGAGTCACATGGGCCTTATGTTATATTATGTTAAAACAGCTAAACTCTTCAAATGTTTTTATGTAGTTAACTGAAGAGAAATATTTTCTTCTGTGTCAATCACCCCTTACTGTCTTACCTAACCAAATTTTCAGTGTACTATTCCCATATTTTCAATTATTTACTCCATCACATTTGATGAAAACTTTCATATAGTATGTTATATTCACAGCTGAAGATTAAAAGATTAGGACAAACTCTCTACAATGGAAGGCTGGGCTAAATAGCTGGTTGATAGAGATGGTGACTATCTCCTTGCACTGTGGTTTCCTCCCTGCTTCTAGATATGTGTTGTAAGCTACCAACTTTTTACCTATTTTATAAGATGTATTTTTGAAATTATTACTTTAGTTTTCTCTCTGTGATCTTTTAAATAAAAAGAAGTGTTTATACAGCTTCTATGTAGCACTTCATCAGGGTACATTAACCAGTAGAAAAGATGTACTCTATTTGTCAAAATTCCTTTTGAAAACCTCATTTGCCTGACTAAAGAAGGATTTAATGATTAATTATGACTGCAAAAGTGCTTTGATTGGTTTCACTTATTATTTGAACAACTCCAGTATTTGTGTGTAAGTTCTTCCGATCTTTTAAGATATCTTCTAAAATGAAATTCAGTTACAAATAAACCATCAAGTCATATTACATTCAGCAATAGTCATTTTCCTTTAACAAGTTTCGAGTCAGTAGTAAAGATTAGCCTACACTGAGATCTCACTGACATTTTTCAATATTACTTTCGAGGTGGAAGTGGTCATTCTTAAAGGAAACTCAGTGGTACTATTGAAACTAGCACAAAAAAAGAAACTTCTTGAAGAACTGCTTAATGGCAAGTGAAATTTGCGCTTACATTTCAGACATTTAATGGAAACGGAATCGTCTCCAAAACCTACAATTCACTTCCAATCAGACACTGCTCTCCAATAATGTAGTAACAATTACCTAAGTGCTCCATCCAGCTATGTGTTTTCCCTGTCTTTAGACACATTGTCAACTCTGTATTTTTCAGCCAAGGATTCAGAACAGCTGTGACACTGGTATAAAGCAGAAGAATCAACAGCAAAAAGCTATTGACACAATGCCTCCCCTATTAAGTAACAACTAATTTTTCTCCTCTCCCTCCCTCCCCAGATTCATTCCTTTCCTTTTTTCTTTAAAAAGCTAATTCTTCTGCAAATCATCTTTCTTTCCCAACATACTAAAAAAAGAATTTCAGAACCTATTGCAAGATTTGTGACTATTTATCCTAGTCTATTTTAAAAAGTTTTAACATTTAACACATTTTTGACATTTCCTCAAGGACATAGAGTCTATCCCACAAAAAAAAAAAAAAAAAAAAAGGGTAGTGAATCACACAAATGTAATGACTGCTTAATTTTTAAGAAATGTGACCATCTTCCATTAAATGCATACAGTTTTCAGTTTCAAGTCAAAAGCATCTGAATCAATATTGCAAAGAACTTCCATTTAAGCCTATAATCAATGCTTGCCAATGCTGAATGAACATCAATTATTAATAATGGATGTGGTTTGGGTTGTTTTATTTATGTCTGCTTTTAGAGTATTATAAAGGATTGCTCCTGCCAAGTGCATCACAGCCCTGAACATAAGAAAAAGTCAAAATTACTGACAAGTAATGTCTACTAGCTACACATAGCCCTGGTTGGGTTCTAAATTTTTACCTAAGCCCCTATGTCTTCTGTTAAATCTGAACATCATAGTCGTTGAACACATGTACCACAAGAGAGAGGGAGTAAGCCTTGCTGCAACATATGAACAGATGACAAAAAGAGATACCAGGATCCTGAGAAAGCTATAAAGCAGCATGGCTTCATTTGCCTCAGTGACTACATCTACATGGAAGGGGAGTGTCTGATTCCTGATTTTGAGCATCTGCATTGCTTTGTTGTGCCATGATATCAGGCACTTTTGGTCTGATCACTTAATACAGCAGCATGGAAAACTTGTACCTAGATCAGCCAGGAGGGGCTAGGTGTTACTATGTAATATCCTAAAAGGAAGCTTTCACATAAGCTTGCCTCCTGTGGTCCAGATCTCACCACACCTGTAAAACTTAGCAGATCTGCACAATAAAACAACAATCAGAATGAAATTAATCTCATTTAGCCATCTATGAGTTAGACATGTGATCTCGGTATGTAATTTAAGCTCCTTTTGCAGACAAAGGGGAGAGAAACACCCAAAGACAATTCAACCCCCTTTTGTTAGTTACCCACATTAACATGGTATAAATTACCCCCACAAAGTTCTACTTTCTCCCTTAATTGAGAAGAGAATTCATAAAATGGGGACTGTAAAAGAACAAGCAAACTTCAAGATTGCTAAAACTGTGAGAAGAATATACTTTGGTGTGAGAAGAATTGAGAATTTGAAACATAAAAGGACAAATAATTTACTGTATTAATATCGAAATAATTTTCAGATATTTTAAAGATGAAAATCAGCCTTAGACTTTTAGTTTTAAAACACAGACTGACCTAGTCTAACTTCCAGTTTTGCCTTCCTGACAGTCTGTCCCAACATCCTGCCTGCAATTTCCCTTCTCCTGTCTGCAATTTCCCTTCTCCTTTTGCCTCCAAATTAGTCTCAAATTCTCATTTCCAACACTGTTGCCATATGCTTGTCCTCTCATCTTTTGACTCCATTCAAATTGATCATCCCTCCATCTCATATTGGTTAGGCACTGGAAAATGAATCAATGCAGGATAGAAAAGATACTTGCCTTCAGTCCAGTGACCAGGTTGTAGATCCAAACCCAGTACACTGTAGAAATGCAATTAGAGAAAAGCTTCAGAAAGTTCATAGAATAGTTTGAGTCGGAAGGGACATAGTGTCACAGAAAGACAGAAGATATATTCCTAACAAAAATATTCTGTTGCAAAATTTTGAGACTTCACTTAAAAACATTTAAAATTAATTGAGGAAAAGTTTACCAAAAAAGTTAATCTAGGCAGAATAGCATTTCAAAACCATTTGAGTTGTTTAGGTTGAAATAGTGAAAGGTCAGCCTAAGCTAGACATCCCAAATCACAAATAATACCATTTAATAACTTCTTTCAATGAACAATATAGTCAGATCTCAAAGCTGGTTATTGAGAATAGATGTCAAATACATTTAATGAAAAAGACAAGCTATGTAATGAAAATGGAGATGTTGAAGAATAACATTCAACAAAACTCATCTTTCCCCATCTGAATGAAATAATTTTGGATTTAATGTAAATAACTCAGTCAGAGGCTGCAGATACTGAATAAATTTCCTGGAATACCTCAACCTCCCAAGAAAAATGAAGTTATCACTACATGACATCATCAGAAAATGTAAGCTAAATATTTCCTTCAGTGGTTTCAGCCAGGGATAATCTCTTCCCATAGAGTATCAGTGCCTTCTCAAGAGAGCAGTGGGGTTGTATTCAGCCACACACTACCCACAGAGGCACACAAATGTCACAAAAGATGGCAGTTGCTTTTAAGATTTTTGCTTATCTCTGTCAGAGAAGCCATGCTTTATAAAAATGGTGATCAGTAAGCCAGGAAGAGAGATGACATAACCAACAACATAAGTGTTTATAAATTTATCATAAACAGGTTCAACAGAGAAGGAGAAGACCCTCACCCAAACACTGTAGTCCCTGATCTGGTGCCTTGATCTCCACTCCTCTTTCAAGGCAGACATCACTCTGCAAACCTGGAGGCTATGCAGAGCCATGCCTTCTCTCCAGGGTCACCAAAGCCCCAAATCGGCTGTAGTCCTTCCCAGTGTAAACAAGTGTACTGTTTTGCTTAATGTGGTAATTCCGGAAAATTTGCCATGATCACATTATTAGAAGTAGCATGGTATGAGCTTTTATATAGACATTTTGTTTACTTATTTATTGAAATAACAGCTGGAGAGCAGAATATTTCTTCCAAGATGACTTATTTTGCACAATTTAATATATCCTCTTATTCTTGATGGGTTTCTATAAACTGTGTCTCAATATGTTCTTCTCAACAGGGATACCAGTGGTATTCTACCTCCAAATGTGAGTTGGATGCTATGTTGCTTTCACTATATGAAAGGCATATAAATTTTTCCACATTAAATGTTTGACATATTGTATTTTACTTCATTCTTTGAATGTCGTTCTGTCTGGACTGACTTCTCATTGCTTCCACTTAAGAATACCTGCAACAGTTCTGTGTTAAGATTGTCCCCTGATCATAAAAGAAAGGATGTTTTATTTCTGTCTTAAGATTTTGAGTTGAAATATCAGATGCTATTGCAGTCCTTAAGGTATGAGTAGATCAATGCAGAAAAATGGTAACAAGTGGGCAGTGAAAAATTCTATGTTCAGATTAACATGAGGAGGTTTTAATTAGCATAACATATGCAAGATTTGCCAGGAGACATCAGCACATAAACTACAGAATTCAGATGAAACTGGGTCACACTGGAATAACAACTCCTCTTTTAGAAGATGTTCTATTCATTTCTGTCTAATTTCTTAACACAGTCTCTAGCTTTAGTGATTATAAAGAAAACTTGAATATATGAAGTAAACACAAACCACTGTAGAGGACAAGAATAAAAAACCAACTAAACCAAGAGGCAAAAAGAAAAGTCAAATAATTTCTTACTCTCTGAGCAAAAGATTTTGACTCCCATTTCCTCTTCTCCCACCTTTGTGACAAGAGTGGCATGATTGTATGGAGTAATGAGTAGTCCCACAGAGACAAGCAATCTAGTCAAGCTCTGCTTAGGAACTAATGTTACAGTCCTTAGTGGACAACAGACATGAGTGCTTTGGCAGTGAAGTTTGTGCACTTGCAGCACAGGCACAGTAGGCCTGCAGCTCAACAAGGCTGTGTGTCCCTTACTGTCTGCTACACCCAACCTTCTATTTGTCTGGCCTGTTAGATGCTATGTCCATAAGAGATTATATGATTTATGTCAATAGAGATAAACTGAGTAGACATTACATTGGCTGAGCTTGCATGTAAGCCAATCTCTGGGAGACTCTAACCCTCTCCCAAACCATGCATACAAACAGTTTGGATGTTAGTGGAGCTTGAGCTGAAGTTTGAAATACAGCCATAACAAAGAGCTCTGCAGAACTGGTTATCACCTATTCGCTACAAAGTGATGGAAATTATGCTTCCTTTATAGTTTGATGTGTGAATTATATGGTTATCTTCTTAACGTCTACCTCTCCTCCCTTGGTGAAGACTTCTGCCTCAAGCATATCTCCCTACTTCAAGGACATTGATTCTTTTTTCAATGTTTTCACCGTATTACACAGATTAGGAATGTTTTTGACCTCAATATATCAGAGATGATCAAAGGCAATGATATATGGGGACCTCCTAGACTATCTACTAAGTACTAAGACACCAAGCTTTACTTGGGTCCCTGTGGATCAAAACTAGGTTTAGGGTGTCCACTTGGTCATATTTTTTAATATTTGTAAATTTACTGTTAGTGAATATATTACATTGGATTATCAGAATTCACAATATGGGTGGGACTATGGTAACGGCAGGTTTTGATTCAGGGATGGGGGCCTCTACTAGCACCTTGGCCGCTTTAAAGAGGGAGAAATTATATTGCATCAGTATTTGTCTTGTAGCTTCAGACTCATATGGTTATTGTGTGACATCAAGTACAATTTAGAAAAAAAGAAAAATCAGAGCATCATGTACCTATATTCAACAGTGACCAAGAAGGCATGAATTAAGGTATTGAAAGGGAATTGTGTTTCACACAACTGGATAAATGCTGTAAAAGAAATGAAGCTGAAGAAGGAGATGTAACAAATTTCTGCTTTTCTTGAAAGCAGAAAGTATTTTTTATTGTTATATTTGAGGATTTTTTATTTTGTTGGGTTTTTTTACATTTTGAATGAAGAAGGAAAACACGAACTATGCTACAAGATTTCCCATTAAACATTTCTTAAAGAGGAAATAGAACTAACTGCAGTTATTATATGCCCAAGATAAGCACAAGAGGAGTACAAAGAGAGAAGTAACAGCTTTATTGAGTAATTCCCAATATTTAAAGGGTAGATTTTAAATAAATTTAAATGTAAGTATCCCCACATCTAAAAAAATGAGTGAAGTTTTAAGTAGTAATAATGGAATGAAACAAAGGAGAGGAAATTAATCTGGTGATCATGATGATGTTATAATTACATGCTTAAACAAGATATGATTAAATACCAGTAGGAGAACTCCATAAGAGGCCAACCTGCTTAAGTTGGAGTGGAACAAGAAGAAAAAATTTTTTTCAAAAAATTTTATTTTTCAAACAATATTATATTTAACAGAGTAAATGTCTGGATCCTTCAAATATTTCATAGTTTAACCCGCGTATCATCTCATAAGAGTTGAGCCTGGTATTTAGCACATAAAAGCATCATTAGAATCTTCACTGTTCAGATCAAACAACTGCTGTTTCTTCTTTTGGAAAAACTGTAAATTGTGAGATGTAAATCATGCATTTTACGCACACTGGGTTTCTGAGAAAAACCTTCTATTAAATCACTTGACCTGATGTGTTATTCCTAATTTACCTGATCCTGAGATGATAATGTCAGAGCTAAGACAGGAAGTTATTCTGTCACTGCAATGTAGTCTGAGCAAAAGATTTAATGCACTTTATTTCTGAATGAGGACGATCCCTGTCACATGTCAGCTCAATGTAGCAAGGTAAAGGCAGAGGAGGAAAGAGGTCCTCCAGAGCTTAAGTGATGTGCAATTGTATTTTTTTAAAATAATGTTTTTTAAAAAATTCATTATAATTTAAAACAAAACAGATGTAACTTACTCTATTAGTTTCAGTTCATTCAGTTAATGGTATCTCATCTACTTACAGAAAAGTAGTCCTGAAAATATTTGAGCTTGATTCTATAGCTAATGATTCTCTGCTGACCTGCTGAGCTGTCAGGGCTCTGCAGCCTGTCAAGTGTCACAAGTCTCAAGTACAAGAACAATCTGAATGAAAATTTCTTGAATGACAATGTTCCATTTTTACATAGAAAATTTCCTTCCAAGTTTCCAATTACTATCCAAACAAACAAAAATAATCAGTCTTACCACATTAATCTGTTGGGAATCCAGAACAAAACCAAAAGTAATTCATTGTGCTTTGATAAATCTGTCATTCTGATATCATAGATAAATGAATTCTAACTTATTTTGGCCAGATTTTTCCCAAATTTCTCCATAATACCGAAGAACCCCTTAACTACTCATATAGAACAACATATTCTATAGAGTCAGGAAAACACCCTTTCTGATTCATTTTGTTCTTGATTCAGTGAAAGATTTAGGATAAGCTCTAGACCACCAGCATGGGACTTTGGTAGAATCTAGGTGCCTTCACAACACTGATGGACTATCTAGGTACCTTATCACATTGAGTATCTTCTTTCCTGAAAGTTTTTGTAAGTTTCTAATTTTAAGGATATGTATTTTTACACACTTTTTGTATGGAAAGATATGTACCAACATATGTACTTGCTTCAGGTTTACTACAATGCTTAAGTATGTACGTGTCTGTTTCATACATGTAAGACCTCAGAGTAATCCAGTCCAATAGAACAGTTTGAGAACGTATTTGACATTCATTCAAAGAGATCAGTAGAAAAGAAGGTGGACCTCACTTCTTGCTCTAATAGTTCTAAGATCAAAAAGATTTCTAATGAAGGGGAAATGTGAATGCCGGGTTCTCTCAGTTGCCATGTTTCAGGAAGGCACCTAATCCCATGAGCATTTTCACCCTGATAGAAAGTAATTTTTACTTCTCTTATTGAAGTATGGCTATAACAGAGACATAGTTCTGGGATTTAAAGAATAACAAGCATCAGTTCAGCTAATACTGATCTGTTTTCAACAATATTTATAGATTTAAATTATAATTTTAAAAAGACACAGACACTCAAAAAAAACCCCAGATCAAACAGCTAGATGTACTCCAATTGATCTGAGTCCCTCATCCATTTGATTTATCTCGAATAACTGGGAGACACTGGGAAAAGTGATCAGTCAATATCTACAAAATTTCTGATGATCTAAGCTATATTTTTGTAGTCAACATTGTTTTGCTATGCAGTTTCTCTTGAAAAGATCATGTGAAGATGTTATGCTTATCTATTATACAAGATACATCCAGTCTTCATGCTTTTTTTCAGAGCTCTCTTTCCCAAATCTGTTGCTGAATAATTTTTACATTTTCTTTAATTCATGCAACATAATTAGTGTGTTTAATCAGACTGTATCAGATTTTTTTCTCTAGAAAATTAAGTCTTCTGTGCCTAAAGCAATATGCATGTTTTTACTAATCTTCCATAGTTTTCAGTTTCATTTTTTTAAATGCTTTGATTGGTCTTCAGGAGTTTTCTCTGTCTGTATACCTGTTATCTTTTACTATTTTTCCTACACTGTAGTAATGTGTTATTCTTGCATGGCTTTTTAAGTTCCTCAGCTTTCATCTATTCCTTGAATATTTTCATCTTGCTTTTGATGTCACTCCCTTAACCTCTCTGTTTTCTCAGATGTAACCTCAATGTTTTCTAAGAATTTTGACTCAGGCTTCATCCTCCGGGGACATAGACAATTTTTTCTGAAGGCATGTTCAGGCATCAATCTGTATTCATTACTATGCCTTGCTGATAACAGATTTGGAATAAATTGACTGATTTTTATTATTGGATTTCTTAATATAGTTTAAAGTTCTAAATTCTATACTCTCAAAAATATCCTTTCTGATATACACACTTTTTTTTTTAGCTTCTGAAATACCCATTGCAGTAATAATAAACCCTTTTCTTCAAAGTTGTCAATGAAAGAATTTTTTTAGGGAGCTGGCTTGTTGAGGTCCATTTTTTATTTTGTGTTTTTTTGGTAAGAGAATTTAAAACTAGATTTTTTTATTAATACAGTCATAGTCCAAGATGGATTTTTTTTTCTCAAGTGCTTTGATATTAATGACCTCAATTACTTTATCAGTAAAAGCTAATAGACCTTCAATGGGAAGTCTATGGCTTGCTAGCCCAGTTGCACCTATGCTTTATGAGGTCATAAATTGAGCAAAACAAAGCAGGAGTATTCTACACTACTTCATTAACGATCAGATATGCAGTAGTAGACTATAGCTCATTTTCCTCTATCTATCAGAATTGGTTTTGTGGTGGTTTCTGTCCTGCTGCCTGGGACGACATCCTATCTTCCATTTGACCAGTCACATACACAGCCCATTTCTTGTCCGATATCCCCAATGACATGCTTAGAGTTTGGTTTTCCATCACCCTGTGTTCAACTATGATAGCTGTTTTTCTTTATTAGCTGTATTCTGGAGAAGGCTATATTTCTTTTTCTTTCTTCATTTTTCATCCTTAGTAATAATGATAATAACAGTAACTGATACTAATACACTATGACCAGCCTTGGGGGTTCAGATTACTTTACTTAAACTTGATTTTGACATGTGAATGTTCTACAGAAAAAAACCACGTGTTGTTCTTCACAATATAAGTACTACTCCATGCAAGAATTTCATAAGCATGGACTAGGCTTTTCACCCAACTTTCTTAAAATATATGTTTGTGCACGTAATCATATCCTGTCATCATTATGCCAAAGAGTTTGAACAAGAAAACATAGCTAATTCCTTTTAGAGATGAATCCTTTCCTTTTCCTGCCTCTAGTTATATCTTATTTAGAATTTAGAAGAGAATAATTCTATGTATACTTATTTTAAAGACAAGAAAAAAAAAAATAAACCAAAGTAACAATGATCTACTAATTTAATTGTATGTGTTTAGATACACTACAAAGAGGAAAGCATAATCAGTGCTTTAGGACTATGAGTTATTTCACTGCAACAGTTGTCCAACTTGATGAAGTACCAAACCTAGGCACCATTTGTCTGCACTGTGAAGTGAAACATTTTCGTTGTGTTTAAGGAACAAGTCTACCATAGATTTCCCTTGTGGAGAAGATCACTTTTCAATGAAAGCCGAGTAATCTGTATTTATTGACTGTGGCATTCATCTACTTAAGCTTCTTTGGAATATAGAATAAACCATAATCAAGATAAAGCACTAGTTAATTTATCCAGAAGATACCCATGTCTAAAGCAGTTTCTTTGCAATCTTTGCCTGCTACATTGACCTTTGTAGAGGATACAATTAATGCTCTAACATAACCAAGAGTAACAGCTGATATCCTGACAACAGTCTTGTGTTTAAATTCACAGCTTTCCCTGAAGTATATGTTCTATGATATGTATATGCATATAAATATGCATTTAAACTAACAATGGTTTCATAAGGTTTCACTGACTTTGCAGAGAGGGGAGTCTTTCTGGTTGCAAAGTACATTGCAGAGTATGTCAGCTCACAACATGTGTGATGAATGTTTATGTAAGTTTTAAAGATAGCGCTGGTTGAAAGAGTATTTTATGCATGAAGAATCTCTCCGAATCTGTATTTCCTTAATCAGTGCTGTCAAAAACATTTGGTGATTCTGAGTACTTCAACTTCTAAATGCTTAATTTAACTTGTCCTCATATTCAGAAGATGGAGGCTCCCTCTTTTCTAAAACTCAAGCCTTTCTCAGAGTTTCTGTTTGAGAATCAAAAGCTTCCAAGTTTAGCTGCTTAAAAGCTAAGTAACTAGTCCGAAGCAGTCATCCAGCTCCCTCTGTAGCTGAGAGGGAGAGATAAGTCAAGCTAAAGCAGTGATATATAAGCTGGAAAAATACAAAATCTAATTAATATAGCCGTGCAAGTGACATAACAAAGAACCTGAGAGTGTGATTGACAAGCTGACAGAAAATAAACTAAAAAGCAAGATGGTTTTAGCCTATTAAAGGTCTGAAAAAGTCTAGTAAAACAGCTGTGCTGTAGTATTGTAAGCAGGAAGATGCACAGAACCATTAATGTGCATATACGATCTTTAAAGATATAGAGCATGAACTAAACATATTGTGCTACTAATTGCTACTGTTTGTGTGTATATGGATAAAGTGATATTAACAAATTAAAAGTATGTCTAGATTGATAATCAATATGACAATGTATGCTACAATAGAGGTGAACCATTACAGTGAAGTTCTGGGGAGATGGAGGACCTGGTGTACCCAGAGAGACCATTTATCCCAGGGAGCTGAGAGTATCAGTGGGACAAAACAGCTGGGGCTCAGCAGAAGTCAGACAAAGAAGAGAAGAGCCAGTCAAAAACAACTTAGAAAGCTGTTTCATCCAAAATAGCTGGGAAAATTTCTCTTTGTAAGTGGTGATCTTCCACTGATTACAGACCAAGGCTAATTGGCCAGTTTCAGTTAGAATCTTCAGTTTGGGGGAGTTTTAGTGAACTTTTGGTGCCAGCAGAATTTGCATTAACGTCAGCAGAGATGTGACATTAACCTTGCAGTTGAAGAAACAGCTTTAAAACTGAAATCAACATTTAAGTCTGGCACACGCACCTCTAATGATCATAATTAGTGCTGCAGGACAGATACCTGGACCTTCAGACACTAGTTATCTACAGATGGTAGTATATATGCAGGAACAAATTGTGCTTTGAAGAAAACTAGAGACCTCTTTGATATTTTGGTCATATGCACTGTACTACATGGAGCTTACACTGGAGGTGAATTCATTATTCAGTCTTTCAGTGATTACTGCATAAAATCAAAAGAGAAGGAAAGAAAAAGAATATTATCATTTCCCTTCTGGGAATATTAGACATTTAATAGATATCACATATTTATCAGATAGACAATAATTTGACCTTTTATTTTATGATGGAATGCCTTCTGACTTTCACAAGCTTGTTTAACCAGTGTATTTCCTTAATTACCTTTCAGTTCACTAACACCTCAATCATCCCAAAGCTGGTCCATCTGCTCTTCCCTATGTTACTTGTGAGATGAAGTGGAATAATTCGTTACAAATAGAACTGCAGAGTAAATAATTTGTTGGGCTTCTAGTGGACTTGAAGGTCAAATCTTAAAATCTCTGAAGAAATTTAAATGAAATGAAAGTTCTTATCATTATTTGGATACTCAGTGCAATTTCAAGATCTAATTAAAAAAATAAAAAAGTTCCCTCCACTATCAGGAGTTTTTATGCCGTGTCTGGCTTTCACTTTTTGTCTTTAATGAATGCAGACTATACAGACTCTCAGATGTCAATGAAGAAAGAACAATGCTGTTCCACAGCACAGCAAAACTGCATATAGTTTGGTATACAAAATAACAGCAAAATCAATGGTTATGTTACCAGGATAATATATTTTAAAAGGTTTAATATAAGCCATAAAACAAATTGGTTTGTGTCACAGCTTTTGATATGTCCCTTAATTTTAAACAAAAGACAAGAAATAAAGTTAACAGATATTATTTCTGTCATATTTCCATTAGTTTCCTTAGAAAACAGCTATCTTTGAACCAATTCTTTACTGTTTCACTCCCATTTTATAATGATGCATTCTCTTACAATAAGCAGAGTTGTTCAGTGGTGAAATACTGGTGAATGAGGTGAATTAATGGTGTCTAATTTATTTACCTCTGGACAGTTCACAAAACAGACAAGCTCTAGTACATGACATCAGTGTTATTCCTGCCATGTTTCTCTGTTGTGTGAATTTGACTTCTCCATTGAAGCCTGCTACTAGGGAACAGGGAAACTGAGGGAAACCAAAACACATTACCTTCAATAATAACATGAAAAAATATGGTTTTGTAGATAGACAAAATGACACTGATGTATAGTCATGATTCATACACTAGTCTTTACAACAGAACTGTGTTAGGTGGTGTAGAGATGGTCTGTTGGCTGCCTTACAGGTGAGTTTGGTTTAGAGGGAGTTCCTATTCCTCTGTAGTGTTTATGCAAGAAGTGGCTAATCTGAGTGACTAGCTCAGATTTAGATGCACACTTTGTACATATAGCTACATGATACGCAGCCCACTCCAAAACATTACATTTCTATATAGCACTCATTTTACTTTCTAATTATAAAGAGGAGATAATTTGAAATGAAACCTGTAAGGTTAGATGATTAATGGCTCATCTTCATAAACATGGAAGATCACAGAGGCATGACTGTGGGCAGCAAACCCTCAATATCTCAATCACAAAAAGAACCACTGCCCCAGCCCCAGGGCTGTCCCAGGAGAGGTCCAACCCCACAGGATGGGGATCATCCAGCACCAGGAGTCAGTGTGGAGGCTCTCTGGGTCACCCCACAGACAGTGTGCATTGCTGGGGTGTACAGGACTTGCTGTGAGAAGCAGAGAAGAGCATTTCAGTATTGCAGAGGATGTATGGAAAGGGAAGGATCAAGGTGTTTTGGAGAGGAGCAAGTATTATTTACGTTCACATCAATACCTGGCTCCCAAGCCAGGTGTCAAAACTGCTCTACTAATGTGCACTTTACAGGGGGGATATGTCCCAATCTGCTTGACTGTTTCATTCTTTAACAGGGGCTCTTCCTCAGCTCTTCAAAAAGAAATAGGGTTGATCTAAGCTATCTCCCACTTTTCCGTAGGTCCAGGTAGGGAATAATATCTGTCCTGTTTATCTCTGCCCTCTCAAGTGTTTCAGCTCATTGTGGAGGACTCCATAGACAGAAGTGCCATAGAGACAGCAGACTTTGGGTTTTTTGTCATGAGACAGATCTTTACATTTACCTGGAGTTTGATGATCTGAGTCAGAGTTGGTTAGGTTACATTCAGCTTGGGTGAGGGGGAAGGGGGAAAAATATGTTCAGCATTAATCTGTGTCACCTAGACTTTGAAGAAGTTCATACAGTCTTAGAAATCACACACAAACAGCATCTACTTCTTTACAGAATGTCTTTTGTTATGTATTGCTAGACTCTTTTTTTTTTTTTTTTTTTTTTTTCTGGTCACTTAGTGTAATGCAAATACCATTCCCTGCAGGATTGCAACAGTTTTAAACATAGGTTAAATTTTAAGCCATGAACTACTTTGAAGTGTCCTTTCAAGTGACAACAGCATGAAACACTAGTGGAGGAAAGCAAAAGAGCTCAAGGTAAGGGTTGCTACCTTTCAAAAACTGGAAAATACAAGAATTCACAGAGCTGAAACTTGGCTTTTTAATTCCACCAGGGAACAAGTTCACAACTTTCCAACCTGTCACTTGACTTTACAATTCATCAGACACCTCACAGTGCCAGACTTTCTGAGACATGGACTTTCTGAGAAGTTTCAGAGAGAGAGAGAGAGGAAGAAAAAAACCCCAAACTTTTTAGTTAGGAGATAGATGTGCCCTTTGACCTGAATGGTTAGCAAAGGAAACTTGAGGTTGCTCTGGATAGAAGAAACTGGTAATGAAGTTTCCTTACAAAGATTTCCTAAAGAGTTATTCTCTGAACACAGTAGGAATCACACATTAGAAGCATAGATTAAGAGTTACGAGCAAAGAGACCTTCAGAAAATATTTGCTTGATAAACTGGTTGTTACACAGTTTCACAGCTGAGAATTTATCTAAGGAAAGTTCAAATATGTTTGTAGGATGCATAACAATTTGAAATTTTCTGAAATATCCTACAACCCAGCAGAAAATGTGAATCAGTCAAGAGGAAAACCAAACCAAACCAGAAAGATAACATATTAATTTAAATGAAATTTTATTTAGTAGGAAAAAAAAAGAGACTTAGGTTCATTCCATTTATCTTTATATACATAAATAGAGCACTTATTTGGTTCATTTTTCCTGTCTTTGAGCTCCCTCTATACTCAAGGCAGAAAGAAAGACATTTATACTGTCTTTGCAATTTATCCTAGGGTACTCAAGGGTTCTTGTACCCTCTGTCATGGGAGAAGGATGGCTTCTACCTGCTCTGCTGGAGGCTAAAGGAGGTTAGCCTCCTTTAAAGTAGAACAGCAACATAATGTCCAAACTTCACCACATTACGAGCGCATAGACCTAACTTGGTACATACTTGCCTATATGCTGCACATGCAATATTTTCTGTTCTGCACCTCTCATGTGACTACAGCACAACTGTGTCTCATCTCACCATGACATTGCCTTGTTACATCCCATTAGACATCTAGACAGATTATGATGCTTAGAGTATGTGCTGAATGCAGAGAGGCCCAGTATGAGCCTTCTGCCATGCTGGAGCAGGTGACACATGGTCCCAGCTGTATTGCTTTGTTAGGGTGGGCACTGGACTGCTCAGAGGGTTTCATCTCAGTGAGAATTTCAGGTACTCCAGCGAGATCCCAGAAGCAATCTTGTGTGCACGTAACATAGGCAGTGAGAACAGGCAAGGGGGAACAATTCAAAATGAAAGGTGAGACAGTAACATACCCTTAAACTTTTCTGACATGCAAATCAGATTTTAGGCCAAACACTTTGTCTCCTGGCTGTGAAGCCACATATCTATTAATAAGCACAAAGGAGGCCCTTATATAACACTTTTTGGTATTATTTCTTTAGCACTTCTAAGTAATGCCTTCCAATCCTTTCCAAAACTCCTGACCAAGGAATCTTCAACAAACATCTAACATGACTGAACATTGAATAGTAGTACACTGGACTTTACTGTGTCTTGCTTCACATATAATTTCTGTGTATTTTGATTTAAATAAAATACTTTAACAATGTAACTTTACACATTGTATGTTTTCCATATATATACATATGCACTAACAAATAATTTAAGGACATTTAAATCTATGGTTTCTAAAGGGAAACTGACATTCAAATACAAAGTCCTTGTGACCCAAATGAAATCTTGTGCTAATCTTTCAACAGGGTGAAAAGCACATCAGCCTTGTCTTTTATAACTGTGGTATGCCACTGCTGGCTGCAATATGATCTTTTCTGTAGTGGCAGTGTCAGATGACACACTTTTTTTTTTTTTTTCAATATCTTGGTCTCCATACCAGAAATCACAATCTGGAAAACTACTGTAGCATAATATAGATATATAATAGAATAGAATAGAATTTAACCAATTACTCATTTACTTTTCTATTTGTGAATCCAAAAGGATGCACCATGTATTTAAAAAAAAAAAAAAAAAAAATTGTCATCATTCTCTCGATGAGTCACAAACTCAGTATAATGCAACTGAAATTTTTTCTGTTTTTCCAAGATGGCAGCATCAGCATGTGTTTTGGTTTGTTTGGTTGTTTTTTTTCCTCATTTTTAGAAAAAACGTCATGAATGCACAGTATTCTAAAAATGGCCCTAAAAGCATATACTGACTTGGCCAATTTAGCCAGAAATTTTGCAACTGCTCCTACTTGGTTTGGATCTAAAGTAAATTTAAAAAGACAAATAAAAAGAGTTTTTGGCTTCTTTTTTTTCCCCCTGGAAAATCAGAAAACCTTGGGTTCAGATTTTTAATGGGACAAATTTATTTATAAATAATTTCTACAGCCAAAATAGAACATTTTAAAACAACAACATTAGCATACCATTTTTTATCCTCATTACAATCTATAAACCTGAAGGATTCTGGAAATGCTAGATACCAGATACATAAATGAATTTTGTCAGAAGAATCCCTGAGGCTTGTCTTCTGAAACAGAGAAGAGGCAAAATATTTATCACATCATATGAAGAGACCTTGTGCTTGTGTGAGGCTGGCAGATGTCCTCAGCTAGTGTATTACATTTTAGTTATGTTATACCTAACAGCCCGATGAGGCAAAACCAGTTTGTTTCTACAGACCTCAAACTACCAACCTAATCAGAAAGGATCAGAGTCTCTCAACAATGTAGTTTACCCTGCCTTTATTCCCTATATTTAAATTGGTATCATATCAATTCCTAAATGCTACACATTCTTTTTAAAGTTCTATATCAAACAGGTTCAATGCCAGCCCAGCTGAGTCTTGCTTAATCTTGTATGCTGCACAACAATACAAGAGTACAGGCAGGTAGATTGGCAGGGCATCTGCTCTGATGAATACCTCAGATTAGAAACCATCTCAGGTTGTCTTTCAGTTCATGCTGTTTTCAGCTTCTCTAATTTTTCATTCATATAATATTGCAGGTGCCAACCAAGTTTATTCTTATGAGACAGAATATGCAAAATGTAACATTAATACACTGACAAACAGAAAGATTGACAAAATGATAAGTGGAGAGGTGGTGGAATCAATGTATTCACATTGATGGAAATTATCCCAAAGCACAGGACTTTGATGTGGAATTTAAAGATCCTACTAAATGCTACAAAGGTCATGTTGCCAGTATAAAGGCATGCCTGGGTAAGGTATCTATCTCAGTCAGATAGTGGATTTGCTTTTACACCCACTGTTGCCAACAAGCTTAATGTTAACCAAATATGTTTTGACAGATGGGGGACAATGATGTGGCCTTGTATGTGAAGAGATGGAACTGGATATTCTTATACTGAGAAAAACTCTGAGGTAACTTTACCTCACAGCTGTACTGCTGAAATAAGTTTATAACTGTGGAGAATTCAGGTAATACAGTGTTAAAAACCCTATGGGTATGATAAAATTAATGGGTTTGTCTTGAGGAAAGGATCTGTATGATATGCAACAAATAAGACACAGAACCCTACACTGAATAAGAGAAAAAAGAATATATTGAATAGCCATTCATTATCTCAGCACTGTCCTAGTTAGCTCATTGAATCAGCTACAAGACCTACAGGAAAAAAACATTTCATTGTATAACAAGGAATGTTGTGATATGAGAATTAAAACTAATCTTAATTCTGTCAGTCTTAATCTGCGCTTCAAGAGCTTCTGGTATTAGATTTGCAAGCTTAATAATGTTCTTTTCAAACTTACCTTTATGTTATATATAACATGTAAGATGGGAGCTGAAGGTGTAATTACCTAACAATCACTTTACAAAGTGAACACAATAAAGGATCTCTCTAAATATTTTATTATTCCTTAATAATCTAAGAACAGTGTATAAACTTGATATTGATTCTTGGTAATTTAATATTTCAATTAATAATGAATGTGACAGCTTTAAAATATTAACGCAGTAAACAAAATATTACTGCATGGGCCTACCTGACCAGTGCAGGGCAACATTTAAAATAAAGTTGAAATCTAATAATGGATACTTACACACTTTAGTCTTTCATATGAAGTATGAAAGAAACAACAGCACAATTCAGTTTTTCCATGTCAGAGATGGATGTAAGCATGGGCTAAACACTTTCTAGACTAACTGATGCATTGTATTCTAACCTTTTGATATTTTCTATGTAAGTGACATAAAAATCAATTATGAACGTTAGTTCTGATGTCATCTTTTCAGTATAGAAAGTTATGATACGACTTTTAGTAGGATACATCTACATATATATGTTAACTGGAATTCCACATATGCACAACAGATATATGATGGAATCTGGAAAAAAAACAGAAAATTTGAAATGTATAACTATAATATTATGGGGTGCTATCTTTAAAGATCAGTTCCCAAATTAAATAAATAAATAAATAAAAGTAATCCATTAGCAGTATTCAATTTTGTCCTGAGCGTTTCTTTTTATGGGCATCCCTGCTGAGTTTTCACGTTTTGCTTGATTTTGAAATTAATGTCATATTCATTACTAATAGTAATATTAAGCATGTCTTAAAATGCCTGCTGAATAGAAATGGCCTTCTGAATTGCTCTTGGGCTTCATCAGGGTCTGATCACATATAGAAACTTATCTGCATAGGCAATTTCTTCTTAAGCCCAGAAATCTTTTTTGAATCTTTTTATTTTATTTTATTTTTTTCCTATGGAATAGAATCCTGTAATTTATTATTCTTTTTAATGTTTTTTATTTCTTTAATGAAGTCAGGCACCTATTTCAGCAAAGGTTACCATGTTACATATTCATGCCGATAAAAGCAGCAGAAATCTGCTAATCAATTTTAAATTTCAAGGGTTCCTATTGGATGTCATTTTTGTATTATTTTATTATTAATTCTTTGAGGCTATTTGGGTAGAAAATAATTTAAATGTTTTATTTACATCACCTTATGTATCACTTTGCCTTTCCTGCATTGTAGATGTTCCTGATTTTGGAACAAAATATTTAATGAGTATAATGACTACCACTAATACTTCTGTAGTGTTATATAACATTTCATTTCACTTGCTTTTATATTCTTTTATTGTGTATTAAATGTAGAATATTCTGCTTTCCACTAATGGACCACCCTGAAAAGTAGTAACAGTCTCTATTTCTAGGACTTCAGAAAACACTGCCATTCTTGGCAAGATGCAAAAATTTACAGATATGCATACATATACATGTATGTATTTCTAGACATAGAGAGAGTAAATATATAGATATTATTTATAATGCACATTTTAAAAATAGTATTCAGTATGGAATAATATATAATACTATAATATGATACCATAAGAATACATTATTTTGTACAATGTATTATTTTTATATAATTATGACTACATTATGTTGTATAATATATTTTATTTGTATAGTAACGATGAATATAAATACTGAATATACTAAATGCAGTACATTAATTTATTGCAAAAACCTGAACTAAGCATTAAATAAATCTTTGGAGCCCAATATGTAAACTTGAATAAGGTTGTAAGGTTCTAGAAGTCTATCATTTTTCTTGAAAATTTGGATCCCCATGTGATAATTAGCTTTTCATCAGTTTACTATTGCAGTACTTGTGCTTCCAAGATGTTATTGATCCGTAGAACTAAGAAAACCATTATTAATATGGATCTCCATGTTAATAAATTTCTTTTATCCAGTATTATTTCACATCAAGATGTGCAATTGTGCAATGAAATGTCTCAACTGTATATTTTGATTTATTCGTATATCAAGAGGGCTCAACTGCCTTTTAAAAGAAAGTGTAACAATTTCTATTTCAAACTGTCCATCTCTGGAATTATACATAAGAACAAAAATATTTAATAAATATGAACACTTCTGCTATTTTTAAATTTTATTTTATTTAGGTAAAAGAAATAGAAAACTCTTAAGAGTATTTTTACTTAATTCTTCACTGTTTTAACTGATATATATTTCAGTATAGATATGTTCCTCTCAAAAACATGCAATAATACTTGCATAGGTGATCAGTTTTTCACACCCAATTCCCCACTAATGCCTGTGGCCCAAGTAGTGTAAGAATACACTACAAAAGTCCATCTCAGACAGTCAAGTACACTTTTTCCCATGTGTTGTTATTACATCAGGAAAACCTCATGTATTAACAAAAAATCAGGCAAAATATTTAAATTTATTCCAACTGTATTACTCTTGAACAGTGCATTCAGAATATTAAATACTCTAGTTAGATCTACCTACCTATTGAACATAACTAGTTGTATCTCGTGAAGGTTTCTAGGATGAAGGAGGGAAGTGGGTTTTGGAATAATGAAAAGAGATTCCTGCATCCACAGGTATTTTTCTAATGCAAAACCAGCAAAAGTTGAATGCAAGGAATGAAGCTGTAAAGAAAAGAGGCAAAATATCAAGAATATCATGTTGCACTGAACATTCCTCCAAGGATTGCAAGTCAATGTTAATTTTTAAAAACATATTTCCGAGGTTACCACAAGTTTGTCCTGTTTGCTTTGTATGAAACCACACAGTTTCAAAAGGCCAGGCTGGTCACTATTCTAAATTGCGAGAGACCCCTGGAAGACCAAGAACTCTCCTCCAGTGCTCAGGTGTGTGTCAGGGATAAAATAGCAGATATTTGCTACCAGAGTGTGTTTTTTCCATACTATTATCTCATGTTATTGGTCCTAAAACAAATCAAATATACCATGCAGCTCACTATAAAACCTGCTACATACTGAGTACCCTAAAACTCTCGTGTGCTGATCATTTTTTGAGAATGGTTCAATACCTGGGTTTATCACTTTTCGAGGCCTTGGAGACAGGATGCATTGTATTCTGATGGTTATTCTGATCTCTCTCTTCACCACAGTTCAATGTTAGCATTAAAAAAAAAAAAATGAAGAAGAAAAAAGTATTTACCAAAACCAAAATATAAATCTCACCTGCTACCTGTTAGTTCAAGAAGGTTCCTTCTGTTTCAGCTAACAGCTGTGAGGATGCTTGTACAGTTTGATCCAAGATCTTCATCCCAGTTATTGTTATCATCAAAGGGGATCATGGTGTGATGATGTATGCAACTTTAAATTTTAAACCCTTCCTGTGGTGTTTTTCAGATTCAGACAGTTCTGTTTGAGTTTTTTGTTCTCCACAACCTAAACAGGAGACCTGTTTTAATACTTTTAATCTAGAATTATTGACTGTTCCACTAACTTTAAAAAATGCTAATATCCTTTTAGGTTAGCAGATGAAACTTCCTCTTTTCTGGAACACAAAAGAAGCTGTCAATGAGTCAATGACTGTGCAGGCACTTAACCCTAATCATGAATCCATTATGAAAGAAATATTCTCATTTGCTGGGAGGGGCAAGATCCAAGTCTCGGTATGTAGTTTATGTGTTCTTTGAACTGTATAAGCATGTAAATTTATAACTTCATATGCTAGATGAGTGAGAATAATACATATTTTCCATTGTCTTGGTGTTCTTCAGATGACAGGGGCACTTTACTCTGCATCTGTTATTCATCCCAGAGCTGACTCTCAGACCCAAATTGTTGAGGAGTATTATGGTATTTATTATTATGGAATACATTTTAAATGTTGACTTCCTAATTGAAATGTAAAGCTTCCTCAATGCCAAATCTTAGTATTCTTATTCCCAGTGAATATTTGTTCTACCAGCAATTGTAGTATTTCTGACAGACTACTTCTGTGGAAGTGCATTATTTGGTAGAAGTGAAAGTCAACATTTACATTGTCCATAAGAATTTAGCAGGGATTTCTCTTAAGTTTTATAGAAGAGACCAATGTTGCTGTAAATGTGGTACACTTAGAGCATTTTCCAAATGTAAGATTATATGAAGGTCTTTGTAATTTTCCAGCCTTAGCTAGAGGTGAACTGCCTTTTTGCACTGGCAATAATGTTCTTCATAGAAAGGATTATATGGCTACATAAATCTTTGTAAAAGCCCATTAGTGGTATTTTCAGGAATAATCTAAGTAGAAAAGCATCTGGAGTAAGTGAAAGCATTAGTCCAGTTATGTCTAAAAATTATTCTATTGATCATGAGCCAAAATTGAGCAACACAGTGATAATGCCACCACATATGGATGAAAATATTTTTTATTCTTGGCAGGCTATCCAAGAGTTTGTGGAAATAAAGTCATTAATCTCATTTAATCTTGCTAGTGTTATATACATGCCAAAAAATATTTTCATTTTTTTGCATGGGGATAAGGAGCAGAACAGTGCGACACGTAATTCCAGGCCATTGAATAATTCTTCTCTGGTACATTGTGATACAGATCTTTATTCCAGAATTTAATATATAAAACCTATACTGAAGTAAAAAGTTGTAGGAGCCTCACTTCAATAGTTTGGCAGGTTTGTACAGTGAAGTGGGGAAGAGGCCAGAAACTATGTGATCTGTGAGATGAAGGACATTATCTTTAGAATTCTTTCTCCATAAAAGCATCAACACCTGATTCAGAGGCATTGCTACCTTTTATCTGTTTGTGTCACCAGCAACATGCAGTCTGCCAGAAGACTGTATAACTAAGAGGACTGGACACTTGAAATAAGTCAGTAAAAAAGTAAAGATATTAAATAATGTAGTAGCTACATGTATAAAGAATCATTGTCTTTGCTAGTGGAATTTATTAGGTGGGAAAAGGTCTCTTCTGGAGGAGATTCCTTTAGAGACTCTGATTTGAGGAAGTTTTCTATGGCTGTGGTAAAGGGATTAGAAAAAATAAATGAGGCTGAATCAGACTTAGAGATTCCTGGGACACTGAGGGTCTTTCTGCATAGTATCAGCACAGTAAAATTGTAGGAATGTCGATTTGAAAGCACCCCTGGAGACTATCTCGTCCACATTCTTGATCATTGCAGGACTGTCTCCAATTCTAGACCAGTCAGATATGGCTTTGTCTAGCTAAATGTTAAGGCCTCCAAGAGTGGAGATCCACAACCATTCTGAGAAACCTCTTCTGGTTACAGCCTACAGTGAAGTCATAGTGAAGAATATTTTCTTACTGTCCAATCTAAACTTCCAAAGATGCAATGTGGCTCTTGCCCCCTGTTGTATTGTCTAGCACAGCTGAGAAGAATCTGGCTGCCTCAGTTCTGAAATAACCTTCACAGGTAACCATAGGTTGCTATTGAATCATGTCTTAGACACAGCATTGCCAGACTAATCAAACTCAGCTACCTCAACCACTCATAGATCATGTGTCCCAACCAGCATGGCAGTCTTCTCTCCACTTTCTCCACAGACCTCTGGGGGATGAAAAACTGGATTCAATATTCAGTGTGCAGCTTTACTAGCTCTGAGTGGAGAGATGAGAACTTCTTTGGATCTGCCAGTCATGCTGCTTTTATTGTAGCTCAGTGGGAGGTTTTGCTTGTTTGCCATGGAAGGGTATTGTTGAATAAAAATTCAACCTGCATGCACTGTAACTTCTAGGTTCTTTCCATCAAGGCTACTGCCCTGCCAATCACTTCCCCTCTTGTACTGATTCCCTGAGTTGTTCTGCATTGTCTTTGTTTGAAGAGAGCATGAAGATATGAACAACAATAAGTGTACAAACATTTGCCATTTACAAGGGGGAGACTTCTTCAGTCCTTTTAGAAGTTATGTGAATTATTTAATTCCACAGATTTCTAAAAAGCCTAATAATTAATTTCCTGTGAATAGGAAAACCCAATTTGTTCAGAGTCCAAGACCATGATTTTGACTAAAGCAAAATATAAATTTTAGTTTAAGATACATTCTTCTTCCTTTCATCTGTATTAGTATTGCACTTAGGTAAAGTTAAGCCAGAGAACACTACTATATTCCAGAAGAAAAAATCAGCAAAATCAGCAACAACCAGCAACAGCAGTTGTACGCCATTGTATTTCACTTAGTTATATGTCACTTAGAAGGTCTTCCATTGTTTTGTGGTTTTTGTTTGTTTTGTTTTGTTTTGTTTTTTCCTGAGGTAATTTTAGGGGTATTCTTTTCCTTTGAAGGCTGGTTCTTCATTTTATTAATACATTCCCCTGTAAAATATATTGAGTATAACCAATTTTATATAAAATAAAAGGGATATTCACAACAATCTAATTTAATCAGCTCTAAGTGTTGCTGTTGAATATTACAGGCAGATTCATAGCAGCGTTCATATACTTGTTAAATTTGGACGCTGGAAGTACAGGTTAATTTAATGTCCTCCATTACCTGCTGTGGGAATGCCCCATCAAATTACATTAAGCATTTCAATGACTGAATTGTGAACTGGAGCTCATCAGAAATTGGTAGTACTATACCCTAATTATATGTACGCACACACTTGTACACACATACACACACACACGCATACACATGTCCTGTGCTAAATATAAAAGCCTCCAAGAATGGAGATCCACAGCCTTTCTGAGAAACCTCTTCTGGTTATAGCCTGCACTGAATTCCTAGTGAAGAAAATTTTCTTACTGTCCAATCTAAACTTCCCAAGATGCAATGTGGCTCTTGCCCCTTGTATTGTCTAGCACAGCTGAAAAGATGTCTTGTGCCACTGGGCTGCTGCTCACTGAAGTGAAATCAGCAGGTCTTGCCAATCAATTTCAAAGAGGTAGCACTTGGATTAACATTTTTTCATTACGTTTTTTGTTCTGTAAGGACTAAGAGCATTATAATTTGTGATGCTAACCCTCAAACTGATATTTCTCTCTCATAAGGACTTAACAAATAAGAAAATGAAAAGTGTCTGGAGGTTTTCTCCAAGACAGGTAAAGCTTTAAAAAGGAATCCCATGTACACTTTTGGTGTGAAATGAGAGATACTTTATGCA
Organism: Strix aluco; assembly: GCF_031877795.1. Lineage (NCBI taxonomy): Eukaryota > Metazoa > Chordata > Aves > Strigiformes > Strigidae > Strix > Strix aluco. The sequence continues at coordinate 52,607,384 of NC_133935.1, forward strand.
GGATATCTTTTAGCTGTCTCAGCAGAAAAAATGAATACAAAAGAGATACTAATGTAAAGTCTTTAAAATCATAGCTGTCCAACTCACTAAAACTGCAAATTGTAAACAGCACTTTGTAAATTCTGCAGTAATTAAAAAGAAAACCAAAACAAACAGCCTTCATAAATTTCAATATGGCAAAATTATTAAAATTAAACTATTAACATTTATGGTTATGTAAGTCAATCTAATCAATGTTTTCTTAGGAATTAAGTTCTTTAGCAACAGGTTAGTTTCCAAAATATCCAAATGATATAAGTTTATATCTGCTTTGTTTTAGTAGCAGTTGCCTTGCTCCTAAAATATAATAATTTGTATTATTGCATATATTTTCCCTTTTTTAGAAAAAAGTATGCAGAGAATAAATTACATTTACATTATGGTTTCTCAAAATACATTTGTTCTTGTTTTAATCAATTAAATCATACATTATGTACAACTGTATCTTACAAAATATAATTGGAATTGTTAGTATGAATATCTCCATACAGTCCTAAAAGATATACGTTTTGTTAAAAAAGAAAATCTGAAAAAATCTACTAGCTGAATTCCAAAGTTTTATCTTTGTATTACAGAATTTTAAGCTACAGTCAAGGATTAAACAGGGCATATATATGTTATATGAGTAGATAAGTAAATAAATGAGTAATGTGGACAGCAACGCAACAATAAATATAGCAGAATGGAGTCCTTCCCTTTTCATCACTGCACTCTCCTAAAGACAAAGTTCAAGAGATTTGCTCCTTGAAGTTAACTCCAGGTCAGACAATCATGTGTTATAACTATATTATAATATAGTAATTGTGCTTATATTTGGCTCTCATTATTCAGCTTTTCATGTGCTTTCTTCCTTACCATTAAGTGTAGTTTCTAGTAACCTAGTAACCGGAGATTTCAAAAATGGATGTTGGGATTCTATGCTGGGGTCTAAATAAAGTAGGTTCATTGTTCCTCAAGGACAGAATTTACATGTTACTTTATTGATGAACAATTTAAGAGCCTGGTTGGATGCCATTGGGCATCAATTACAATTCTTGCAAGGATCTGGCATGAATTTACTCACGATTAATGAGATGTCAGCAAAGTTGAAAGAAATGTATTGATGTCCAATAGCAAAGTAATCAGACCCTCACAAGGCCAGGTAATATGAACATGTTTCAGAGAGGTTTCATCTATCTTAAATGCCATGAACAGATTCACTACACTTCACAAAGGGAAAGAAGCATGCAAGAAAGAAGTACAATACCAGGAACTTCCAAATGCTAAATTAAATGCAAACATAGTGAATCTATGAAAGTGAAAGTGTAAGTTTTGTAGTTGTATATAAACATATATGCATAGATATACACATATATATAAACTTGAATCTAAAAATGTCAACTTTGAAGATTTTTTTTCTCATTTTTTGTCCGGGTCAGGCAGAAGGGAGGCTTTAAAAGTCCAGGGTTTGGGCTTTGCACTCTTCCATTTTAGACTTTTCCTCTCTATGGTAGAACCTCATGCTGAGAGTTAAGTGCATGGGTTTCATGGAATATTTGTGAGGAGGAAAAGCAACAAAACAACACAAACATGAAAATTTGGACAGGAATTATTCAAAAATTTCAAATGCAAATGTGCTTCTGAAATGCTATTTTCTCCAGGGTATAAACCTGTGACTCTAGGCTTTAAAAGTGGCTTTGCTATGTAAAAGTGACAGAGCCTAGGTTTTGGAGTTCAGTTATAAATTATGTAAAAACCTTTTATCTGAGAAAACTGAAAAGTCAGATTTTAATCAAATAAGTAGTGGTAATGGTATGAAACTTTATATTACAACCTAGGAGTGAGCCTAGGCTTTTAAATTCTCTTCAACCCAAGATAATCTGGATCCTCTCCCACAGTAACCTGGCCAGCAACATCTGCACACATTCTCCTGCTCCATGGCTCTGAGGGATCAGAAGATTCAAGTCACTGGGTTTCTAACTTACTCCTAACTGTAAGAATGAGAATTGAACCACTGTCATTCTTCCTATTCCAACTGTCTGACCAAACTCAACTGAGGGAAATTATATGAATTTTTAGAGCCAGAGAGTAGAAGCAAGTGTTTGCTGCTATAGTGAATACATTATCAGTTTGGAGGTATTACTACTGTTAAAATTTTGCAAGCAGAGAAACTTGAACCAACTCTTACCTACTATGAGCAGATGAGAGAGATTCTAGATAAGTTAATGGTTACAATTATTTTTTACTTAGTTATAATCACAGTCATATTCTTATAATTGAAACTAATTTCTCAGAGAGATATTTTTATTTGCACTTAAGTGAGCTAGTTGAAAAAGAAAGTGCCTTTGTTGAAAGAACTGCTTAGAAACACTCATCAAGAAAAATACTGCTGTATCCTGGAAGACTTTCTAAACAAAGCTGAGAGAACAAAAATGCATAAGTAATTAGGTCCATCAAGCTGCATTCTTAACATAAGGGCCAAATATATTTAATATAACATAATTTCACTGTTGGTAATGATGATAATAGGAATATTAAATTGTGAATTTTATTGAAGTGTTTACAAAAATGAAGGGAAGTTAGAAGCCAAAGCAATATCTTTCCATTGCAAATGTTCAATTGCATCAAAAGTGCCCATTTGTTTAAAACTGAATCTAAGTAATGATGCATGAAAATTTCCTGATGAACTGCAGGTTTTATTTTCCTCTAATTAAAATGGAAATAAGGGAGAGATTCTTTGCATATGCTGGAACATAAGCTTAAAATGAGTTCCTCAAATTTCTTTAGCTGCTTGATACAATGATTTGGTTTTAAAAAGCAAATATGTAATTGATTAAACTAGAGTATGTATTGCATTGTGGAACATCATGTAAAAATTCTTTGATATTTAGTATTCCTATAATGAAATTTTAACTAACTCTCACTGCCTCAGGATAATAATGAGAATATGATAGTAAGTCTCAATAGGGATTTCCCTAGCAAACAATTTTTGATGACATATTAAATTAAATGTATTAAATAAGGATTTGATTGCTCTAAAATTAACATCACTTTTTAATTTATAGTAATTTGATATCAATTAAGATACATGCTTGACAATTTAGATACATGTCCATTGTTGTGTAGTGCAGTTAAATAAATAAATGTTTTCATAAGGAATTGGTAATTGGTTATATTTGGATAATAAATACAGAAAGATATAGCTTTTGAGATTAAGAAGATGAACATGTAATGTTTGCTTTCAGAAATGTACACAGATCAAAATATTTCACATAATCACTTCAAAGATTTAAAACTTGGTCATGGACCCAAACTGAAAAACTCCAGAGAAATGTGTTCAAATAAAATATTTTTATTTGAACAAAACAAAAAAAAATCAAATTATTTCTGCAATCTTTGTTTCTCAGGTATTACTGATAACAAAATTGATGGTACATCAGCTGGGTTTTCTTTACTGTTATGGTCAGTGAAGGCCTGGCAGACCAGCATCCAAAGACCCTTCATGACCATCCCAAATTTGATCTCAAAAGGGGAACAAATCCTTATTCTACATAGGATCCTACAGTCTGGGTGAACATTTACAAAATCCCCTTCTGTTCAAAACATACTGCACATCAAGTTGTCTGATATCATGCTGGTTATGACCATTGAAGATGAGTGCAAATACAATCCTGTATTGTGTTATTTAGTCCTTAATTTAAGATCCTTCCAAGGAGACAACTAAACCTCTCCAACCCAAAACATCCTTGGGCATGCATTTCCTTAATTATTGATATTTTTTTTTAGAATTCTGCATTGCTTATTGTCTCTATGGACATGTAAAAAGCAATGAAATAAAATGTGCTTGCTCTTCTGGCTGAGAGAAGGAAAACCATTCACCAATATGTTGCAAAGTTATTGTCAATGCAACTCAGATAACCAGAAGCTGTGGGGAAAGAAAGTAAGAACACAAAGATATTTGAGCAGGAATTATTGCTTCTTGTGAATAGAATTAAGGGAAAAAGCTGGGGAAAAGATAAATGAAGAACAACAAAAACCCTGAAACCTTCTTCTGCCCACATGTTTCCAGGAATCACTTGCAGAATATATATGGCTATATCACAGGAATTAATTAGCCTGATGGACCCGATGGGAAGTAGTAAAAATCTCTTGATATCAGCGATACTTCCCTGGTTTACTTTATTGGATTTTACACTCTGAGCACAAAGCATAAAGAAAGAAAGTGTATCTCCTGGAGTATACAAAGCTTAAGAAGAACAGCAGTCACATGGATAATTGGTGCTGTTAATATGTATGCTATGGATCCTGCATTCTGCTCCTCTAGAAACTTTGAAAAATAAAGACAATTTGGGGCATTTGGGTGCATTGCTACCAGTGTGTTCAGTTAAAAAATAATAATTTCCTCTTCTGTGCCGCCTCACTGGATGCCTGAATAAAAACCATTAATGTATCCCCTCCCTCCTCACAAGTCTAGACAACTCATGCCTGAAGAGGATAAGGGCAAAGGACATTATTTCATAGTGATACAGCAGAGAGAGTGAAGTTACTTGTAATAAATCTTTTTTTAAATGCTCCCCAAATATTTAAAGTTTCTAGTTATAACTTTACTAGTTATAATCAGTAATTGTTTTTACTAACCTTGAACTTCAAAGTCCATTATTGTTTAAAACATGTTCACACCTTTTGAAGAACTCAGATTTTCACATGAGGCTGTTTCAGTCAATGTTCCTAATCCGCATCCAAGACAGCTTCCTTGTCTGAATTATTTTGAAGATCTGTTCTTCAGATTAACAGAGAATCTCTGTGTGATACTTGCTTTTTTACTGGGGGAATAATGCAGTGCAGATATTCAGAAATTGAAAATATATAGGCCAAGAAAAATACTCCTGAAAGAATTCAGGTTGCAATGTTGACAACACATCCATACAGCTCAGGACACATTTAAATAACACAGCCCACACACCCCATACACCCCCACACCCACTCTTCCTGTAGATGTACATTTCCCAGTCACTTAAGCTGCAGAGAACCTATAGAACCATTTCACAGACAAAAATGCAACAGCAATGAGAGTACTGCCAACCACCTTTGACTTCAAGTCCTCTCTTTCTGGTGCTAGTTTATGGATAGAGCCCTCCTTCAGATTTGTACTTATTTAATCTTTGAGGCCTTATCACCCCTATGTTCTGTCTGTGTTTGCAGCTATTTCTGGTACTTCATGGTATATGTCAGACAGGCAGAAAAAGTAGTGAGGCAAAAAGTATCTCAGAAGGAAAAGATATCTGAAACAGTTAAAATCTCTTAAGTATCTTTGGAGAAAGATATGGAGGAAAAAAAAAAAAAAGTAAATCAGAGTTTGTGCTCCTGGCACAAATATTTTCTCCTTATCAACATTTTCTGATTTGAGAGAAATGAGCAGCATATTTATTCATACAGTCTAACTAATACCCAAGAAATCTCTTGTAAGGTGTGTCTTCATTTATAGTTCTCAAGATAATGAGAGAACAATACAAGTAATCCAGGCTGTTTCTCAGAGCACATGCACTAAGAAAGGACATTTAATACAACAAGGTAAGAGTCAGCATTCCTTATCAGCAAGAACTAAAAAGGACAGAAAACCAAAGTGAGAGGACTTAGATCAGTCTCACGCTCTCCTAGAGCATCACTTTTGCCAGTAATTTTAACAACTTGTGTCATGTTTGTGAGAGACTGAAATGTCAAATGACTGTCTCAAAGCTTGCTTGTGTCTGTGCAAACCTCAAAGACAACCTGCGGCCTTTGGATTAGTCTAAGGAATGTCACCCAAGGAAGCAGAGGTGTATCAAAGGATGCACCCCACACTCCCTTGCAGTTGCATTGTCAAACTCCTTAGATAAGCCTCAAAGGGGGAGACATGGACTGAGCAAAACCAAATGTTTATCAGTGGCTCCACTGTGTAGCCATTTGTGACTCTATTGTGTACGCCAGACACCATGCATGCATCACTAATAAACTGATAAGAGGTGAGCATTTCTGCCCCAGAAACTGTTGCTCAAGAAGCATGAAGTCAGCAAAAACTTGTGGAGTCAGAGGAAAAACTAAAGGTGGGCAGATATGCTAATCAGCAGATACGATGAACTTAAAAGGTAACAGAAAACTTTGCTGTGTGTGCACCCACCATCGAAGCCAGATCCGTGTGCACCCACCACCGACGAACTGAAGACTGAGGACCAACGGGACACCACTAGATCCATGGTGGTGACTATTCTTGCAACTCTATTCTGGATGCTTGCTTTATTTCTGTATTTTCTTTCCATTCTGTCCTGTCATTACCCCTCTTCACTTTTAATAACAAAAATTGTTTTGGGTGTAAAAAATTTTAATTAAAGTTGAAAACATTTTTCTAAAACAATTTTATGTCCTGATAAGTGACCTATCAAAAGTTGAATTTCTTCCTGAACACGTGACTTTCCTTTTCAGATTTCACTTTCAGGACTATAGTTCTCATTTAACTGTGATGGATTCTTTCCTGGCCTTCATCGTTTTGGGTGGAATTGGGGGTAGTTTTTCAGCCATTCTCTGTAGTCTGACCATTTACTCTGATAATCTCAGTTTTCACTCTAGTAAAACTGAGCACTGGCAGTGGCCTTAATCTATCCTGTTCTTGTCCTGTTGCATACTATGGCTGTGACTACCTAGCCACATATTGGTATATTCTTACGGGTTTGGATTTGATATGGAGTTCTGAAAGACCTCTGATGTGTGCTTAAAATATTCTGTTACTTTTTCTGGTACAGACAGGTGGCTGCAATGTTAGAGGGAAGGACTTGATGATCCCTTTTGGTCAGGTCATCCTATTCCCAATTAAATTGACCTAATTCAATGAGACTTTTCCTGAATATAAAGATTCAGAAACAAACAAGCTAACAAAAACCCTAGAGGGTCAGGATTTAAAGTCATAAATTAAACACTGAGTAGATACTGTCTTAACATCTGTGAGAAGGAAGAGAGGGAAGGTCCAATAAAATGAATTAAGATATTTCAGGCAGGTTTAAATGAAGGAAGGCATTTGAAAAATGTCTGTGTAGTAAAGAAATATGAAATCAGATTTTATTTGTTTACTGCTATGAAATTCAGTAGGAGAATTATATGCATTTCTCTGCAAAAATATCAGCCACCCCACTTCCTTAATGCATATGCATTATGTATCTTAAATAAACAACCATCTGATCCAACCATCTGAATGTGAGTTAGCCCCAATAGACTTTTTAGGCACTCTGACACACATTTTCTGCTATGTTTGGTAGAATTTAAGATGACTGTTCTTTTGGCAGTGACCTTTAATTTAAATGTGTCTGCCACAGTCATGCTGTTCCATAATCATTGTATCTTTCCAAGCTAACTAGATATTCTTATTTCCATCTTCGAAAAAAAATGAGGGGAAGAAAATAATCTCTGAAATATTAACACGTCTCTTCATGTTTTTATCACCTGAAGAATTATTGCACTTTAATTACCAAGCTGAGAGCAATGGGATTTTGTCACATTAGGAGAACAGCAGCTACATATTTAAGACAGAAGATAGAGAAAGCAACATAACTGGAAAATGTCACAACATATTTATCCTTTCTAATGCTCCCAGCAGATCAGGCTGAAACTTCCTTTTTCTGGGATTAGCAGATTCTCAGGAAAAGGAATATTGTTTGTTTCTTCCCTCCTTCCCTCTTTTTCAATGCATTAATAAACTAATCATTCCATTACTATTCTTTCTACTCTTCAGAATGTGTGTTTAATGCTTCTGAGACTCTGGAAATAATTTTTCCAATAACTCATTTATAGAAGTTGAATATCACTTCCAAGTAAAAGTGGTTCTCAAAATCACCATGTATGAAGGGTACAATTCTGGCCCCTGGAAAAGCTTTTATCAAGTTTGTTGGATCAATTTTGTACCATTAAAATATCTAATTTCAGAGAGCAGATGCTCAGTTGTTTCTGAAAATGATCCTAACTGTCACTTTTGAAAAGCTTGCTCTTAATACACAGTATATTATGAGGGGAAAAAAAAGACGACTGCAAACTTATTTTACCCACAATAAATACACAGTTCCATAAGCTTTTGGAAACCTATTATACTCCAAACCAAGCCAGGCCAATAGGTCTGATTTCCTGTTTGTGGCTCTGAATTCTTCCTGTGAAATATTTTGGGTTTATTGGGTTTCCCTGTTTCGACAAATTTATAGAATTTGTGAAACAATATTGAATGGGATAAAGTTAATGCTTTTTTAATTTTATTAGGATGAGAATAGGAACATGACATACTGCCTTTTTTGTATTAGTGGTGATGATCATATAAGAAATTAGTTTCTCAAGAAGAAGAATTTACTTTAAGTCTAGATTTAAAAAAACCAAACCAAACCAAACCAAACCAAAACCAAACGTGATTAAAAAATCTGTTGATTTTAGTAGGGAATTGGAAGAGACTAGTGAAGTTTCTACTGCTGGAAATTTTTCCAGTGGAAGATTTGCTATCGATTTTAGTTGAAGTTGAAAAAACACTAATATTGAATTTCACCAAATGGTATGAGTTTTTCAGAAAAATTCATAGAAAGTGCCATTCTTCTGGATTCTAAGGTATTCATAGACAACATGATTTTGGAGAAGCTACACCATTTCTACTGAATCTATTCTGAACTTTATTATTCTCTGGGGCAATTTTTATGATGACCTTTTACCTTACTGAGTGGGAAGACATTGCTGAAGGCAGAAATGCTTTCTTTTGGTAGGTTTGGCCTGAACTGACTAAACAGCTGCACTTTAATGATGTGGTACATGGAGGGAGAATTCTTCATGACAGTGGCTCAAATACAATGAATTGTGATTCATTCAAAGTTGTACAGATTTTCTTCAGCCTGTATGGAGTTTAGTATTGTGTTCTGCAATACAGAAGTTTAATATCACAGATGCATAGAGTAGTTGAAGTTGGAAGGCACCTCTGAAGATCATTCAGTCCAACTCCCTGCTCAGGAGTTACTTAGCACAAAATATTATCGCAGGCTGAAAATATGGGAGTAGGGAGGTCTTTGGAGACAGGATTGTTGACTTATAGCAGTGAAGTTTGCAGCAAGAAGGTGGGTAGTAAACATCTACTTGCACTGCATCCAGGATGGAAGAATTGATCCAGGGAAACTGTGTGGGTCCTACTCTGGAGAGTGCAAGGCAAGACTAGGAGGCTAAGGACAGATATGCCTCTCAGCTATATTAAAATCTTAGCATGCTGCTTTTATGATCAGGAATCCTGATGATCCCATTCTGAAGAATATTGCTGCAATTCTCATGAACGCTACCACAAAGGAACTATTTGAATAATATTTGTGTAGGAAGTGTTTCAGGAGGTATTTATGAGTCTGAGAGAATAACCATATAACATGCCTTATTACAACACCCATGACTGATATTGATATTTCTATTCCCACCTGCTGGATCATGTTAGAGAAATACAGTGCTGAGTACTGTCGTTTAAGAATTCAACTTGGAAATACTTTAGAAATAATGAATATATTCATACAGAAGAGAACCGACTTCCTGAAAGGCTCCAAATTCAAGACACCCTAGGAAATAGTATTATAAAATGTCCCTATTCCAAACAGAATACAATTAAGCAGACAAAGAAAAGGCTGGTAAGGGGAATTATGACTAAGCAAGATCAGAAGCATGAACACAGCGTCAGCCCAATTTTTTATCACCTGATTTAGGTCATTAGCCACATAGTACTGTCTCTTGCTGGCCATAAACAACAGATGAACAGACTACATTATCTAATGGCTTAATAGAATCTAAAGTTTTGTAATCTTATCTGAGAAATTGAAGAGCATCAATGTTGAATGCAATCTGGATTTTTAAAAAGCCTTACATGAAAAAAATTGAGTGACACTAGCTGCCTTCTCTATTATGTTTGTTTATCATATGTTATCTTAGATTAAATAGAAAAGCTTTGATTCTCTGTTTTACAATATTAAAAAATCCTCCTGTGTCCTTTTCTCTTTCAGTAACATCTTCCTGCCTGCTTTTGGATGTCACAGGCAAGGACTTTGCCGATGGAGTGATTAAATGATGTGCAGTCTGTCCTTAGCAGTGAGGGTGATAATTGCATAGGGAACAGCAACTAAGGAGTAAGGATGTTCCCCTGGAACAGGTCTCAGAATAAAAACATCAGATGTGTGCTGCTCTCAATAACACTGGGCCTCTCTTCATTACTGCCCCATCACTCTTCTGAAATTGATCCTATTTCATCCACTTTAATGAAGTTTAACAAAAAATGTCGCTGAAGAATTTCAATGTTGTCTTCTCTCTCAGTAACTGACTTTCTCCAGAGCACTGAAAATAGCACATTCTATTCAACAAAGTATGCAATGTGAAACAGCTACCAAACATTAAGTCCTAGAGTTTTCTTTTATTTACCAAAACATTTACAAATTATTTTTTTAAATGCATTTTCTTTTGCAAGACAAACTCTTCTATTCCACTTTGTAATTCTAAGAATGTGTTTCATATTGCATAATATGAAATAACATTTATGGCCCAGTCACATGCTTCATTAAGCACAGAATGTTTTGTCTTTTCTTATGTCGACTATCTTTGCTCTAGGAGAGGTAACAATATGTGCATATCAAAAAGGAAAAGCAAAGTTGCTCTGAGTGAAGTTTATTCTTCTATTTAGAGTTGTATTTTTGAGCCCTCTATTTCAGAATGGAAGAAATAAAATGCAAGAACATCTCAAAATCTTACAGGAACATCCTCAGAAAACTAGGAATTCTCAGGGAGTATATGTTAAGTCAGAAAAGGGCAATAGCCCCAAAGATTTGACCTGGTTTTCTCAAATAATAATGTTTTCTTTAATGTCATCTATGTGATGTTTGCCCACTGACAAACTGTTAGTGTGGAAATTTCTTTCAGATAGAAACCCAATATTTGCACGAACCACAGTCCAGTCTGCAGGGCAGAATTGTTCAATGCACTACAAGCACAACAATTCTCTAAGCAAAATCACTTTAGTGATTCCTAGTGGTTATTCAGTTTATCTGCTACAGTAACATATGCTGGACAAAACCCAATATCCAATGCATCTGTTAAATCGTATGCCAATATCGCCTATCTCTTCCCCACTCCTCATACAGAATGAATGCTATTATGAATAGTTGTTATTATTTGGTGTAATTGTAGCAGATCTCATATTTGTGTCACAAATCTAAAACTGGATATGGAAATGCTAAAACTGGTGAAATATCTTTATCAGTTATCCAGCAAAATTAATAATACACTACTTAACTAGCAATAAGCTTATTTTGTCTACATATTTTTATACCATAAATGAGAAAACTGAGAAAGAGGAGTTAATGTGCAATTTCTGAACTCATAAACACTTGCTAATGAACCAAAGAACCTTATAAACCATGTAAGCAAGGTACAGTTTCTCATGTTATATTTCCTTTCTTTAGGAAACCTTAATTTTGTTTAGCAACACCAACAGCATTTTTTTTCAGAGGAAAAGAGAGAGAAGAAAAATATCTTGCAGTTTCAAATAGTCCTTTCTTTTTTTTTGTTTCCCCTTACTGTACTTAAACCCCTAAAAATAAGATAGGTATTATATAGAGAGATAAAATACAAGTGTACTTTTGAAAAGCATAAACAAGCAACTTTGTCAGTATCTTTAAATAGTTAAGACAACAAGGATAAACTTATCCTAGAAAAATCTTGGTTTATGTACAATCTGGCTGGTGAGAGAAAGTTTCAAAACCAAATGGTCTCATGCTGATTCTTCATTACTTATGTTGTTCTGTAGAGAAAAAGAAAAAAAAAAAAAAAAAAAGAGAGAAGAGAAAAATAAAGGCCTCTTGTTTACAGTAAATCCAGTAAATCTGATCCATCCATTAGAGAACTATCTTATAAAATATTTATAATCAGTTCTGTCTTGGGATCTTGAAGTTTGCTCTCTCCCAGTGATATCTGATAAGAGTTATTGTACTATTTCAGCATTATCTCCAAGGATCACATTGGGATACTAGTATTTGCACAAATACAGTTTAAGCATCTACAAATCATTTTACACCAGATATCCACCACAGAATTGATATAGAATGGAACAAATGAGCCTGAATAAACACAGAAATACACGTAAAGCATGATCTTCCCTCCCTGGCATTACTGAATATTTGCTTTACTGTCTGGAAATATGTGGAGTATATTTCTCCCCTCCCACTGTAAAACCATGCCCATGGGATTTTGCAATAATGACAACTAGCTTTGAAAGAAAACCTGTTGCATTATTTTATAATACTGAAATCACTATTTATGACAAAGAAACAGTCCGTAAGTCTTACAGTCCCAGCAACAGCCATAATTAACACAGTACAGTTAAATGCATTTCCCTGGCCAGGTTAAAATTTTAGTCCCACCAGTAACCATAAATCATGGTTTAGACATGCAATGGCTAAACCAAATGTCAGCTAAGCTGTAACAGAAGGTCTCTACTTGTGCTCTTCCTGAGAAGTACACACAGAACTTGAGTTAGTTTGACTCCCTGATGGTATTCTGGATTTAAATTAAATCAGTTGAGAGAAGTCCCATGATAAAAGTTTCTGGTTTTAGTCATTTAGTCTGTTATTTCAGCAGACAAAAAATTAAGGAATATGTACACAAGTGTATATTTGTCTTGATTACAAAACATAAGATTTATTATTACATAAATGCTCCTAAATTAATCCTGGATTTGGGCTCAAACTTTTTTAGATGAAACTGATAATCTTCATGGTATGTCTTAAATTAGAATTCCTGGTTTAGTTTTATGAATATGATAAGTGTAGCAACAATTGGAACAACAAATTATATAATTGAAATTGGTGGGTGTGACCTGTGAATAGCCAATCCAATGCAATTTTCTAGGTCATTTGTCTGGATTATCCATCTGTCCTCCTCATGACAGAGAATTTAACTTTAGTGAGAATCTAAACCATCTTAGCATTCAAATTTTAATATTATGGCATCAAATAGTTTTTTAAAGTCAAAGATTTTCTATCCTGATAATTCCCTGAAGTACTTTCAATTATTCTGAATATTCTTTATTTACCATTTTTGAGTATTTTTTTCTGAAGACTTTAACCAACATACAAAGTGTGAGACATTATCCTTAATCAAGGCAAATGGTAAAAGCTTTAGAATGTTTCAGGTTTTTCATATTGGTCATGTCAGAGTTTTATTGCTCCTTCAGATGTATCTTTTTCTAAATCCAAATGGGGAGATACAGGATCTGTTTCAAATTCTGCCTCTAATACAAGAACTATAATAGTCTGAAGTAATATTCCATAAAGCCACGGTACAGCTATATTTAGGCAAAGAAATTCCTAGCTGCTGTGAAACCCTCTCTACCTCATAGCACAACCCACATTTCCATGCAGTGTTATTCTCTTTTCCAACTTAAAGTGACATTCTGCAAGGGCTGTATTAGAAAGCAGCAGCAGGAGCAAACGCCGTTATGAAAGAAACCCTTCCCTGAATGGTGTTGGTACCATCTGAAACAGGAAGCAGTCAGGCAGTCCCACATCCTTAGGTAAAAATCCCAGCTTTCTCTCATTCCTGAAGTATAGGCAGCAGGATAAACTGGAGCAGCCCAAGCCATAAATACATATTTGAAAAATGAAACAGTAAGGAGTGTCTCAGATAACTAGGACAGAATCAATCTTTCTTAATGCTATTCATGTTTTTCTAATATGATTTATATTCCCCTTTTACGTTTCAAAAAGCTCTTCTTTATGAAAAGTATTTGTCAGACATAATGGTTCTAGGTAGCCTCTAAATGGTTTCTGTCTTTTGGATTTGGTACTAGAGTCTTCAGAGAGAGAGTCTTAACTGGGTCTTAGCCCAGAACACATTTAAATAGTTTTGATGTCCTGGGACATTTTTGGACCCACAGCTGAAAATAAGCAAAATAACCCTCCCTATATCCTGACTTTGTCCACATGCTGAGGTATTGCTCAAGGATTTTGCAGGTGTTTATTCAGTAGAAATTTGCAGCTATCTTTCATGTTGAAAAAGAGTGAACTCAGGACAGAACTGAATTTCCAAGTGACTTGGTGAGTTTACAGCAGTGAGACTCTAAGTTACTGAGTAAAATCTGTACTAAAAGAAAAAAAATATAAAGCCCAATACCAACATTACAGAAACAATGGATTAACTTTGATTTTAAAAACAGTAATTTTTTTATGAGTTGAATAGTGATATTTTCCTCCTTAATGATCACCTGTCACACAGATGAATACAAAGAAAAACTTAAAGAATTTTCATATCATAAAACTTGATTACCTTCAGTCTGAACAGGTCTAGCTTCAATGCTTTTATTTTTGAAGTAGTTGGCTGGGACACAAAGACATTTTAGAAGTTAGCTAAAAGCAAAACAAAGAAATCCCCACCTAGCTTAAGGATTTACACACAAAAATACATATATTAAAGAAGTTGAAAACAAAATCTAATTATCACTGGGCTGAAGTTCATTATTTTAATTCAGGTTTATGCTGTTGTCTGAGTCTAAAATTTATACTTGTGTTTAGAGGAAAGAAAATCCTGATATTTCCTAGATTTCTGCACAAAGCAGTTTCAGGCATTTTGAACTGTTCTGACTGTAACATTTGCTTCTAGAAGAAGACACTTTTATTGGCCCACCATCCCTCTTTCGAAATTAATCTTTCACTGAAAATCCATGTTAGACAAACAACCTTAAAACTGGGCTGTTGACTCTAATAGTTTCAGCATTTTGAGAACCAGAGGGCTGTGTCAGAATTAGAGGCCCTGTTTGGCCTCTTTCCTAATATGAATTTATAAATTTATATCTACAAGAGATTTTTCACTGGACTACCTTAATAAAAAAAAGTCTAATAAATAGAGCAAATTGCTAAGTTAATAAGAAGACAAGCAATGGCAGTGCAGTTTCCATTTTAGTCTGTGGTTTTGTATACATAAAATCCTTCTGCCATTGTTAATAGTATCAAAGAATGGGTTCAAATGATTTAGGATATTTTTTTAATAGTAGTGCACCACATTGCTTTAGTCCGCTGTCAAAATGTTGAGATCACTACAAACCGCCTTTCTGTGGGATGTTTATTCCCCTTTGCATCTATATAAGAAGCAAACAAACAAGAATTTCAGTAAGAGGAAAGAAAGCATAGTGTCAATGTGGTAAAGCAGAATAGCAAGGAGTCTATGCAGACAATACATGAAAAATTACCCTTGAGGTCCCGTACTGGTGTTTGGAAATTGCTCAGATTCAGCAATGTGCCAAGGTCTGCTTCACTGACCTACTTTGGACTGTGGAAACAACCAATCCCGAGTTAAAGACAGGCCTGTGAGACACTGCAGTTCCTTCCACTATTTTCATGTTTACATTATTTTGTACAGCTCAGATATGCTCCAACTTGAGCCTTAATGCTAGAAATATAAGTGTGCATTTTTCATATACTATCTATCCCAGGTTCCAATTTTTATTGCTGTAACTTGTTTACAGAGACCTGTATCTGTCTCACAGATGGTGTCCAAGCCTGTGTTTCCATCTGCAGACTTTTTCTGAATCCTTTTAATCTGTGACAAATTAAAGCAATGTAAGATTTCAGTCTATTAGGGTTATCATTCTCCAGAATGGGAAAATGAATATACTTTATTGTTTGTGGGTTTTTTTAGCATTCATTGGATTTTAAAAGAAGTATGTTCAAATACACCCAAAGAGATTAACATAACACTGGGAAATCTGCCAGTTTCATTTTATTGTTTGCATTACAGTAGCACTTAAAAGCTTTATTGGCAATGCCTGTACTAGTAAATTAACCTGCACAGGACTCTGGGAACAGGCAATGCCACACAGTCATTGCTACTATTGCCTTGTTAACATGGTTGTTATCTGGGGCAGTTAGCGTTTGCACAGACAATTCCTGGGCACAGTTCAGGGAGCAGCACTGACCTAGTCAATCCCAAAAGGCAGTCTGAAGACACCCTATTTTGAAGAGTAAGAGATTTAGCCATCTGGATGGGAGCTGTGCCATAAAGTTTGTTCTCAGTGCTAGAGAGCAGACCCTGGTTTGCTTCCTTTAATAATATAATTGTTACAGACTTGTATCTTGATGCAGCTAAAATAAATTGTACCTGTCTCAAGAAGATAAAGACTCTAATGTAAAAGGAGAGAAATAAAAAGAATCTCAGAAAACATCACTGGAATTCATGCCAACACAGCAGGGTCCTGCTGCCTCCTGTTGTCTGGACCTGGTAGAGATTTATGACAATACTGATGATAATAGTGGGCCATTAGCTTAAATAGTTATGCTTATATCCTCTGGTTCCAGATTCACTTTCTATAACTAATCTCACTGGGAGTATGTTACATAGCATTTGTTCCACATTATGTTTTTCCTTTTTTTCACACTTGCACTATGAAGGATCGGCATGGTGCAAAACCAAAACCAAAAGCAAAACCAAAACCAAAAAACCAACCAATCAAAAACCAAAACAAAACCCCAAATCAACCCACAATAAAAAAGCAGGATGTGAACTAAAAAAATCTTGTTCTGAGGAAAGAAGAGGAAGAAAAAGCAAGGGAGAATTGACAAGACAAAGCACTGGACCAAAAGCCAAATAGCATAGAACTGCATCTGGGAAAGGAAAAAAATCTCTTAATATCCTGTTTTTGCAAGGGGTTTATCACCCTTTGCTTTTCCTACTGGAGACTACAGAGCAACAAATGATGTGTGAACAGATCTCTACTTCTAGGGAAGTCCTTCTGTCAAAAGATTTCTTTCTGTCAAAAGATTCTTGCCCTGCTGAATGTTTTCTTTGTTGGAGAAGGAAATGGCATGGAGACTTATATATGCCAAGGTGAGTGTATAATGCTTCCAGAGAAGAGCACACAGGACAGTCCATAAAAACAGAATTTGAAGATTTATATAAGCTATACTTCAAGATCTGCTGAAAACAAGTCTTTTTAAAAATACAGACACTTTGAATTCCCTTGTTACTCTGGTTAAGATGTCTGGCCTACAGGTTTTCTACTATGGTTTATATTTATGGTTCTCCTGTAAATCCCCTAAGTAACAAATATTCCATCATGCCCTTCCATGTGGATGTGAAATTTCTCAGGGAAATGTAAAAAAAAAAAAAAAAAATTAAAAATGAATCCACCAAACTAAAAGCTTTCTCTCTGTTTTCTTTTCCTTCTTATTCTCCATTATTTCTATCACTGTTCTATTTCATGTACTTTCCTTCCCCCATCTTCTTTGATTTTTGGTTTCTCTTTCCTCACTCTGTGTATCCCCAGTGACAACACAATATTTATTTTTTCCAGTTTTATTTATTTTCTTGGACTTGTTTCCTATAGTTGCTCTTCCCTCAATATTATACTTCTCATGTTATTATATATCTCTCTCTGTCTTTATACTCTGCTTGATACTTCTCTCTACTGTTTCTGGTTGATATTTCTCTCTACTTTTAGCTTTCTCTTCTCCTCTTAGTGCTTAAAGCATCCACTTCCATCCAAGGATCATATCTTTTTAGTAACGAGAGAATATTCATTCTTTCAGGATATGTTGTAGGGCAGCGCTTCATCTCTGGGATTTTTTGTGGTTTGGGTTCACTTAAGGTAAATCTACTGTTTACTATGAGTAAGATGACATTATTATAACTTCAGACATATTAGAGAACACTCTGCTGTTACAGTTACTTCCTCTAGTATGCTTCCCATGACGTCTTTTTCTTCCTTTTTTTTTTTTTTTTAAATTGTTTGGTATATTGTTCATACAAAGGAAACTGCTTTTTTTACATTTGTACATTATATCAGTACAAATTAATGATCTATGAAACAGCCTTGTGCATTTAAGAAGCTTGTTATGTAGACTAGCACCAACCATGTCGAGTGAGATGTGCAAATCCCATCAGCTGGTGCATACACAGGAGGAACATGCCAACTGATAGACAGACTTTAAGAATCTATAATCAGTGCCTGAAGTAGTCCATGGAATAGCTGTGCTCTTAGTTGCCAAAATTTGGGTGACTGGTTAGTTAATAAATCTTCTGTTTCTCATGTAAGTGGCCAGGATTGGAAACTGTCTCCAAAATCTTGATCCTCAGGTTTACTTTACCTGAGTTCAGAAAAGATTTAATTGCTTCGTAATTATAGAATATGAGCCAGAGGAAAACCATGATAAAGTAGCCCCAGCTGTGAATCAGTCTCACTTGGCTGTATAGGCTGTGCAGACAGTCAGCTGCTGCAGTTAGTTTTCAGAAATAACTCACTTGGTTAAGCAGTACAGGCTTTCTGAAGAGATGGAGGCAAATCAGACATATTTCAGTTGCGCATTTATAGCTAAGAGTGAAAAGATATCATCAAGGACATGTTGGCTTTTGAAGGTATAATCTAAACAAAATATTTCTTTCACTCATCAACCTATGTGTCTAATTAGGAGTCTTAAAAGGAGAAGCATAAATATATCCTATAACAAAACACAGAGTTTTGTATACCAAGGCAAAATCATGACAGCTATATTACTTTAAGATTGCAGTATGTTTACAAATGTCTGATTTTCTTCTTCCTTCAGATGAAACACTTCATATCATGGGATTTTTTTGTTGTTTTGTTTTTTTCCCCAATATTTCTGTTACCAAACTTCATATGTGATGATTAAAGACAAAAAGTCACTGTGAAGTCACCCTGAAATAATATAATCTTGTAAGAATTATGTCCGATGT
Source organism: Strix aluco (assembly GCF_031877795.1). Classification (NCBI taxonomy): domain Eukaryota; kingdom Metazoa; phylum Chordata; class Aves; order Strigiformes; family Strigidae; genus Strix; species Strix aluco. Next base: position 52,626,155 of record NC_133935.1, read on the forward strand.
ATTTTAGATTTTCAGTCAAAATCTTCTGGCAGTGTGAGACTGACTAGCAAATATTAGTCCTAGACCTATCTTCATAATGATTAACATATTATCTTCAGAAGGAACATTCCAATCTGGAAGTCTATTAATAGATATCTTGTTTATGGTGTTTGGGATGGAGAACATGGTAAAATGAACGTGTGGGAGCATTAGGCTCCTTCTGTGTGTCTTTATTGTGTCAAGTCATTACATTTACTAACTGATTGATACTCAAATGGTAAGTAGATTTGTCTTTGCCAGACTTTCAGAATGTCAAGTCTTATGTCAAATTCTTCCAGAACTGCAAAAAAGTAAAACTCAAGTAGCATTTGTAAAGGCAAAAGAATAAAGCCTTTTTTTCAGTGAGATCAGGGTTTCCTTCAGTATCAGATGTGACGCCAGAAATCATGTCAGTGCAGTTTTGTGCTACATTAGCACACTGACCTCCTAATGGATAGGAAAATTGCCTTTGATGTTTAAAGGTCATTAGTTTCCTTCTAAGTTTCTATTTTTTTCCATGCTGCTCTTTTACATAAATGTTTAACCTTGAATTCATAGGTTGCTTTTTCATCATGCATAAATTTAGTGCCTGTCATTTAACAACCAGAGGAAAGACTTTCAGCTATCAACTTCACCAATGGGAGGACAATTTTTGTCCTCATTTATCAAAGGTCCTATGATCCCCTGCCCCTCCTACTTTAATTGGGAAACTGTAATTTATTGATAAATACAAATATAAGTATAAAGTACCAAAATAGTATGGGTTAAAAGAAAATGGCAAAGTGAACCCTTGTAGGGCAACTTGGCAAACCCTTCCAGCAATATACTTTTACTCAGATCTCAAATAAAACAACAATAGTCAGCACTTAATGAATTTATATTGCATTTTGTCTTTCTAAACTTGATGTTTTGTTGTCTGCTGGTGCTTTTAGAGATTTCCCTTGTTGATAATGTTTTTGTGTTGCTACTAGGTCCAATTTGGCTTTCAGCTAAGCCTTTGAATTTTTTATAATAAAGTAATTTACAGATGCTAGAAGATAAATTAGCACTGCAAATGCAGTTAAATTGCATAATCACACAGATTGATTTTGTGTTAGCCTTTGAGATGTATAGATACCTTGTGGCATCTCTGTCAAGAAAAGGCAGTGAAAGCAAAAACCTTTCAATTTCTCTGGAAAACAAGGAAAAACATGTCAGAAGACTAGAGAAATAGTACAGCTGTTTGACTGAACAGCCTGGTGGTTTATAAATGTTCAATATACAGGCAGCATACAGTATTGACATTAACTGTCTCCCCACATCTGGCATACACTACAAAATACTCTTTCTCATAAAGCACAATTTGTATGTACAGTAAAGAGTGGGATTTGTTTGTTTGTTTGTTTGTTTTGTTTTGGTGTTGTCATTGATTTGGAAGGAAAAGAAATAATTTAGACTTCAGTGACTTCTGCAGATTTGTTATGTTCAGAGGAGACTTCTTGAAACAGGAGACTATGTCCAACAACACATGCAGAATACAAAATTATGCCTCTTGTGAATAAAAATATTTCAGTTAATGCAAGGACCTGTGAAGTTTTGTGTGAGAGTGAGTACAACGTGGCTTCTAACATCTTATAAGCAGAACATTGGCACTTGCAGGGACACTCAGTGGTAACCACAGCTTTGTTTCAGTTCGTTCTGTGTTCCCGTCACAGAGATAGACATACCAGGAATTTAAATGTGTGAGGTATGACTTTACAGATTCTAGGTACCAAATCTGTTATCCAAACACATTGTCCTCAGCTGCTGGCCAAGGCAGTCGGGACCCCTGTATTTTTTGCTGGACTCAGAAGAATAAACTACCTCACTCTGCAAGGAAAAATTTTGAAATCATTTATTTTACTGCATCCAGAAAAGCAGGGCTTTTTGTTGCATACTCACAGTCACAAAGTCATGAAGATAAATGCAGGGAAGCCCTGGTGATGTAGATAACTGAACAAAGCATAAGGGATCTGGAAACAGTTTTCAATTAATAACTCACTAATGCTCACTGTAAGTCACCATTACTGGTGACACTTACTCACATGCACTGATCTATCAATCTTTGATCTTATGCTTTTAATGTTTTCAAAATTTCAAAATAAAATGTATGTGTTCGTCATCAAAGGCAGGTAAATCACAACCTGGTATAGAACCCATAAAAACAAAAAACATAATAAGAAAAGAAGGAAAAAAAAAAGTTTTCAGGGCAAATATATAGCCCTGACCAAAATACCTGTAAAAAAAATAAAACAAAAAGTAATTAGTATGGTAAATATATCTTGAAAACCAGGAAAGTAGAGGCAATCGAATGATGCTATGCATAGGAAATGGGGAAAATGCCTATGTACTGTGACTTACAGAATTAGGTTAATTCCATTTTCCTGGAACTATAATATAATTTCTATATGAAAATAACATTTTTAGGTGGACATTTTTGTAGTTGGATGAGAATTTGATTTTTTCACACATTTATGTTGCTTTATTTTGTTTCTTTTTTAAGATTGTCTTCTCTTCTTGGTCTTATATTTAGTTCCCTAACAGTTATGGAGCAGAAATTCAGTTAATAAGATATAAACATTCAGTGTCACCATATGCATTTAATAATACTTTTATGGATAATTTCCAGCAATATACTTTGGGTAAGACACATTGACAAGTTTCAATAAAACACACCTCAAAATAAAAAAAAGCAGCAATGTGACATTTGTATCTCTTACATTCTTATGTTAAATATGTTGATGAATATGATGAATGCTATGGGTGTTTTCTGAGAACACGCTGAGAAATAGATTACTTATAATTGAAACTATAGGGCAAAAGAAACATGTTCTCTGCTATGCTATATGCAAGGTAGTTAAAAAAAAAAATCTGAAATGTTAACATTTTACCTCCAAGAACAGTTTAAAGAAACAAAGAGTACTTTATCTAATTTAGCTACTTTTTCCATGAAAAAAGGAAGCAAGATTTAATAAAATACTGCAGAGGCATGAACTAGGTGAACCAATACTCACCTATTGAAACCACCATTTTAGGTCTTATTAAGGCATGGGTACACACATATATTAGTATTCTAAATTAGAGCCTGAAATCTGTCAGTTTGACTTCGGTGCTTAGGAAGCTGATGGTGCAGATCATCCTGAGTACCATCATACAACACATGTGGGACAACCAGATGATCAGGCCCAGTCAGCATGGGTTTATGAAAGGCAGGTCCTGCTTGACCAACGTGATCTCCTTCTACGACAGGGGGACCTGCTTATTGGATGAGGGAAAGGCTGTGGATGTTGTCTACCTTGACTTTAGTAAGGCCTTTGACACTATTTCCCACAACATTCTCCTGGCTGGATGGCCGGGCCCAGAGAGTTGTGCTGAATGGAGTTAAATCCGGTTGGCGGACGGTCACCAGTGGTGTCCCCCAGGGCCTGGTTTTGGGGCCACTCCTGTTTAACATCTTTATTGATGATCTAGACGAGGGGATCGAGTGCACCCTCAGTAAATTTGCAGATGACACCAAGTTGGGTGGGAGTGTTAATCAGCTCAAGGGTAGGGAGGCTCTGCAGAGGGATTTGGACAGGCTGGAGCGATGGGCTCAGGCCAACTGTAGGAGTTTCATTAAGGTCAAATGCCGGGTGCTGCACTTCAGCCACAACCCTCATCAGCGCTACAGGCTTGGGGAGGAGTGGCTGGAGAGCTGCCAGTCAGAGAGGCACCTGGGGGTGTTGACTGACAGCCGGCTGAACAGGAGCCAGCAGTGTGCCCAGGTGGCCAAGAAGGCCAATGGCATCCTGGCTTGCATCAGAAATAGCGTGGCCAGCAGGGACAGGGAAGGGATCTTACCCCTGTACTCGGCACTGGTGAGGCCGCACCTCGATTCCTGTGTTCAGTTTTGGGCCCCTCACTACAAAAAGGACATTGAATTACTCGAGCGTGTCCAAAGAAGGGCAATGAAGCTGGTGAAGGGTCTGGAGCACAGGTCTTACGAGGAGCGGCTGAGGGAACTGGGGTTGTTTAGTCTGGAGAAGAGGAGGCTGAAGGGAGACCTCATCGCCCACTACAGCTACCTGAAAGGAGGTTGCAGAGAGCTGGGGATGAGTCTCTTTAACAAAGTCACAAGTCATAGGACAAGAGGGAATGGCCTCAAGTTGCACCAGGGAAGGTTTAGACTGGATATTAGGAAGTATTTCTTTACAGAACGGGTTGTTAGGCGTTGGAATGGGCTGCCCAGGGCAGTGGTGGAGTCCCCATCCCTGGAGGTGTTTAAGAGTCGCGTTGACATAGCGCTGAGGGATATGGTGTAGGTGGGAACTGTCAGTGTTAGGTTAATGTTTGGACTGGGTGATCTTCAAGGTCTTTTCCAACCTAGATGATTCTGTGATCCTGTGATTCTAATTTGAGAATTTGCTGCATGTTCAAGAGTATGTTTAAAAGGATTCCTTCTGAGTCATAACCTGTGCTGGGCAGATTTTTGCATATGGGGCAAAGGACAGTTTAACATTAAGGGAAACAAACCAACAGTTTATATGAAAGGTGGTTTAAAAATATATGCATATAAGTTGTGGAGTGAATGAAAGGTGGTTTGAACATATATGAATATAAGGTAGGGAGATATATTTTTGTCAGTCAAGAGGAGAATCAGCATTTGAATAGGAAAGTTAGAGATATTTTTTTTTTTAAATATAAAAATCTATTAAACCTATTCATACAATGGTTTGGGTTGTAAGGGACCTTAAAATATCATGTAGTTCCAACACCCCTGCCATGGGCAGGGACACCTTCCACTAGACCAGGTTGCTCAAAGCCCCATCCAACCTGGCCTCGAACACCTCCAGGGAGGGGGCATCCACAACTTCTCTGTACAACCTGTTCCAGTGTCTCACCACCCTCACAGTAAAGAATTTCTTCCTAATATCTAATCTAAATTTACCCTCTTTCAGTTTAGAACCCTTAGCCCTCATCCTATCACTACACTCCCTGATAAAGGGTCCCTCCCCATCTTTCATGTAGGCCCCCTTTAAGTACTGGAAGGCTGCTATAAGGTCTCCCTGGAGCCTTCTCTTCTCCAGGTTGAACAACCCCAACTCTCTCAGTCTGTCCTCATAAGGGAGGTGCCCCAGCCACCTGATCATCTTTGTGGCCCTCTTCTGGAACTGCTCAAGCAGGTCTATGTCTTTCTTATGTTGGGGGCCCCAGAGCTGGATACAGTACTCCAGGTGGGGTCTTACAAGAGTGGAGTAGAGGGGGAGGACTTGCTGGCCACATTCCTCTTGCTGCAGCCCAGGAGACAGTTGGCTTTCTGGGCTGTGAGCATACGTTACTGGCTCATATTCAGTTTTCCATCCACCAATACCCCCAAGTCCTTCTCTGCAGGGCTGCTTTCAATCCACTCACGACCCAGCCTGTATTTGTGCTTGGGATTGCCTTGACCCATGTGCAGGACCTTGCACTTGGCCTTGCTGAACTTCCAGCACTGCTGGGGGTTGTTGTGGCCGAAGTGCAGAACCCGGCATTTGGCCTTATTGAAGCTCATACAGTTGGCCTGAGCCCATCGCTCCAGCCTGTCCAGATCTCTCTGCAGAGCCTCCCTACCCTTGAGCAGATCAACACTCCCACCCAACTTGGTGTCATCTGCAAATTTACTGAGGGTGCACTCGATCCCCTCGTCTAGGTCATCAATAAAGATGTTAAACAGGAGTGGCCCCAAAACCAAGCCCTGGGGGACACCACTTGTGACCGGCTGCCAACCAGATTTAACTCCATTCAGCACAACTCTTTGGGCCCAGCCATCCAGCCAGTTTTTTACCCAGCAAAGCGTGTGCCCATCCAAGCCACGAGTAGCCAGTTTCACCAGGAGAATGTTGTGGGAAATAGTGTCAAAGGCCTTACTAAAGTCAAGGTAGACAACATCCACAGCCTTTCCCTCATCCAATAAGCGGGTCGCCCTGTTGAGGAAGGAGATCAGGTTTGTCAAGCTTAAAATTTTCCCAGTAAAACATTAAGTTTTTTAATATTCAGTGAACACCAGTCCATTGCTTCTGAAGGAAATTTTTTTCACCAGCCAATTGTGTATGCTCTGCTAGTCTGTAAATTTAATAATGGTTCAGAGTGAAGAATATCTAGAGAAATCTACAGCACTAGTTCCCATGCAACCTTACCTTTACCTTGGAGGTATCTTATACAAGAACTGACCAGGTTGAGACTAGATTACATGACAAAATCTCACATTACCACTACATGAGACATGATGAATGAGGGCTACTACAGCTCCAAAGTTCCATCATAATCCAATTGCATCCCACACTCTTCCATCAAATAAATTTGTGTGTTAGAGATACCTTCCTGTGGTAAAGTTGCAGTCTATTGCTAGATGAGGTATTTTTAGTTGTAGTAAGTTGTTGTTTTGCCAGTTTGGTTTTAAAAATGCAGGTTTCTGTGCATAAGAGGACCCTCCCATCTATCATACCACTGAACAAACAAATTTGCTATAAAACTAACCTTACTGGAAGAAAGAGAAGCATGCCAGGCATCTGAAAGGGAAAAAAAAAATATGCTTGGGTGAGACAAAAAGTACAAGAAAAATATGAAAGAAATAAACACCCATTAAAGGAAATGAAAGTAAATTAAAGACACCTATATCTTCATGAACTCCTTTGTAAATACAAAAGAAAGTAGAATTAGTAACATTAACATTGAAGTAAACTCCTTATTAGTATCTAAGGGTTTCACACAAAGCAGAGGATTCAAGCCTAAAGATAAGATAAAGCTTACTTCTGAACCTTCTTACAGTTGAGCTGACATGTTCCAGGCTTGTTCTTTCCAGCTCTTGGTGTGCTCTATTATTTATAGCTGTGGCCCAGTCAATGCAGTAATCGGGGATCAAATGCTGAGACTCTGTTTCTTTGTGTCAGCCCAAATCCCCGTGTCACCTAGAGCGAGGAGGACACTCCTTCTGCACCTCACACAATCTCCCAGTAATGAGTGATGTGACCTGGGACTCATTTTGCTCTAGTGAAACAACTGTGTACAACAATCAGTAGCATCAATATCATGAGCTCTCTGACACAGAAATATGACAATAACAGATATTTTTATTCTGGTGCTAAATTGAATGATAACAGCATTTTATTGGTTCAGACTAAAACATGAATCTTGAAAAATGTCAGCTGAATTAAGAAATGAATGTCAATAATGCCATTTGACCCAAACCAAAAATTTTAGACACCTTGTAAGAAAAGGCCTGCACTCATTTTAGCAGTTTTTTTTACTTGGATAATTAATTCGACAAGTTGCCTGAAACATCTGAGCCCTCTGTTCTTCTCAGAAAAGTACCTTCAACACCACTGTGTAGAGGTTTTTAGACAGAGAGATGGATTATCTTTCTCTTCTCTATTGCTACATTATACTTTCATGTTTTGATCTGAAATATTAAGACAACATAGGATGCTCAGACCATCTTATATGCATTAGAAATATGTGGTGACCATTAGAAATATGTGGTGACAAGGAACTGAACTCCTTTGTCATTTATAGTTTACAGATTATTAGAAGCTCTTTCCTGACTAACGTCTTATGTTTCCAAATGCCTTATAGAAGAGATTGCAATATTTGCCAGTCCTGAGGAGGGGTGGGACATTATGGTATCTAATGGCTCCTAAGTATATTAGGGTAGGGATTCATCTTATTCAGTTTTAAGAGACCCATGGCATAGACATCTATAGCTGAGCTAATTATCTAGGGCTTGCTTTATAGTTAATGGAGGAAATAATGTTACTTTTAGGAAATTATTCATCTGAGGGCAACTAGAATCACAGCATCACCTAGATTGGAAAAGAGCTTTAAGATCATTGAGGCCAACCATAAACCTAACATTGCCAAATCCACCACTTAACCATGTCCTTAACTACCACATCTACACATCTTTTAAATACCTCCAGGGATGGTGACTCAACCAATTCCCTGGGCAGCCTGTTCCAATGCTTAATAACTCTTCACTGATGAAATTTTTCCTAATATCTAATCTAAACCTCCCCTGGTGCAACCTGAGGCTGTTTCCTCTCGTCCTATCACTTGTTACTTGGGAAAAGAGACTGACACCTCACTACGATCTTCTTTCAGGTAGCTGTAGAGAGAGATAAGATGGAAAGAGTTTAGTGCTGAAACAACCCGTATATCTTCATTGACTATAACAATTTAAACATCTGGCTCAGACATTGTTCGCTTCATAATTTATGCCTGCTTTTAAAGAGATGAATCTCACCCTGCATCATAAATCTCCACAACAGACATGTCAAAATTTAGACAAGAATTTATTCTTTCAAAAATTATAGAAATTTGATATTTCTACAATTTCAGACATAAAAATACTTATATAATTTCAGATAGGAAAGCTATGATAATTTTACATTTCCTGAGGTTGATATGAAATTTCTTATTATTTCTCATATTAAGCAATGTAATGGCTTGAAACAGTGATTTTCTTAATGAAAGATGATGAAAAGAAACATAACAATGAAAATAATTTGGCTTCTTAAAAGGGGTTTGTCTTTCAGCCCACACAGCCCATCAAAACTGTGATCAGTGGAATGAATATTTCTATAAATTTCTCCTTTTGTCTCTATTGGTTTAACATCTTGCTAAATAGAAGAAGGTAACAGTTTAACTTTTAAGTGGAAAGCTGCAGGGATCATTTAGCTTCCAAACAAGTGATTTTATGCTAAACTGTAGTATAGCTGATGTACCTTGACCTTCTTGAAATTACAGGGGCTTGTTATTTTAAATTTTGGGAGCATGTACATAAGTGACATTATTTATTGTTAACTTTTATTTCAGAAATGATAGACTTTTTTATAAGTGACTATGAATAAACAGCTTTTCCTCATAGATTATAGTAAACATACTGTCAAATAATACATTATGCACAGTATTGTATCAGAAATATTGCATCTCACTGTAGCAGGCTACAAACTGTTTAAATATAAATCAAGCACTTACTGAAAAATAAAGAAAACCAGATTAATATATGTAAATAAAACCCCCAGACACCATTTTGTTTCATCTCCTTTGTACAGAGCATGTGACATCACACATATATCTATTGTTTTATTACAGGTTAGTTTTTAAAGCTCATTTCATTAAGAGCATGACATTTGAGAAAAAAGAGTGGATTTTTTAATTTCTTTTTTGTCGTACAATAATCAACATGACCTGCTAGGCATAAAAGTGTCTTTGATTATTTAATTCACATTGGGAAGCATGTAGCTATTTTTATGAAAAGCTGACTACTGTGTAGGGTTTTATGAGGCATACAAGAAGAGCTTGAGCAGAAAGCTGGATGTTAAAAAAGCTAGAATATGGAGAAGATGACTTGGTTCACCAAGAGGAACGTAGAGGAGAGAAGAGAGTATGTTCATTTAGCAGTAGTTTGTGGCATATAAAAGAAAAATAGGAAAAAATGGCAAGGACAACTGATGGCCTTCCCTATGACCCACACAAGCCCTGAGTAGCTCCCCACTGATCTTATGGAAACAGATCAGTTATTTCCCAAAACTGCAAGTTTTGAGTAGGACTTACTATTTGTTACTCTCTGCTATTTTTAACACTGGAAAGGTAACACTTGCACTGTGAGCTGTGGGACTGTGCCATCAGTGTTTTATGAGATAGACAACCATTTCACAAGCTACTTAGCACACTGTCCAATTCATCATTGAGGCCAGACTTTGATGCAAAATACATCAGGTTAGGATAAAACAAACACGATTTACTGGACAGCAAGAAAGGAGGCATGCATGGGATACTCTGGAAGCATACAGGGAGACATTCAGGAAATTCAGAGGCAAATCTTTCAAGTCTGAAAGATAGTACCAGTTGGACTCTAAATTGGAGAAACAGCTCCTACTTACTGCATGACAAGAAGGAAAATGTGGTGAGGTAGTAGAGAAAATTTAGCAGGCTCAGGAAATCCAGTGAGCTGGATATAGTTGTAAAACTTAGAGGCTAACAAAGGGAAAGTATCAGAAATACCTGTTCTACACTTCTTCTTTATGAGGCATCCACTTATGACCATTTTTGCAAACAGAATGCAAAATTTAATAACAATTTTTTTTTAAAAGATGCTGAATTAGCTGCCTTAAAAATCACTGAAAGATTTTTGTGCATAAGTAACAATTTAAATTACAGCAAATATAGCTTTATATATAACTATACACATCAAATATTGTATAACCTGCAGCAAAACTGCAAAATTTAGCAGTGTGGTTTCCTTCATGAGGTCAGAACTTAATCCCTGCAATGTTAAGAGGATTAATTAGTTAGTGTTTAAAAAGTGATACTGATATTAGGATAAGAAAACACAATGGAAATGTCAAGAAGTATTATACTTCCATGGAAAAATATTTACATTCTGAGAAAGCTGTAATCTCAGAGAGATCTTCTTAACTATTTTGCAAAGATCAGGATTGCATGGTTGATATTAGCAAAACCCCCCTTGTTATCCTTTGCTTTACTTGCTCAGTCTGAACAGTTGTTTTGAATTAACCTTTCATGTAACAGGTAACATTGCTTGTTCATGCAATATTTAGAAACTATCTTGAGTGGACAGTAGGTGACTAGAGAAGAACTCAACTTAGTGTTCAAGACACTTTTCTAATCAAATAAGAAAGAACATTGAAATGACCAGAAAACTCACTTTTCTGTCAACAGATTGTCAGAGTCCAATACTATGTGACGAGTTTCTTTTTAGATATTCCACATGACAAGGGTTTAATATTTAATATCAAGTTCACTTACTTGTAGATATTTGACATTACAGAAGATTTTGACTTCTCAGAGAGATGCATTAATATACTGAAATCACAGTGTAAGTACACTTAGCAGACTACAACAATTGCAATGTGCAGTTGGATCATAATACAAATGTGATTCCTGTTAATTGTCTCTATATGCTCACTGTCATGACACTGGGTGTGCTCAGCCACTGGGAAGATATACATGGATTAAAGCCAGATCAAACCCGTTGCTCTCTTCAAAGTTCATTCTATTGGTTGTTCAGTTTTTACAGTAGGCTGGACTGAGCCACATATACACTTCCCCAATGTTATTCTGGCTAGTTCAAGAAGACATTAACTGCCTTTTGATTAACACTGGGAAATTCATTTAGACAACCAGTAGATCCATTCAACAGATATAGCTACTTGATCCAGTCAACTGATACAGCCATTTATCTAAAACAAAGCTCACCTTTTGGTTTCCTTTGTCTTGAGCTAAGTCCAGCTTTCCCTACAATAGCTCTGATCACTTCCTATGTTGTTGTTGCTTGGGCTCAGCTTCATGAACACTTTTCCTATGCCCATATCCTCTGAGCCTTCTTCCATTGTAGGGGTTTATTGCTCAATCACAGAGACTTTCACCTCTGGTCTAGAGAAGAAAGCAGAATCTACCTGAGTTCTCAATATTAACCTACAAATTTAATTGCAAACATGGCTAATATAAGCCTATCTGTAATACGCAGAGGGGTGTAACCTCCACCAAAAAATCTAGAAATTAAGCAGTAACTGGAGAAATAAAGTCTTAAAAGCCAAGAGTAACTCATAGTTCTAAGTAGACTCTGGATATTCTTTTTATTCTTGCATTCTTTACACACTCTTAATTTATTATTGAGAATGCACTCTGAGATTTTCCTCCTGTGTTTCAACAAAAAGAGGCTTTATTTTATTGCATCTGCTTAAAACAAAAAGAGGCTATTAACAGGACTACAATAATTAACTGGTTAAACTATGCAGTTATATCAGAAAATACCCTGCAATGTCATTTCTATTTCTGCATTATGCTTAAAGTTTCTACAGAGTTACTTTTTTCTAAGACAAACAAAGCCTTCCCATATGTCCTTACAAAGTCAAAGATTTGCTGAGAACTTCAGAACTGGGGAAAAATTACTTATCAGCATACAATTTTTTGTTAAGTTTCAAACATAAACAACTTGTGGAGAGGAGGATTATAGGACCAAATTTTCATCAGTGTGACACCAAGTGACACCAGTATAAATTAGAATAACTCCAAAGATCCTCTGTGGATCTTTGTGCCACATGTTCACCAGAGTATCTGTGATCAGAATCCACTCTTAAGACTTTAATAGTAACATTAAAGGAATATATCCCCTACTATCAAACACACTATGTAAAATGCATAGCCTTAGCTGCCTACAGAGGAAAAACCAGTTGCTTTTCACAATGCTAGGACAATCCTCAAAAGCATTTAGAAATACACTGCATAGACTGCCTTTTTTCAACTTTATTTTTGGTATTGCATGGGTATGTTTTAGAGCTGTATTGATTTCTATTCTTTCTACAATTGATTAATATTACAGGAAGGCATCAAGTGTATTAGTATAGAACTGAATAGAAATATCAGCGCTTTTTCACAGAAACAAACAAATAAACAAACAAGTCCTTTGTGATTTCATCTAGGAATATATGTATGCAAAAAAGTTATACCGCTGAAATATCATAGTCACATAACCTGGTTGGCAGAATCCTTCACATGTATCTCCATACCTGTTAAAGAACTTTCAGAAACTACTAGAACCCAATAAACTGCAGCTTTCCAGTTAAATAATTAATAGACTGCTGTTTTTTCCAGAGATTTCATCTCCAGGTTAAGTGTTTTCACTTTATGAACTTGTAATATGGAATTTATATTCCTTACAAGTTGGGTTTGGGTTGATAGGAATTCTGTGCTCATTATAATCTAAGAACATAAGAATTAGTGAAGAGAAGATTCCTCAAGAGGAACATTTTTCAACTGACCCTCTTCTCAAGGCATAAAAATTTTTAGGATGTTAAACTTTCCCTTGCCACCTGTGTTTTTTTTGTGTTAGTAGCTCATTTTTGAACCCTTTTGCTCACCATTGCCTGAACCCCTACCAATAATATCAGTTCTGTTCTTCTTATAACATGTCAATAGTATGGCATGACAGATAATGCTGAAGCTACCAACTTGCTCAGAATATCCGTAACCAGAAAAATCACATCCAATTAAGGTAACTGCAGCTTTCAGGCTCTAGCAAGAATACAGGATGATGTCTAAAAATAAGCAACCATTATTCTAACCCAATGCCTAGCCTTCTGCCTGAATAGATTACATTCTATGAATAGCTGATGTGTGAGGAGAAATAGGAATGTTTAAATTATTTCTATCTACTGGAATTTGTGCAATGAGGGTTGGTGTGATGGACTACAAGTCATCTCATATCAAATGTATGCAATTTAATATTGAAGGACATTTTATTTCTCTATGGAGTGGCTGTTTTGATTAGCTGAATGTTCATGTCATGCGAGTTCTCGGGAAAAAAGTCAAAATTTCACTCTTTTGGGATCCTGATTATTAGTAGGAGGTGTGGGAAAAACCCATCATTTAACCTTTTCAGTTAAATATTTAAATATTTTAAAATATGTATTTTAGCTACACTGCAGTGGACAAAAAAAAGTACTCTGAAGGAACAATCTGATGTAGAGGTCAGGAAAAGCAGGCTGCAAGGAATAGTGTCTGCTTTGCTTGCTGACTTTTGCTGCATGTTGTTACATAAAGAAGGCGGGGCTGGACAACAGGAAAGGTTTCTTGTTTAGTTGGTGGCAATTGCTGCCAGACTTTTGGAAAGTTTTGATAGGAGAGGGCATAGGATTTTCTCTTCTTTAAGAGGTAAAAAAACATCCACAAGAGAGAAACTTTCGTAAAGTGGGACAACGCAGAGAGAGAGGGAAAAGTTTGTAAGCAGGAATCCTACCATAGAGAAGAAAGACTGAGACTCTTGTGGTGTACACAGTGAGGTCTCAGAGGTGGCAGAAAAAAGATTTCCTAGGGACAATAAACAAGTAAAGTATTTTAAACAAATGAAAACAAGTAACCATACTTCTCTATGCTTATTCCCAGAATAGATCAACTGCACTTACTCTTTCACTGTGAATGTTTCGAAAATAATATAGATATATTTTGATAACTAAATCAACAATAAAAATGCTGTTCTCCTGTTCTTGGGCATCAATGTCAGGACACATGATGTCTAAGATTGTGAACCTGAATACAACACTATGCACAGAGTTTTCAGAGCAGAGCTTTCTTCCAATGACTAGCACTATTTACATGAATATACTTTTAGATCCTTTTTGCTGTTCCATGACATGTTTGGGATGAGCTTCCCTTCTCACATATTACTCTGCTCAGCTCTTACAAAGAATGTGTGTGCTGAGGAATGGATTCAAGAGGAAATAATTAATCAATCATATAGATCAGTTTTTGAGTGTATGTTGTTTGACGTGCACTGTGCATAGAGGTAGGATTCTAGCAGGGAATTGATAGGAACCATTGCCTATATTTGCCATGCACAGGTAGTTTGTATAACACAAATATGACTATTTGTATCTGTCCTACAAAACTAAAGGTAATGAATGCCAGACACACAACTGTTACATACCATTTTAACAGTAACGATCCTTGAATTTCATTAACTTTTTTACACATTCTTTGCACATCTGATTCTCCATACAACTTCATTCCACAGGCTGGAAAAAGAAGTCGGTTTCTTGTAACCATAAGTCATCCCTGGAAGTAAATTATCAGTGAATGGTATTTTCAAATGGTTCATAGTGCGTGCATCTTACTAAGAAAAATTATTGTCTTAATATCATTGCAAATTACAACAGAAATAGTATGCATACTAGAATTGAGCAGGATGTTTTATTTAGGAAAACACTGATTCTAAAAACATATCATAATTTACAAATTTATACCAGAGTGTACCATACATTCTTAAAAATTAAAGCTGTCTGGCCTGGCTATATTTGCTTATGAAAAATAGCTCAGCTTTAAATAAAGTCATAAAAATTGCATTCTTCTCATTTCTAGAGGTAATCAGCTATGACATTCAATGACATAAATCTTTGCTCTATTCATTTTCTTCTTCTTCTAGGAAAATAAAAATGAAATGTTTATAACGGTGATGATCAGAGCAACTGTAATGCAACCTCCACCCTTTCCTTCAACCATTTGAAAACTGAATGCATGCTGGGAGAGTTTGGAGGCTCTTTATTAGATATTCTGAGAAAATTGTGAAAAATTGTTTCACTCTGACTACCTTCATTTGCCAGGGTTTTTTTGTCATTTGTTTGTTTTCAGCTGTATTGAATGGACTTCTGAAAAATATTAGCTTGTTTTCATAACATTCATAAGGACTTTGGGACCCAATCCCTACTTCAGCTGTAGCCTGTTGCTCTGAGTGGAAAAAGCCTCCGTGAAGAGGATTTAGCCCACTGACATTGGTCTAGTGAAATACTCAAGCATGAGAATGAAGACTATAATAAATTGCTTACTTTGAGAGATGGGGATGTTTCTGTGCTTCTTAGTGATAAAGAACATATAATTTTTTGAAACACAGTGTAATAATACCAAAGCATATACTCCCTTCTAATGGAATGGTGATTAGTACTGTTGGGATTGTGGAAATGATACTACTTTTTGGCTTGTATTTTGTTGAGAGAATAAAAGGCATAAATTCATATCTTTCTTGTACAAGGTAGACAGGGGAGAGGAAATTCACATACAAAGCTTTGTTTAGTTCAATTTAAAAAGACTGATGGGTTTTCATTCTGGAGGATGAATGGATTATTGATGGTTACTTTAACAAATAAGGTAATGTTTTTTTCTCCACATTGTTACTAGTGTGAATTTATTCCCAAGAATGTTTTACAGAAGTTCTACAATGTAAAAGTCAGCTATCATCACTAGATTATACTGCTTTCTTTGAGTTTGATGTTATGCTCACCGTCTCCAATAATAACTTCAATAAATTTGACCCCTTTGTGAAGATATGACAGCAAACTGAAATGAAATACAGTTTATGAGTTTTCTTCCACCAAAAAGGTATTTGACCTTGATAAAAGGTAAGGAATCATAAATACATCAAAATATTGACCATGCTAAGTAATCATGGGGAAAAACAGTTAAGTTTAAAGTTTACTTTAAAGCTACTTGAGTAGGCAGGAAAAATGCATCACATGAAGAAAGAGATTAAAAATTCACAACTTCAATGAAATCTCCAGCAAGATGTCTATTTGTGACATGCAGAAATTGAAATATTAAAACTGGAGGTCTTCTGCATTTATATGCTACAATTCATCATACAATTTCATTTATTATTTCCTGTGAACATGGTAGAGGTAAACCCTTTCCATCTACCTGTTGGATTGAGGAGAAATTACTCTGAATTTGGATGACGATTTAGACTGATAGTCAGAAACACCACCATCACCACCCCATTCCCCATCTTTATTGTTATGTACTGTGTCATGAAGAAGACCAATAAAGCTTGACATGCTTTAATGATTTACTGAATGATATCCATGTCATGTTTTACACATTGTGGTTCTGTGTGCTTAAAAGGGAGGATTCTAAAACACAACGCTGGTAGGTGTTCTGCACTGTGTACATTGAACAATTTTCTTATCATTAGTATGACTCATCTGCCTTTAGCCATTTAAATTTTAGGCAGCTACTGTTAAGCAACTCAACCACATTTCCTCTGTGGTCAGAACAGGCAAAAACCTTGTATCTTAGATATATATCTTACAATTTTAAAAATCCCCCAGAGAAGCTACCTTTATTATTGCTTAGATAGAAAAGCTAAATTGCATTTTAGATGCCTAACATAAGGGGCAATGAATCCCCTCCATTTTGGGTTAAGTACTCAAGAGAGACTGATGATATGTTTCAAAAGACAGAGTCGAAGTCTTCTGTCTATGTTTCAGGCAAGTAATCTGAGATATAGTTCCAGGTCAGAAATCTTATACGTGCTTTATAATAGTCCTGGGCCTCAGCTAACATGCATATATAGCTTTCAGACTGAAAGCAGCTTTGCCCCCAGAGTGAGTAAAGCAGCTCAGCTCTGCTGATACTGTCCATGCTGATACATTAATACAAAACTGGTGAAGAGCTCTTAAAGATTATACCTGAGCCCCTCACTTCATTTGGCTTCAAAGAGTAAAAAAGAAAAAATAATAAAAAGAAAAAAAAGGGGAAAAAATATATTTGTACTTATGTATTTCATCAATGAGCTCTGCGCGTTTCACAGGCCTAAAAAATGGTCCATAAATCAGCTTTCCCTGTCATTTCTGGAATTTAATTTCACTCTGTATGAGAATTCTACATGCAATATAAAGATTTATCATTGTTCACAATTACAGAAAAAATATGAAAATGCTGTACTTCAACCTCCACAAGAGTTTCAATGAAGATCAAATTTCTCAAACTTCTGAGAAACATAGGAAGACCTACTGTGTGTGATTCAACTACCAAGAATAAAATGGCATTATAATATTTTCAATGAACATTGAAAGAAATGTTACTCTTTTAGTAGAATAAAAGGAGGTATAACCTTAGAGGCTATTGTCCTTTAGTAATCTACATGTGTAATCAACCTGAGCATATTATACTACTGTTGCCCCTGAAAATCTGCCAAAAATCTTATTTGTAGTCTAGAAGAAATTCACAGAAGTCACGGGAGTCCAAAACTATCACTGCAAGTAAGAACTGGCCCAGAAAAAGTTTCACCAGGTCCACCACACGTTGGTTAGTCAACTACTGCACCTTCTCAGAGTGAGGCACTTTTTCTGTGGACTGCTGATATGTCCATGTGGGAGACAAGGCAGCCAATATGGGCCTCAATGTTTGATTAATGTTTCCACATATAAACCAATACAAAATAGACAGTTGGATTAAAGCAAAGAAAAACTTGATGAAACTTCTCAGTTATCTCTGTCATAGACATTTCTGGCAAGAACTCTGTGCTAGCTGTTGAAAGTAAAACAAATTATTTTATGTAGGTGCAGCCCATGCATAGCACCAAAACAAAAAAAAAGGAAAAAAAAGAAAAAGAAAATTTAATACTAGTACTATTAATAATGCTTTTATCAAACTACTGACATTTGTGGTTCTGCAGAACCACATCAACTAGGCCTGGGTGCAGATAGTCTGAAAAAAGTATTTCAACAAATGTGACAGTGGGTTTATCTACATCTGCTGATACCAAAAAGAGGATTTTTCTCATGGGTGTTTAACAGGCAGTCCAACATAACAGAGAAGATGAAAAATGCTAAAAGTATTTATATAATAAGATGTTTTTTAAAGTAAATAGAAGTGTGTGTTTAATAAGAGAATCTGACACTTATTGACATACAAATAAGAAATTTACTGGCTCTTGCAAAACTACCGAAATGAATCAGTATGATCCATATATTATTCTTCTTTCACAAAAGCATATATCATGCAGTGCATACCAAGGTTGTGCTTTGAATTTCCCTACTAAACTGTGAGTCTTCTTGGCAAATTACAAGCATTATATCATTAAATTGTAATCCAAAGAGCCTTCCCTGATGTTGAGTGAAAAGATGAATCTCCTACTTATTATTTTTTTCAATAATAGTAAATTAACTGTGCCCACACCTTTTAAGTTACACCACAAGAATAAATCTATCCTCAGTGCTTCTGCAGATAACCTGAAAATCTTTAATCCATTGTTTCATTTAAAGCAATATGGCAGGACATGACTAAATTATGATAATGGCCGTATATGCAAAAGCTTTTGAAATGTTTCACATCTGTCTTCTTAAATGTTAAAAAATACTGCTAAATCAAGTGGGTTTTATACTATTGATGAACAAGTGAAAGTGGTCATTTGAATCTGAAATGAAGATCTATTTGTCATCAAGAGGGCACAAAAAGGATGTTTATAAAAAAATATAGATAAGAAGACCTATCTTGCCTAGCATTAATTGGAACAATAATCATATGTCAATATGAGAGAGAATAATTGTCTTATTACAAAGAAAAAGCTCATACAGTTCAAAGGGATAGCTTACAAGAAAGAAACAATATAATATGATGTATTGTCCAAGAAAAACAAAACAGATAGTTACCTTCTGTGGACCCTCCCTATTATCTATGTAACAGGGAATGTCTGGTTTAAATCTACTCTGAAGAGCTGCAGACCCTGAGAAACTAACAAATTAGAAAATTAAAAGAATGTAAAAGAAAACAAAAGGCAGCTCTCTAATTTGCTTTTAAAGGTTTTTATGACAGTGAATGATTAAAATTTAATACCGGCATCTCACTTGAACCCTGACTGGATCAATAAATAACACAAGACTTTCCATACACAATTAAACCACACCCAGCATCTAAATATTGAGATCCTATGCATACTAATGTGAAATACCACAGTTTCAGCTTTATAAAAATTCAAGTATAACCATGTACACCCCCAAATAATCACTGCTTTCTCTAGCAATTGCTTTAGACTTTCTAACAGATGCTGCTGTAATTAAAAAATCTTTAAAGATTGCATTTTGAGTGAGGTTCCTAATACAGCTTTTTCAGCACACACAAGTGTAAAATTTGCTATTCCTATATACTAGTGTCATCTTCTATCTTGTCTTCACATGTAGTCAGTCTCCTTGGTCTACTGCTTTTCTAATAGTGGGTAAGTTGTGGGCCTAAAAATTGTTTTGCTAGAAAGAAAGCAAAAGTGAAAATTAAACAACTGTGAAATGGGAAGACATCAAAAGACATAAGATCATATGGTGCAAGTAAGATACTTAGTCCACAATCATCAACAGAACACCTATTCTGACAACTACCATATACATCACAATATATCACATAATGCACTTTGGTAAATTTCAGCCATCAGTACAGTGATCAAAAGCCAGAATAAATGTAGTGTACTACAGGAAAAAACAGGAGAAAACCCAAACATATCAGATAAAACAAAATAATTTTCCTTCCATGGATCATCAGTGTGGCTCTTTCCCATATCATTAAAATATTCTGTTAGCCAATACAACAGTGTGCAATCCCCATATATACTGTAACGGGGTATTGTCTACAAAGAAGATTCACGCCCTCTACTGCTTTTCTTGGCTTGTTTTGTGACAGGGAAGACATATAATGAAGTAAAGTCTCTCTGATCACAATTAGTCACAAAAGAATTTCTCATTGCTTTGTGAGCCTGTGAGTTTGCACAAGAAGGGAAAATGTACGTGTACAATGGAAGAACTATTTGTCTGAGTGTATTAGAGCATGTGGATGGGGTGTTAAGTCTCCCTCAGCCCAAGTTTTCTCAGGGATGCATAAAATGTCTCTTTTAATCTGGAAGATTTAAATGCTTAAAGCTCAGTAAGGTGATCTTTATCTTTGATTTAATGAATATGGGAAACTGGAAAAGTCCATTTTAATATGATTTCGCAGAATCACAGAATCATCTAGGTTGGAAAAGACCTTGAAGATCATCTAGTCCAACTATTAACCTAACATTGACCGTTCTCAACTACACCATATCCCTAAGCACTCTGTCAACCTGACATGCTCCCAACTCACCTTACATATACATCCACTATTTATTGTTCTTGTAATCAGCTCTCTGCTTAGAGTTATTCCCCAGAGTAACAGAACACAAGAAGGTTTTTTTGTGAACACAGAAAAAGGAGATCCCTAGGACTTTGAATTCTGTAGGTTCTGAGACTACTGACTCAACTGAATTTATAATTTGTATTTGCTGCTATTCTTTACATTTTATTCTCCAGCCTTGACCCACAACATGCTTTAATGTACAAATTATATTTGAATTATTAGCAGGTATTCTTATTCAGTGCTCACATTGACTAATTCTCAGCAGGCAGCCTTAAACTTTAACAAAGATTTATAGCATCACTGAGAATATTAAACAAGTCTATGCACAGAAAGCAACAGATAATTAACATGAAAGTAGAATTTCGGAATGTACATTTTCAGATTTTTTTCCCTAATTACAGATAAATAAGTGTACTGAATTCAGCATTCAGGGAATGCCTGGGATTCATCTCTCCCAACTTTACTGAACAGTGTAAAGACTCTTTCTGTTAATAAGACTTTCCCAGATGAGGGGTGATTTTTGAACAAGGGCTTTATCTGTGATATTTTATGACATGTCCCTGACTCTGCTGCTTCTGTGTCATTTTTGCATTGTCTTCATTTCCTCCCACTCATTCAACCAGGGTTGACACAAAATAAAGAACCCAGTTTATTTCCAATGGTTTTAAAAAGGGTCATTGTTTTAATAGGTTTGTACAGATCTACAGATCACCCATCATGTTTATTAACTATAAAGCTAATATAGAAATTCTGGAGCAGAAAAGAGAAAGAGAGCCTAGAACTGAACAAGAAATTGTTTAGAATGGCACGCTCCATGACATCTTTCTGGATGGATGTGAGATGATAACAGAAGGCTTAAAGATCCTCATTGAAGCACCTCAGAAATAGTTGAATGTTTTTGATCACTCATAACAACTCATGTCAATTTAATCTACCTGTAAGTGCACACATTCTGAAGAAAGTTCAGGAGTACATTATATAATAACATTAGTGCCACCACTATGTTTGGTACCACTGACCACAGGAATTACTTTTAAAACATCAGCCTGGTGAACATCTGGAGTCAGAAAATTAAGGGACTCCCTTTGGTTACTTTGATTTACATCCAAGCTGCTCATCCTAAATGTCACACCTGAGAGCCAGGAGATCCAAATCAGAATGTTGTAATCCAAACTTCTTTTCTTACTCAGTATTTTTTCCAAATACTCTAAAAATCAAGAACATTTGAGATCCAACATCAGATTATAGAAATTCATTGATCTAATAGAGTCAAACTAATTTTCAGGAGTGCCCAATGATATGTTTAGCATAACTGACAAGGACTCTGCAGAAACATTAGCCTTTGTTTCCCAGACTGAGGACTGCATCTGTCTTGGTTCCTAGATGACAGGTAGCACCAGGACAGAGTCTGTGGTAGAGCTGAAAAGTCTGGAATTTTTTGGGCTTTGAGGAAATTATATTTAACTTCTCTAAATCCATTCTTACAAAGAATTCAGCTCATGAAAATTGCCAATACATGGCCATTAACTCTGTAGGCAGTAACTGAGATTCCTCTTGGTTGAAAAGTGTCTGAACAGCAGCTGTGCTTACCTCAGCATCAAAAGAGGGCAACTGAGTGAAATGAAGCTGAGGAAGATAAGACACAAAAGGACACTTTAAAAGGCAGCTAAAAGTTCTCTCATGCACATCCAGTGGATATACAAGGATTTGAACCCTTGGCAATCTACAGGAAAAGACAGTCCTTTACATTTAAATTGTAATAGGAATATTGAGCATTTCAGTTACAATCAAGACCAAATGAAAGAAGAAAGCAAGCCTCTTTAATGACCTATTCATGCTGCTGTGCAGAAAGTATAAGAGAGTAAGATGACCTGCAGGTGATGATATTAATGTTGTATGATGGACGTGTTTTGCACTACACAGTAGAGGTTAGTCTTTGATTCTTTTATGTACTGTTAAAAAAATGTATATCTAGACAAATCCTTCATGCTACTAATCACTTATAGCCTGAGCTGTGTAAAATGAGTCCTTTTATTTTACCAGGGCTCTTTCTGTCATCTCTTAAAAATCCTCATCTCTCTTCCAGTGAAGCTGTGCTATCAACTAATATGTGCTAAAAGCAAACACTTATTTTACAGAAAACAGGATAGATGGAAGCACTGAAATGCCATGGTGATGAACACCATAAAGGAATCTATAGGTATAAATAAGATTAGATAATTCCATGGAGGAATACATATTTAGAAAAAATACTGTCTCTTCTAAAAGTAAGCTGTCTCCGTTTACAACAGCCAAATAGCTGCATGTTTATTCTGTTTTCTAGAAATGTTATAACTGGGAATTTCCCTTAACTGAAGGCTAAGGATAGGTGAGCTGTGCACAGTAGTCTAAAGTATTTAACTTTTGCAAGAAAAGGCAGAGTTCATTCAAGAAATAAATTGTAATTTACATAAAATTCATATACAAAACACTGCTCTTTTTATGCCTGCCACTTTCACAGTAACGATTTGTTCCAGAAAGTTAGGTCAAATTATTTAAGATGAGTTTTCATGTGCTGCCTGAGGGTCACAGCTCAAAAATATGGAATCATCTTTGCTACTTTTACATTATAACAGATTTTTATGAGAAATAAAGAATGTAGAACAGAAAGATTATGTGTTTGTATTTTATATATTGCAGTAAAATTTAATGACTAATTACCATGCTTTGCCTCTTGGAAGAGCTGAGGACAGCCATATTTCCTCACTCAAGAACTGATATACTATGGGATATTCAACTTTTTGTCATATGTAATAGGTGGACAAGGGGGGCTTAGAAAATGAATGTGGGTATATGAATGCCACACTGAAGGTAGGTCAAGTTAGAAACAATGATCAATTCAATTATCTCTATGGTGATGCTTTTTAACTATTCCAATGGCATTACCTCATGGTGGATTGTTGTCTGGGATTTACAGATCAAAAAGAACAAGTCTTTCTTGTTAGATATAGCAATACCAAGTCCGTCAGCTTGGCTGTAGTATCTGATCTTCCTCATTTCTGTGCTCAGACAGTTCTTTTAAGCCATTCAAGTTTTTGATCCACACAGCTGCTGCTTCACTTATTAGTATTCTAGAAAGGAGCTCATTCTGGGATAGTTCACTCCAGGACTGCTCTCAAAGGCAATATGGATGAAACTGCTTACTGCACACTCCTCCAACATTATCTCAGTTGACTTTGTACTTTCACATGCCTTTATGCACATATCAGGGCATGTAACACTTTTCATCTCATGCTACAAAAATACTTCTCTAGTGAGCTGAAACATAGTTCATGATGTCATAGACAGCCCAAAAAGTCATCTTGTTATCAGCTGCAATCATTTGTGATCAACACTGTCTTTATGGGTAGTTCTGAAAGACTAAACTTCTCTGCCTTTCATAGTTCCTCCTGCACTTTGTCTTTCTCCTATCAGAATTCTTTGGAAGAAAAGAAAAGATGTTTTCCTACTACAAAACTTTCACTGCTCTCTCTAGTTACTTGACCCTTCTGACTCTTTCTCCCACCAGTAACAAGAGCGATCTTTGGCTTTGAATGCTGGACAGTATCCCTATCATAAATGAGGTCTTCATTTGAAATTCACATTCAAAAGTCATCATTTTCCTTGCAAGTTAAGGTGACTGAAATACTTAAAAATAATACATTTTCTTTTGGCAGTATATTTGTTTAGATATACATTGTGCAGTGGTGTTAACTAGACATATATATTGCCCCGTGTTAGGTCAGTAACACAGTGTTAGATCAGTAACACAAGATTCTGCAAAAAAAAATATTTTCAAATATTCCTAACCATCCTACACAATTAATTGTGCTTTGGGGAAAAAAAAAAAAAACAAAACAAACCAACCTAATCTGTAAACAAATTCTCATTTATTTTTGCTCTTCTATATACTGATATATTTTAAAACTTTTATCAGCTCTAATTAATGCTGGTGACAGATCACAGAGAAAGCATTCTTGCCTATGCTGGAACATGTTTGTACAGTAGATACATAGAGATATATATACTCAATTTTAAATCTTACTCTAAAATTTTCACAACATGTTTTACCATTTGTAGTAATTTTTCTCTGGAATCCCAAATAGATATTTGCTGAATGTCTTCTGGATCAAAAAAAGGCCAAGTTTTGGGCTTTAACTTTAAACTCTAGCCAACAATGTTCTTCTAATATCTCCAAAACCACAACTGTGAATTTTTATACGATATGCCAAATATAAAGCAAAGAGTTCTAAACTTTCCATCAGTAAGGGAAATTAAAACTTTACTCAAAAAGGACCAGGCAGACTTCTGCTGGTGAAAATCAATAGTTCTAATAAACTTATTTAGAGTAAAACCCTGTCTGTATAAGTAGGTTGTTTTACATGAAATCTTCTTTCACAGATTTTTCTGTTTTATGAACCTGTTTTTATTTTTGTCATCTATAATATCCTGTAGCAACTAGTTTCACAATTTAGCTGTTGTGTAAAGAATATTGCCTTTTGTTTTCAAGATCTGCTTCCTAGGAAGTTCATTTGCCACACGTACATCTTCCAAACCACTCATGATTTTATTGAACTTTAACTTATTCCACAGTTTCCTCTTTTTCTATCTATATAGACTGTTCACATAGAAAACTACTCTGTAAGTTTCATTTTTTTACCATATTCTATTTTTTCTACATTCTACCTGAAACTAGAAGGAGATACAGAACTGCAAAGTGTTTATGCATTTCTGTTCTTTATTTTGTTGTTTATTCCTTTCCTAGTCATTCAAAATACTAATTTGGGTTTTTTGAGCACTTCTTAGGAGAGATCTGATATTTTTGTAGAACTGTCTACAATGAGTCCAGAATCTCTTTCCTGAATGCTAACATTATTTGCGGTCTTTTGTTGTTTATATACATAGAGGTTATTCTATCTGCTCATTATTCTACACTTATCACCACTGAATTTCATCTTTTACTGCTCATTCAGTATTGTAAACTTCTGCAAATTTTCACAGCCAGATTTTGCTTTTACTACCCTGAATAATTTAATGCTACCAGAAAACTTTGTCACCTCACTACTCACCTCTTTTCTGGATAGCTTATGAATATGTGTAATATATGAGCAGGTGAGAAAATGTAATGTGCAACGAATTTGCAAAAGCATCTAGCTCCAGTTTCCTCTGGCTTTTTCGCATTTTGCTATGCCACTGCAACCACTTCATCATCCAAGGACTATATAAGGTTTATGGAGAGACAAAGGCTAATTATTCATCAGTTTAGGGATGGGAGGGCAGTGCTAAAACCAGAATGATTATATGCGAGAAGTCTTCCAGCATTTCTGGTGGAAGTAGTTGCTCCTTAAAGCTAGTTTCAGCTGGGGCCAGTAGCCCAGAAAAACACCAGGTAAATGACTGCACTTTCTTTTAATATCCAGATGTGTTTTTACAGAACGAATTTTGTTTCTTTCTATGCCTTTTCTGTTTAATGTCACGCCTGAAAGTTACCCTTTCATTTTCTTATTGGCACAGCTAAAGGACTACCTGAGACCAGTGAGGTATGCTAGTATGCTAGTTGTTCCTAAATTGAGCATCATGACCTGGAAATGTCAGTGGATAAGAAGGGGATCCCCGCAAACAATGAAGCCCAGAGAAATGTTAATGGAAATGCAGACAGGACACGGGAAGGCAAACAGAAGAAAAGTGTTTATGAACTGCTGCCTAATGTAGTCTCATTTCAGATACCTTTAAGTACCGACTACTACTTTAAAGGGGTACCGTGTTACTAGAAATCTAAGCAAAAGCACATCCATATTCGCTCTGCTTTTATGTACAGTTACCTATTGTAAGTTATGGGCTTGGGTTGTTTTGTTTTGTTTTGTTTTGTTTTTTCTTTAGTCCAATTGGTTTGTTACTGCACAGCTTTTTAATTTAATGTAGTGTATGACCAGTTTTATTGCCTATGTAGACACATGTACCTCTTGAAGAAAAGCAATATAAATATATGATGGAATAACAATTTATTTCTATTTTTGATTAAGAGAAAAAAATCATTTATTGCTCTTATCTGATGTAATGACAGTTCAAGCTGGTATTAAACCATGGAGAATCTTTCAATCTGGAATTTTATATAGACTTTTATGTAGTTTATTACTGAATGGAACTTATGGAAGAGTTGACTTCAAATTCATCTATTTCTGTCTCCAGCTCAGTTTAGATCCTGTGCTGTAATTCCTTCTCAGATACTTTTCTCATTACATCACCAAACTTCACTTTATAGCTTGGACTTGATAATGAAACTAGAAAAAGTTCCCTAACTAGAAGTTACAGTGTTCTACTTTGAACTCAGCCAAGTGAGTGGCAGAGGAAGAGCTACCTCCTTTTTAAAATTGGGTATTGATTATGGTGAGAAGACAACTGTTTATTAGGTGATTTATTCATTTATTTATAACAACAGTTATATAATGAGCAAGCAGCTATTACTTAACTTGTTTTGACTTTAGCTTAGCCTTGTATGGTTGGTGTAATGTCTATTGTTATAATCATTTTGGTATGTTGTTATAACTGACAGATGGTAATACACAGTAGTTATCATTTGTAGCCTGAACTATGTGTAATGTTAGACTGAAGATGTAGTGTAGAGCTGTGCAGATGGGGAACAATATCTTGACAGCATAGGCACAGGATGAAAGCAGAGGCTTCAAGCCATAAGGCTTTAGGCAGACCTTCAGTGAGCAATTTCTGATCATTGGAGGAATGAAATTTTGGAAACCTAGTAAAATCTGGTTTTGGGGAAAACAAGGAGAACAAGGAACAAGTATCCAACATACATAAACTACAACACACATAGAAAAAAATTGATGTGATATGGAAAACATAAAAATAGCACCAAGTGGATCCTAGAGTGAATGAAAAGAAGGTGACAACGGTGCCATATTTCTGGTGAAGGACTTGGGATGTTGATGACTTCACCTTAAAGTCATACTGCCTGCTTCTAGGAAAACCAAAAACATCATCAACCTTAGGACACACAGAAGTACTGCAAGAGTGAGCATACAACCAAAGAAAGGATTAGATACTAAAATGTTTGTGTATATCAGCATTGAGTGTTTTATTAGAGAGGCTCTTTTTCCTGCAATAATTACCCAATTTGGTTAGTGCCATTGTAAATTGAATAATATTTTGTAATAGTATAACTATCCTTTCATTAGGCTAATAATAAATTATTGCTTTAAAGATGAGGAGACTTGTTAGTCCACAGAAGTTGCAGAGTGTGACTGATTTGGTGGCCTGCACTGGAGTTCTGGTAGGAGTTTGGAAGCAACTGAAGACAATTCTGAATTTGACTGTAGAGATAGACCAGTGAGACCTTTTAAATTTGGTGTATCATATTGCTATTATTGGCTGTACCAGATATTTTTCAATGGGACTTTTAGTGGTTCCATTATACGTAAAAAAAAAAAAAAAAGATATGAAGGATCTTGCTACAAAAATCTGAAAATTCTGTTGAGGAGCACGATGGTTTGAGGAAGAGTTCTGACTTGCATCATAAAAATTTTCAGTATCGACTTGTTAATTTCTTATTTTTATAAGGAGGGGATATTCAAAAACTATTATGAATCAGTGAGGTAAAATTCATGCTTTGGAGAACAGATTAAGTAGTTGGCTTTCACAACAAAAGCATACTCCCATTGCAGCTCAGGAACAGGACCTAATGAGAAAGCAAAGGATGGGAGGAGGGCAGGGAGTGATTCCTGTTTTAATGATAGATTCTCATTCTTCCCTCCAGTTGCTCTGAGAACTAGGTGCAAGAAATGGAGATCTGCTGAGGCCAAATTCCAGATCATGGTTATTTCTCCGTGTAAACCAATGCTGTGCTTTACTTTTGAGTGCAAAACAGAAGAAACAGATGTTTCTTCTACCTGCTTCCAGTCAACAGCATCATATGGCATTTGGAAAAAATAAAAAAATAAAAATCTGTCTCCTGGCTGAATGCACATTTCTTTTTGAAGTGTTCTTACCATAGGAACATGCATATTCTGCATTTTAGAAGTTTTTTTCTGTTTATACCTAGTTTCTTACTGTCTAGCTGATTTCCCCAGAGCAGACAACAGGATTCAATGGGAGATGTCTGTTCTAGAGTCATGCTTTATTTTTAGAACTGTTAACTGTTGGATGGGCACTCACCATCTCCTTACACGTCAAATGTGTTACAGATTTTAACTTTGGGAAGACTTAAAAGCATATACAGACCTTGGCATCAGTCCAGTTTGAGCAAGCTGAAGATTTTAAACTTAAGATATGAATAACTTCTATTGTAATAAGGACATTATTTTAACTGTAGTAGATATCTGAATAATAGTGTTTGCCACAACACAGCATAACCATGATTTAAAGATATCACTAATTATTTGTTTCAGTTTTGAGAAAAATAAAGAATTTTTATGATGCTTAAAAGCTTTAGTTCACTGTGAAGTAAAATAACTGTTGTACAGCTAATGGGGAAGAAAGGAAGAAAAACTTTTAAGAGCCTTTGCGTATGTGACAGCATCAACATCAGGGGGTAGTATTGTCATCCCGAGCTCTCTCATGGCAACTGGGCACTAGTGATGGTGATTGGAAGAGGTGGTGGCAGGAGTGACACAAACTCTGAGATGTTTCTTGATGCCCCAAATGCATTAAAATATGGATTCGTTAATCAAGTTTTAGTTTAACTGTAATCCTCATCACTACTGTTTATGTACCACTTTTATATACTATTTTGTTTGTCTGTTCTCTTTAGTACTAAGAAAACAACAGAAGGACATCTGAAAAGGAGATATTAAATTAGTCTCATTTATCAAAAGGACAATAATCTGTTCTAAGCTTCACTGCTTGGAATTAAAGCCCTTTACCTGATTTCTGCAACACTCTGTCCTGTGCACTCCTTCAAGGAGAAAAGAAAGAAAGAAATTAGTTTTCTTTTGTTACCATTCAACTTATTAAAAGAAACATGAAGAAACTGTGAGTCACACTGTGATGTGAATGGGGAGGAAATTGTCTTAAAAGAACTCACTTGTAATGAAATAAACTCACCTAAGATGAAAAAAAAACCCTAATGTACTTCAGGGTATTTCTAAAGTTTTATATTCTATTGATAACAAAGAACAAATCAAGCTATGGTACAAAGAAGATTTGCGTACAGACACTGCTCATAAAAAACAATTGGCATTACTCTCCCCCCACCTTCTAATATTCCTCTCTTTGTTCACAGTACAAAGTTTTATGTCACTCAAGCCTTGTGAATGTCACCATCTCAGTGATGTATTATGTGGAATAAAGATTTAGTGGTAGAGAACTGTCCAAACCTGGGAAGAGGTTACCAAGATTTGAAGCAGATCTTCTCATTCTAACAAAATTCTACAGTTTCTTAATCTTTGCAATGTGCCAATGGACAGAAAAGTTTCAAGTCTGTATTATTTGGATGAGCAGCACTGTAGGAATAATAGAAAACCTTCACAGGATTTAAAATGCTAAATTGTGCTCCCAGTGAATTTCTGCCATCAGAGTAACAAGGATGGAGGAAGAAGTTGCTCGAAAAGAACTCAAAACAAAATGGCACTTAAATAAAAATCGTAATTTTTTCACTGTTTTTCCAAGGTATTCTGTTATTCTGATTACAATGAACAGCTAAACTACAATATAGTCTTATCACAGTTAGAAGCTGGTATCTAACATTAGAATTTAACGGACTGTTCCTGTACATACAGAAAACATGTACGAGACAGATACAAAAGTTATATTCATTCAAAGAGAAGAAAATGAATTTGTTATATCAAAAGGCATAGAAATTAAAACAGATAGAAAAGGACTATATACATTAGGGAAAACCCTTTCTTAGTAATTTCAATGCAGTATCAGTAACCACAACAATTATTTCACCTTCAGTTATGAAAGAGAAATTAAAAACCCATAAGAAAAATCAAGTTTATTTTCCTTTTTGAAAAAATTCCTTGTTGCTGTACATGATTGAACTACATATTTTATTAAAACAATTATTTTATTAAAGTCTTTAAAACAAGCACATTTAATATGTAAAATATTCAGAGAATTGTGTATTCTGAAAACATA
Source organism: Strix aluco (assembly GCF_031877795.1). Taxonomy (NCBI): domain Eukaryota; kingdom Metazoa; phylum Chordata; class Aves; order Strigiformes; family Strigidae; genus Strix; species Strix aluco. The sequence continues at coordinate 52,656,752 of NC_133935.1, forward strand.
ATACCTATTGCTAGAGTAGTTCACGAATATTTAGGAAGAAGAGGATGCAGCTGGGGAAAATTGTAACTCAGAACTGGTTTTGGTGTTGGATGTCTTTTCTTTCCTGCCTCTTTTGCTCAGAGGCTCTACATACAGCCTTAAAGTCATTAAAAAGAGGGTACAAGATTGCTACATTAAGATGCTGTGGGAATTAAAAGCCCCTTAGTTTGTGCAGTCTACAGGTTTTGACTCCTGTACAAGTAGCTGTTACCTGTCTATGCCCTGAAAATGATGCAGGAGAAGAAACACAAAGATGTGGAGCCTGGAAACAAAAGGTCTCAGCTTCTTGGGACCAGCTAACATATATGGTGTTATTTCCCCCTGACCTGAACATGATAGCATAAGACTGGGGCAGAGAATAAGGGAGTATATCCAGGGCTGTAATGCCCTTCTGCTGCAACAATCCAAGCACATAACATACTTCCATCTGCTCTTTTGGATAAGCATTAGTAGTGGGGATAACATTAGCAGAGGTAACAAAATTTCAGAGTAAAGTATTCCAACAAATAAACCTGCAATGTATATCATAGTAGTTAAGAGTAAACTTTCCTAAAGGCTAGGAGAATGCACAAACCAATGGGATGCAAAAATTAATTTACTATTTGATTTTCAAATTATCTCTCTAGCCAGTGCATCTGATGCTTAAGTATTCACAGACATTGTTAGGATCCCTCCTTTCACATGTAAATCCTCTCTAACCCCCTTACAGTGTCCTAAAAATTAGAAAGCAAAACCAGTGGTTTCTTATTATCTGTATCAGTCCCACAAAACACAGCATAGTTTCCATTAACATTCATGCAATCAATGTGGATATAACCGACCTTCTGCAGAGCTCCTTGACTTCGTCATGGTTAAAAATGAGGTAATTATTTTTCTTGCACCCCTCTGATGAGTTTGACAAAAGGGCAATGATTCTAAAATATATCCAACTTCTAAAATATTATGCCAGCATGTATGAAGAGCTATTTTATCAGAACGAATGAATATGCTCTTTAATACTTGGTCCTCTTGTCTCAGATCTGTATTTGTGAGTGATTTGAAGACTTTAGAGAAATGCTGTAATGATATAATTTGTCCCATTAGTCATTTGGGCTAACATTTTCACAAGCACTCAGTCTCCACACATTTGTGAAAATCTGGATCACTAGATGTCTTCATGCTTTTGAGAATTGCAGGCTTCTTCATTATTCAAATCTTATATTCTTCCCATTCAAATAAAATGGCCATAAAGCAAACCATTTATCTTTTTGGTTTTGGAGAACATATGTGTATGCTCCCATAACAGAAGAGATGTCACTGTTTAACACAATATAGGAGACAAAAAAAGGGAATGAAAATTGGGAATGGGCTAGAACTGGAAATAGCTTGAAGTATCAGACTTGTGAAATGTGTGTAATTTAAAATGTCATTGCCCCCTTCCCTTTCAAAACTTTAATAAAGCTCTCACTAGGCTCAAAAGCTTCTGGAGATTTTAAAGCAGATAATGTTTTTTCAACTGCTTTTTTTTTTTTTTTAAATTTTATTTTTGCAGGCTTTTGCAGGTTTATTAATTAACACATAGATTCACATACACATTCACATAATGTGAGGGTCCTATTAAACCAGCCTGAGACCAAAACATATGCAAATCATAATCCCCAAGTATTCCATCAAATAATTGCCAAATCTGCCTTGCCAAAGTTTACAAACCCCAGTACCTGTAAATATGAATAACCAGCCAACAGCTAGACATCACAGTCCAAGTTTCACAAATCCTCAACATCTCTACCATGTTGTCGTGAATCTGCAAATTCATATCAGACATGTATTTGTGATTTATTATGCACTCCTCATTATTCTGCAGTTTAAAATGATCCAGAGCCCATGGAAGGAACAACCCCATGTAACTTGGTGGCCAGCTCAGCTCTGATGACAAGCAGTATGTTAAACATAACTGAAGCCTAAATCTCAAAATGATGCACCTTCTGTGTCACAGCATTCCAGTGCAGTTTGTGTGGAACACTAGTATTTAATTCCAAGGATTCCTGAGGCCGGTGTGTGTGCCATGTGAGCACAGGGAATATGGACTCACCTTGGGTCTACATAGTTACTTAGAGAGTTATGTTGGGAAGAAAGATTCTGCATCCAAAAAAAAAAAAAAAAAAGAAAAAAAATGCCATGACAGAAGTCATCATCTCTCCCTTCTAATGACCATGAGGTAATACAACAGGAAAACTCACTTCTCCAGTAGAAAGAAAGGTTGAGGTGAGAGAATAGACAAATGAGAGTGAATGAGAGATGCTCTTATGTTTTCAACACAGAATTTATGTTGCTTAAGAAGAGATGGAAAGGGGAGATAACAGTACAATGAAAATGTAGAGCTGAATATTACTTCATCCAGGAGTGAAAAAGAAAAACAACCCATGGGTGCCTGATGGAGAAGCTGGTATTCTGCATTTGTGTTCTGACAGAAGTCCTGTAGTGTAGGGTTACAGGGAACAGTAACAACAGTGTTGGACAATCATCTTTGTATCTGAAGAAAGTTAACACAAGTTATGATCAGAGCTGTTCCAAATATAATTTTTTTTTAAAAAAAAAAAATCAATATATTTTAGAACTTCATTGTAAAAATAAGGGAAGGGATGTCAAGAATAGAAAAACTCATTTCTTCTGCTTTCTTTTTCCTATTTCTACTCTTTCATCATTATTTTCTTAAAAAGATAAAAGAAGAAAGAACAAAGGAGAGCTATAACAGGGTAAAGGTAACAGAAAAGAAAAAGTAGTATTTCTAAAGAGAAATACGTGTCCCAAAATCAGAAAAATATGCAGAAAATGAAAATCTAGTTCTTTCAAAAGCAATGGATGGAATAGCAGTAACTTTAAAATGTTCGTATTTCCCTCCTTTCTTTAGAGATATTTAATCTGACTGGAAACTCTATTTAGATTTATAACATTTTCTAGTTACTCTTGCCTCCCTTCATGCTTATCTTGAGCTGATGTGACACGCACTTTTTGGTGAAGACATGGTCCATTAAAATTGCAGATACAGTCTCACTCTATCCCACTTGTGACATTGCACATGCTAAAGGATGTGCCTAACATCTTTCTCTCAGGATATGATGTTCAGGTGTTCAGAGTAGGCACCACAGTTTTGTCACACATCTGTCACTGCACAGCTCTTCAGGGCAGCTGTGTGGGAACAACTCTGTCTGCCACAGACTGTGCTAGCTATCATAAGAGAGACCAGTCATGTCAACAGGAAGCTGTGAGGATGAAGGAAATACAGAACAAGAACTGTCAGTAAAATTCAAGACTCAGTAAAATAGAAATACGAGTCTCATAACAAGACATTTTCCCATTCTTTATGTACAAAAAAAGGTGTGATTTATTTATTTCAGATGTTTGTTGAACCTCTTTAAGAAATCCAGTAAAATATATTCTAGAGATGGAAATTTTAGTCAGCTCCAGGCTGTCTCTGTTTCCAGTGTTGTGCTTTATACTGTTCTGCTGATTCCGAACATTTCAAAAGCAGAATTTGGAATTTTGTCAGGTTTCATTTAGTAATCATTCTATGCTTTTGAGTACTGATGAATGCCTGTTTATCATCCCATTATGAAATAACATGTCTGTACACTTTCATTCTTACAGCTGTTTTACTATTACAAGTCTCTTTCTAAAAGTGTCACAAGAAAAATATATAGGGAATAAATGATTTTATGAGATTTTTGCAGTGGATATTCACTCATATAGTTTGCAGAACGTGCCTGTAGAAAAAAAAAAAAAAAAAAAAAAAAAGTACTTCTCAAGTTCTGCTTTATAAATGATATAGAAAAAAAAAAAGGTGTGATTGAAATCCTTTTCAAGAGCACCTTATTGTTCAAATCTAAACCTTCTGGGAGCTAGGGCAGTAGAACATGTGTGGGTGGTTTGTATGTCTTCTGAATGGCACAAATGAATATGTTGACAGAAGCACTAATTAATGCTCAGAAACATTTCAAAGTAAATAACTAGATGCACAGACAATCTGTAATGCTTTTGCTTCTGAAATGAATTACATTTTGGGAAGAAGAGATAAAGTGGGTAGTATTTCAGTCTTCAAGAAATTATATGGGTAGTTCTGTGAACTGAAAGGTATGAAATCACTTTCCAATCTCACTTTGTCTTAAAATGAATAATGTAGTAAAAGTTGGGGTATTTTCTTGATGCCTTTTTCATGTTCAATTTTCAGAAAATGTGAATTGAAAAATTTCCCTATTATGCCTGCTGCTTGTCAAAAAAACTGAGGATGTCAGAAGTATGGAGCTGGCAGTGTTTGTGGGAGGAAAAAGACATTACATTCTTAAGCATCTCAACAGTCTGCAATTGTAGACAGAAAGAAGAATCCCTCTTTCAATAAAGACATATCCTGAAATATATTTTCCTTAAGAGTTAGTTAACTGTGACAGTATGCAGTTTGACATAATCCTTTTATATCCTTTGGGACGTTTCTGTTTGCCACGAAAAACTTTGTGCCAAGCAAGTCACTGTAAACCAACTTAATCAGGTGCATAGAAGATCCAACATGATCATGATATTTGAGCATCTCCTGTCTCTGATGCCTAAACTCCCACCTATAAGATCTAGTCCTTCTTAGCATAAGAAGGCTTCTTTTTCCACAGTTTGAACATTGCAGATCTGGCTTTTCTTCATTCTGATTTATGATTAAAATTCCTCAAAGCCTGTTGTTTTGCTGGTTAAAGCCTGCTAACAGGAAAGGAGCTTGTCAATGTGAAAGGAAAAAGAAGACTGCAGCATGAAGAAGTCTTTTGCAAATGGTTGGGTTAAGAGAGCTGTGAACTGAACTGGAAAAGAAAAGCAGTGATAATTGCAGTGCTAGAGTTGAGGTTTTCTGAATGTGACATTATTACGGCTTGCCAGGAGTGTAACAGAACACATGAATCGTAGGGGACTCCCAGAAGATGTATCAGCTATGACAGGTTACCTTAAAGAGAAAAGGCTGCCTTCTTAGTATAAATCCAACTCAGAGAAAAAAAAAAAAAAAAAAAGCAGCATTTAGGACCACTTAGTTCATAATTATTTAAACTATCTTTGTCCATTTAAATACATGACACTAAGTGAAAAAGAAACTCATTTATGATCCAGCTTATATAAAGTCTGTGGGTCTTTGTTTCGATCAATAGTCATGTTTAATGGTAAGTTTGTTTTTTTTAACAAAACTTTAAATTGTACACTGTAAATATGCTGTTTATGTCAAGAAATATTTCTGGCTTCTATGAATGACATAAAAATGCCTTATTTTTCAAAGGCTTGCCAGTTCATATGTATAATTCTTCCAAACCACATGAAGAATATTTCCTCATGTATCTCCAGTCTGTAACACAGTTAATTATTTCTAAGGCACCTAACTCTCTCTCTATGTTAGATACATGTGGCTCCTTCAGCTACTTCCAGGGGTTTTTTTTGAACCACAATTAGTTTCAAACTATTGCTTGAGAAATATTTCTTTCATGTCTTGTCCAGAAGCTCTGAAAAGGAAATATTCAGTGTTACATTTGTGACATGTTTAAGGTAGGATGTCTTGCAGTTTTTCATGTTCGGAAAAAACATCATGCAGTGTAGAGTTCAAATATATCAATGAGTTGAAAACATGCCATAACTATGACATGGAAAAAATTTGCTGGGTCAAATTTTGAGTCCAGTATTTCACAGTCTTCCAAGATATGAGAAAGTATCAGTCTTCTTTAGTCTTTCTCACTGCTTCTAGCAGAGCTCCCACTGTTTCTTAAGTAGGATTCTGAGTTATAAAACATTAGTCTAGGTTATGCAATTTTTCAAAAGTTCTTCCTGACCTGAAATTGACTATCTTTTATTTGGAGAAGTGACATTTAGAGACAGAGAAAAAGGATTATTTGATACCTGAAATAAAAAATACTGTAAAGAAAACATACCTTTTAACAATTTTGGAATGAACTGAAACTTGTATGAAATAAACATTAAAAGCTGTTTAATGAATACATTTATCAAATATACCTATAAGTTGTTTCGTGGAGCTACATAAATGTGAAATAACTCTAAACATTTCAAAATAACAGTCATACTCCCAACATTACAAGATCTAATGCCATTCATAAGATAACTTCAAATGTTGGATGTCCCTTTAATTTGATTTTTGAACTAATCTGTGTTATCACAAATGTCCAGAAAACTGCTTGATTAGAATCCCAGAAATTATTTTCTATCAATCACCTGACTCCAGGAGATAATATTACAAGAATTTTATCACAATTATTTACAAGAGTGTTTTTTAGAGGTGTTCCTGGAAATTTTTTTTGTTTTACTTTAGTAAATGTAAGGGTATTGAAATTCAGATTAACTGTCAGCCAGTAGTAATTGATTCATCATAGCTAGCTTTCAACATGGATTATGTCACTATAACAAATTTTTGTTGTATACAAAATGTGTGCATCAAATATGAATAACACTAACTTTATTAATTACTAGATATCTAAAGATTAATAAAGATTAAAGATAACTACGATTAATTTGATTAATGCCTAGTCTTAGTCTATCTTTAAGCAATAGCAAAGTTTCTGTTTACAGTAGGACCATAGTCACTGTTTTACAATGACAGACAAAAGTCAATTATATACAATTTTCTAAAATTTCAGTTAAAATGTTACCTTTTTTCTTCTTATCTTCAATATATATACATGCTTACACACAACTGTAGAATTGTTCTCCAGCATAATCTTCATATGCAGCACAGAAATGATTCTATAAAAGACAATTAGAGAAAAATATAGTCTCCACTGGAAACAACAAGAGTGGACTCTGGTACTTGATAGCAGGGATCAACATTGGTAGTTGGTTTTAAGATAACACTGTGGCTTATGGCACTTGAAGTTCATAACAGCATACAAGAAACTAAAAGTCTCAGGAAGATTATTTTAAGACTTAATAATAGGAATTGGACCAAAGAATCAGCTTTTTTTTTTTTTCCCAGGTCATACTGAATGAATTTTTATGGCATGATTTTCCAAATGTAGCAACATCCTTAAGCAGATGACATTTTCAAACAACAATTTTGGTATCAATACTATGTCCTCTTAATTTCTTGCCTATGGCTGCATTCCTAATCAGTTGTCTTTAAAGGAAAGCAACCACCTTTGACTGAACTAGTATACATATACACCCATTTATTTAAGTATTTAGTATAAAAAACAGTGGAAGCTGCATACTTCTCTTTAACCGCAGGCTACCTGCAAACAACAGAATAACTGCAAGCAAATAAATCCAATCTCAGAGTCACTGTTTTCCAACATAAGAGTCACTGCTACTAGGTATGTTATATGATGGTACTTAGGGAGCTCTAATTAAAATAGATCCAAGACCATTGTCGTAGTTCTACATTTAATGTGATTTGCTAGGAAAATGTGGTTTCTTATAATTCCATGTGTTCTGTAAGATTCATGACAGTTGTCATGGGAGTTTCCAAACTGAGGCAGCTACTAAATTTACCAAGCTCCCTTCACAAAGGAGTGAACTGAAATATTCAGAACTTGTTTACTGTACAGTTTCATTGCTTTCAAATAAACAAACACACACAAAAGAAGACTGGGCTATAAGACACATGATGATGCCAAAGAGGGTATTACCTTTCTTCCCAGTTTTTCAGCAGACTTGGGAGTGTTAACATCTTTGCTCCTGAAGTACGAACCTCAGACTGTGTGAGGATTCTTTTCTGGTGAAACTGAATAATAAATGCAGTGTGGACCTGCAGTATCAGAGTAGCTCTAAACAACTTTCTAGCCAGTGGCAGAGTACAATGTCTACTGAGACCCAGCCAGAGCCTCCTCAGAAGTCTGTGCAACCCCAAAACAGGTTTTGCAACCAACTCCAAAGGGCTTCAAGTATGGGCTTCAGACTGGTGTCCTAAATGATCTTAACTCCCTGTAGTGGTAGGGCCTGAATAATAGTCCCTGAAACAAAGTTGACCTCTAGATGAACCTCAGAACTAAAAGCTATCCATTATTAATATCTGTTAATTAGTAAAATCTGTATTACCATTAGCATTAATTATTAGTATCTGATAGTTAACAAAATATGTAAGCTCACTAGTGAAAGATGAAGCTTAGACAGAATATAATCAGTAGTGAGGATGAAATGCTGTGAGAATGTATCCAACTTTCCTTGTTTAGCCTTGTTCAAGACTGAGAACCCAAATGTTTGGCCTTGTTAGAAACTCCCTCGGTTCTCCCTCCCCAAGCCCTGGCCAGGCTTTGGGTAGAATCCAACAGGAGGATGAAACCAGATGTTTCCACTCAAAACAAAGGTGCAAATTATTCTGGCTTGCTAATTTTTGGAATATAAGGCTGGACCCACTTGCTGTGACTTTGGATGCCTCACCTACAGATGGACTCATCATGTAGGACTTCCCACTTGCAGGGAAAGGCTCTCCAAGTCCTCGCTGCAACCGGGGCTTCCCAGTGTCTGCGGATCTGGATGATGGTAATGTCTGCAAGTGGTGATGTATCTTTCTTAATCACTGTTCTCCCCATGGTGTAATAATGATTAGGTGCATTGCCTTGCTTAACTGCATGTAGTAATAATTGTGTACTATTCTGTATTTTTCTTACTGCTTATTTTCTGTAGTACTTAGTTATATCCTTTGATTATTAACAGTAAAATCAGCCTACTCTTTTCACTCTGGTGTCTGAGTTTAATTGGCATCCCTGATCAGCAGAACACTCCCTCAGCCACAAAACTTGCTATTCTCTGCCTGTGTCAGTCTCAAAAATGCTGCTTGCTTTCTGTCTTCTGACTTACAAGTATGGTTTTTAATTGCACAGTCTTCCAGAGTACAGAATAAAGCATGACCATCCAAGAAAAGTCTGCATAAAGCTCCTCTTCTTCTAGTATTGCTGTTTGCGGGGAGCAAGGGAAAAGTAAGATGACAGAAAAGAATTATGGCAGTGCTATGAGTAGACCTATTGTTCATGAAACCAGCAGAGCAGAAGCAAAATTACTCAGTTTCTCTATCTGTAAAATAGTGATTATGGTTCTCCCTAGTGTGTGAGGTTCTTTGTGATCTACCAGTTATGTGCTAAATATTTTTTCCAAAATGTGATAGGAGGATTAAGGATGAGTCTCTGCAAGTTAGAGTACTATGAAGCTGTTTTAAAGCCATAGAATTTACTAGTGTAAAGGGCAAACCTTTCTCAAAGAAATAATAATGATGATGATGATAATAATAATTTAAAAATCTACACAGATTTTTATTTCTTACTCATTCTAGATAAATACACTGTGTATGTGATTCCATTTACATTTTGTATGAACTGCCTGTTTGTAGACAAGAACAGTTACATCTTATGGCTATCCTATAACATACTGGTTCTTTAGTTCCTAATGTTAGTTCCTAACATTAAAAACAATTCTAAATGGTTCCGTTTGTAAAATGTTATTTTCTATTTTCATTAATGTAACAGTGCCCTCTATGTTCCAGAGATAGCACTGAGGGTAATATAAGTCTTTGTACATTTAATAAAACTTCATTGTTAATTTCAATTTAACATGTTAACTTTTTTTTTACTGTTAAGTTCCACAAAAAAAAAAATCCACAAAAATTTTATAAGCAAGGAATGAAATGGAATTTTAAATTTGAAGCTGTTAATGTCACTGTAAATACGCAGTCATGTATCATTTTCTGACATTAAAAAAAAAGGAAAATCAGAAATATTTTTTGGTGGGAAAATGGTTGTACAAATATTTTCCAAACCCTACAATTAACATTTAAAGGTCTCAGAAGTAATAGCATATTTGCTTTCAGCAGAAGATCATAATCAATGAGTTATGGGTTTACTGCACACATGAAAACCTTCAAGAGGCTTCATGATAAAAGGAAAGCACGTATGAATTATGAGACACTGAGATGTATATGCCCTCATGTCCGTTGCATCTTTATTATACAGAGCTGACAGATTTTCTTAATATATTTGAAAGATAAAAATGGGAAAGATTTCTTCATATTGTGTACAAAATTCTCACAATTAAACTGTAACACAAAGGAACTCTGATTCTTCCCTAATGTTAAGAAGATGTCTTGAGGACATAACTTCTTTACTGAAAGTTTTTCTAAAAAAGAAGAAAGGAAAAAACATAAAAGGAAAAAGTCTCATGAGAGCCACTGCACTTACATCGTATGCAGTGGGACCAAGCTAGTAAGTACAAGTCATAAGCAGTTACTCTGGGACCAGGAAACCACAGCTCATTATTCAGTCAGGAGGGAAGAATAATTGAAATGATGACATTAAACACAGAAGGAGGATAGCCTGAGTCTGGGTGGAAAACATGGTAAAAATAAAGATTAATTTAAACTTTTTCACCTTAATTTGAAACATATCAGTTCTATGCTCTCTCTCCATTAGCTTTCAGTCTCTCCACACCTTGATAGAAAAGACTGGGAGAACAGCAAGATACTAGCCCTAATTTCTTTTTTTCTCAACTCATGCTACTATTTAGTGCTCAGAATGCTTCTGAACTTCTAGGAAAATATCTCTTGCTTGAAGGGGAGATGAAATGAGCCCACAGTAAAATGAGCTGTTTTAAATATTCCATGGCAACATTTTCCTGAACTTATGAAGAGAAAGAGGAGAGGGGTGGAAAGGTTCATATAGTTTACTTCAGGTGAAATGCTGCTATAAAGAAAATCACTTTGCTGAAAATCAAGGCTTTTTGAATTAATAGATGTCTCACTGTTTTCCAGAAAGAAGGTTCCTGAAATCTTTTATTGTGAAAATTATTGAATAGCCAAAGCAAAAGGCAGCTACTAGATACATTATAATAGAAACTCATAGCAAGTGCCTCTATCTATCTCTTGGAAAAGGCGATGTTCAATGAATTCTATGAATCCTTAGAAATAACACTATTCCAATACTGACGATGGGACCTTCTCACTGTCCAAAGACATTTCATTGTTTGCTTATTCTTCATACTGTATATGCTTACAGAAATGCTAGATGTTGTAGAACAATGGCCTGTTATACATGCCTGTTCTAGCTAAAAATGCCACTTCTGCAGGAACCTCAAGGTTTGATATAATATATGCATAACCTTTCATTAAGGGAATGATGATGCTTTGTGTGGCAGTGCACATACATAGACAACTGAATTCTTTCCCTGCTCACAGATCTTTCTCTGGGAACCCTTGGCTTTGTTGTCTATCTTCTCCATATTAGCACCAAGTGGCTTTGGCACTATTTCCATTCCCTGTTTCTTCTGAAGTCAACTGTATGAGATTCAACAAGGCCAAGTGCTGGGTCCTGCACTTGGGTCACAACAACCCCATGCAATGCTACAGGCTTGGGGAAGAGTAGATGAAAGCTGCCCAGTGGAAAAGGACGTGGGGGTGTTGGTTGACAGCCAGCTGAATATCAGTCGCCAGTGTGCCCAGGTGGCCAAGAAGGCCATTAGCGTCCTGGCTGGTATCAGAAATCATGAGGCCAGCAGGGACAGAGAAGTGATTGTCCCCCTGTACTTGGCACTGGTGAGGCAGCACCTCAAATACTGTGTTCAGTTTTGGGCCTCTCACTACAAGACATTGAGGTGCTGGAGCACTTTCAGAGAAGGGCAGCGAAGCTGGTGCAGGGTCTAGAGAACAAGTCTTATGAGGGGTAGCTGAGGGAACTGGGATTGTTTAGCCTGGAGAAAAGGAGGCTTACCTTATCACTCTTTACAACTACTTGAAAAGGAGGTTGTACTGAGGTGGGTGTCAGTCTCTTCTCCCAAGTAGTAATCAATAGGATAAGAGGAAACAGTCTCAAGTTATGCCAAGGGAGGTTTAGATTGCATATGAGGAAAAATTTCTTCACTGAATGGGTTATTAAGCATAGGAATAGGCTGCCCATGGAAGTGGTTGAGTCACCATCCCTAGAGCTGTTTAAAAGACACGTAGATGTGGTGCTTAGGGACATGGTTTAGTGATGGGCTTGACAGTGTTATGTTAACAGTTAGACTTGGTGATCTAAATAATTCTATGACTCTGTGATTCTATACTATCTTCCTTCTTTCTCTTCCTTTCTATCTAGGTACACATAAGACAAAGACTTGTGTCAGGCAACAGGGGTAAACTATGAACCTCTACCTTTCAAATTTTTAAATTATGCCCACATCATGTAGAAGAGAGCTTCTTCTCAACTTTTTATGGAGAGAGATTCTGTGATATGGAAACATTTTTCAAGGAGGTGAAGTTAAAACAACAGTTAAAGAAAACAAAAAAAAATATTTTCCAGCTACTCAGAAATGATAAAAAACTGGAAAGGACAGGGGACTGGGCACAGCACTATAATTCAAGAAATATACAAGGCACAGGAATTAGATTCATCATTCTGATGACAAAGGCAAGTGCAAGAAATACAAAACAAATCCTTCCTTGTGATAGTGATTGCTATAGTGACTCTGAGAAATGCAATGAAGTTTGCTCATTCCAGTAATAGTTTGAAATCTCATTAATTTGCTGTCTTACACTTTTCCTCCATTAACTTAATTCCACTGTTTTATTTTTCTAAAAGATATGCCTTTTGTGGAGCAGGGAGTTCAAAAAAGTAGGATTTTTGATGCATCAGCCTGCACTTTTGTTGACAGAGGACAGACCTAAAATACATAAAATACTGTCTCTTTTCTAGTGCTTACTTAAATTGATTTGAAAATAGGAACTGCAAATGAAGACTGGAAAGTCCTCTTTAACTCATTAGTATGAAAATCAACAAATGAATATCATTTTAATAAAACAGTTAAGTGCACTATTCATAAAAATGGCAAATAATCCAACCTATAGATAATAATACACAGTTATGTATTTTAGAGCCCAGCAAATGTTAAGAGGGACTATATCCTGACACTCTCTAATGATGACCCAGAATCCCTGTGAAGTCTACTAAGCTTTTTTTTCCTACCCTATGAGAAAGAAACTGAGAGAAAGGATCTCAGCTAGGCAGTAACAGTCCTCTAGGCAAACCTGCTATCTTAGCTGGCTGTGCGAGAGAATGACCCATAAGAAACTTCTATAACCTTTTGGTCAAGGGTAATCGGTGAATGTTTTCTCCATTGTACGAATAGAGAGGTCTCTAGCTACTGTGACCATGAAAGAAGAAAACTTTCTAAAAGCAAGATGGAAGATGAGAGAAACTAGGAAAAGGTCAAACAGAGGCAGTATCATTACAGCACTGTACAGACTGATTGTGTATCCACATTTGAAATAATTCTGATCCCTTGTGATATAGAAGCATTTTTCAAGGAGGTAAAATTACAATAAGATTTAAACAAAACAAAACAAGGAACACAATTGGACTAGAAAAGATATAGAAAGAATACGACAAGGACAGTTTCTATAAAAGAAACAGACTCTGCAGCCCCAAAATGAGACAGTACAAACAATTACAATGGAGGTCTCAAATATCATGAATGGCAGTGATTTTTCACTCCCTCTGTGAAGTAGAAGCATAAAATGAAACCAGTATGGCACATGTAAATAAGACAAATGTAATGTTTCTGTGCATTACACAAACTACAGATCCCCATCTTAAAGCACTTTTAATTTACTACAAGTCCACAGTACTTCAAAAGGTGGATGGACAAAACTACCAACTCTGCCTCAGGCATTGACTGATGTACAAATCACTAGAGACTGTAAAATGTGCCAGCAAATGTTACTCTGTCCTGTTGGCAGACGGTCTCTGTGAATCTTGCAGCGCCACTGTAATATGGAGTGATGACTAGTTGAACTGTGATGTAACCTAACATGACTATTATTGCATTAGTGAGAGGGGTTTCTAAAACTCAATGACCCGAATATTCCTCCCTGTAGTACCTGAACAGGTCTAAACCTAAAAATATCATCCATCCTCTACTGTATGATTTTTTTTTCCTTTTGATATCAACAGGACACTGACATTTTTTTCAGAAGTTAAAATTATTCCAGATACCCTTTTCATAATACCTTGCAAACATTTATAAGTGTTACCAGTTTTTGAAAACAGAACTACACAGCTAGCATATTCTGAAAGATTTTTCAAATTATTACTTCTACATTTAGGTTTAAAAACAGATTTATAATTTTCTGTTCAGTCCCCTCTTTTCCTTAGTGTTTCTTTCACTCACAAAGTTGAAGGATGATGCATTTCTGAGAAGTTATATTGGTAAGTGATCTTTCTTATGCTCTACACTATCACTTGAAGAAGTACAGTTAGTCCAAAAGAACTTGAAGATGGTGTGGGATCCTGTCTTCAATGCATCCTTGTTGATGAGAGACAGAGGAGCTCTCTGGTACACTGATTATGGTGCATTGTCTTCCTCCCATGCTTTCATCTCATGAAGGGAAAAGCAGGAAAGTCTAAATGTAAATTGCCCTCTATGTTGCTAGTGTCAACATTGTTTGTCTGAAAACAAATTATTATAGGGTTGTAATGATAGACTTTTTAGTGTGGGAGGAGACTACATAATCATGATTTCTGATGTCCCCTTAATGAAGAGACCAGTCTTTGCTGAAGGCAGGCTAGAGCAATCTGAAGTTGAAAGAACTTTTAAGATTTCCAGGCCATTAGTTTTCACTGTTTAATAAATCTAGGTAGTAGGCACAGTACAGTATCATAAAGTATAATATGTTGAATGGATCAAGAACTGGTTAACTGACTTCTTAAAAATAAGCCATCAGTGGTTAATCATCACTATACAGGAGAATGGGATTCCACAGGGAACAGGACACTGTCCAGTGAGACACAATAAGGAAGTAATTACCTAATCACCAGCAATTAAATGGGTGGAAGGCATAAAATTTATCACAATGGTAAATAATAATGAGAATGTAGATGCCATAAAGTAATCTGGATAGCTTGATAAACCAGTCATATCCAAATGAAGTATTTCTAATGCAGCCAGATAGAAAGCTATCAATTTAATAATGGAGTTTGCAGCTGCAGAATAAATTTTTTTTCCTGAAAAGAAGAGGTTGAAGAGATCTAAGAGTCATAGTTGTAAGATAACTAGCTTTCAGAACAATGTTGTAGCAATAAAAGTAATCTGCTTCTTGGAGAAGGAAAAGTTAATTAGAGCACATAGTTGATTTTACCATTGCTGGGAGTGTTGTGAGGATATTTCCTATAATTCTCGTCTGTAGATATTTTTAGAAAAAGATAAAAGTTACAGAAAGTTCGTGAAAAAAAGATTAGCAAAAGTGATGGAAATGTTACAGGAAGTATCTTAAAGTGAAATACAGAACATATCAAAAAGAAGATTGTAAGGTGATTTGATTACAGTGTGTAAGTATCTTCACAGAAAAAAAATACATTAAGTACTACAGAGATCTTTTATGTAGTGAAAGACATCATAACAAGAACGAGTAGCTGGAAATTGAAGCTAGATATTCATGTTGGAAATAAGTTGTCCATTTTCATCAATTATGGAAGAAATCTATCAATGCTAGTGACGGGTTTCCACAACTTCCGATAGCTTCAAATCAAGACTGGGAGGTTTTCTAAAAGCCTATTACATCCTGATATGGTGAAAAAGAAGAAGAAAAAAGTTCTTCTGCTTAATTTAAACTATCCAGGTGAAATTTAAGGACAAGAAACATTCAAGGATTCAAATAAAATGGTCCCTTGTAATAATCCCATATGATTAACACTCTTCTAAAATTGCATCTTATATTCAAATTGATAAATCCCACTTGATGTTATCACAATATAGAGTGAAGACACAACATTACAAACTTGCTCTCCAGATGATCAGTTCATGGTATGCTGCTTCTGCAATGTCCTCAGGATGTTATAGCACTCTCAAAAGAAATGTT
This sequence comes from Strix aluco, assembly GCF_031877795.1. Lineage (NCBI taxonomy): Eukaryota > Metazoa > Chordata > Aves > Strigiformes > Strigidae > Strix > Strix aluco. The sequence goes on from NC_133935.1 coordinate 52,672,614, forward strand.
ACACTCCATCAAAGAAAATAAAAGCACTTTCTTCCCCTTCTTAATTTGATGGCTGGATTTTAAGTAATGCCTTTCCTTTCCTCCTACTCATCATCACCTCAAGCTCTCCATTATACACCCCCCGCCCTGACACTTGATTTCTGGTTGCTTCTGATCTTAAAATTCCTTTGTCTCTGCCTTTTCCCACTGGCAGCATCAAAAATAATTTTCAGTCTCAAATATTTCCTGGACTACTAAAGTTTTTCCTTGTGAAAAGTAAGTTGTTGACACTTTGTGGTCTGTGCAGGTCTCAAAGATTTAAATTTCTACTTTATTTAGGAAGGAAGTGACAAAAAATCTCTTAAACTGTAATGATCCAGACAGAAGTATCCCCAAATGCAGCATTGCCAGATGTATAGCTGTGAAGGAGACCTCAGGAGATTTGATAATACATCAGTAAAAAATGTTTTGTCCTGGAATATGTTTCATCAAGGCTGTTTCTGCAGGGATGTTTGCTACTTTTGTTACTGGTGAATCTGGACTCCTTTCACACTCTCCTCCCACCCAAGAAAACTTTAAAAAATCTTGGGTTCATCCTAACCTAAGAAACTCCTTTTTCTATCATAGAGAGCCTACCAATGGGAGCTTGCCCAGTTCTGCTCTATGATCCAGGCTTGGAGACAAGCTATTTAGTCAAGACTGTAAAGAGGGACATCCAAAGCCAGTGAGCAGTTTGAAGAATGGTCGTATTGAGTGCTGTGGGGTAAGGCGGGTCATCTAGGATGAATCAGAAGAAGCTGACAGCAACATGTTTTGAACTGATGAATGGGAAAATAAATAATGCCTTGTTTTGAAGAAGCTGTTTTAAAGTCATTTTGATAAGACAATTTCACAGATTTTCAGAGAGAGATCTCAGGCTACATTTGATGACATAGTAACATCTGTTATCCTTGGATCTGTAACCCAAGACTCGGGTTAGTGTTGGGCAGGCTATAAACCCATTCCCTCTATGAGGGATGATAACGCCTTGAGCAAGAACTGTAATTCAGTCAGTCCAGTATGTGTAATACTGCCTGTATTCCTCTTTCATAACAAGTTTAGAAGGTAATTTTCCTGGAAATGTACTGGATTTTTTTTTTTTTAAATGTTTCTCATTCCTGCTTTTCCCTCCTTACTTAGCTATCCTTAAATTCAGGATTGTTTTCTGTGGACTGACCTAACCCTTATTTTCTTAAACAATACTTTTTTGTTCTGTCCATCAGGACATGGAATACTTTCTTCTCATAACAGCACTTTACATGACCAAAGGTTATTATCTTATCCTTGATTATTCTTCTCTAAAGAAGTATTTCCAATGCTCTCAACCTTTCTTTAATATCTTTTTCAAATCGTAGTGCTTGCATTATCTTATCTAATGAGCACTGTTTATCCAAAACTCTTCTTGAGGTATGATACCCAAAACTGTGCCTTGAAGTATGATGCAGTTCCACATAACCATGCCAGAACAGGACAAAATAGCTTCCTGCATTCTCAAGATGACACTTCTATTTATTCCAATAGAACTGACATTTTTCTTTTTTGCAACCTATTATTAGTTATGTTCATAAGTGTCATGGTAATCCTTGTTTTATAGAAGTAAAAAAAAAAAAAAAAGGAAACAAAACAGGAATTGTTGGAGGTCACTTAGTGGATAAAGGTCTTGAGTTCTATTTTGGTGCTATAACCAGTTATTCATGGGGTTTTGGAATATGTTTATTTCATTTTCTTTTTGGAATATGTTTGCCTCATTGACATGCGCTTACAGTCTGTTTCTCACCAGCAGATCTGACTGCTGCGGACACATTGCTTGGCAGACACTCTGTCCTGCCCTCTCCCGTGGCATTGTGCGTTCCTATGGGTTACTCCTAGGGAGCTCGTAATAAATCACTCAGATATTTCCCCAGATATCAGATTACAACGAATAAATACTAAGAAGATTTCATCTAGCAAAAGGACCCCTCTGAGATGTACACAAATTATTATTTCAGTGTGTCCATAGCTAGACACAAAAAAAACCATTTAGCAGACTACATCTCATTCCTATAGGTCTAATGCTGCAGGTTGATGTGATTTTTGCTGCAATCTAGAATGTGACCTCTACTCTACTATTTTGTAATTTGCTTCTAGATCATTTATATGTGGAAACAAAAGAGATGGATATTTGGGTTATTGGGAAAAATGTATTTAATATTTATGAAGTGCTATCCACTATAATTCTATGATTTTTCGTCAACACCTTTCTTCAGAGCAACTCTCTGCCATTGTAGCCTAACAGTGGGAAACAATAGAGCTGAAAAGCCTAAATTTGCTAGAGAGTTGCAATATCTCATATATTTAAATGTCACTTATTAAATTTTAGTGGATTATTTTTTCCTATTGCAGATGGTACAGAAAATGGGTATAGAGAAGAGAGCAAGAAGCTATGAAAAAAATTCATCAATTTATTTCCTTTGCTCTATCCACTGGAACTGTTGAGAAATTATTTTCTTTGTTTCTTTACACTAATAAATTATTTGTATGTATATTTGGGTAATGATTCATGAACTTTCATGGAATTTTGAGTAAAGAAGTTTAGGTATTTCTAAGCTAGAGTTCAAGGGAAAAATTACAGTCCAAGTCAGTGCTACATTAGAAAATATTTTAGCAGTTATTAGGTTGCTATTCTGGGTTGTGAGGGTGTCAGTTGCCTAAAATTAAACATCACGGGGCAGTTTAGATGCCCCAGGTTATCCACCATGTTTATATGTGTCTATAGCAGTCCAGGGAAGCAGCTGGGTGTAAGCCAAACAGTGAATGAAACCAAAATGGAGGTGTAGGTGAGAAACATGAGTAAAAAACCTAATGAAGTCCTGACCTAGTTCAGCTTTAGCATGGCTGGGTACCCTTTTTACTACACTTTAGACATAGCTAGCCTCCTATTTGTGAAATCGTGAAGATCTCTAGCAAGAAAGATTTCCATTTCAGAATAGACAGGTGAAGAGATATACATGCAGAATAAACTTCTTCAGCTTCAAATTGAGCAGGGAAGGAACTTGAACTCTTTTTCCCATGGCCCAAATAATTGTGCTGTCCTCCAGCATCCTTCAGTTTCTGTTTTATCCACTATAATTTTAATTTCAAAAGGTTTTGATTTAATCCTAATGTCGAACAGGAAGAGCTTTTGAATACTCAGAAATTGTTTTCCAATGGAAAAACTGTTTACCATTCTACTGAAAATCAAAAAGGCTTTCAATACCTGGCAAGTACAAATGACAAAAGATTAATATTTAGAGGTACATGAAATGTACGTTTTAAAAATATTAACTGTGTTAAATGAACTACAAGTTTATTCTATAAGTCTTTGTAGTGTTGAGGGTGTCATTAGGCAATACGGTGATAATGTGTGAAGAAGAAACCATGCTGAACCATAATTATTAACACCGATGGTGATGGTATGGTAGTATCTTAGAAACCTTGCTGCACTCAAGGTTTCTGCAAAAAGACGATCCCTGCTCTGAAGAGCTCATAATGTAAATAGATCGTAGAGGCAGTGGAAAAGTAGCTTTGTAGATGGGCCAGATCTCTGTCCTGTTGAAAAAAAAATCAACATATATTGGTCATTGTTTAATTCTGCATTTGAAGAATCACACTCCACTGACAGTTTCTCAGGTGACATCATGAGCACAGTTTCAACACTGGTAGGTTTTTGCTTCTGTTTTTCTTTCCCTCCTTTGTGGAAAGCATGTCCCTGTATCTAAATGCTTCCTCTGGTAGACAGTTTGCTTCCTCTGGTTGATCATATTTCATGTTGTCTCAATACTTTCTAGTAGTATCCAGCATGATGAAACCTACTTCAGCAGTGACCTTACTTCAGTATAGCTGTATATATGTTAACTTGTATTATTTTTATGTCTGACTTCATATTACTGTTTACTGCCATGTTTCTAACATGTCATCTCTTTGTTTTATCTCTGTTTCAGCTATGTTCAATATTACTTTCAATGTAATATCAGACTGATTATCACTGAAGTCCATGAACATGCTGTTTGTTCTTCTGGATCATTAAAGATTGGAAATAAGAGACATCACAAAGACCTTGTTTCTTCCAGCAAATTCACATTTTGCCATTACTCATTAGCCTCTGTTTATATTTCTTTAGCCAGTATGCAGTTCGAGTGAAAGTACCTAAGTACTGTTATCTGAGTAAATAATGTTATGTATTTTCTAACATTTACTCACTACCAGGCATGTCTATCTAGATAGTATTCTTTATACTGAAGATAATTGTAGTCAAATAATTTGGAGTGAAACTAGGATTACTATTTCATGACAATGCTACTCTAGTATAATTTTTATTGCATTTTATCCACACAAGATATAATAGTAGCAAAATGTAAACATACCATGTGCATGTGTTAACTTTAAATATTGCTCCGTAAATTGACCCAGATACATAAATATATAATAGAATTACAACATATTTATTGACATAGCTGTTACAGCATTATTATTGCCACAAAAGGAAACATTTTCAGCTTGCATGCTCTTAATCTGCTGGTGCATTTTCCAATTTGTGCAGGCAATTTTCCATCCTTATGCATTTATTTGCAATGTAATAGTCTAAAGACTACAAATCACTACATATATACACGCAGGCATGTAGAGATGCACACAAAGAGGTAGACACATGGTTATGTATATATAGAGATGCATTTGTATATGTGTATAGATTTAATATATCATCTGCTTTTATATAGATATTTGTATTATATTTAAGATACAAAGCATAGCTGAGCATTTATTTAAAATATTTTGGTAATTTTTACATCTGAATGAAGGCTGTGAGTTATGCTGCTATTTTCACAAGTGTTATGCTAACTTCCAAGAGAAATTTCAGTAATTTCCAGTATGGCTATTCAAAATCCCACTTGTTACCTTTCTTGTATTTGTGACACAATTATAAATACACACACTAATTGCATCACATTTCCTGAGCTTTTAGTATGTTTCAGAACAATTTCATTACACTTTTAGGAAGATGATGTAATAAAATTACCAGCTGAAAAGTCACCCTTAATTTCTTGTCTTTTAAGGATAGTTTCAATAATCTGAGAAAAAAAAAAAAAAAAAAAAAGTGATCAAATTTATTATCAATTGTGGAGTTTATCTTAGTGGAAGAAAAAGAGTTTATTTCTAGCTGAAAAGAAATCTTGTGAGCTTGCTTCAAATTGTTCAATATGGAACTACAGTGAGGTTAAAAGATGAGGAAAGTTCCCAGCAGAGTAAAGGCACCCTCATTTTTCAATGTCATATCCCATTTGAGCTAAGTGGCATGACTTCAAGAGTAATGTGGATTTCTTTGGGCAGGTATACAGTCTATACAAAGACATTCAGTAGTATTCTTTAGAGATCAGTTTAGCAGTGCCAGAGGGTTTCAGGTACTGAAAATTCCAGCTTACTTCATATACTAAACACACACACAAAGGCATCCAAAACTACTAGTCCTGCTATTTGGACAAGTATGTACAGTAATGCATAGAACAGAAGGAACAGGGAAGGAACAGAAGGAACAGTTGTATAAGCAAATGGAAACAGAATTTGATAGGCAACTGAATAAAGAGACAAACTGAGGTACTAGCTTCAATCTCCATATTAATAGACATGGAGAATTCTATTTGCAATGACTCCTTAAATTATTTATAGAATGAAATTAACAACAATGTTAAAACACATAATAACATTAAATATCACTAAAGTAGCTTCTAGAGTGACTATTACTACAAAAACATGCCAAATTATTGAATAATAGCACTTCCATATATTAAACACATAAAATATCACAATTTAAATTATTAGCTTACATGGTCTTGAATTACACTAGCTGCCAGCTTAAATAATAAATGTAGAATTTTGATGAATAAGATTATATTATAGTAAAATTGAGATAAGTGCCAAGTATATTTTACTAGGGAGGTTTTTAGGGTCAGGAGCATAACAGGAAATCCTTTATGTCTAAGAATAAGTGCTGATCCCCAGCCACTTCAGGCTTAAATATCTTAGCTATCTCCACATTTTACTGTTGCTTATCTTAGATGGCTACCATGTACCCAGGGTAATGATATTTAGTGTGCTCAGGTCTGCATGAGGTGAAAAGTCTAGTCAGCAGCAGAACGTGCAATAAGTTGAGTTTACAATATTCATCCTAAAACGCCCTATCAATCAGCCCTTTGAATCACACAAGTGTAATGCTGTCTTTTTTGAGCAGGCTCCTATGACCACATATAGTATGACCATAGATATCCAAGTGTTAACTAACATGAGAAAAACAAAAAGAAAGTAATAGGGAAAGCCAAAGTGGTGTGCAATAATGGGTTCTCTCGTAGGCACTGCATGGTGAATTTCTGCTGTTTGTCAGCTGTTAATACAGTGAGTTAAAAGAGCTGAGAAAGTCAAGAAATAACACTGAAATTGAAGCGGTGGTGTGAAACAAAAGAGCCCTTTCAGGCAGGATCAACACAGAAAATTTTGAAGTTGTAGGAAATGGAGGTTATTAACAACTCAGTATATTACCTGAAGAACAAGTTTGTCTGTAATATTTAAAAGCTTATACATTTACTTTTAAGATACTTATTACAAGTTTCAATACCTTGCAAAAGTCAAGCCAATTAATCAGAGGAAATGTAGAGAAAAGGAATGAAAATTAACAAATAATTAGTAGTGATGATGTCTAATCACAGACAATTCTTAAATTATTACTTTGAGATTTAAGTATGACAGTTACTAGATACATACAAAGTACTTTATAAATCTGGAGTGTATATTTGATTCCTAACTACTTACCATCCTTGTAATAATATACACCCATACCAAAGATTAGAGTTCATTTGCATGTTAGTAACTTACTAGTGGTGATTTACCAAGCTGTTTATACAGCACCTGATCTAGGTGTCATTAAAATAAGTGCGAAAACTTAATTAATTTAATGGGACTTGAACAATCTCTCAGGTGATAAGGAGCAGCGCCACCTTTTCAAAGTCTTCTGGTACATTTCCTTGAGCATCAGAGATGCCTGAGTAACTTTCTGCCAGCAAAAGTGACAATTTCACCGTTCATTCCCCTGCTCTTGTCTGCGTCGTTCCCTCCCTTGTGTTATATGGCTTGGAGGATACCTTGTTGAGCCAATTCTATTTATCAGCTTGGCAAAAAGCTGATAAGCTACAGTTGGTCTAGTTTTGTTAGCATTTTTGCTGAGCTACTGAAATGAAGTAACTCACAAAAGCCTCAGCTAAACGTCAAGGTGAGCTGAGCAAGGATAGTGCAGCCAAGACTGAGGAAAAGAAAAACGAGATGGAGGAGAAAAACTCCCGCAGTTTGAATTTGTGATCTGCCAAGTTAGTTCACTCCAGCTAGCAAAAGTACTTCTGTAGGCAGCCTTTCCTGTTACTAATGCTTTGATGCAAGGTCTGGATGAGGTTCTCTTCTTCCACCTCTCCATCCCATCAGCATTATGGATTCAGAGACATGAGCCCATGCTGTAAATTAGATACTGGAAAATAAAGGCTGTGGTTCAGCAATGCTTAAATCTGGCATGAATTCTTCAGAAAGATGGAATAGTACCACATTAGTGAAGTGCTCATTTGGTACAAACTAACTTTTCTGGTTCAGGTTCACTAAGCAAAAATCAGTGGGTAAGCTTGGTACAAGCAGGCATTGTGCCTGTCCTCGTGCAGCCACCAGTAAAGCAACGTACAAGCATAAACTCAGGAAAAATACCTTGTGGCCTGTTAATTCAACAGTACTGCTATCAAGAATCTATCTAAGCCTCCCAGGTGATTTGAGAATGTATAAACCTAACATGAACAATAGATAAATGGATAAAGAATTTATCTCTAAATCAGTGAATGTGGCTAACTGGTTCAGTACACAGCAGCACAACCAACTGATTTAGCAAAGAGAAAGTACAATATTGGAGGAAGAAGAGAAAGCTAAGGGTGAAAGAAAAGGGAAAAGAAATACACTGTTTGTAATGTGATGATGTACCATTAAGCTTTGGGCATATATCCTTTTCTAGATCTACGTTACCTTATGGACATCTCCAGCTGCTTATCATGCCTCTGTCCATCCTGGCTGCCAGGCAGAATTTACCATCACTCTGATATGCTAGCTCTGCTGCTGCCAAAACAGCTTCAGAGTGTTCTCTCTTAGGAAAAATCTTATATTTAAACCCACTAACTTAACCTACCTCACTTTGACTGCAATTTTGACCTGAGCAGCTCTGCTGAGAAATGGAGTACTAAGGACAGCTTTTGGATCCATGAATGCTCAGTGAAAGGTATTGCCAGGGTTGTTACCAAACTGACAAGTGACTGAAATATATACCAGTTCACTTATTCATCAGCCCAGCAGAAAAGAAGTGAAATAGAGAGGCAATCTTTATCCAGAATAAGAAAGGATTGATTAACATATCAGTAAGAAGTCTGGTTTTTTATGTTGAAAAGCTGAAAGTCTATACTTCTGTGTTGGAACAGTTCAGGTTTTCATCTATGGCTGAGAAGATGCTGTTTTGCCCATACTCCAAACAAACATAATACAATTGGATAAGTAAAGAACAGTTGATAACTTATCATTCTTCCTTATCAAATCTTACAGCTGAAAGGGATCTCAGGAGTTTATTTAGTCCATGCTCTGCCTCAGAGATGCTTATCTGTTCCTAGATCTTTCACATTTGTCTATTTTGTTCTTCTAGAGTTCATTCGATGGAAATTTCCCCAAATGTCCACATAATCTTCTCCAGTTTGATAATTTCTTATTGTTAGGAATAAGGCTGGGTGGGGGGTGGGGAGGAGGCTCCCAAATATGTAATACAGTAAGTAAACAACAGTTTAGTGCTTGAGGAAGAAAAAGAATTAATTACAACTTCAGATTTGCATCTTCTCCTTTGCCACTTTGCCAAGAGAATGAGGGCACTGGAAAGGAAAGGTTTTATTTCACTCACATTTGTACTCATCCAACTACTATCACTAAAACTTTGACAGTGAGGTGAATCAAATAAAGACTTAGCTACACAAGGTGTTAGGCTGTATAAGAGAAGTTTCTGCGCTATTCACAGGCACCATTCAGCTATTTAGTTTTTTGTTTTTCTCTTTCCTGAAGAACTCCAATAAATCCACCTTTTGTTCACTCAGAAATGAACGTGGCTGTGGCTGTGAGAGAGGGATGTTCTTCCATGGTGTTCTGAGAGGAATTGATCTGTGTCTTCTTAACAGGCAGAATAGCACATTCATAATCTAAAGGCAAAAAAACATCGGAGCATTTGTAATCAAGTCAAAATCCCATTCTTTCAAAGATCCAATTGATTTTTAGAAATTTCTTTTGGATGATGAGATTACCATGCTTTATTGGGCAACTGACCAAAGCATTCATCTTGACTATGGAGCAACACAGATGCCACTTTTTCTGCAGTGAAGAGCTTCTCATATCAGATCCTTCTGATATAAGATCAGAGACTTAAATTTATATTTCCTCTATCCTGGACCACTGCATCAATCAAGAGATTGAATAGTGCGTGAATTTATTTCTCATCAAAGGTGACTACTGAGCATCATGTAGAACATCTTTTAATTTTTTTTTTAGTTGTCCCAAACTGAAAGCTCTGATTCCAATTAAAAAAGATGCAACAAATTGTACCTTTTAAATACTTTCCAAAAGGTATTTTAGTTACTTTGATGGTAAAAAAAAAATATTGAAAGTTAATAAATTATTGCAAAATTAAAGTGTCTCTGGACAATTGCATTAAGAATATAAGATTGAAATTTATATGTAATAACTAAAATAAGTTTTAAATAGTATCTTAAAAGTTTTTACAAACACACAGCTAGAAATCATGAATCACAGATGTTAACCAGTTCCTGTTATATAGCTCAGATTTGTATGGTAAATTTGTTAAATTTAAATCATTTGGGCACAAAACCAGAAAGAAAGCCAAGTATATGCAAGGACCAATAGCTGAAGTTCACATTTTTCAATAAAGTTTCATCAGCTGTTGCCGAGAAGGTGCCATTTTGCCCACGTTCCCAACAAACAGAGAATTCTTGAGAAGAGCCGGTGCATTTGACAATATGTCATTATAGAGGCAGGAAATGATTCACTGGGTGTTAAATTTACCAAGTTTTACAGTCTTTAGAAAAAGCACTGTGTACTTCTCTAAAGTCAGTTTGCATATGTTGAGTAGAGATTTTTTTCCCACTACTTCTCACAAGATTTGATCCTTGCTAAACACACTTCATCCCCCCCACAGCTCTTAGTGCATGTAAATCATTACCAAACTGAGACTCCCAAAGCCTGTTGTGCTTTCAGTGTGTAAAAGATGGTTTCCCAATTCCATGCTACACTAGAGAGACTTTCTCATATTACTCCTCTGCTTATTCAACTGAACGAGAAGAAAGAAGAGGCTGCATTTAAGAAAAGCTACAAAATAAGAAAAAGAAGAGAGAAGGTAAGGAAGAAAGCATAAGTATAGGGAAAAATAGAAGCAACCAATAGGACAGATGCACACAGGGCTGAAAGGGAAGAAGAGAGAGAGTTTAGAAGCAAGAGCTTGTGAGCTGGAGAAACAATAGCTAAGAGAATAATTGTGGACTAAACTACCAGCAGAGGCTGAGGAGATTGTTACGAAAACAGGGAAAATTGTGTGGTAGTAAACAGAATACATCTGTAACTGTTAGACAATACTTTCTGCTGGACATGGAAATGAATACATTATTTTCACGTCAGCATTACTTTGTTATCTTAAAAAAGATAGTCTTCATATTTTACTGCTTGAGGTAATATTTTGTGACAACATTTTTGTTCCTAAAACATTAAAAAAAAAGTGGTCTGCTTCACCAGAAGCATCCCAAAACTGTATGCTTAAATCATTTAATCATAAATAAAAATCAGTGAAAAAAAAGTAAAATATAATTTTGAAGTTTGATCAAATGCTATGTTTTGAATTAAAATAAAACTCACACATGAAATGAAGCACCTGAGGGTGCCCTTCACCATCTGAATGATTTTTGTTTTGTTATACAACAATGAAAGAATTTAATTCTGCATTAACAAGAGCATTACTAGCAGGTTGAGGGAGCTGATCGTTCCTCCCCGCTCAGTATTTGTGAGGCCACACCTGGAGTACTGGGCCCAGTCCTGGAATGAGACATATGGAGTTACTCGAGCAGATCCAGCAAAGGGCCACTAGAAGGTTTAAGAGACTGAAATATCTCTTATCTAAGGAAAGACTGAGAGAGTTGAGGATCCAGAGGATCTCATCAATGCTTACAAATACCTGAAGGGAGGATCCAAAGAGGAGGGAGCCAGCCTCTTTTCAGTGATGCCCAGTGACTGTACCAGAGACAATGAACACCACCTGAAACACAGTAGCAGCTGTGTGAACTTCAGGAAACACTTTAGACTGTGAGGTTGACTGGGCACTGGAACATGTTGTCCAGACAAGGCATGGAGTCTCCATCCTTGGAGGTACTCAAAAGCCATCTGGACATGGTTCTGGGCAACCAACTGCAGTGAACCCTGCTTGAGCAGGGTGTTGGATCAGATGGCCTCCACAGGTCTCTTCCAACTTCAGCTATTCCGTGTTTCTGTGATTCTATAATTTCAGATTATATCTTTGGCTTCAAGCTTGAGGTTAAACAACAAACCAATGAAAGATGAAATCAGTTTCTCAGAGCAGACTTGTGTTAGGTTAAATACTGAATTACTTTACTTTTGCAATTCAACAATCAAACTTGACTGCTGTATCATCCTCTGTCAATTTTCATCCTCTGTAATTTTCATTATTTCCAACATTTAGTTTTAAAAGTGAAAAAAAAAAATTCAGACAATTATAAGATTAGAGTATTTAACTTACAAATAAAAATTCCTCAAGTTACAAAATACCTATATTACAGTTTGCAGTGCAATTTTAAGTCAGCTCCTTATGATACCCTTGATTTGTGTAATGTCTGAAATGCTTCCTTTTTAAAGAGTTCTTAGCTTATCAAAGGCTTAGAAAAAGGACTGAAAATACAAGAGAGTATCAAATCTCCTGACCTATGAGTAGTGGACTCATTGAGTCCATTTATCTGTGAGTACTGTGTTCTTTTAATAATCTTATTTTTTTGAAGCTGCTTTATAGTATAGCTGGGCAAAACCTTCATTTCAGTAAAGGAGTAATAGAGTAGGTTATTGTCCTCTTTCAAGACAGTACCAGAAAATTTTGTTTGTTAAGTAGGTTTGTTACTTGCAGTCATTAGCATCTGAAATGTGTAGAGAGCTGGGGAGATGGAATGAGCGTATCAGGTGGTTGAATGGCCACCCACAATCATATTCTCTAAAAGATTTCTAGTTTTATGGTTTCTTTTGTCACATAATCAGTTTTTCTAGACACTCATATGAGAGTGTGTGTGTGTGTTTATGTGTTCGTACATACATACACCTCCAGGAGACAGACTAGCAGTGAAAAAAATTTGCTATGTGCAAAAAGATTGAAACAGATGACCTGAGAGGTCTTTCCAGTCATATCAGCTGAGTGATTCTATGATTAGGAATAAAAATACAAATAAAAAGTGCATACAGTATGAGTTGTTTATGCAAAATCCAGGCTCAGAACTTATTAGCATATTTGCAATGCTTATTTGAACAGACTACAGTAAATTGTATTTTTAAAAATAGTTCACATAGATTCACATTTCATTTCTTATATATGTAATTAATATGTAATTCAAAATTCCTTGAATCAGTCAGCCAAAGGTGAAACTGTTATTGAGGAGTGATCTGAAGGCATATGAACATCTGAGAGAATAGCTTTTGCACATAACAACATAAAACACATCCAAATGATCTAAACAACAAATGCAAACATGAAAATCACTGAGTTTATCCCACTGTCACTGCTAAGTATAAAATACTATGGAATATTTGCTCCTGATCCTGAACGGTGGCACAATTACACATTCTGATTCTCAGGTAGGTAACTTTTATTTTTGTTTTATTTCACAAATACATGTTCATATCACTAAACTTCAATATCCCTGGGGTTAGAAGCAGAAACGCTGCCATTAGTGTGTGGAAGTGAGAATTCCAGGTGATTACTGTCAACCATTTAATAGTGCCATTGAATGTCAATGAACTGCATGCAGCACAAAGTAAATATTTATAATTGATATTTTTAATTAACTTCCATGAGTAATGAGTTGCATTTAAACCTGGTTTTTAATCTTTTGGAAACAGATTAAAGTTCTGTCTGAAAAATAAAATTCTCTAACAATGAGTAACCACATGACAGAGACAGAGCCATTAGGCTCTCTTTTTAAGCACAATCTTTGAGAAAGACTTTGAAATTTAAACTTCAATTCTCTCAAAAATAACTTTTAATTATGCTATGAATTGGTAACTGAATTATCATTTCAAAACAGATTGCAACTGCTATCACATTTAGTGCAAAGTATCTAGACAGTGTTAAGGGATATTTATTCCAAATTCTGAAAAAAGGTCTCTGTTTTTTGGGGGGAAAGGGGAGATGGGAGATGGAAGGTGTGGAGACAGGAAACCTGAGTCAAGGTTCAGTGTCCAAATCCTCAGACTGCAGCACAGAACTTTCAGCTTTGGATTTATAAGACAACAGTGCTACAAATTGAACTCTTCAGATTCAGAGTTGTTTCAAGGGCTGGGAAACTTGGGTATGTTTCTAAACTCATAAAACTCGATATTTGCCAGTAAACAAAGAAATATGTGTATCTCCAACGATTTAAAAGCAAACCTAACTATAATATTAAGATGTATTTTGCATAATGCAGGATACAGCAGAGAGTTCTTGTATGGGGATGTTCAAAAATAATCTGTCAAATTGGGACCCACTATAAAAATCGATCTGTTGTAATTGATTTCTAAAACATAGTACTTATAGAAGGCAGTGCTCCTATAATGAATGATTAATCTTATAAGAAAACATTTTGTTAACACCTAAGAAAACTGATATTATTTGAATGTTTTGAAAAGAAATACATAAAAATATCATATCACAAATAGACATGAGAAATTAAAATAGAACAAATTCATAATCTTGCCAGCTGTCTTGGGGATGTTTTAACGTTAACATTGCATTACATTTTCATCTATTACTTTTGCTCCTGTCATTGTGACCTCTGGACTGCTAGACCTTAATGACTTTGAGCTCTGAGAAAACAAATAGAAGAGCAAACGAAAACCCCTTTGGTGCATGTTTTTGGAAATGGTACTGCTTGTTTCATTACAGGGCCAGCTCTTAGAAATATGAGAAGCTCACTTTTCAGAAAAAGAAAAAAAGTTTCTTCACTTTGTGACTGTAAAGAAAAAGCTTTAAAAGTTTTTTCAGAGCAGCATAAAGATTCAGACTTCAAGAAGCAAACATGAGAACAAAATGTCCTCCTTCTCAGATAAGCTTAATTACGTCTTCATTATAATGTAGTTATAATGCATATCTCTTCATCATAATTCATTATATCTTTATTATAAAAGTCATCATTTGGGGAAGAAGAAGAGCCAACCAATGATTATGGAACATTTAAACTGAAAGTGGGTAGATTTAGATTAGATATAAGGAAGAAATTGTTTACTGTGAAGGTGGTGAGACACTGGAACAGGTTATCCAGAGAAGCTGTGGATGCCACCGTCCCTGGCAGTGTTCAAGGCCAGGTTGGACGGGGCTTTGAGCAACCTGGTCTAGTGGAAGGTGTCGCTGCCCACAGCAGGGGGATTGGAACTAGATGATCTTTAAGGTCCCTTCCAAACCAAACCACGTCATTCTATGATTTGGAACAGTGAATACAACTTTTTTGTCAATTTCCTGCTCTACAAGAGTGTGTCAGAAACTGTATTTTTTTTTTTTGTTTGTTTCAGTGAATGCCATTCACTTCTACTAACCTATGTGTCTATCAGCTAGAGAAGCAGATGAAGAGAGGTCTGTCTTACCTCTTAAGCTGATTTTATAGTCAGTGGGAAGAAACAAACACCTCCAAAGAGCAGGCAATTTTACCCGAGATACTCAGAGGAACATGAGTTCAATTGCCCTCTGAAGTTCTGTAAACTAACTTGCTCTTTATCGGCTGTGAAGAGAGTGAAGAGAAATTTACTCTTCCATTCACTCGTGGTGAAATGGACCAGTCCCGTTCAGCTATAGTGTTTTGCTGATTAGGGATATCAATTAAACTCAGACACCAGAGTGAAAAGAGCAGGCATATTTTACTAGAAATAACAAAATAATATAACAGAATAATACAGAAAACATACAGTAAGAAAAGACAGAATAGTGCACTCAAACAAATAGGAAAATACAGGGTAATGCATCAAAACATTACTACCTGAGAAAGAGAATAGTGATTAAGAAAGATACATCACCACTTGCATACTTTACCATCATCCAGATCCGCAGTCGCTGGGGAGCCCCGGTTACAGCGAGGATTTGGAGAGCCTGTCCTGGCAAGTGGGAAATCCTGTGTGGTGTGTCCATCCATAGGTGAGGCATCCAAAGTCGCTGTGAGCTGGGTCCAGCCTTATATACCCAAAAATCAGCAAGCCAGAATAGCTGGCACCTTTGTTTTAAGTGGAAATATCTTGTTTCAATCTCACATTAGGTTCCCCTCAGAGCCTGGCCAGGGCTCAAGAAGCTAAGGGAGTTTCTCTGCTTATCTGATGGGATTATGCGCAAGGTCTCACATCAGGCCTCCGGGACAGACAACTGTCTCTGTGACTCTGTTATTCTATTCACATACAAAGGAAGGGGAAGATACATTTAAAATACATCCTCCATGCATATTTCATTAATGATTACATACTGAGTTAACAGTTTCGGTGCAGGGCCTGTTGCTCAGGCTTCAACACTTCCACCTTTTACATCAGAATAGGTGGTTTGTTATAACTTATTATAGTACCTATTAGGACAATGGTTATCAGTTATAAAATATGCAGGATTCATCTATAGATAAACTCTGGCTTGGGCCTATTGTCCAAGCCTTAGCACTTCATATGGGTGTTTACCTATAGGTGTACCTAAGATTTATAGAACAGACCAAATATGAACACATGCAAAATTCCCAATTGAGACAGGATTGCTGTAATTTCAATTTGAGTGTGCTGAACCTAACCACTTCTTGTTTTTGAGCCCTAGCCAAAAACACCCTAGCCAATAACTCACTTCGTTTGAGTTAATTGTCTTGTTATTCTCCTGAAACTTTGAGTCTTAATTATTTTAATTTATTTGGTCTTAACATATTAAAAAGAAGTATTTAATTTATATTCTGTGGATACAGGATTTTTTTAGTTTTATATCACATGAAATGAAAATATTAATGTTTGCTAAATTTCACACCTCATGTCTTTCTAAGTATAGATTTGCATCATGTGCTCTAAATGTTCTTCAGTTTCATTAGGTTTTAATGTGTTTTAAATAATATTTACATACAATGGATTGATTTTATAAGAATGAAGAGCACAGATATTTTTTCAGAAAGTAGCTATTCCAGACACAAGTTTATGTTCATGAAGAACATTGCAGTTCATGAAGAATCAAAATACACTCTCATCATGAACTAATTAGTTATTGATAACAGTTAAGATTTACCAATATTTGTTTTTTCTTTTGAGTTTCAGAAGTTCATAACATGGGCTCTTAAAATAAAAAAGGACAAGAAGTTTAGACAAGGTACATTGTCTGAGAAATTAAAAATTGTGAATGTGGTTTCTCCTTATGCATATATGTATATATATATGCATATACGTATGTATATATATGTACATATATATGTTCTGTTTGGGAAGAAAAATCTCAAAACCTACTTTTTTTCCTGTTGAAGTCCATTTTCATAAACAAAGTATTTAAATGAGACAAAAATTCTACTAGCTTAAGTACATCTTGAGGAAATAGCTGAAATCCACCACCAATAATGAAGAGGGGAGTTGGTTATACACTGTTATGTTATCTGACTAAAGGATAAGCAAATTATACAGGAATGTAAGAATAAGAGGAGCAAAGGCAGCAGATGAACCATCTTAATGGATTCAGTGAAAATGGTGCATTATGGAGCAGCTGCAGCTGACACCTTCAGAAGAGAATGATTAGACCATTGTCATGGTGTGAAACCCACCAAAAATGACTCAGGAAAATTTTGTCCCCTCATTGCCATGTAAACTAGGAGAGGTTATTGCCTAAAGGAGTATAGGACTTATTCTGGAAAGCACGGGCAAGATAATTTTGGGGACAGAGCAGAGGGAATTTTGGGATCATATAAAACTTATTACGGGATGCTTTAAGGAGATTGTGGAAATGTGCATAATTTATTACAGGGTGTTTGGGAGAAAGGACCAAAGGTAAGGAAAAAGAAGGATCAAGGTGAATCAGAGGAAAAAGAGTCTGGAAAAATGGGGGAAAAAGGAATAAAATTGGATGGGTATGTGTAGTCAGGCTGCTGGTCAGTATGCTTGTCTGAACAACCCTGCATCAAATCATTTCAGTTTATCCTATATTATTAAACTTTATCTCTGTGTGAATGCCCTCTCTGTTCTGAACCCGTGTGAACACTATGTGGCCTTGCCAACAAAGCACCATGAGTGCGAAGGGCTTGGAGGTCTAGGTGCCACCAAATTGAGAGCTCATTGTCTGGTGGCAGCTCCTGGGGAGGCTGGATGTCAGAGCAACTTGCACATGGACTGATCTGTCTGTGATGTTCACATTAAAGTGAACACTGTATTCATATGGTTACTGTTTAAGACGCTGCTGTCTCCCTGTGTGTTGGTGTGACTACTTGCTTGTGCATGTGTATGTGTGTATGTGTACACCTCACTAGTGGCTGGACCTGAGGAATAGTCAAGTGGGATTAGAGAACTCTGTTAGATTCAAAATCCCAGCAGATTCACCTACCTCCAACACCTACCAGCTTGTTTACTTACCCTTAAAAGCGCAATGTTTACATTAAACCAGCTTCTCTGTTGGGAAGCAAACTGAACAGAACTCTGCATCAATCTGGTAAAGTAACTCTGTTTATTAATGGATCCACTAATGAAAGTTAAAGCAATAATTTAATCATTGAATCAAATATTCTTTAAATTTCAGCTAGTCTGATCTTCATAGTGTTCTCCAGTGATTCAGCTTATCACAGAATCACAGAACCACAGAATTGTCTAGGTTGAAAAAGACCTTGAAGATCATCCAGTCCAACCATCAACCAAACATTAACAGCTCCCAACTACACCATATGCCTCAGCGCTATGTTGGCTCTACTCTTAAACACCTCCAGGGATGGGGACTCCACCACCTCCCTGGGCAGCCCATTCCAACGCCTAACAACCCGTTCTGTAAAGAAATGCTTCCTAATATCCAGTCTAAACCTTCCCTGGCGCAATTTGAGGCCATTACCTCTTGTCCTATCACTTATTACTTGGTTAAAGAGACTCATCCCCAGCTCTCTGCAACCTTCTTTCAGGTAGTTGTAGAGGGTGATGAGGTCTCCCCTCAGCCTTATCTTCTCCAGACTAAACAACCCCAGTTCCCTCAGCTGCTCCTCGTATGACATGTGCTCCAGACCCTTCACCAGCTTCGTTGCCCTTCTTTGGACACGCTCGAATAATTCAATGTCTTTTTTTGTAGTGAGGGGTCCAAAACCGAACACAGTAATCGAGGTGCGGCCTCACCAGTGCCGAGTACAGGGGCAAGATCCCTTCCCTGTCCCTGCTGGCCACGCTATTTCTGATGCAAGCCAGGATACCATTGACCTTCTTGGCCACCTGGGCACACTGATGGCTCATGTTCAGCCAGCTGTCAATCAACACCCCCAGGTGCCTCTCTGACTGGCAGCTCTCCAGCCACTCCTCCCCAAGCCTGTAGCGCTGCTGGGGGTTGTTGTGGCCCAAGTGCAGCACCCGGCATTTGATCTTATTGAAACTCATGCAGTTGGCCTGAGCCCATCGCTCCAGCCTGTCCAGATCTCTCTGCAGAGCAGATCAACACTCCCACCCAACTTGGTGTCATCTGCAAACTTACTGAGGGTGCACTCGATCCCCTCGTCTAGATCATCAATAAAGATGTTAAACAGGAGTGGCCCCAAAACCGAGCCCTGCGGGACACCACTTGTGACCAGCCGCCAACTGGATTTAACTCCATTCACCACCACTGTTTCAGCCTGGCCATTGAGCCAGTTTTTTACCCAGTAAAGCGTGCGATCATCCAAGCCTTGAGCAGCCAGTTTCTCCAGGAGAATGCTGTGGGAAACGGTGTCAAAGGCCTTAATGAAGTCAAGGTAGACAACATCCACAGCCTTTCCCTCATCCAATAAGCAGGTCGCCCTGTCATAGAAGGAGATCATGTTGGTCAAGCAGGACCTGCCTTTCATAAACCCATGCTGACTGGGCCTGATCATCTGGTTGTCCCGCATGTGTTGTATGATGGTACTCAGGATGAGCTGCTCCATCAGCTTCCCAGGCACCAACGTCAAGCTGACAGGCCTGTAATTTCCCGGATCATCCTTCCGACCCTTCTTATATATAGGCATCACATTGGCCAATTTCCAATCTGTCGGGACCTCCCCGGTCAGCCAGGACTGCTGCTAAATTATGGAAAGTGGCTTGGCGAGCACCCCAGCCAGCTCCTTCAGCACCCTCAGGTGTTTCCCATCTGGTCCCATAGAGTTGTGTGTGTCTATGTGATGCAGTAGGTCACTGACTATCTCCTCTTTGATTGTGGGGGGGTCGTTCTCCCAGTCTCTGTCTTCTGGCTGAGGAGGCTGGATTCCCTCAATACAGCTAGTCTTGTTATTAAAGACTGAGGCAAAGAAGGCATTAAGCACCTCAGCCTTTTCCTCATCACTTGTTACCATGTTTCCTCCTGCGTCTAGCAGGGGATGGAGGCTCTCTCTGGTCTTTCTTTTGCTGCTCACATGCTTACAGAAACATTTCTTGTTGTCCTTGATTGCTGAAGCCAGATGAATTTCCAGCTGGGCTTTAGACATCCTGATTCCTGCCCTGCATAGCCTCACAGGCTCTTTGTAATCATTGTGAGTGGCTAGCCCCTTCTTCCAAAATCTGTAAACTCTCCTTTTCTCCCTGAGTTGCAGCCAAAGCTCCCTGTTTAACCAGGGTGGTCTTCTTTGTCGCCCACTTCTATTACAGCACCTGTGGACCGCCTGCCCTGAACTATTAAGACTCCCTTCTTGAAGAGTTCTCAGCCTTCCTGGACCCCTATACCCTTCAGGATCATCTCCCAAGGGATTCTGTTAAGCAGGTTCCCAAACAAGACAAAGTCAGCCATGTGGAAGTCCAGGATGTCAGTTCTGCTTCCCCCTCTCCTGGCCTCCCTAAAAAATAGAGAACTCTATTATTTCATGATCGCTGTGCCGTAGTGGGCCTCCAACCGCCACATCATCCACCAGTCCTCCTCTGTTCACAAAGAGGAGGTCCAGCAGGGCACCTTCTCTGGTCGGTTCTCTCACCAGCTGCATCAGGAAGTTATCTCCCACACATTCCAGGTATCTCCAGGACTGGTCCTGCTCTGCTGTGTTGTATTTCCAGCAGATGTCTGGGAAGTTAAAGTCTCCCACAAGAACAAGGGCAAGCGATGGTGAGATTTCTCCTAAGTGCCTATAGAATATTTCATTCACCTCTTTGTCCTGGGTGGGTGGCCGATAGTAGACTCCTACTACAACATCTGCCCTGTTGGCCTTCCCCCTGATTCTAACGCAAAGACACTCCACCCTGTCTTCACTACACTTGTACTCAAAGCAATCATAACAGTCCCTAACATACAGTGCCACCCCACCGCCTCTCCTTCCTTGTCTATCCCTCCTAAAGAGCTTGTAGCCATCACTTGGTGCACTCCAGTCATGGGAGACATCCCACCATGTTTCTGTAATAGCCACTACATCATAATTTTCCTGTTTCATCATGGCTTCAAGCTCCTCCTGTTTGTTACCCATGCTGTGTGCATTGGTATACATGCACTTCAGATGGGCTGATATTTTGCCTCCTTCCCCCTTCCAATCTAGTTTAAAGCTCTGTCAATGAGCCCAGCTAAGTCCTGCCCCAAGATCCTTTTCCCGCTCTGGGACAGGTGCATCCCATCTAATGCCAAAATGTCTGACATCCTGTTTACCACCCCATGATTGAAAAATCTGAAGCCCTGATGGTAACACCAGTCTTGGATCCACAAGTTCATCTGAAGGGATGAAGGAGAACACAATTTGTGCCCCAAACCCCTTAATCAGTTTCCCCAAGGACCTGAAATCTCTCTTCATTGCTTTAGGCCTTCTCCTGGTAATGTCGTCGCTACCTATCTGAAAAACCACGAGAGGGTAGTAGTCCTTGGGTGTCATTAGAGCAGGGAGTTTATGCTCACTTTTGAATAAAAAGACTGTCTGCCTCCAGTACCTGAAATGAAACAAGGAAGAATAACCTACACTTAAACCTAACACACATAGTGGCAGACAGGATCAGACCTCTGCTTCAACAGATTTCTCATTTCCAGCCCTGCCTTAAAGCAAACCAGCAAAAGATCTATATATGATTTCAAATTAGTTAATGATGTGAGTTTTCTACATAAGTAATCCTCATGTACAAATGTATGAATAGATGAAATGTCTGTGAAACATATTGGATACTCTGTTCACTTCACCCATCGGCATTAGGACCTTAGTTGGAAGCTCAGGTTTAAGAGACTGTGTTTAAAGAGAGATGTTTTCCATTTGAAGACAGTCTAGAGGATAGTAACAGAGATGATCAATGGGAATCACTGGAAAAATTGGAGTTACTAGACAGAAAAAGACGGAGGTGAGATACGATAAGAGTCTTCTAATGTGTAAAGGGAACTGCAAGAGGAAGGGAATGGGATTAATTATTTTTTTTTTTTTTTTTTTACTGAGGACAGAGTAAGAAATAATGGACTTGCAGTTCATCAAAGATGACTGTGGGAGGCATTTGAAAAGAATGACAACTTTGAAGACAGATTCGCAATAGAGTAGATTGGCTTGGAAGCTATGGACTCTCCATCACTGAACATTTTTTAGAACAGATTAGATGAATATGTGTCTTGGGTGGGTTAGTTATATCTGATTCTGCCTTGGATCTGCAGACTGGGCTAGATGACCTTTCAAACTCTGATCTATGATGTTATAGAAACAATACTAACCTCCTTAGTAACACACTTTTATATCTACTGTTAAAAAGCAAAGTGTTATCAGATCCAGAGGTGAGATAGATTAAGATTCAGTGGAAATTTACTACAAAAGCTTATTTTTGACTTGAACATATTTTAAGCCATTACATTTATTAGAAGGATTAACAGACAAATAAGCAGACATGTATGCAGAACATGATTGTATAAATAATTTCTCTAAAAACTAAGGCAAAAAGACTAAACTGAATTTCCTGTGAAGTTTGAGTATCTCCACTGTCAGTCTATAAATGAAAGAAAGATTTCAGGAATAAAATTTTTCCTTCAATTTTCTAAATTCTTTTATATTTATCTGTAGATGTTACAAAGCTTTTTTGAGCTTCTTTCTTGGCTTGTTAGTAACATCACCTCCTTCATTTACAGAGAATGTGAGGTTATGGGAATCCAGCCTTCAATCTTACTGTGCTACAGGATCTTTTTTATTGCTATTTCTAAACTGAAAACTATATTAACCATGTTTTTTTAAATATTCTGAGATTTTTGCAAATGCCAGTTACATATTGTTAACTGTTAATATAACTGTTAACACAACTAAAACTAAATATAAATCACAATTTTTAATTCTCTATAATGATTGGCTGATGGCAGACTACTTGTGAATTATTGAGTCTTATTCACAAGTGAATAAAAAATTAGAATTATGCATCATAAAATTTATTCTCTTCATTTTGCTTTGGGTTTGATGGGATTTTTTTAGGGAGAAGGGATTGGTGTGAGTATTTTATGATTTTTATTTACAAGATACTAATTTAGTGGCCAGATTATGATAGCTTTGCATTGAATGGTAGTCTGTCTCTTTGATTTTTAGAAGACTCTTTGTACAGTAAAGAATCATTTGGTGAAATTAGATCAGATTTTGACCAATGCTTTTTGCATTATTTATGTTTACTTTTGTAGTATTTTTGCCGTGATAGTGAAGCCTCAGTGGTATGCAACTTTTCAAAGGGATCTAATATTAGATCTTCGTTCCATAATAAAGGTCGCCTATTTGGTGCAAATTATGAAGACTGAGGTTTGAAAAGTGTGGTTAAGCAAGATTCACAGTTTAAATTGCACTGAATAAATCACCCTAGAGCACTCTGAAGGTAGAAAATATCATTCATATGCCAACTGTTATTGGAAGGATAAAAGAAAATATATACTCAAGAGGATATGCCACTGTTTAATCTTAGTTGTGAATTTTCTTAGTGTAATGGACTGAATTTCTCAACAGAATATAAAATATAGTAGAAACGGAGAAAGATTTAAACTTCTTTCCATGTTCTCCAACTAGTCTATCCTCCAGTCTTTTTACTGACTTGCAGTAATATAAATGAAAAATTTATTCTGCTGAATTTATCATTGTAGGCTGGATTAGCAAAAAACTTGTTGAAATGCTAGCCACTGGTATTTCTGAGCATCTCAGACAGGCAGGCAGAAGAAAGCAATGTGTAGGACATCAAAAGAGGTGGAAAGAGAGGTTTAGCCATCTCAGCAATTTAGATGTATCTGAGACATTTACCTCTGGGGTGAAGCCTGTAGCTACATCGCATTGCTGCTCCATAAGTGTCTTCTGGCAGTGGATATGTTCACTGGATCTTTCTCAAAAAATACAGTAAGAATATTTAACTGTAATCGAAATACCTCCAATAAAAATATTTTTCACATTTGAGAGCACCTGAAACTATATTTTTTCACCAATATTTCTCTCTTTCAGTCACTGCTTTATTAGTTATGCTGAAGAAACACAACATGAAACTATCCTGTTCCACCAGCATCCCTGCCATGCTGAAGCTAAGCATTTTATTCTAAATACTTACATTGAAACTCTTAGTAATGAGATATAAATAGGAAATCAGTGAGAGAAAGATACCTGGCTACACTGCACTTGTGGTAATATTACTCACAACCTTGAGTAGGCCCCCAGTTTGAAAAGGCCAGATGGATTTAATCCACTGTGCTGCATAATTGGTCGTTGCATGAGCAGCTTGCTTGAAAAATGTAAATTTTTGCTTTGCAAGCATAATAGGACTCTCATCATAAGCACAGTAGATTTGTGTGCACATATACTTATTCACAATGCCCAAGGCCTTTCTTAATACTAAGTATCAAATTTAGAGAGCATGGACATTCAGATCTGGAAGCAGAGGTTTACCTCCCTAAGGACATTTTACTGTCAGAATGCAAATACCCACTGGCTCTAGGTACTGTGTAGCTTAATGTCAGCTGAACATTGGCAGTAAGAATCCTTTCAGGTTTTTAGGGGTAACATGTTTTATATTTGGAAAAACAACACATTACCTAAATCACTCAGGGTCTAAATATTTTCTTTAACATAACAAATAAACCCATACAATAATACTGGACAAATAAGAATATTTATTATCTGACATTTGCAAATACTTAATCTCTTAAATGTATTAAGGATGATGTTTAAGTTTTTTCATCCTTACACCTCTGTTTCACCCAATGCTGTTTTGCATAGTTTATTTTCAGTTTATTTTATAAGAATCCTACAATGACTTTCCTCTCAGCTCCAGAGAATGGTTGCTTAAAATGAATAATCAATTATCAAGTAGACATCTGCTCAGGAATCTATTGACTGCAAAGTTTACAAATGTCTGAGAGATGTATTTTCAATTCTTTGAAACTCTTATAAGTCAATTGTAGGTTAGGTACCACTAACGAAACTTTGAAATACAAGATTGTTTCTTCATCTAGGTGAATCAAGGAAACATAGTAAGTAAAATAAAAATAGTAATACCACCAAAAGTGCTTGGAGGATAAGTAAGTTTCCCATGGTACATGTCTCCTTGTTTCCTGGAAATACATCTTTTTAGCTTCTCAGATGATTTGGCTTCTTTCACCTGGACAAATAAATAGATAGGTCTCAGTCAACTATTAATACACACTTTCTTTGCAAATCTCCAATGGAATTTTTAATCTCCTGTACAGCTTTCCCATCAGAAGTACTAATATCATATTGTCATGAAATATTTAGCTCTAATAAGTGTAAGCCAACTCTTAACATATAATTTAATAACATGTGACCTGTAATTCAGTGGCAACAATTCTTTCTCCAAACACGCAGATATTTTAGAATCTCTGAGAAACGTTGGGGAGAGAATAAGGATACCTGTTTAAATGAAATTTCTTCACTTTCCACACATGCAGTGAGTAAATGGAATTACATATAAAAATTTAGAGAGAAAAGAAGAAGTTCTAAACAGTTGTTTTTAGATGCTTAACAAAATGAGTTGGCTTTTGGCTGATGGAAAGGTAAAAATGGTAAGTGCATTGTTGATACAAATGTACTGAAATTCAGAAATAAATGAAGATGTGACTACAGGTGCCTTTCTTCTATTGGTAGACTCTGATCTTAGTGAAATGCCCTAAAGAGCTGTTCTTACCTCAGAATAAATTATTGCTGAGTAAGGACATCATTTAGAATTTGGACTAAGCTACTTTGTGTGAACATTACCTAATATTAAGCCTGAGAAGGTAAAAATTATGATTCAGTTTTAGAAAATATTAACGTCATCTTATTGACATTTGTAGACCTATTAAATGTTTTGTAAATGACTATGCTTTCATTATTATACTATGTCCATATTACTATAAATGTTCATATTAAGCTCTTCCGCATGAGACAAAAACATCAAGATAGAAAGAATGACCTACTTACATTATTCACATGATTAAAGTATGGGAGTTAACTGTTCACTTTATTAAAAAACTCCTGACAATAGTGTGGATTAAATTGGATTGTTATGAATAATAAACTGTGTCTGAGTAAGGCAGACATTAATGAACATGATATGCCTATTATTGATATTTGCCTGTGCAGTTGCATGTTAGAAACTTGAAGTTGGTATTTGATAGAATGAATGACAGTATAAACTAAGAGACATAGGCTTTACTTGGGCTGTACATAGAACATATTGATGTGCCTATCACACAGCTTAAGTATAAATAAGGATAATTAAACTAAATAAAAACAATGTAGTGTAAGCAGCCAGAACAGTATCTGCAATGCTTAGGTCAGCCTTCCTTAAGACGAGCCAGCTCTGACCTCCATGTGTCCGTGGAACAGAGGTGTATTTTCCTGCTATGCCAAAAGAAATGAGATTGCTATCACTTAATTAGGTTTGCCAGCTACCTTTGAGAAAAGTGAGACGATGATATGTTCGTGATTCCTAGCAGGAATTGGTAGATTTTCTCTACGGTATTGTTTCTTTAAACTGAAGATCACAGTGGCTGATCATTTGTCCACCACCAAGGTATGTTTTTGTAAAGAACTGGAATTTATTGTATTTATCAGCCTCTTCTTCAATGTCTCCAGTCTGCACCTCCACTTGGACTAAGCCCACGTGTGCAGCAGAACAGAATGCTTGGTGTATGCTAACATGTATTTGAAATAGATTGTTTGGGTTTCATTTAGATTCATTTACTGAGAGTCAGAAGCAGTAACACATTTTTATAAAGTAGTATTTGTCTTGGGGAGTTATTACAATGTGAGTGTTAAAAGTTTAACCTTTTAATTTTTTCAGCTCCACCAGTTGCGTCTAGTATGTGTGCACAGAACAGTTACAGCAGTGCAGAGCTGAGGTCTGTTTGTAGGAATCCTTTAACCCACAAATATATGATGGTCATCAGAGCCTCTCAGTTCACTACTTCATTGGATCTATGAAAGGGATTTCTGAATGCAGGGATGCATTGAAACAGAAGAGAGGGAGTGAGCCGGAAGTAGAGCAGAAGTGAATTATTTTCCACTTTAACTGCTGTATGTAGGCTTGCTGTTCATTTATCTTTCAAGATAATTTGTATGCACTAAAAGAAAGTGAATACATCTCAGAGAACAGGGTTTTACAAAGCCTATTTACATCCTTATTTTAGATGAATGTTTTTAATTTAATTAGAAACAGATTTTCTTTCCTCACTCAATGTCTCTTGCCTTCTCAATGGTAAACTTTTTGAAGCAGTGCCAGTCTTTCACCAGCCATCAGTAAGTACAGCACCTAACACAATGAGGATCTGTTTTCATCTGACAGCTCTATACATTAATCATAACAGCATTTCTGAAAGTTACTCAGAGTTTCACAAGTAATTAAACAGGAAAAACAGGCATGGCTATTCCAATGGAAATTAAGTGTACTAACTGCCTGGTTTTGTCAAAAAGATACTGAGTTTATTTAGCATAGTATTTCACAATAACTATGGATATATTTCATGTCACCCACTGATAACTGCATGTATTTTACAGCATTGCAACCATAGATAAACTATGCCTCACAGGGAACCTATGGTGAAAGGATTAACATAATTTTTACTGAAGAGTCCTCTTCAAAGAGGCCTGTATCTCGACACTGGTTTTCTCAGTTTCTGCTTTGTAAAAGAGAGGAAATACTCTTTAATTTCCTTTTAAACTTTTCTGATGGATAACTTCCCTACAACTGTAAAACAATATATGAAGTACAGAACAGTCAACATGTTTTAATAAAACTGCTATATTTCAAATCATTATCAATATTCTATAAGTAATAGTGCAAAAATGATGTATTTTGCTTTCCAGCCCAGTATGAAACCATCCCTCAATAGCGGATCACTTGGGGGGCAGAAAAGAGAGGTAAAACCAACCCTTCTGTGAGTAGCCATGTATAACTAACATCACTTCATGTCAGTGTACCTGCAGGTAGCTTCATAAGCAGAAATTACTTTCCAATTCCATTGAAAATGCATGAGCTAAACGAGTCCATCAATTTGTTCAAAGCTGCTGTGGCTCTGCAAAGCCATCATGGGTAGCAAGTAAAGTTACTCATATAGGTATGAGATTCCCCTTGGAGTTCAACTTCCTCAACTGCTAAAAGACAAGAGGAAAAGAAAATAATGGTGCATTAATTTTCCTGTGATAGATTATATTTTTCATGTGTGATAGTGATAAGATGGTAACTTTGCTCTAGAAGACAAATGCCTACTGCTCTTTCTGTAAGACTGTGTAATGGGAAAGTGGGGAATGAAGTCTTTATTTTCTTACCTCCTCTTGTTGCAATAAGCACACATGTCTAAATAGCTCTGTGGAAACATTTTTTATTTAGAATATAATTAATGTGCAAATCAGACTTTTTTCCATAAATTTTTAAACCAGGAATGCTCCCATCTGTTGTGTGGGGTTTTTTCCTATTTATATTACCAATGAATTGAGTAGAAAGATTGTTAGTCTTAGTCCCGAGTGTTAAAATATCATTTACAAATGATGGATACATACCCTGTGTTCAAAGCAGTACAAACAAAACAATGAAGGTGACTGCCCTTAAAGCCTGGGAACCAAAAATTAGTTAAGAAAGGATGGATAGATGCCAACAGAAAAACAAAAGAATATGGTAGAGCAGTATTTGTTAGCATGCTGGGTAAGGGGCTAAGAACCATGTAGAACACTGCCCACAAAACCAAGCATTAGCAAGCTTCACTGAGACTGAAATGTTTGTTACTGGAACAAAGTCATCTCTCCCATACTCCTCCCTTGTGGACTCCCAGAGTGCTGGTAGTGGGGCTGAGACCTGGGGTTTTAAGTCCTTGAACCTCATGGTTTCTTGGAGGGAAGCCACTCCAAGAATGGTAACACAAGCAGTGCTGTGTCCTCAGCCCTGAATGAGCTCACCTCAGGAGTCTCCTAAAGCCACAAACTACAGAACTACAAAAGAGTCAGTTTGTTGAGCAGAAGCATACTACAGTCAGGAAACACTGTATTTCCAGGTTGTCTCTTTGAAGTTTCACACTTTTGGTTTAGACTGAAATTCAATGAAACCTGTGCTTGCATTCAGGAAACAAGATTTCTCACAAGTAAGAGACCTTGTTTTTCAGCCAACTTTCTGTCCACCTAACAGTTGTCAAGACTTTTGGTAGACATCATATCAAAGGTAAGCATTTACTTGGTAGCTTTAAAGTAATTTTTAGAGAATTAACTTAAGAAGTATGGAAGAAACCATGAAAAATATATTTGAAAATCTAGTAAGTAGTAATAGAAATAAATCTTATGGAATCAGAGTTAGGTATCAATCTCTGTACACTGAATAATAATTTAAAAATAGATTGCCATGTCCCATGGAAATCACAGGTCACATTTGACGACAGAATAATACTTCTAGTTTTAAATGCCTTAAGTTTTAATGGGAGCTTTCTTTCAAGGTGGCTGCATGTTAATCCTTCATTTTAAGTCTTAGTAATGTGTCATACCTAAGGTAGGTCCTGTGTAATGATTATTGAAAAGCCAAAATACAATCTATGTATCAGAAAAGTTAAAAATAAAAATAATTGTAACCTGTTATATATTACTGAACTTGTATTCCACAGATGCAACCATACACACACATTAAACACACATGTTGTTTTGAGCTACAAGGCTGAAATATTTTACAGTAGAATTAAAAGGAAGTCCATCTCTGTCATGTAAAGAGATAATCATCAGGGAACGGAACCAGAAATACCAATGAAATGAGAACCTCTGCTAATCAGTACTTCTAACTTTTATACCATACATTCAAGGCTTACATGTTAATGCAGAGATAATATTTCTGCCTAGGTGAATTTAGTTCATATCTTGCAGATTTTATTAACATTCATAATATGGAATAGATACTGCTGTCTGATTTCTGTTATGTGTACTAATGATTTGAGAAATTCTTATGTACTGCATACAGTAATTGCTGTGGGGCAAAACAGGCACAACATTTCAGACTTAGTTTTGAATTCTCATTTGCTATTTCTTAATCAAAGTCTAAGTCTAATCTCTGCAATATATAGAAGAAACTTTCTCATTAAAAGAACATTTTTTAAAATTGTCTCTTCCTAAAGCTATGTGGTTTAAGATAATCAGTGGAAATAAATACATTACTGCAGTTTTAAGATTATACTCACAAATATATGCCAATGTTTTCCTTAACTATCTTGTATTTTACTTCTTTCACTATGATAATGCACACACTTCCCCTACCTCTGGTCTACATTTCATCTTGCTATAACCTGACTCCTTTCAATTCTGTTGCTGACTTCTCAGGAGGAGGGGAAAAAAAAAAAAAAAAAGTGCTTAATTTTCCTATACTCTCTCTTCTGTGTGTTCACATTGACCTAAAAAGACTTTTTTCTTTCAGATCATGGCAAATAGCATAGTTGGATCCTTGTTTAAGACACGTTTTGGACTCTACAGTACTTTGAACAACTAGTAGTATTAAATAATGAAGAAAAGAGCATAAGAACTTAAGATCAGACAAGGTGATATATGAGGTATAAGGAGTGAATTCACTGTACCAGTTTTAGTTTGACTATATATGGCTGTGGACAAGAAAGGGGGATTATTCTTGTGTGAGTAAGTGGGAGGCAGAAAAGAACAAAAAGAAAGCATGTTTACCACTTTGAAATGGAGTCAGAAAAGGGAAACTCTTAAAACCAGGAGTTGTAAAACAAGAATGTGGGTATAAAAAATCTAGTAGTGACTGTGAAATTTGATGAAAATGAACTAGATTCTCTCTTTCTTCAAAGGCAATGCTAATCCTAAAAGGTCAAAAGAAAATGAATATGAAACAGCAGTGTGAAAGAAAATCTTTAAAATACATAGCCCAGATCATGCCATTTTCTCAGTAATACATGAACTTTCTCACTAGGTGAAAAAAGCGTCTCAGTGGGGGCCAGATTCCCACTGCTCATGTTGAACAGTACAAAGAATGGGACAAACTGTGAAGTGTGGAATAAGGAGCTTCTCAGAAGGAGATGAGGTAAATAAAACATGATGACACTTGTCTAGACAACCACTGGTGCTGAATTAATCGTGAATGACAATCTTAGAATGCACTGTTGCATTATCCAAACAACATCTCACCGTGCTAACCCTCTGAAGTGTTGCTTTTTGCATCTGCTGTGTCACGTACAGTAGCAGTGGTTTGCAGTTGTGGTATTTTAGTAGCATAAAAACAGTGTCCTTTTTCCATTCTGACATCATATTCCCTTGAGGAAACCTGGAGTTAGGTAGTAGTGTAAGAATGGTCTCTTCATGAAGGAGTTAGGCTGTTGGAGAGGAGGACCAAAGATTCATAAAGACTGAAGAAGGTCATATCACAAATACCACTACTCTACCAATTATTTATAGGCTTGGATCACCACAGGTAGAAAAGAGATTTACACCTCTAGTATCTTGAATCACTGATCCAGACACTAACTTTTGGATAAAAGGAGGCATCATACCTTTATCTTCCCTGTGCTTTTGCTAGGCAAGACTGGTGGAAGTAATGATCTCCCAGAGCAATATGTTCTCACTACAAAACAACACCACCTTCTTGATTCATGGGTTGATTTCTGCCTTCTTTAAGCACCTTCTTGTGTATGGACCTAATGTTTAAATTACTAATTTTCAGATATCTTGCATGGGAAACCTGAGATTTGTACTGGTCAGTGTTTCAACCAGAAATTAGATTCCTAAAACTGGAGTTTGTGTGGTTTAGTCCTTCCTTCTTCCTGTTTCTGTTCTTTGTTATTGTTGTGTTTTAACCCCAGCCAGCAACTAAGCCCTACATAGCTGCTCGCTCACTCCCCCTGATGGGATGAAGGAGAGAATCGGAAGGGTATGAGTGAGAAAACTTGTGGGTTGAGATAAAGACAGTTTAATATGTAAAGCAAAAACCGTGTGTGCAAGCAAATCAAACAAGGAATTAATTCACCACTTCCCATTGGCAGGCAGGTGTTCATCCATCTCCAGGAAAGCAGGGCTCCATCATGTGATAATGGTTACTTGGGAAGACACATGCCATCACTCTGAATGTCCCCTCCTTCTTTCTTCTTCCCCCAGATTTTGTTGCTGAGCATGACGTCATATGGTCTGGGATATCCCTTTTGTCAGTTGGGGTCAGCTGTCCCAGCTGTATCTCCTCCCAGCTTCATATGCACCCCCAGCCTGCTTGCTGGTGGGGTAGGGTGAGAGGCAGAAAAGGCCTCGACTCTGTGTAAGCACTGCTCAGCAGTAATGAAAACACCCCTGTATTATCAACACTGTTTCCAGCACATATCCAAAACATAGACCCATATCAGCTACTATGAAGAAAATTGACACTATCTCAACCAAAACCAGCACATTCTCCACCCCTTATTCCGTACCATTTACATCTTGTTCATGTCCCACACTATCCAATACATCCTTATTAAGCACACCCCCCTCCCCATCCTTTAGGAAAATATGCAGATATCATTCCCTTAGTCTATGGACCACCCTTGTAAATGTCTATAAAATGTCCTCAAATGTCCACAAAATGTCCATTGATTTAATTTAGCCTGTGACTTTGGGCTCCATCTCTTATGGTAGTCACATTTATTCTCACTCAAAACTATTGCTACTTGAACTATTGAATAAGGAAAGATACTTGGTCATGTAAATTGGTAGGTATACTGGATGTCTGCTAGGCCTACATGAGATTTATACATGACTTTCTGGAAGACAGCTCTTTTTAGCATCTGTTTCTGCATTCAATGACTAGTTTACTCATAGACATACAAAATGTCCTGGGAATCGAAATACTAAATCATAAAGCAAAAGTAACTTATCTCAACCAATGAATACCATCTTCATACAATGGAGAGGAAAAGTATAGGATAGGATCTTTTTACAGTGACAAAGAGCAAATATGTTCCTAAAATCATTGTTCACAGAGAAGCTAAACAAGAAAGAGGTTACATTTCCTGAATAAATTATTAACTGCAAATTATTCACTCAAATCCCTCTACATTAAGGCTCCTAATTTTTTCAGGATATGTGACAAATGGCTTCAGATCATTTAAGTCATGCTTGGATGTGACTGTAAAGCCTCCAGCAACATACAGCTGAACTGGGAAGAAGTGTAAATACTCACAGCAGCTGCCATATCAAAAAGCAATCACAATTCTCATTGAAACAAGCTGAGCTCTTTAAAAGAATGTTAATCAGCACTCTACAGACAGATCATCTCACTGGAGACAATGAACAGTGAGTCCTCTACTGTTTACAGTCTCTGAACAGATCATTTTAAAAGGAATTGTTTGTAGATGAAATGAAAAGTACATTACATTAAGACCTTTTTCTTTTAAGAAATTCTGGTGATTTGTTTTTTAAGTCTATAGTGTTATATTTGCATAGGTACTGACTATGAGTTGTTGGAATAAGCCACCCCAGCCAGCATTTTTAAACACAATCTGTAGTTTTCTTAGCAATTAAAAGTAGACAACCCCATAATGGACATAAACTCTTCTATGCAGGCTTCTGTGATATGCTCTATATCGTCAGCTGTACTGGGAACTATGCAGAAAACAGCCAGCTATGTCCTTGATCGAACTATTGAACTTAAAAGTGCAGGTTATATACATAATCTCAGGAATATAAAGAAATCTCTCTTCTTTGTGTTCTGTGGCATTGACCGGTGTTTGCTCATCTGAAGGAGAAAATATTTCAGTGGACTGTAAGGCTGCTGACTTTGAGTTGTGCATACTGTTGACAAACACAGATGGAATCCATTTAACAATAGGCAAAGATATGCCAGTCTAAGGAAAGGTTTTTATTGTCAACTAATCACAGCAGAAATTATTCTCTAACAAACCTGAAACTGTGTCAGGTGGGAGAAGCTAGGAGTGAGTGCATTTTTGTAAATTTTGGAAGATAAATGCTTCTTATTAGATTACCGATTAATATTTTTGATAGCACATTCTTTACTCCCTTATGTTCCCTTCCTTGGAGCCAGATCTGCAAAAGTTAGTAACCTTTCTTTAAATTCTTAATTTCTTGTTTAAGTCATTTGGAATTTATATCCATTTTTAGCAGTTAAGTATGTACTTATTTTTATGGAGTTGGTCATAAATTTCAACACACAAGCTAATCTCTAGTCCCTTTGGTTTTCTGCTTCAAAGTGCCCAGTGGGGGACAGCTGGATTGCTGATGAGGCGACACAGGCATGACCATAAAAAAACCCCAATACTAGTAACAACCATTCTGCACATATTTGTTCTTCTCTGAGTTCAAAAATGACTCTTCCTATTGTCTTTGAAAATGCCTTCCTTTGTGGTTTACAGCCAATGCATCTTCAGAGTAGTCAGGGAACTCAATATCCAATCCAAGTCCACTGGCAGAGGAAAACAATGAACTTCAAAAATAGCCTGTAGAATGTGGTGTGTGTGTGTGTATAAATAATGCAAATAACCACAAAATATTCTTAATTAGGCAGAACTGGTGACATACACTCTTCTTTCCAAGACTTCTAATGGGGAAAAAATGAGAGAGATATAAAAATAGTGAAAGCTTTTTGATTTCTAGCAGCTAGGCATAAGGCACCTAATAAATAAGCAAAGGGTTCTGTGACAAGTAGTGTTTTGTCTTCAGTTATAATTGTCCCTTACATAAAAAACCCCCAAACAAACCCTTAGCAATAGCAACCAAAAAAAAAAAAAAAAAAAGTACAATTAATCATCAAAAGAAATGTAAAACAGGTTTGGAAGAGAAAGCAAGTCAGAAAAAATGCTTTCTGAAACCAGTTTATCTGCTAATGCTTTTTATCCCATTTGGAAAAATAGGATTATTTTTGATGATACTGAAATAAAATCTTACAATGGGCATATAGGCAGTGTCTTTATATGGATGAATAATGAACAAGAATAGAATTTAGAGAATTATGTAAATTTCTCTGGGATATTTTAAGGATGGATAACCATTTCATGATAAAAAAAGAATCTCCACCTAGACAAAAGCACATCTGCTCTGAAACATTCTCTCTTGAGAATAGATCTCCTGTTAGGAATTTTAAAATGTCTGAGCTAAATTTACCTTAAATTCAAATGACATATGAGTATCTTCAGAAAGACCTTTCAACATACCTTTGAATGTGGATTTTGCTTGTCCTACCTTCAGTTTCAACCAGAAGTTAAATAGAAGCGTGAAGATGCTTTTGGAAATAAACTTCCAGCTTTGGCTGGAACTCAGGGAGAAAAGGAAAGTTTACAGCCTTTGGAAGAAGGGGCTAGCGACTCACAGTAATTACAAACAGCCTGTGAGGCTATGCAGGGCAGGAACCAGGATGTCTAAAGCCCAGCTGGAAATTAATCTGGCTTCAGCAATCAAGGACAACAAGAAATGTTTCTATAAGTATGTCAGTAGCAAAAGAAAGACCAGGGAGAGCCTCCATCCCCTGCTAGACACAGGAGGAAACATGGTAACAAGTGATGAGGAAAAGGCTGAGGTGCTTAATGCCTTCTTTGCCTCAGTCTTTAATAACAAGACTAGTCGTACTGAGGGAATCCAGCCTCCTCAGCCAGAAGACAGAGACTGGGAGAACGACCCCCCCACAATCCAGGAGGAGACAGTCAGTGACCTACTGCATCACATAGACACACACAAGTCTATGGGAACGGATGGGATACACCTGAGGGTGCTGAAGGAGCTGGCTGGGGTGCTCGCCAAGCCACTTTCCATAATTTACCAGCAGTCTTGGCTGACCGGGGAGGTCCCGACAGATTGGAAATTGGCCAATGTGATGCCCATATATAAGAAGGGTCGGAAGGAGGATCCGGGAAATTACAGGCCTGTCAGCTTGACGTCGGTGCCCGGGAAGCTGATGGAGCAGCTCATCCTGAGTACCATCATACAACACGTGCGGGA
Organism: Strix aluco; assembly: GCF_031877795.1. Taxonomy (NCBI): domain Eukaryota; kingdom Metazoa; phylum Chordata; class Aves; order Strigiformes; family Strigidae; genus Strix; species Strix aluco. The sequence continues at coordinate 52,708,472 of NC_133935.1, forward strand.
CAACCAGATGATCAGGCCCAGTCAGCATGGGTTTATGAAAGGCAGGTCCTGCTTGACAAACCTGATCTCCTTCTATGACAGGGCGATCTGCTTATTGGATGAGGGAAAGGCTGTGGATGTTGTTGACCTTGACTTCATTAAGGCCTTTGACACCATTTCCCACAGCATTCTCCTGGTGAAACTGGCTGCTCGAGGCTTGGATGATCGCACGCTTTACTGGGTAAAAAACTGGCTCAATGGCCAGGCTGAAACAGTGGTGGTGAATGGAGTTAAATCCAGTTGGCGGCCGGTCACGAGTGGTGTCCCCCAGGGCTCGGTTTTGGGGCCACTCCTGTTTAACATCTTTATTGATGATCTAGACAAGGGGATCGAGTGCACCCTCAGTAAGTTTGCAGATGACACCAAGTTGGGTGGCAGTGTTGATCTGCTCAAGGGTAGGGAGGCTCTGCAGAGAGATCTGGACAGGCTGGAGCGATGGGCTAAGGCCAACTGTATAAGTTTCATTAAGGCCAAATGCCGGGTGCTGCACTTGGGCCACAACAACCCCCAGCAGCGCTACAGGCTTGGGGAGGAGTGGCTGGAGAGCTGCCAGTCAGAGAGGGACCTGGGGGTGTTGATTGACAGCCGGCTGAACATGAGCCATCAGTGTGCCCAGGTGGCCAAGAAGGTCAATGGCATCCTGGCTTGCATCAGGAATAGCGTGGCCAGCAGGGACAGGGAAGGGATCTTGCCCCTGTACTCGGCACTGGTGAGGCCGCACCTCGATTACTGTGTTCAGTTTAGGTCCCTGACTACAAAAAGGACATTGAATTACTCGAGCGTGTCCAGAGAAGGGCAACGAAGCTGGTGAAGGGTCTGGAGCACATGTCGTACGAGGAGCGGCTGAGGGAACTGGGGTTGTTTAGTCTGGAGAAGAGGAGGCTGAAGGGAGACCTCATCGCCCTCTACAACTACCTGAAAGGAGGTTGCAGAGAGCTGGGGATGAGTCTCTTTAACCAAGTAACAAGCAATAAGACAAGAGGTAATGGCCTCAAATTGCGCCAGGGAAGGTTTAGACTGGATATTAGGAAGCATTTCTTTACAGAAGGGGTTGTTAGGCGTTGGAATGGGCTGCCCAGGGAGGTGGTGGAGTCCCCATCCCTGGAGGTGTTTTAGAGTCAGGTTGACATAGCGCTGAGGGATATGGTGTAGTTGGGAACTGTCAGTGTTAGGTTAATGGTTGGACTAGACAATCTTCAATCTCCTTTCCAACTTAGATCATTCTGTGATTCTGTGAAACTGTCACCAGTATTTCCAGACATAGTTATAAGTACACATGTTCTAGTTCATCCAAAAAAAGCACCTTATTTCTTGATGATTGACCCACCTTCTGAAGTATTGCTATCAGAATTATTTAATGTTTATCTGCTTTCGTAATACAATTAAGAACACAAAAATAATATTTTGGAGTGACTTGAACACTGCCACAATAGTGACCATCATAGTAATTTCTGTGACTAAATCTGCAGCTCAACATTTTTTGAGCTAGTAAATGAAGCATCACAAAGAGTATGTTTGTGCCACAGCACAAAAGAGCTGTTGTGTTCCTCACTACGTGCCTGAATAAAACACCAGCTCCAAACTGGAGGTGGTATTGGACAATGACCAACCTTGTCAAGGTCCTTGACAAGGAAGAGAGATAGGATGCAGAGGTAGTGAGGTCAAAGAGGACTGGTAATATGCTCCAGCAGGCAGCCGATGCAGATGACTGGGGAGTGAGACCCAACACACAAGGCTGACAGTAGCCAGGGAGGACCTGCAACATGCTCACAGCTTTGTGGACTGGGAGCAATGCACACACTGACTAAGGCGCTATTTGTTTCCTGCAGAAAGAAAAAGCTGTTTTCAGGCTGAAGCCCACAATTTTTAGAACCCCAGGCAACCTCTACTCTCTGCAAGAACAACAGTACCAATGGACTTGAAGCTGTAAACTAGGAACCTTCAGAACTAAAACAAAAAATTTTTTTACCTCTAACTAAAGAGTCATTTATGCAAGTAGGATAAGATGCAAAACAGTGCTTTCTCGTTTGGGAAACTGTGTAGAGGTAATGCTATTCCTATATCTATTTGTGGTGGGTTGACCTTGTCTGGCTGCAGGATGCCCATCAAGCTGCTCTATCACTCCCCTCCTCAGCAGGATGGGAGGGGAAGAAAATAAGATGGAAAAAAAAACTTATGGGTCAAGATAAAAGAACTTTAATAGGGCAAAAACGAAGGCTGCCTGCAGAAGCAAAGGAAAACAGAAGTTTTATTGTCTACTTCCCATCAGCAGGCAATGTCCAGCCACTTTCCAGGAAGCTGGGCTTTAGTACATGTAGCGGTTGCTCCAGAAGACAAACATCGTAATAACAAATGCCCCCCCTTCCTCCTCCTTTCTCTTAGCTTTTATTGCTGAGCAGACATCATATGATATGGAATATCCCTTTGGTCAGTTGGGGTCAGCTGTCCTGGCTGTGTCTTCTCCCAAGATCTTGCCCACCCCCAGCCTACTGGTGAGGGGGAAATGTTGGAGAGGCAGCCCTGATGCTGTGGAGCACTGCTCAGCAGTGGCCAAAACACTGGTGTGTTATCAACACCTCTCTAGATACCAATACAAAGCACAGCACTATGAGGGCTGCTATGGGAAAAATTAACTCCATCTCAGCAGGACTCAGTACACTATTTCAGTATCTAGACCTTCTTTATAAAGCCGTATGCACTATTTCTATCTTAACAAGAGAAGGAATATTAGATGAAGTAACCTCACCATTCTAAGCAAAACAGTTGATGAATTTTGCTGCTATTCGCATTATGTGAAACACTATTTTTGGTGACCTGTTTTTAAATTTGCTGATTATCAAGCTGATTATCTCTTCTGACCTTAGCCCTGGCTGCTTGGTGAAGTCAGCAATAAGTATGCTTTGCAAAATGTTCTAAGAGCCAAGTAAGACTCAGTATAAAAATCCATTTACTCAGCATACATTAAAAAAAAAAAAATCCTCTCAGAAATAAAATTTTGTAGAATTCTTTTCTAATATTTTATTTAGATAATGGAAATGTTTAATTTTCTTGTTACGTTTTCTGTAGCTTTAAAAAACTTAATACATACAAGCACATAAAATTTATTAATAAATAGAGGCATTTATTGGAATGTGATGGGACTTCAAAGTGCTCTTGGTATGGTGGTTTTCTCTTAAATGAAATTTCAACAGAGACAACATTTAAAACATTCAGAATATGGTATTTTTCAGTAATCTATTATAAAAAATTCTATCTCACACTGATCTAGAAATAGTTATCACATAATAAAAAAGTTCAGGATTTTAATTATTTTTTAAAGTATTCATTTTACCATAAGAAGCTAAGTAGTTATGCTGAAAGAAGACAGAGTTCACAGTGACATTACCATATAGTATGATATTACTTCTCCCAGTTATTTCTGTTAGGTAGCAACAATTGTAAAATGTGCTTTATTTTCCTTTAATTAGCCATTGTTTTCAGCTACTAGGAGACATATTCAGAACTCTTAGTTTTGAAATCCAGAGTGCCATGGCCCCATAGGGTCTAAATCACAGAGTAAAAGTGTAAATAAAAGGGAATAATACTAGAATCTAATTTCTCTCCCCCAGCCACATATGAGGCTGTTTCTTTGTTCTCTTAAAATTTTCATATTTTTTTAGGGTAGCTTAAAAATGGTGGTCCCAGAAGTATTTTCTAACTTCCTGACATCAAGTGCACCTTAGCCATATTTTGACAACATATTGTGCAGGAAATGCAGGTGTGCACTGATACCTGTCACCTACCTGGTTTGTATGACAGTTGCAAGTGAGCATTACAACTTAAAATGGCATTGCACACACTCAGTGATAAATACTGCAGCCTCAGGAACTCCACAAAAGTATTTTATTTTATTATTTTATTTTATTTTATTTTATTTTATTTTATTTTATTTTATTTTATTTTATTTTATTTTATTTTATTTTTTTGTTTTGTTTTATAGGCTGGTAACTAGGGAGTACTTTGGGGAAGTAAGAGGTTTGAAACTTTACCCAGAGAGGAAGGAAATGCACCCATAATTCCTCTTCCATGGTACTCTCTCCACTGCAGTATTGTGAAAAACATATATGGTAGCATTACTAAAGTCATATATACAACCTAAAACATATGTGACAAGGTCTTTTGCCCTTTAAATGCATAAAGATAAAAATAAGGGTCGGCACTGGGAAGTGGACCTAAAGCCACAAAAATAGTATTCCTCTTTGATGTTGATTGTATTGGTGGGTTTTGTTTTATCCCGCATAAGAATGAAAGGGGGGGAGAGCAGAGTGACTGCTTGTTTTGTCTTTTCCCCCAGCACAGATAAATACCCAGACTGGACTGCAGCATCTTGTGCTAAACCATTGCTCAGTCTCTGTGGTACCCCTGTAGCTGTCAGGCTTATTTCAATTGCTCCATACCAACCATCATTTTAGCTTCAGTAGCACTACCACATACGAAGCACTATATATGAAGCAGATGCAGTTTCAGGTTTTTAAATAACAAGCTTAAACCTATTATGCTTTGAGGACATACAAAAGGGGTCTGAGAGCTGGTTTATCCCCTGCCTCTCATTACAACAGAGGAGCAATTTGGCATCTTCAGAATCAAATCCACATACAGCTCGATGACTGTTAGTTTGACCTAGAAAATAGCAGACCATACAAGTATTTAATATTCTGTTCTACTAAGCAGGATCTCCGCATGTGGTTACTGACATTCACCTATTCAGCTCCGTGAGTACACGCTTGAGAAAGAAAACTTATTAGCTTCAGTAATGACACACAAGCTCAGTTCATGGCCAGAGCTGAGCTGCTGCTCTAATTCCACTCCCCCCAGCTGAAATCATTCCGGGACTTCACCTTAAACTAACTGACACTCTAGAGAAAAAGCAAGAGGAGATCAATTTGCCTGTTACTATGATGTCTAATTAAAACACTGTATGTGCTGAGAGACTTGTCACAGTTTGTTAAACCATTGAAGGAGTTGCTGGCATTAACTCCATTTTACAGGAAAATCCTGCTTCAGTTGAAGCCCATTAAAATGTTTTTCACAAAAAAACTAATTTCACATTTAAATCTGGAAATCCTATTAGCTTCTGTATGGGTGTTATGCTCTCTAAATTTAAATACACCTGTTAACAAACCTCTACTGTTTGCAAAACACATTCTAGATTTCCCAATACAGTGTTTAATTTATTTCATTTCCTACAACTGATATATCTGATCTGAGTGTGATCTTATTCCCCTGACAAGTTTCTATAACAGTTTTTCAGATTTCTAATTGTTTTAGTTTCCTATACTAGGAGCAAGATAGAACTTATAATTTCCTATGTTTATGTCTACCAGGTCTATTCCAAACAGGTGGATTTTGAAATTTGCCCTAAATGTTGAAATCCAAGAGATTTTAATAGTTTGAACTGGTAGTCTGAACTATAGAAATCTTTTGTAATTTGACTTAATCTAAGAGTATGGCCAAAGTTCAAAAAAAGCATCATAGAAGTCTAAAAATGCCATCCACAAAACCCCGTATCAGAATCTCATGATGGGAAGTAACATATTTTATTTGAATTCTCTATCCCATACTGAAATTACTAGATGATCACAATGGTTGGATCTGCTCCTTACATTGATGCATCTTGAATTCTGCAAAAAATATTGTTTTATTTGGCCAATTATTTTTAAAGTCAATTAGGATATATGAAGTAATGGGAATAAATTCCTTACACACGTGTTATGCTGACAATTAGCAGGTTCCAATCCCATAGGTCCATAACATTCTATATAACCTACAGCTCAGAACAGCAGAAGATAAGAATTACTCTTTAGAGAGAGTTGAAGATATTTTTAAGGTAACTTTAATAACAGGGCATTGGGCACAAGGGATTCAGGTTACCTGTGCCTAAATGCAGGTGTGTAGTGCCATTTGAGATGACCTAGGGAACCTGAGACATCCCTGTGTGTCTGAGAGGTACAACACAGGGTTATGGAAATGACCTTCTTGACTGAAAGCTGGAGGGATGGTGGGATAACCTAGGGCACCTCAGAAAGCATTAATTGCCTAAGTTTCCAACTGAATCAAATCCAAAGAAAGACTTTGTCCCGAAGGATTCTTCTTCCAGCCTGAAGTAGAACCGAGTCGCACATTACACATTTAAATGCTGTTGCAGAGAGAGCAGCGTGGAATTCATAAGACAATTTCAAATCATACATGTATGTGTTGTGTGGAGAAAATTGACGAGAATAGTTTCAACTCTTTTAGCATGCCGTTTTGGTGCAGTGAAGCATGATTATCAAGGAAATTCATGACAATGATCTAATCAGTTTACAAACTATCATTTGTTCCTTAATTCTATCCCCAGCTGTAACCAGCTAGACATTTTTTCACTTGAATGTAAATCAAAATATTCAAAGTGTTTTAATGGTCAGTCCCAAGTTATTCTCTACAGCTTTGCAACACTGCTAATTACACAAACGTATATGACACTTTTAATATTTCTGAAATGTATTCATCATGCTGTTTTTTTTCCTTACAAGTGCTGCCAACCTACTAAAACACTACAAGTAGAGTGTGGAAGTCAAATAGTTCTTTTTAGTCTACATTTACTTTCAGTAAGAAGCTACTGAATTACAATGCTGGGCAAACAATAGATTTAATTAATAAATTTAAATAACAGTGGAACAAAACCCATAATCCTTATATTCCCTCTATTTCCAGAAAACTCTCTCTTGTATAGTTTAAAATAATACCTCTCAAAAATAAAGTCTATGTATGTTTTGTGGCATTCAGGATATATACCCTACCAAATGCAGAAAAATAGATATGGACTGGCTTGGTTGTGGAGTCCACCCTCTTTATATGAGCCAAGATTGGATGTATCTCTGCTTTTCCTGAAAGATATTTGTTCAGTTATTCCAGAGATAGGGATTCCGCAGCTTCTGCTAGTGTCTGCTCCTGTGCTTTCCTAAATTTACCATTAGGCAGTTAATCTGAATACCTCTTCTTGCACTGTGTGCTGATTATTCTTTTTCCTGTCTGCAACAGAGTTGGAAAGGAGATTACTCCTTTCCTGATGTAGTCTATTATGACTTCTTCTCTACCTGGAACTCTGTTTAAGATTTCAAACTTTTCTCTTAGGCCACATTGCCTACATTTCTCTTCATTCTTAACTTCTTCTGAACTCCTCTACCCATTTGATCTAGTTATTCCTGAAAAGCAGTGCACCAAAGATTACATATATTTTCTTATTAGGCTTTTTCACTGTTGAGTAAAGAGTTACTTCATGGATTTTTCCAGGCTATGTTCCAGTTTATATAATCCAGTAAGGTATTCTCTTTTTTTTTTTTCTCAGGTAACTCTTCAGATTGGAGTTGTCTATTATTTCCAGATCCTCTTCTGAGGAACTGTTGCCCATTCAGTTGTCACTGCTGTACTTAGGCAAATTCTTGTATCTGTCAGAATGCCTTCAAAATTTTACCTTTCCTTACAAACTGTTAGAATTCCCATACAGCTTCATGTTCCCTGCAAATTTAGTATGCATGTTCCCTATTCCATTATCCAAGTCATTAGCAAAAAAATAGAATTATTCAAATTCTGGGAAATAAAATCCTTATTCAATAGATCCTTTCATTATAAAAAACCCCCCAAAACCTCACAATCAAAACCAACCAACCAAAAGAAATCCCGCAAATTTATGATCAGTCATTCATCTGATTTTGCCCTCACACCATAGTTCTTTCAAATAAGCTCCACTTGACAACCTTCATTAAGCAAAGAGCATTTGAGACTTTGCTGAAAGCTTTAGGAAAATCATAGTATTAGACATTTATTTCTTCTTCCCATGAGCCTAGAGAGGAATCTCACTTTCTGTCATGAGTGTTATATATTTTTGGAGGAATTTAGATTGGTTTCAAAAATTAAAATTTATTATAATGATTTTTTATTAATTTTCCCTATTTATAAACATTTAGATTAATTCTTCTGTTACTTTCTTTCTAGGCACTGAAATTATTCTTGATGGTTTGCAACTGTAATTTTTACCCCTTTCAGAAGATTGGTAACATTTTCTTTCTTCACATGCCTCAATCAAAGGTTATCAAAATGATCGTTAAAAATTCTGAGATCACTTTAGCCAGTTCAGAAAGCATTTAAGATGAAATTCAGGAAGACCAGAATGACATACATATCCTTACAGTCTTACTCATCTAATCTTTTCATGCATGACCTATCTGAGGCTGAGATCTTTCTCTCTTGATTTGTATTTGTATTTGTATTGTGCCTATTTCCTACTCATAGGCTAGCTTTCTTGTCAAAATTAAGCAGTAAGTCACTAGAAAGGTGCATCTTCCTCACATCATCTGGCAATATTTTTTCTTTTTTATAGTAGTAAAGCTTATTTTTTGTTTTTAGAATTTCTCTGAGGGCCAGACAGTTTTCCTTGGGCTTTCTTCCCTGAGCTCTTACCTGCCTATTACCTGAGATCTTACGAAGTTCATTGTTTTTAGTTTGGTGATCTCTCTTTTCCTTCCTAATGAACATGAACTCCTGCCATTTCAAGATTACTCTCATGTTCTGCTTCTCATTTTCACGTGAGAGAGAAGTTTCTCTGTATCAGTTAGAATAAAATTTAGAAGATAATCCCTTGCAGTTGCAATCTCCACTTTCTATACAAAACCCGTCATCAGTTAATGCCAACAGAGAATCATGAAAATATTATATTAATAATGGCAACAAATAATAACAGATTGCATGCAATACTTCTTTTTCTTGAGCTTCCATTTGTCATCAGTTTCCCATAATTATTTTTTTAATTAAATCATACATTCAGAGTTTGTTTTATAATTTTTAGGTTCTGTGCCTCTAAAGGAATCGATAGAATTTGCCAACTTCACTTGAGTGAAAAAGGAATTAGTTTTTTAGATAAAATTGTGTTGCATATACCAAGCAACTGTGCTGTGATACTGCATCACAGTTATTTGCTTGTTCTTAGGAAACAAATTTCTGAATGTTTAATAAAGAACTATAACATCAAGATTTCCCATGTGCATTCACGTGACCAAGACTCTGGCTTATCAAAAAACAGTTACTGGATTTCTCCATATCAACTCAGTTGCCCTACCACCCTCAAGCAGGTCAATGCCAGAAGAGATTATAGTACAATATTAAAGATATATGGGTTTGTTCCTTTGCTGCTCCTACACTATAAATTAATATATACTGCAGAAGTGTATTACACCTCAGATCATGTAGGTTCAGCATCATGAGGTTCTTAATAAGTATATACCTTACAGCTCCCTGTAAAGTGACATATACTGCAATAATTTTAATCTGGAGTTTTGATCTAAAAATGCAGTGATCTGGATTGCCATCAGCTAATACTCAGTGGATTATTGAGAAATAATTTATTTTCTCTAAATAATTCTGTCTTGCTAAACATCCACTCCAAAGCACTGAACAGTGTAAAAAAAGTCTTTAAGAATAGCTTCTCTTAAAACAATAATAACAAGTCATTTAATGTTTAATACATGGGACTTCTTATTTCCACTATCACAATTATTTTGTTAAAAAATATGTGCAGATAATAAAATGACATCTAGTCATATATCTCTTTTCCTTTTATCTGAAACATACCCTTTCTGCTTTCACCTGAATTCTGAAAATGGAGTAATAAAGAATGCTTGAGAAGAATACAGTATAGCCTAAAGAGCATCTCAGTTACCTAAATGTAGTTTTCAGCACAGGTAGCAGATAACATTATGAATATTGCTGACTGATTCAATCAAAAATGGAGTTTACTAAACAGAATTCATGATCACCAGTTTTCTGTAATCTCTGTTGGTGCGCGGCTCTTTCATGTTGTTTCTGTTTAAACTGATACCTCTGTTTATTCCATCACATAATTCTCATTTCTCAAGGTGCATCATGAAGATTCACATAATTAGTAATTTGATAAAGGAACTGCCTTTCAACCAATTTCTAGACTGTCACCAATTCAGCTTCTATCTTATGCCCCCTTATTGCTACTGCAAAAGAAAATAATAATAATGAATGCAAAAAAGTCTGCTTGAGTATTCTTCATTAAAAGAAGAAATGTCCTAAGTTTTATTGGAAAATTAATGTATAGCTAAGCATTGAGCTCCATAGTTATTTTTTAAATGTTCTCATCTTCCAAATAATTTAACTCATTCATCTAATTCCATTATATTACTCATGTTGATGGCACTGTTTGAACCATGAAACAAGATTTCCAAGAAGTTTTCAGAGTTACTTTGGCACTGACTGATATTTTTTTTTGCCTTTATATTTAAGATAACAGATTGAAGTAAAAGCTTGGTTTGGCAGCAGACAGTAGGTATCTTAACAGTAAATAAATAAAAACCACAAGCAAGTGAGCATCATGACACCAAGGATTTTGCAGGACCTTTTTTTTTTTTTTTTTTTAATAAAACTGTACAGACAGGTTTTCATTCTAAAATTTCACTTTACTAAGTTAGAACAACTGTTATGGCTATCTTGTAGGATGCTGTGCTACAGTGCAGTTACAGGGTTCAGTGGCAAAGCTGAAGTGAAAATTTATGAAGACTTTAAAAATTTTTTTAAAGTAGAAGAAATGTTACTTCCTATTGCCATATAATTAATTACATGAAATACAGCTGAAAATATTTTCCTTAATTATAAAATATTTGTAGAAATATTTTAGTAGGAAGCAGAACTAAGTACTAGGTTACCTTGTTTAATTTTGCACTTGCTTCCTATTGTTCAGTTTTTATTGAAAGAAATGTTTCCTGATGGCTCACTGTAGGGGCTTTGGCAATGCCTGAAATCAGAATAGGACACACTAGGCCAAGGGATGCAGGAGGACTATTTGGACCTAATCCTACAAAACATTTTTAAAAAAAAACCTTTTAATATTATGTTTAGTTTGCTGACATGAAATTTATTCAGTTATTTTTATGATTTCATTAACTTGTTCTTGTGTAATTTTCCAAACTGGCACAAGTCAAAAATAAATAAAATAAATATGTGCTCTTAGTAAATCGATATGTAAACTTATCACCTTACTGCAGATAGCATTCCACAGTTGAATACTCAATATTTCATTCTTGATGGCATATGTATTCTTTTACCACTGTTTGTTACTATTTGATGAAACAAATATCTTCTGCTAATATTTAGCTTTATTCATAAATGTCCATGCTAATTTACTGGAGCAACAGCATACATATTTGAACCAGGTTATAAGCTACAGACATAAAAGTGTTATACTACTCCAAAAAGGTTTAAAAGCTTAAGTCTTTATTAAAGTCTTTAATAAAAGAGTATTTATAAATTCCTAGTTACATTCTTTCAAGGTTTTTAAATTCTGTTAGTGGAGCAGTCAGGTGATTCCTACATGAAGGGATAACTATGACCTATATATTTAGAACAGGGCCAAGACAACTGGTGTAGTGATAGCAGGCATCGCACATCTAACAGCCCTGAAAGTAACAGATATATCTTTCCCTTCTGTTGTGGGTGTCTCTACTACTCCCCCAAATTAGAGCAAGAGCAGCCACATAAAACCAAATAATTCTGACTTGAAGATGGATTTGAAAAATTCACCGTTTGTGCACAATGGTGACTTCTCCACAGTTGTGTTGTCCCCTGAGGATGCTCCTGGAGCTGCCAGCTTCATTGCCTGCCAAGTTTGGTTCTGTTTTATTAGCTTGACACATTGCATGATGACAGTCTCAAGCCTTGTGTGTCTGAATTCTATCTTTCAACATATTGCTTTGGGCCTGTTGTTTCTAACTTCCCATCAGGTGCTGTCATTTTCCAGTAGCTGACTGTGGAGAAGTACCCTCTATGCCTACCTAGCACACTATGTTTCCTGTTTACATTAGTGGAATCTGGACCAACTACAAGAACAATGATGACTTGCCCTTCTGGCAGAATTTTTCTAGAAAAGTGAACTGTATAAATAAAAGCCCACTCTGGAATGAAGCCAAGAATTACCTTGGGCTTTGTCCCAAAGAAATTTTATCAATTAACTTAAATATGTGTGACTTCTCACAATAAATGAATGTCTGGTTCATGCCTTTCTGTCACAAAAGATGGATATTACAATACCGTGCCGTACACTGTAACTTAAGTCACCCAAGAGACAATGAATTACTTCCAGTTAAAAAACTGAGTACATAAGCAGTGAAAACCAAAAAATACTGCATCCCAACATGTTCTGAGATAATTTATTTTTGATGTGCTTATGTAATTTTAGTAATTCATAATTTACTATAAATGCAGCCAAGAAATGTGTAAATATTGTAAATTCTGAGTAATGTGATACTTTCCTGTGAGATCTTCCATTTTTATAGAGTCATTTTTTTACAGTTACGCATTAGTTTTGAAAAGCTCTTAGCTGCCATCTCACTTTGCATAAGTTTCTGAAAGTTAAAATTTCAGCTTTGAAGGGAGAGATGATATGATGGCTAATATTTTTAAGTCTAATTACTAGTATTTTCCTGATCTTTTAGTCATATGCTAAGTGAGCAGATGTACATAAAAGTACAAATGGATTCAAAAAGAGATCAGAGATCTGCCTGTACTGGCTATTAAACCCAATGTCTAGATGCATCCTTCAGGTGAGTTTTACCAAAAGAGAGATAATTCAATGTCTGTCTTGCTCTGGAAGGTGAATATTTGGTGAGGTAATCCCTTTTTAGGTTACAACACAACCTGGGCATAGATACTTTTTATTCCTCATCCTGTTCGGTCAAGAAAACAGGGACATCTTTTTATTTTCTTCTTATACGTTCTTCATTACTCTCTCTAAAGGATCTAAAAGACCAGGACAGTTTAAAAACATATTTTTTATACATTGCTGCTTAAAATTTTTGGTTCATCTACCCAGGAGGTTTTAAAGGATTACCAAGGTTACTTGTATAAATAGCAATTACTACATCTAATCTGAAAAAATCCTCTACTGATAAGAGTGATCCCCAGGCCAAGTGGAAGGGGAAAACCCCTGCTCATGCTCCTGTGGGCTGTCCCTCTGCCACAGGTCAACTGTGCCCACACTACACAGCACTCTGGCCTGGGTGTCCTCTGGGTTTTCCATGACATTTCTGTGGCCCTAAAACATAATTACCAGTCACATAAATTATTGAAGTTTGAAATTCCTGAAATGATGAGAGGATTGTGTTGCTGCCCACGTGAATGCTGTTACAATCATGGTATCATACCAGGCCTCAGCCATGGCATTAAGGGGAGTGCAAGTTCTCAAAGGCCCTTGGGAATAATCCTGGAGAATGAGGAATGGCAAAGTAGCTTTGTCTTCCTCTACTTACACTGTACATGGGCTGTGGTCCCTGGAGCATGTTATGCCAGGAGGTGCATCTAGGCTTTGTCTCAAAACGAGATGCACAGTTGTGGAATGGCTGGAAAATAACGGACATATTATGAGCGATCCAAACCGAGGGGCCTCACTGTAACAACAAGCTGCAGCTGTGTTCAAGGACAAAAACAAGGCCGAGACGGCCTGAGAAACTACATTCCTTCCCAAGAGATAAAGATGTTGGAATGTCGAAAACAGGGGGTCTACCTGGGGGGAGAGCATCGCGTGGACGCCACACCGGGACCAATCATAGGGGGCAAAAGGGCGCGTGAACAAGTAGCTTTAGCCTATTAGCAATAAGATAGCGGCGCGTGAAGTTTGAGATAGAGTATAAATTGCTGTGTAACCTTTAATAAAGTGGCATCAACTTGATCACATTGGTCATCTAAGTTGTGTCCGAGACTTCCGCGTCGGCACACAGTTAATTGCAAAAGAGAATTAAGTGATATATGTACATGCCAGGTGGACTCTCAGGGGACCAATCAGGATTTGGGAGCAAAACAAAAGGCTAAATTGTTTGGCAAAATGCACCATCTATTCTATGATTGTCATTGAAAAACGTACTGTTAGTCACTTCTAAAAAGTTGAACTCTTATTTTTAACTGCTATCCAGAAATTTTGTTGAAATCACAATTGCAGTGCTGACTCAGATTTGGGAATTCAGCTTGAGGTAGCTGTTGTTAGATTTGATTGAATACACAACCTGTTATTCTTGCATGCCAACGCTTTGTCTCCAGGTCCACATTTTTCTTCTGCACTGAAATAAGAAAACGAATTTTGCTCATCTGCCTATGTTCATGCATTATATGTATCCACATATGTATCATGAAGAAAGAATACAAATGGACCAATGAGAATTAGTTGCACAATGCTTTTTATCTGTATATGGCTGAGTCCTGAATAGGCAGCAAGACTAAATCAACATGCTCTTTACTGGGGTTTTGATGGGTACTGGAAGTGGAATATTCAGAATCAGTTTTACTGTTTCTTCTATCCCTTGACGCCCTGTTAACCACAAGGTTTTTTTGAAAAAACTCACTACCACAGCACTATAAATAATCTCTGTTCTAGTTCTGAAGGACATTTCTCAAACAAACGAGGGTGGAATACACTGCACATAATTCAGAAAAAGGAACATCAAGCTTCAAAATGAGATACTAACTTCTCTGTTAGGGATAAGCAAGGTAACTCCTAAATCACATATCTATCACTGTTAGCTGTCAGGGTTCAGTTACCTCTGCCTTCAAAGCTTGCTTGTTTTGTATCTGAATATCTACAATTTAATGACAAACAGTAAACAGAAGCATGACTCTGTTTAGATAGAGGATGAATTATAATGTGCTGAGGTCTACAGTAGAAGGTGCTGAAATAAATAGGTCAAAAAAGAAACTGGTAGTTGTAATATTTAAAATTATAAACACAGAAAAAGTTGATGTAATTTACTTACAAAGCAGTTAAGCTAACACTTTGTTTTAGAAAAGTGTAATCAGATGTACTGGCTTTGTGTGGCGGGGTTTTTGGTAGCAGTGGAGGGGGCTACAGCAGTGGTCCCTGTGAGAAGTGTCTTGAAAGCTCCCTGAGCTCCAAGTCAAACCCACCTCTGGCCAAGGCTGAGTCAATTAGTGATGGTGGCCACACCCCTGCGATAACATATTTAAGAAGGAGAACCTGAGAGGGGGTTGGGGGACTTTGTGGATGAGTTATGAGAAGGACACCTATATGAACACTGAGGTCAAGGGAGGGAAGGAAGAGGAAAGGGGGAAGGTGCGCCAGAGCAGAGAGTCCCCCTGTATCCCATGGCGAGATGGCAGGGCCGTGCCCCTGCCAACCATGGAGGTCACCAGAGGAGCAGAGATTCATCTGTGCCCTGTGGATGACCCCCGGGACTCTGTGGGAAGAAGAAGTCCCTGCTGTTGTGGTTCGTCGCTGGGAGGACTGCAACACGTGGAGGTGACCCATGCCAGAATATCTCGAGAAGAATGCATCCTGTGGGGAGGACTCATGGCAGAGAGACATTGTGGAGGACTGTCTCCTGTGAGAGGGATATGACATGGAGCAGGGAGAAGAATGCAGAAGGGTGCTTTGCCCCCACTCCCTTGCAGAAAGAAGCCGCAGTCTGACTGTACCCCCCATCCCCTGCCCCTGCACCGCTGGTGGACGAGGCAGAAATATCGGGACAAAACTGAGCCCCAGAAGAAGGGAGGGGTGGGGGGAGGTATTTTTAAGATATGGTAATGCTTCTCACTGTCCCATTCTGTCTGTTGTTGTTATTGTTGTGGTTTTGAGTTAAAATTATGTCCTTTTTCTTCCCCTAATGAGTATGTCTTTTGACTGTGACTGTTAATGGGTGTGTGACCCCTCACTGTCCTTATCTCCATTCATGAGACTTTTTCTTCGTTTTCTTCTTCCCAGCGCTGTGGGTGAATGGGTGAGTGAACCCCTGTGTAGTGCTCAGTTTCCCTCTGGACTCAAACCACGACATCAGATATGCCCAAATTAAAGGAAAAAATCCATTCATCACTTCACCTTTTAAGGGAAAAAATAGTATTTTGTAGCTATAGTGTACTACAAAATACATAACGTTTGTTATTCTTTAATGGTTAGTTTTTTCCTCAATACATTGAACATTTTTTTCAGAAAGGCATCTTTTCTTTACTCCTTGAAAGTGTAAGAAACACTTTCCCTCACAGAATACAGCTCTTCACTTGCAGGATTGTATGGATTGTCATGGTTTTACATTTCTCATAATTGCTCAGAACTTCAGAATGTTAAAGCATAAGCCCTTACTGTTGTAGATAAAAGCTGTATATCAGCTGAAGATGTAAAAAATTCAAACCTCAAAAAGGGACCATGAGCTATATGAGTCATATAAAAATATTAGAAATGCAATGAAAGGGTTGTGCTTGTGGTTGCAGGTGGGATTTCCTAAAACACCGAGTAAATGGAGTCACGTCATTGTGGTATTTGTACCCGAAGTTCTGACTTTAAAATTAGGTTTCTGTACATAGTTGCCAGTCATCAACTAATTTGCAAGTATGTAGCTGTGCTGAAAACAATGTTTTTAGGGTGTTGTTCCTTGTCTATATTCTGTCTTTAGGGAAAGGCAGAACGTCTGGCTCACTTTCTCACACTATAGAAGCTCTTAAACTTAATCAGGATTAAAAAAACCCCATTCTTTCCAATCCTCAGTCATTTATGAAAGCAGCTCTTCAATCATTCTGATTTTTCATCTTAGAAATTAGTCCCTAATACTCTTGAATAAATTAAGCTTCCTGGCTACTGATTTTTTTTTATTTCTCTTACGCAGAACCCTCAAACATAGCATAGATTTCAGGGGACCACATGCCTCATTAAGGAAACTGTTGCACTGAAGTTAGTTTTACATGGGTCGGCTTCATGTATCCTCACATTAACTACCTAAAACACTGACAAAAGTACATTGATGGTTGAAAAGCTGACTGGGAATCTAGTTTCCTTCTTTTGCACAACCCTGTGTGCTGCTCCCTTCCTTCTCAATTCCCACACTCGATTCTGCAGAGTTAAAATATTGAAATGCAATGATATAGAGTAGCAGAGCTTTCATAAGGTAGTTGGGTTCACTGACATCTCTTCATTGGATATAAGACAGGAACCTTTTGTGAAGCCTGGGTCTTCTCACAAACATTCTAAAGTCAAGATTATTTTTTTATTTGCTTTTTTTTTTTTTTTTTTTTTTTTTAAATCTAGAGTGGCCTGTGGATCATGCAATGAACAGTTGCATAGAAAATAAATAAAACAAAAAAAACAACAAAACAAACAAGCAAGAATCTCTTCATCCATTGTTCTATTTATGAACAAAGTTGATGCACATAGTGGTAGGACATTCTAAATTTTACACAGACACTCTGAAGAGAAGAAGGAAACACCCAAAGAGACTGAATTTGTGAGAGAAACATGTTAACATTTTCAGCAGCAAATCAAAAGCTCTACAGTAAACAAAATAAAAACTCAAATCTTATATAAAAAAAAGCTATTTGTGTTAAGTGGTTTTTATTATCTCTGGAGAAAACCTTTTCAATTTTGTATGGGAGGAGAAAAAGTAGTAGGATTTTGTGAGAAAAATACTAATTTCTGTTAGAAACATCTAATATAAAGATGCCTAAACTAATTGTCACATTCTTACTAATAATACTTACACAAATATATATATTTTTATTTACTTATAAGAAAGACATCTAAGTTTTTTCAGTATTTTGGTAGGCATTGTCTAAGAGAGTGTTTTACCAGTGATCTTGCTATCAGTTTATGCTTTAGAAATACTTTTTTCTCTCAGTTATTAGTATTCCTCTTGAACTGGAGGCCATTACCTTCAAAACTGTCATAAAAGCAGCTTTATTTTCCTGCTATATAAGGAAACACAAGAAGTTGTCTAAAGAACTTATGTTCAACAACTATTGGCTGACTCATGTGGTTGATTATCATAAAGCATACCTACATAAAGAATGCAGGTTGTGTTTCCAGGTCATCAGTTCATTTCATGTTGCTCTTGTGGAAGAAAGTGAAAATGAAGCAGTGGGAGAATTGCTTGAGAATTTTTGCTGCATGAGGGAACTCATCAGTGTATAAAACTGGTGGGGAAACTTCACTGACTCTTAGATGTTTTCTTCACCAGCCACAACTGGCAGCACGAACTCTACTGACTAGGGTGAAGAAAAGCAAAATAGAAGCTGTGAACTGAAGAAAGAGAATGGGAAGGTGACATAGCAACACATGTCTCTACTGAAACTGGTGAATGAGTAGTATCCTTAAGGATTTTCAGCCAAAAAGGAGTGTGGTTTAAACAAATGCCAGTATCAGACATCCTGGGATCTGCAAGCCTCATATCACTGCTTCACAACAAAGTGGAAGATGAAACATATAGACATTTAACTGCATCCCTTTTCTTGGCATCTCAAAAAGTAGCTGTTACCACAACCTGAAAATGTGGTAGGCACCATATCCTTCTGTATTGATTGACTACTTAGAATCCTGTCTTGTATCTTCATTGAGCCTCCCAGGGAATACAATAAAAATGGAAACCATACATTTTGGGTGAATTTTCCGAAACTCTTCCAAATCTCTAAGCAATTCTTCTTATTGTTCCATTTTCAATTCAAAACTTAATTGTTTTCAGTTTGTTCACTCTTTTAATTGTGTTAGTCTAATTTTCACAGTATTCCTCAAACACAGGGCTGATAGTTAGTCACTCCAACTTCATTATCATCCTCAAAGGAGTGATCTCCATGAGAAGTCAGGAATAAGCTGTGGGCATTAATCCATTTTATATTTTTGTAAAATGTGGAACTGCTGACATACATATTTATATCAGGAAAATTGTCAAAGCCTGTGAAGGAGTGAGTGGTCCCATACACAAGCAGGTGGTGATACCACAGATATCTCTAGCAGGACTGTCAGTTAGGAGTTTGCTAACCATTCATTTTTTTTAAGCAGGGGCAGGGCATTGTTGAGGTTTTTGGTTGATTGGTTGGGGTTTTTTTACTATTTTGACAAGTAGTTTGTTTCACCTTAGATCCTCACTAACAGCTACAGCAACACAAGCTATAATGGATTAAATAAATGGAAGGAGCAGAAAAGAAGTGGCAAGAAGACTGTTCCTTAATAACATTTTGCCAACAGAGAAATCATAATGCTGGATCACAGTGGAGTTTATTGAATGAAAGGAAAAAGAGCATTTTGTACTTGAAAGAATTAAGTGCTTGCTAGTAGTTCTGCTGAGTAAATGAGGTATTTCTGTTAGGTTCAATAAACAGATCTTTAAAAAAGGGAAGACCAGCTGATAGGCTTGTCTAAGATGATTCAGAATGCCTCCATAATAAAGGTAACTAATCCTTCAGGAAGAGAAAACTTGAAATTGTGAACTCCATCCCCAAAATCCCCCCAGAATGTTATGGGTAAAAAAAATCCAGTGTTCTACCTCAAGCAAATACTTGTTGAGAGGACAGTGTACACCAGGAACCTATGTTCTAGGCTACACAGGGATTGAGTGAGGGTCCAGCTTGACCAATGGACAAAGAAGGAGGTAGATGTTTGGGTTTGATTCTGATGGGGGTTTGTTTGGTTCCTTTTGTGTCATATAAATTATTTTACCTTTGTTTCCTATTCTGAGTTTTGGGAACAAACAGGAAAACACCACAGATTAATTCTTACCTTCTATTGGTTTTTGTTATGGGTGGTTGCAAGATAAAATCGAAGCTCACTATCCCTTTGGAATACCTTCCGTGAGGCAAGTGAGATATTCTGACAGTTAGAACTCTCTCCAGTTTATGGGTCCAGAGAATCCCTAGGGTAATATTTGTCTTCTCAGCTGTATTGGCCAACAGATAATGAAATAGGAACCTTGGGTGGAAAAGAATTGTACAGTAATACATGCAAGTGAAAAAAAATCCTCCTAGAAGAGAATTACAAACAAACAAACAAATATGAGAAGAACAAACCTGCATCATGAAGTTCCCAGGCAAGCTTGTGAGCACTGTATTGTGACTTTTACCTTTATTTCACTGAATTGCACGACCACAGCAGTAAAATCACTCTTATTAAGGGCTTTCTATTACTGTCATTAAAAATAATGATAAAATTTGACAAAAATTTTCAACAGACTGAGGGCAAGGCTGACATCAATTAAAAAAGACTTGTCAAAATTACTTGGAAAAGGACCAGAACTAGTGCTCTTGTTAAACTTCTTTTCCTTGCCCTCTGGGTAAAAAAAAAAAAAAAAAAAAAAAAGAAACAGAATAAAACAACCAAAACAAACACAAAACACGAATTGTTCACTTGCATGCATTCAAAACATCTTGTGGTGTATAAACTTTTTGCACTGTATAAAAGTCTGCAGTTTCTAGCTCTTGATGAATTATAATATCTGGAATCCAACCTTTCTTATTCCATAATTAAGTGATCTAGTGTTACATGTATAAAAAACTTCTTATTTGATATGTTCCTGACAACTTAATATACCTTGTCAGACCTCAAGAAGTAAAATTTATAAGGCAGATCAGCAAAATTCATGATGCATTTAAAAATCTTCATAGTATTAAAGAACTATTGGAAAGTATCCATCAGAATTATGTTAGCGCTCCTCTTTAGTTGTAACACTATCAGTCTGGTTAATTCTGCCTTATAAAATTAGTCTCCTCCTGAACTCACTATAGTTTAAGATCCATGTTGCCCATATCCACATGACTAGGATTTTTCCATTCACAGGAATAAGAACAGAGCTGAATGCTAACATGCTGTGGATCCCTCAGTGATGCCCATGTGTAAGGCTTTGATATGGGAAATTATTTTCCTTCAGAGAAAATAATTGCTTAATTTTTAATATATATTTAAAACTCATAAATCAAAGATTATCTTCATGCAGTATTTATGGGTAAGAACATGCAACTGATGAATACAGCATAACCTGAAGTTATCAAGTCAAGATCAGATTTCCGGAAGATGTTTTTTGGTCAAAGACAACATACAGAACTTATTGCAGGAACAAGTACATTAAATTTTCTAGTTTGGTTATATAAAATGTCAGGCTAGATGGTCTAATTGTTGCTGCTGGGGTTAAAACCTATGAACATGTTAATATGTTATCTTGAATTGTGACAGATTTAGGTATGTGCTTAAGTGCTTTTCTGTACCAGGTTCTAAGTTCTAAAAATATTTTTGTTGCAAGTGAAAGATTCCTGAGAGAAGGGAACACTACTCTGTGAATTAAAAAAAGAAACATCTTTACCAACAATACATTTGGTCTAATTGTATCTAGTAAACACAATTTTTAGAAGTAATTTCAAAGACTTTTAATTATGGATGCAGTGGAGAGATGCAAATATTTTTTCTGTGATTACTTAAAAAGAATATAATGAGCAGTCTGAAGCAGTCTACAAACCCAGAGACTGTGCAGAGCAGATAATTATATAATTGGGAATATGTCAGCACCTATACCCTGAATCAGAGAAAGGACTTGAAAAGAAAAACATCTTTCTTTTATTTGAATTTTATGGGGTTTAAAAAAAAAAAAGTAATCAATCACTTTTCCTTGAGAATAGGTGTTGGATTTCTTCCCCTGTAATTTATACAAAATTGTCCTCTGACATTTCATTTTGCTGTTTAAAATTGTTGCAACTTTGAATAAAACATTTCTTGTGCTTTGTGTATTGTAAATTAATTGCTCCTGTCAGATGGATAGCTCATCTTGGGAATACAGCAAATTACTGTATACTTGACAGCGGTTTTTTAGTGCACCCATGAAACTGAAGGGAACTGATGGCAAAAGAAAAACCCAAAAAAACCAAGCCCCACTCCTCCATGAACAAATAAAATAATAAGCAGAGCTCAGTTCATCTCAGAAAAGGCCTCCAAGCACTGTCACGTCAGATATTGGAAAGTAGAATACATTCACCCTTCAGGAAAGACGTTTTTAAATTCATTTCAGTCATTGCTCGTAATTGAGTTTAACAGCTGAAAATCCTTCAGTTGACCTCCTGCCTGTATTTGTTTCTTCTTCTAATACAATTGCTCAGAGACCAAAAAGCCTATCCAAACAATATAGAATGACAACAACAGTACACATACACACACACACACACACACACCCCAATATGTTTTATACATACAGTATGTATATTGTATTGTTTTATATACATATATGTGTAATATATATTGGTATTGTTGTTCAATATCTTTAACAACCATAGATATTTATATATCCACCATACCCCTACATAAAGAATAAAAAAAAAAGTCAAAACCATCTGCTTAGAGAATGTTAGAACTGATGCAGGTAAATAATTGCAATTGTTTAAATTGCTTTTTTTCCCATACACAAAGAAAATCTCAGAGCCACATGGTACAAATAGATCACATATGGAAACTAATTAAAACCCTGTCAAAGTAAGACTGTCATCTTCAGCTGAAGTGAGTGAGCAAGAAAATGGAACAACACTGCTATAAAATTTGGCACAATAAGTTGATTTTATTTGAAAATATCTTGAGAGAATTTAGAAGCTGAAATAGCCTCTTGAAAACACTGTCTTAAAGCAAGTATACCTATCACTCCCCTACTATCTTTTCAATACCTTTAAGTTTCTAGTCATAAAATTCATCCAGCCTGATTGGAATAGTATCCTAAAATCACAGCTTTATCCAGTTTTGACAAAAACTTATAATACCCTGTTTTGCAGAAGAAAGATATGCAAGGAAGTAGAATATACACCAGCAGGAATTCTGGATTTGCTGCCCTTTAAAGGAGGACCTCCTAGAGGGTCTGTCCCACTGACTCATCAAACTTTTGGCAAAAGTACTAAGAGTGATCTAATTGCCTAAAGGCCTGAGAATCTGCAGCTCTACCTCATGCAAAAGAAGTTTTTCTTACTTTGGCCAATTCCTTAAAGATGTTGGCTTTGCTGCTAGCAAATAATTTAATTTGGTTTTGTCCTTGTCTTATCAGTGTTTCTTTTTGAAATATGATCAGTGTGTTTGACTAAGCTAATAGTTAAACTATGCACTTCAGAGAGAGGGACTTACCATTGTACCACCTAGCAAATAGAAAAGATAAGGACATAAGCTTTTACTAAATGGTTTGCAAAAATGTATTCTCAGACAGGGTACAACTTCCCCTTTGAAGTGCTAAGGCTTGGACAAGCCAGAGTTGACCTATAGATGAATCCTGTATATTTTATAACTGATAACCATTGTGTTAGTAGGTATTGTACTAAGTTATAACAACCCACTTATGCTGATGTAAAAAGTGCCAAAGTGTTGAAATACTGCAGCCTGAACAACAGGCCCCAAGCTGAAGCTGCTAACTTAGCATGTAATCATTAACAAACTATGTAAGCTCACTAGTGAAAGATGCAGCTTAGAATATAATCAGTAGTGAGGACGACATGCTGAGAGAATGTATCCAACTTCCCTTGTTTAGCCTTGTTCAAGACTGAGAACCCACATATTTGGCCTTGTTAGAAACTCCCTTGGTCTCCCCGCCCAGGCCCTGGCCAGGCTTTGGGTGGAATCCAACAGGAGAATGAAAACAGAAATTTTCCGCTCAAAACAAAGGTGCCAGCTATTCTGGCTTGTCGATCTCTGGTATATAAGGCTGGACCCGCTCACAGTGACTTTGGATGCCTCACCTACGGATGGACGCATCGTGTAGGATTTCCCACTTGCCGGGACAGGGTCTCCAAATCCTCGCTGTAACCGGGGCTCCCCAGCGACTGCGGGTCTGGATGATGGTAATGTCTGCAAGTGGTGATGTATCTTCATTAATCACTATTCTCTCTCTCATGTGGTAATGATTTGATGCATTACCCTGTATTTTCCTGTTTGTTGCTTTAAGTGCACTATTCTGCCTTTTCTTACTGCATGTTTTCTGTATTACTCTGTTACATTATTTGGTTATCACTGGTAAAATACACCTACTCTTTTCACTCTGGTGTCTGAGTTTAATTGGTATCCTTAATCAGCAAAACACCCTTCTACCTTTCTTCTTGTCTCATTTCTTTTCTGGCTATCAGAATAGCCAAACTTTCTCACTCCTAAGGAAAGACCAAATAAAGTTTCACATCATACCTTAGAACTGTTCTGCTGAAAGAAAAAAACATTCTCACCAAGGTTTTCTGCCTGCTCTATTCCAGTACTTTGTTCAGCTCCACGTCTCTAATAGCAAAATACACTCTCTAAATATATCTCCACCATAAAAGAGTTTACCAGTCTGGAGTTTCTCTTTCACCAGTATTTCTCTCAGAGGCCTGACCAACCCCACCTTGAGCCTCCACCCACACCAGCCATCCCAGGAACTCTCTTTAAGATCAGCCTGGGACATTCAGTCCCTGCCTGAGCTATACCAGAGGAGTGATAATGTCCAGCTCAGCTATAGCCTGGTCATGGATCCTGACCTATAGACTGATTTTTTTTAGCCCTGCCTTATCACAATGTATCTGTCTGGAAAATGCTGTATCTCATCCTAACCCTGATCTTCAAGCTACCTTAATGGCTTGACCTTGGACCTGCCTCATCATCACGAAATTGCCTTTTGATCAAGACTCTTAGTTGGACTTGACCACAGCCTCCAGGTCTGTCCTGCTGCTTTGCTTGGGTACTTTGGGATGGGTCCGCACTGGTAAGTCCTCTGGCCTAGGGGTCATAGGCAGCTTCTGTCCCTGAGGGAGCTTCTGGCACATGGTGCTCCCAAGAGCTTCCTCCCTCCAGAAATGCTAGTTGCATCCCATACCTTCTCCAAAAGAAGATCAATCTTCTCCTTATCTTCTTCATATAGAAACATACAATAAGCTGAGTTATTGCTGTTTTCTCTCTCTTCTTCCAGACATTTAGAAACATTTTTCCTGACTGTACTCTTAGCATGTGTTATAATATATTACAGTCCTGTTTCACATACTGGAAGGTGAGTAAAAGGAGAAGAGGCCTCCATATTTGGTTCTTTGTTTTTTGTATTAAATCATTTCTTTAATAAGATCAAAATTTACAGACAGGCTGGAATTGTGACTAATTTCAAAGTAAACAGATTAACATTTTATAAGTGCCTTCAAAATACAGTCTTTTTCCTCCTTTGAAGTCACATTCAGGCTGCATCTCTTTAATAACTGAAATTATTATAGCTGAGAAAACATTTAGTTGCTGCAGTCTCCAGTAGTTACTAGTATGCAGCCCCCAACAAGCATATGTATGATATTTATTATTATAACTTCTTATACTGAAGTCCTATGAATCAAAATTTCTTCAAATACAAGGTTCTTCAGACACATTTTCCACTTCTCTGTCCTTATAGTGATAGAAAATGAACTGACTGCAAGGCACTTGTCCATTTCTTCAGTTAGTGACTTGATTTTTTTCATATTATTTCCTATCTAGCTTCTTCTAACTTCCTTGCTTCCCAAGTAATGGTCCTGCTGGATACCAATTGCTCATGATAATATGTTGGCCTAAAAGTAAAATGATCGTACATCTCCAGACCAACTGTATTTTTGCTGAGATGTTTTCTAGTCTATGAAATTGTTTGTGTAACAATACACAATACAACAGTTAAGCATTACTTAGTGTGCCTTGTCCTGTCACTTTGTCTCAAGATTTTGATATTCTCTCCATTTTTGCTGCTTACTGTCCATTTCCCTGAGTATTTGTGTCTAGGGAACGACTTGAGCTCAATGGAACTGAATTACTAGAGTTTTAATTTGATTTATTATGTCACATATAATTTTTTGCAGCTTGCAAATTATACCCTCCATTTGAAATCATCGTTCCCAATGCCCAAATATCACCAATATGCGCTGTCTCCAAATTCAGAAGCTATGATAGCTTTACAATTGTTTTATAAGAGCAGCCCTGGGATACCTTAATTTCTGTAGCTCAAGACGAACCTACTTCAGCTCTCAGCATGTCTAGCTATTGTCACCATTGTTGCTGTTGTCACTTCATCTTCTAATGTTTCAGTAGTGATGGTCCCCAGCACTTTATGGACAACAAATTTCAGAGCTTCTCGCCTAAGAAGCATTTATGAGATATACCTCTGGATAATTCAGAAAAGTTATGATAAATATTCTCCATGGAAGCAGTTGCAGTATTATAACTTTGATTTCCATTAAATTTCAAAGAGGTCTTCTAGGTTTGAACCAAAAACAGCCAGAAAAGATGCAGAAGCAAACATACTCAAAGTCAAAAAAATGTACCATAAAACAGTACTCAAATACTTAGAAATTGATTTTATAAGGAATATTGTGATTTTTTTTTTTTTACTATCTTCCCTTGAAATTTGTTTTGACTTAAAACATGAAACATAATATTCCATTCCTTAATAATTTTCCACTTCCAATCATACTGCATTATCAGACATATTTCAATTAAGTATACATTCCTTTTTACAGCATATTCTTGTGTAGTTAGTGGCTTTGTCACAATTTGAGAAAAATAATGGACAAGTTAGAGTAGAACTGAGAATCTTTGAGTACATTTATTTTATTTATGAAATGGAGGAGAAGTGGGAGGCAATCCTGTGAGAAGAACCAAGTAAAGGAATACAGTTTCTCTTGTGATTATGTAGGAGTGACTGGAGCAACAATCTTAACTGCAATCCCATCAAGGTCCAGTACTCATGGAAGTTTTGCAAATCACTTAAGTACCATTTAAGAAGGGAGGTTTCTTTCATGTCAAAAATGAGCAGAGAATGGAAGGTTTCGATAAATGACATTTGTTTATTGTGAATTTTGTGTGGGTAACTTCTGCATCCTGATTCATTCACTGACCGAGTAGGAGGAGTTTGGAATTTGGCTTCAGTTTTTAATACTTATTTCCCTTCCTGTAGAATAGTTGCACATACACTGGTTAGGTATAAACACATTGTACACTGCTTAGGGTAGAAGGAAGTGTCTTTTATTAAACAGTATTGATTCCAGTGACTGGAAATCAAATCTATGCATGTTTAGACTATTTATTGTATATAAGTGAGGTCTGAAAGGTGGTTTTGTGTTTGGAAACAGGCTTCTCTCCTCCCATTTAACTATCATTAAAAATATAAGTGATATTGCATTTTGTCTTCCTTGGTTGCAGGAATTCTGGACTTCCCATTAATACTTTAAGCACTCTTTATGCTTATAGTAGAAAGTTTATTCAACAGCGTGAAGGGTGCAGTCATTCACTGCTGCCAATAGATGTTTAATGTAAATATTTTGAAGATAGTAATTATCATATATAGCTTGACTGTGCCCAGGAGCTGTGGCCTAGAACAAATATGATTAATTGATCTCTACAGCCTGCACTCAGTTTGAATATCTTCCACTGCAAAGACTGCACATCCTGCTACCTTGTAATTTCTCAGATCCAGACTCTGTCCAGCAGTCACACTGAAGCAGGACCAGAATAAATCATTGCAGAGTCTCTAAGCCAACAGATACGAAGCTTAGACAGATGTCCTGAGACTGCAGTACAGATCCATCTGTAATCATTGAAAATTAAGAGGAAAAATTACAGTTGTATCTCTACAGTGAATAGTGATTGAATCCAAAACTCAGGTAGAAGCAGCCGAAGCAGCCAAGGTCCTTTGGTCCACGTTTTTGAGGAGCTTTGACATGACTTTATGCAGTGAATCTAGACTTCAGTTTGCATATTTCCAAATGATATACAAATATTAATCCAGGAGGACTATTTAGAAATCTAGATCTCACAGGAGGCAGACATTCAGTACCACTGTCATATTCAGAAATTATGAAGAGGAAGATTTTATCCTTTCATTTCATTGTGGCTGAAAAAGAGTCAGCTGAAAGATTTCAACAGCTGTCAGATTTTTTCCTCTTTGAAAAATTCTACAAGAAATAAAAGCTCCTGTAACTTTGTATTTCCAGTTCTACCAGTAATGGGATAACTGGAAGACCTGACAAGTCTGTACTTTCATGGCATTTTTATTTGGTTGCAAAACAAAGATGCTCAGAGCATAGACATGTGTATGAAATGTAGATTTTGTCCTTCAAATTACAATTTCAATGCCTTTGAATTTCACCCAATCAGCATTCCTGATCTTCAGACCCTTTCCTTGTAACCTTCCTATGACAGTTTCCTGACATCTCTTGCTGTTATCCACATTCAATCAAGTTACAGAGATAGTACTTGTAATGTATATTTTAGTTTGATTCTTTTGGAAGGTAACTTTTATGCTGACTCTCAGAAGGAACTGGTACATTAAGCAAAGCACAGGAAGTGCTTAAACAAACAATAATTGGAAAAAACTAGTGACTTTGAATTTCTATAATTTTTATTTTGTTCTATTTGATTTGTGGCTCTCATTTACAAAGTCAGACAACATATTGTCCTGATCCAATATTGGGGAGGGTTCTTAAATGATCCCAAGAGTGAGATTAAGACACAAATGAGGTCAGGTGCCTTGTAAGCTTTATTTCCGTAACAATGGGGTAATAGCAATAGGACAGAGAGAAGAAAAAAGAAAAAGTCAGCATACCTACGCAAGCAAATGGTAGAGATGCAGCAAGATCAGTTACTACCACCACAAATCCAGCGATGTCCCGTTGGCTCAGTCTCAGTGCAGGTGATGGGGTCTTTGCTCCAAGCTCTGAGCTCCAAGCTCCACCGAGAGAGACATGATGTCAAAATGCCAGCTCCGAGCCCCAAGAGAGGACTACGCACTCCTCCTTCAGAATTTGCTCCTCCACGGCGACAGGATGTTGAGGCCAGGAAGTGGTAGTGGTGCAGCAGCAGCAATGTTGACACAAACGCAGTCCAACACAGTCTCTTACACATATCCATAAAAATTTCATTCTCTATTCCTCAGCAAAGTTATTGGTCCATTCACATGTTAAGAAAGCTTCAGAAAGCAAACTTTCCTATCTGCATAGCAGAATCGATAATTTAACTAACACATTTCACTGAATGAATATATGATGTTTTCTCCTTGTCTTTTTGCTGAGTGTATCTGCCCAATAATTATGTTTTGTGCTCACTGGGTCGATTAAGAAGACTCTAAATTCAGTTACAGTATTATAATATTCATATTGCAATTAAACCATCTAAACTGCAAAAAATTTGCTGTTGGAATAATCTCCCCAGGGAAGTGGTGGATTCCCCAACGTTGGCCACTTTTAAGATTTTGCCGGACAGGGTGCTGGGCCATCTTTTCTAGACTGTGTTTTTGCCAAGAAAGGTTGGACCACATGATCCTTGAGATCCCTTCCAACTTGGTATTCTATGATTCTAAGAATTATTTCTGTTCCCTAATTGGATGAGAGATAAAACCCCTTCGTCACAAATATGAAAGGTAATTTGACACTATTTTCCATAGCATTCATGCCAGTAAGCTGAATTTCTCCAATGTTTGTGGAAAGCAAATATATAAAAAAACCTGGAACTTGGGCAAAATGATTGATTTATAATTCCAATTAATATTCCTAAGAGATTTTGTATTGTTCACCATATTCTTTTTAATAATAATAACTGATGTTGATCCTGGAGAGAACTTGATCACACAGTGAGGAAGCAGACCAAACTAGAAAGAAGTCACTACCTTGTATCTTGTGGCCACACATTTCAGCTTACATTGCACAGTAACAACTTTACATAAACTTGAAAATAAGGAAATTTTTCCCGCAAATGGCCCTGGTAAGTCATTCTGAAGCTGTAGAATAAACAGACAACAGTAGCATAGATTTTTGGACTTAATAATGTGGTTGTGTAAATACAGCATAACACCTGTGTTCTAGTACTGAATACTAAATATCTTTACAGGTGTATTTTTTTAGGTTTTCCCCCTTCTGTTTTAATAAAATTTTTTCAAATAATATGACATAAATTATGTTACATTGTTGCAACTTATTTTTGAAAGGTCCTAGGTAGATTATGTTTTACTTTGACAGTGTTCACTCAGAATTTGGTTCTATGATCTCCTGTGAAGGAGAGAATATAGAGTATGTTGAATGAATCATAGGTAGAACTTATTTTGCATGTTGATTGTATGGCTGATTAATTGAAGGATGGAACATATGACACAGGAAGCACTAAATGCAATTTTTAATATAATCTTTTAGAAATGATACTCCATGTTTACAGAAAAATCACTGTTCTGAAAATAGCAAGGATGTGGATACAGAATGAAATGTCTTCAGTGTTTTTTAGACTGACTCACAAGTATGAATTCTTACTGTTGTTACAAATCAGGCTGTTCTGGGGGTTTGACCTTAGCTGAAGAATTCAAATCAGTGGTTCATAATTTCTCCACAAGGACACTAGATGCATACCCTTACGTCTCATGTATCTTGACAGAGTGCAATACATCTCTTACTTCAATTTGCCTTGCTGCCTCTATTTACAATATTAACAAGTCCCAAGAAGACCAGACAGGAATGTAGAAATTAAATGTAGCTCTGAAAGAACTCTGATTTTTTTTTTTATTTTGTTTTGTTTTCTCCCTTTATCTGAGAGAGTAGACATTTGAAAATATCATGGTACTGCAGTAAAAGAGGAACAATATCTGAAGAGAAGTTGTAAGCAGAGATGATGATCAGCAGAGGCAACTGTTTGTTCTTGGAACAAGAAGCAGACAGAAACACTGAGAAACTGCTGAGATGAATAGCACACAAAAAAATGTTCACACCTAATAAAGAATCAAGAAGGAAGGAAAAACATAATTAGAAGAAAAAACATTAGTAGAAGAAAAAACTTCTGATTTACCCAAATGCATTCATGACAGTCTAACTCCCTGAAAGAATCACTCCTGGTTCATAGGAGCACAGTGGCCTCTCTGTACTATTCTGAAGAAAGATATTTCTAAGCTCTATTGTACTGAACTAGAAAGGTGATGATGGCAGTCCTGAATCATATACAGTTTCACAACATGTATGTTCATTTATATATATATTTATTCATTTATACAAGAATTCCCATACATGAGTATAATGGATTTCTTGCTAGATATTATGCCAATCCATTCATCTCAGGAGAAATTTCATATTCTAGCTCAGTTTTTAAATAGAAACAGAACTTGAAAGTAGATCAAGAATGGAGGTCTGCTCAGAAATCTCAGCAACTGATCACATTATCTGCCTAAACAATGCCCTCTGCCATCCAAAATAAACTGTCTCATCCTGTTCTGAATGTTATCCCCTTAATCTTAATCTCCTTTTATAGTGTGTTAAATATAATCACACGTGTATGTGTGTATATGTGTATAAATCCCCCATGCACGTACATGCATATCTAAGGGCTTCTGTCATTTGCAAGGACTTGGGTTTAAAGAAATACTTGGATTAGAGTTATTTTATTTTCATCACATCCCTTCTGAAATGTCTGTCAGGCTTGATTTTGATGACATCATCTGTTTTGTCCTGTGTGCTTCAGGCCACAATTTAAATGAAACCTGAGAAAACTTCGTAATCAAATAGGCTAAGATTGAGGTAAGTAGTATGCAGCAAGACATCCAACATGAAACCGGGAAATAAAACGCCTCCCTGTCAGCTCCTGTTCAGAATCCTTACAAGTATGATGCTATCTCTGTTTTAATCTAGCCTTTAGTCTTGAAGCCTGAATACATTTTAAAATTTTTTATTTTTTTAAAATAACTGATCTAGTGGAATTGAGTTAATGGCACTTCTGTGATTTGCTCGCTATTGTGAGTTTGCTCTGAACATTACTAGTAAGCAGTTACATGCAGTATTTTCTAAATTTATCATACTAATTTTAAGAAAAAAATTGTCTTACAGAACAATCAGGGTTATTGATTTATTCATTAATGAGCAAAACAGTGTCACAGATGTTGTATCTCAGAGGCTTGAATTCCATACTTATCACTTCTGGATCATAGGATCACACCTGCTATTTTTGTAAAAACAAATGAAGAGAAGAAAAGAGAATGCTTTAAAATAATAAAGTTCTCTTCCTTCTTTCTCCTGTAAAGAAAAATAAGAACAAAAGAGAGAGGAAAAAAAAGAGAAATTATTCGTAAGCAAAATCCTGCAATGTAAATTGTGGTAGTTTAATAAACTGATGAGTGAAAGTTGGCTAGTTTTGCTGCAGTTTAACCAAAACATGTATTCTATGTTCCAACATAAATGCTTTGAGCTATTCTTGCAGCCTGACACATCCCAGCTTCCCCCATACCTTTTTTGTCAGTGTAGCTCTTCCTTTTCCCTTCTGGTTTGCTGGTGTTTTGGGGGGGAATATGGATTTGTCTCTGATATTATGAAGATATTGTTCTTCCAGTCCTAAGTGGCCAATGATATGGGCTATTTTTGTTTCTTAGTTGAAGACTGTTAGCAAGTATACCTCTGGAATGTGTTAGGACATTAAATTGTACACTACCTCTGCAATGAATGGTAAGTGAATGGTGAAATACCCTCATTTCAAGTCTTACATATAATTTAAAGTGTTGATTCCATCAGGGGAGGAAATGTAAATTGATGCACCTTACATATTTTCTCAAGAACCTCTGTTTAGACTACTGAGAAAAAAGAAGGTTTTATTGTTAATGCTGCTAGGTCAATACTTAAATCACAAACTGAAACTGATTTTTTTTTTTCTGACTCATGGATCACTAGAACTCCTAAATTCCAGTTTGGGATTATTTTAGCAAAAGTAGTGCCTGCCAAAGTTGTTTCTGGAGCTTCAGAGTAAACTATTCTTTTTAAATAAGCTCTTCATATTTCATATTGAATAATTTTATAAAAAGAAGGGAAGATACAGGGACAAGTGGGACAATCATTAAGAAGTTTTTTTAACCCTAAGCATTTTTATCAGTCTGCCTCACAGTTTCCAAAACTAAGCACCAATACTGATTACTCAATATCATATAAAGAAACCTAAGACAAAATACAAAGTACACAAAGTTTAAAAGAAGAATTTGCTTCCTCACTATATTATTAAATATTCTGTTTTCTAGGTATAGTATTAAAACTGAATCAAAGTGTGTAGCCATGGAAAAGTCAATCTGTTAACCTAAATCAAATTTATTGTTAGCTTTTAGAAGGGACCATGATACGGATTTTTCACCAAAACTAATAATGTTACTCTCTTCAGAGAGATTTTGTAATCTCTTCAAAATTTAAGAAATAAGATTAAGGCCTTAAGAAATGTTTATCTTCTCTAAAAATTTATAGATAACAGAAGCTTGTTGATATTTTTAATGTTCACTATGTCTGGTGGGTGAAATCTTGGTATTTTTGACATCAATGAGATCAGAATTTTAGCAGTAAATTATGAGGTTGCTGCAACAATATATCTAGCACACAGGTGTATTTTGGAGTTCTCCACATACCTGTACTGAACTATTACCATAAGTTACAAGACTCAATTCAGTAAATATTTAAGAGTTAACATATATGAACATTTATCTGAAATTTTAGAAAAATCTTCAATTAGAACTCACTGTTTGTTCATACAGCTTTTTAGAACTATAGACTGCAATTAATACAAGAAAATCTCATAATGAGAGAACAGGTTTTGTAACTTTGGAGTTCCTATTGGTTTTGCAGTACTCCTGAGTTTATGCCTATTCAATACTATTGTTAGAACACGTAGACAGAATAAGATGTAACAGCCATGCATTATTTAAAAGCCATGCCTTGACAAGTGATGACAGTTGAAAATGACAATTTTGGAGATGCTTATTTGTTAAGATTTCACAATAATCACTTTTCAGTCTTCTTGCAAAGTTCCTGTTAAATAATAGCTTGAGCAACTGTACTTTATTCTATTAAACTGTAAAATTCCTCCCCAAACCATCTGGGCTGGCAGGTGTTCATCATCAGATCTACGTTGCTATGAGACAAGAATTTGCTTATGCTAATTAGTCATGTAGCAAGAAACTCCAATTTTGCTCATTTGAAACAACTTATGTTTGCAAGGGCATAGTATCAGTACCTGTGAAGCTCAAGGTGTAAAACTCAAGAATATGAGAAAAAGCTGCTTCAGAGTAAGGCCTGTGGTGTGGCTACTCATATGCATAGAAGCTCTCAGGTTCGCCCCTACCTCTCTCACCCATGGACAGTTGCTTTATATGAATGATGCGTTAGTGTTTACCTCTGTGAGACAGATTAAGTCTCAAGTGCAGCTCAGTCATTCAGTTCAGCTAACAGAAATTAGGACCGCCTATCCAAGCTGGAGCTGTTGTAGTGTTAAATTTTCCTCTGTGAAGCTTCCTAATGCCTCCAGGCCCAGGACAGGAGAAGGCAAGAAATGACAGGCCTTCAGTGCCCAGGAAGCTGATGGAGCAGCTCATCCTGAGTACCATCATACAACACGTGCGGGACAACCAGATGATCAGGCCCAGTCAGCATGGGTTTATGAAAGGCAGGTCCTCCTTGACAAACCTGATCTCCTTCTACGACAGGGCGACCTGCTTATTGGATGAAGGAAAGGCAGTGGATGTTGTTGACGTTGACTTTAGTAAGGCCTCTGACACCGTTTCCCACAGCATTCTCCTGGAGAAACTGGCTGCTCGAGGCTTGGATGGGCACACGCTTTGCTGGGTAAACAACTGGCTGGATGGCCGGGCCCAAAGAGTTGTGGTGAATGGAGTTAAATCCAGTTGGCGGCCAGTCAAGAGTGGTGTCCCCCAGGGCTCGGTTTTGGGGTCACTCCTGTTTAACATCTTTATTGATGATCTAGACGAGGGGATCGAGTGCACCCTCAGTAAGTTTGCAGACGACACCAAGTTGGGTGGGAGTGTTGATCAGCTCGAGGGTAGGGAGGCTCTGCAGAGAGATCTGGACAGGCTGGAGTGATGGGCTCAGGCCAACTGTAGGAGTTTCAATAAGGCCAAATGCCGGGTGCTCTACTTGGGCCACAACAACCCCCAGCAGCGCTACAGGCTTGGGGAGGAGTGGCTGGAGAGCTGCCAGTCAGAGAGGGACCTGGGGGTGTTGATTGACAGCCGGCTGAACATGAGCCAGCAGTGTGCCCAGGTGGCCAAGAAGGCCAGTGGTATCCTGGTTTGTATCAGAAATAGCGTGGCCGGAAGGGACAGGGAAGTGATCTTACCCCTGTACTTGGCACTGGTGAGGCTGCACCTCGATTACTGTGTTCAGTTTTGGGCCCCTCACTGCAAAAAGGACATTGAATTACTCGACCGTGTCCAGAGAAGGGCAATGAAGCTGGTGAAGGGTCTGGAGCACATGTCGTACAAGAAGCGGCTGAGGAAACTGGGGTTGTTTAGTGTGGATAAGAGGAGGCTGAGGGGAGACCTCATCGCCCTCTGCAACTACCTGAAAGGAGGTTGCAGAGAACTGGGGATGAGTCTCTTCAATGAAGTAAGAAGAGATAGGAAAAGAGGGAATGGCCTCAAGTTTGCGCCAGGGAAGGTTTAGACTGGATATTAGGAAATATTTCTTTCCAGAAAGGGTTGTTAGGCATTGGAATGGGCTGCCCAGGGCAGTGGTGGAGTCCCCATCCCTGGAGGTGTTTAAGAGTCAGGTTGACATAGCGCTTAGGGATATGGTGTAGTTGAGAACTGTCAATGTAAGGTTAATGGTTGGACTAGATGATCTTCAAGGTCTTTTCCAACCTTGGTGATTCTGTGATTATGCAGTTCAAATACATCAATTATGATATTTTATTATTTGTATTATAATAAACCCCAGAAGTTTAAGCTAAGACTAATATAGCATTCAGTAACCAATATTATAAACAGTCAATACATATGGCTACAGAATTTTCCATATCGGAGTTGGAACAAGCAAAAGATAAAATTTAAGCAGTCCAAAATCTGCTTAAATTGAGACAAACTCAGACAGTATACTCTCCAAGCCTGGTAACACTCTAAGAAAACTCCAATTTTGGATCCCAAACTTCCCTACCCACTGGTTCCCAAACACTCTATTACATATGACCGTCTAACCACTTAGTGTCTTCATAAAAATATTAAAATTCAAAGACAGGTTGTGAGAGGTCTACAGGCAGTGATTATGTTTGCACTTAGGCAAAGACCACTGAGAAGGGTTCATTCTAAACTTCATTCTAAAGCACAGTTGACCAGGATTTCAGAGTCAGGGTTGTTTCATTGAAGTGTGTAACAACCAGAGGAGACATTGTAGCTAAGAGTTTCACTGAATGGTTTCAAGAGTAACTTCTTGTCCCTGTGTCCAGGGTAGCGTATGCATATTTTTCTTCAATGCAATATGCATAAGGATTTCCAGGACACCAGAACTCAGGGAGTCCTCAGGCCACTGGGATACAGCCAGACTTGGGTTTTTTTATTGTTATTTTTGCCCCATAAATCTTGCAGAGCTTGCCTTTGGCAGGGAAAAGGCAGTTTGTCACAGTCTCACGCATAACTGGAGAATAATACTATAAGTGAGGGTTTGAATTCTCTCTGACGAATGGAGTTGCCATCACCCACACCTAATGGCAGTTTCTCTGGTTTTTCAAGTACTCAAACGCAGGCTATTTTTCTCTTCAAGTTTGCTATGCCTATGCTGAAACCTAGTTAAGAGATTCCTAATGAGCAACCCTTAATCAACTGTCAAGGCACCAGAGATCACCTTAGACATGTTCTTTGCCTACTCTTTCTCAGTGGTTGATTGCAGCTGCTCCCTGCCAAGCCTGCAAGAGCACTGAATCTCTCTGAACATCCTGCTGTCTGTTAGAGGACTGGGATTCACATATCTGAGGCCATGCTGTCTTCTAGCTCAAGGTCATGAAATTAAGTCAGATCCAGAGACAGCGTCTAGATCTCCTGATGTCATGCATTCCGGGTGTGCAATTAGTTCTGATAACAAAATACTTGTTTTTGCAGTTAGAGGCTTTTTTTTCTATTTCATGTCTGTCCTGTTGATTTTTGGTGTACTCAATGCAATGCATGTGGACTGACTCCAAGAAAGAAACTCCAGGCAGTTGTAGCCCCCAGTGACTAATACTTGATCATATCTGTTGTGGGATAAGTATCAATCTGGCTTAATCATTATATAGGGGCTCAGATTCTTTTTTTCGTTTCTCTTGATGGCACACAGCCACCTTGGCAATGAAGCATTTAAAAAAAAAAAAATATTAACAAATGTACTGTATTTAATGTGACAGACTAGCTTATGATGAGCACAAAAATGCATTAAACTTTTAATTCATAGTGCTAATAAGCAACAGTCAGCCTTCCACAGAAGAAGCGGTTTAGTGTGCAGTTTATGTTACTTTCCCTGATTCTACACACACCCTTCTTTTTTTTTTTTTTTTTAATCAGAAGAGTTTTGAATTGAAACACTTGCAGAATAGTCAGAATCCGAGAATGAAACTTCACTGCTAAAAAATCTGCACTGGGATTAACACGCAGGCTAGTTTTTACTGAAGATTCTCCTGGGGAACCTTAACAATCTCCAGCTCTGTCTACTTTAGCAAGTCACAGGAATAACAGAAGTGGATCTTCAAGAATGAATCACATGATGCTGAAGACTTGATGTCCATATGTGTTTTGAAGGTTGAGATGGGATTGTTAGAAATGGTATACTTTATTTCACAAAGTTCTAATGCTTGAGTGAGGGTGTAATTTTGGATGTCAGTCCATTCCTAAATTTTTATTTTCATTGTCTCAAAATATCAAAAGTCTCAAAACTTCTGGTCTAGTAATTTAATTCTGAAGAGTGGAATTATTGAAATTCTTGCAGAACCCCGCTATTTCAGGTTGAAATTAAATGTCCCCCATGCCTCCCAGTCCTTAAAGGTCCCATAATACAAAAAATTTAAAAAAGAATTACAGAAAAAAATATCTCTGTGAAGCTGACCTGAAGGGAATTCATTACTTTCCCCACAGAGAACACTGTTGTGGCAAGAGATGAAGCAATGTAAAGTGTTCCACTCAATTGTTGAATGGAATAATTTGGCTGGAATCATTAAAGTCTTATTTATGCATGCAGCAAGCAAAATAAGAAACTTGCTGATTCAAGGAGAGTTTGATTATTTTATAGACATCATTCTGCAGCCAATTAAGGAGAAGCAAATTTGGTGCTGTCTTGATGTGGGGGAACAGAAAAACAGGCATTTAATTTTCTGGTAGCGCACACTTATAAATTGAGAAGAAAAAAAATATGAAAATGAACCAAATTTATCCTAATTTTTTTTTGTTTAACTAAGTACCCGGTGCTTCTTTTTTTAAAGGTTACTGAAATGTAATAAATTGTAGGGATATTTTGAGATTTACATAGATTATTGATGAATACCTTCTTATTTTAATTCACCTCTCTTTGTGGGATTGATAATTATCCCACTGACATTTATGCCTTTTGGTTTTGTGGTTATTCAGTTTGTTTGCAAGAATATCTAAGGAAGAGATTTTATCTGCAATTTTTACATGTCACAGTACATACACTGGTTTTGTCAGTGTACACCTGCCTCGGGTGGTCTGAAATGCGTGTGTTATGACAAGAGGAGCAAGTTAGTTTTCCAATCCACCAAACACTCAATTAAAATGAGTAAGAAGGAGGACAAATATGAGGAGTATCCTTTGCACACAAGGGTCCTTCACTGGAGAGCATTTGTTCTTCAGAGTCCACCATGTAGGTGGATAATAAGACAAGTTGAAAGACTAGACATTACACAACATGCCCTCTGTATAACTGTACTTGTGCAGATCCAGGGTAATGGGCTGTGGGCTTCCTGAGTAGTGTGACTAGTCAAAGAGCTGATGGAAGGAGAAATAGCACACACAGCCCTTTATTCAGGGAGAGGTGCAGAACCAGGAAGAAAGGAGAAAAGGGAGTCATAGAAACAGAATAACACTACTACTTCTTCTGACCTGTGTAACACCCTTCCAACAATATAAAGGCTGCTGAATACTTTAACATACTGTCCTCCTGTGTTCTCATTAGCATCTCATCTTCTCATCTTCTCATCTGCAGGTCACTTAAATCACAAATAGTAATTTAGAAACCAACGTTTCTAACTTTTTAACAATATTTTAAGTTAACATGACAACCCTTACAATGTATTTTCAGAGAGCTGTGAATACCCATCATTGCAAGCACAGAAAGGCAAAGAAATACTCTCTCTTCTATTGTCCCTTTAGGTGTCTTTAGGCAAACATCTGCTAAATCAAAGTTAAATGCAGCCATGATGTTGAAATGCTATGTATGTCCAAAAATAACCTGTCCAGACAGCTGTCAGAACTTTAAAGAGAAGCTGAATCTGTAATGAAGAATATATAACCTGTGGCTTTTATTCAGTCTATACTACTGCTAACATAGACCAAAATAGCATGTGTGTGTGTTTGTACACATACAAAACTATGCAAAGGTAAGAAGGGAATGCTGCAGCAGTCACAACCACAAGAAGGATAAAGTAGATGCTGTGGTGGGTGTTGAAATGCTTCAGCGAAAGTTGATTTTGTATAACTAAGAGGCTGATTAAAAGAGAAGGGGGGACAGAAATAAAGTTGTGACCTAAAAGAAAAAAACCCAAATGAACAAACAAAAGAAACAGAACAAGAACCTGAGAAATAGTGCAGAATTTGGACTTCTCTGGCAAGAGATAACATCAGCTCAATCTCAACCAGTTACTTACTTTTAGTATAGAAGCTTAGGAAA
The DNA here is from genome assembly GCF_031877795.1 of Strix aluco. Taxonomy (NCBI): domain Eukaryota; kingdom Metazoa; phylum Chordata; class Aves; order Strigiformes; family Strigidae; genus Strix; species Strix aluco. The sequence continues at coordinate 52,747,934 of NC_133935.1, forward strand.
TATTGTGTCCTGTAGTCTTTGGTATTGAAGTCACACATGGTGTGTCACCCTGTTTGCACTTTTGAGTCAGTCACATAGTAAATTAGGATACTTTTTCACTCTTCTTTCACTGCCCATGTCCTTAAAGTACCTATTGGTGAGCAGTCAATCAGCTAGTCTGACTGATGAGAGGTGATTGTTCCCTCAGTTGGTGGTTCTGGTTGGCGTGAGTCACAGCCCCCACTCCTTGGAGGAAAGGAAACGTTGTGCCCACATGACATGCCCCACTATGAGGTCCACCATGTACACTGCCTATGGCAAGACTAAGGAAACTGCCTCACCATGCCCTCAGAAGTGGCAGTAGTGTGGAATGATGTGCCTAGTAAAGGGGGAGCACCCCAATCCACCTCAAGGCACTGGGGACAGAAAGTGTAGTTGTGTCCTGATTCCTGAGATGGACTTGAGCCCCCTGTGCTGTTCAGAGTACCCTAGATCCTTCTGTGGCTGAACATAAACAGACCGTTGCCCCTGCATTGTAAGTGAGGATGGTAAGTAACAGTCATGCATTTCCAATAACACTTTAGGATTTCTATACCAGTGGAAATGTCTCTTGGACCTTCCTTGCTGTCCTATGACCCCCGTATGATCCTTCAATTATGTAGAAGGCCTGAGTCACAAATCTGGCCCACACCACACTGCTGCATATAAATAACATTGCTCTGAATACTTTGTCTCAAAGGATGCTGACAGAATTTTAAAATATTCTTCACATAAAAAAACAGCTTTAGACATATACAAAGTCCTATTAAAACACTTCACTTAAATGAATTGTTAATTAGAAAGTGTTTAATGATCATGGTTCACAATTTAGGACATTTAATTATTTTTTTAAAAAATTTAAATAAATTAGTGAAATTCTGTTGCTGAACTAATTAGGCAACTGCTTTTCAGTACTGTTCTGCTTCAGCTTCTTGCCAGCTTGGATTTTTACAAGTAAAATGAGCGTGATGATTCCAGCTTACTTTCTAGCAACCTGATACACTGAACCCTTATATCTGGCATACTTCAACAATTCGTCTAATATCCAAATGTAATGGGTTTTCTGGTACAGCATCTGAACTCCACCTCTGGTAACTCACAGAATTAACTAAACAAAATAAACCAAACATTCTTTGTAGAAGCAGAAACTTATTGACAACAAGACACGTGACAGCTTGAACCCTGCTTTGCTTCAGCTGTACATTCTCTAGCAACAATATTTGTTCTCTTTCCATGAATGATAAGGTAAACAAGAGTCAGTAACAGTTTGAGCAGAGGATTGTTGTGTATGTGTAGAAGACAGGGTATACACTGATAAAAAGGACTTTATCATCAATCTGTGGCATGCAAAAGGCCAAATTTGGAAGTGTTCAAGGTCAGGTTGGATGCAGCTTGGAGCAACCTGATATAGTGAAAGATGGCCATGCCCATAGCAGGATGGTTGGACTAGATAATCTTTAAAGGCCCCAAACCAAACAGTTCTAAGATTCTATGATAAAGGACTTGATTATTAGGATGCCTGCATAAAATTATTTACTCTACCACTTACTCACTTGCCTAAGTTTGTCCCAAAGTATGCTGCTCACTATCTGGTCAGTTGTGAAATAGAGATAATGGATTGTCTGTGAGAATAGACTTGAAGAGCAGAGCAACAGGGTAAAATAGGTAGAACACTGCTGACAGCTAAAACAAACTTCTGATCCTTTCCATGACACAAATAAATTGTGCAGCAAGGTGGGTATGAGATAAGATCCCCTCAAAACTCCCTTTTTTAACCTTGCATCAGATTTATTTTTTTGTCTTTGAATGCATTGCAATAATAAAGCACTTGATAAATAAATACATAAATAATCAACCTCTCTGCCCCTCAACCAAAAAAAACCATTGTTGTTTTCTTCAGATGAAAGACTGAAAAAAAGCAAGAGTATACTACAAGTTGAGTAATAAGCAAGCCCTCCACAATAAGTACACTTTGCAAGACTCAAAGCAAGATAACAGGATAAGAAGCCCTCTACAAAGTGATAATGGATACATTGTTCATGATAATACCAGCAATAACAGCAAGTTGCATTTTACAATAATGCATCTTCTTGTACAGATGATAGTGTTAAAACTGCTGTGTGCTCTTTCCTCTTGCTATGAAAAATGAATAGTAAACAGTGATTCTGTCTGATGTCTCAATTCTCTGTTTGAAAGATGACACTTTTAGGTAAAGAAAGCTTCAGAAGGCTGCCATTATCAAATGAGATAAAATCAGTAGGAGTTCAGGTGTTTGAATTCAGAATCCTTGTTGGATCTGTAGCAACACTAGCACACGCACATACAAAATCCTAAAAAAACAGAAAGCACACACAGACAAAAAAACCAAACCAAACCAAAACAAAAAACCCCCCAAAAACCCAGACAGAATTTACTATATTACTTCATTCCATTTGTTCCTTGCTTTGGATCCAATTATGTACTGAAGTGCACCAGTCAAACCTCCTTACTGTGTAAAATTTACCATGGCTGATCCCCTGTATACAGGCAAATTAAAACAGATGTAAGATCTTACTGTCATTACCCACTCTTCTAAAAGTGCAGCTAGTAGCCAAGTAGCTGTAGACTGTAGTTGGAGCCATGATCTCCATTAAGGCTTAGCACCTGGATGAGGGCAAGTCCAAGGCAAACCGCAGATATGAGAGGCATTCTTGCTGATGCCATAGCTGTGACTCAGCTGGAATTCCTGCCTTAACATTAGAACTGAACAACCTTGGCATTGGGATAAAGAATGGACCAAAAAGCTGCAGATGGTGTTCTTTTAGTAACTGAGGTAATTATATAACCCAAGAGTGGAAAGAAATGAAATATTCCAGAAGACTGTGCAGATACGTTGAGTTGCTCAGAGCTGGAAGTTGAACCAATGCGATGACCCAATGGAAAATTAAATGAATCGCCTCCAAGAATTTTAAGCATCCCTTTTTCTTTTACCCTCTGGCCCACATGGAACTGATCCTCTGTCTGCACTGCTCAAAGGAGTCAAAACAGAAAAATCAGAAGCATCAGCCTAATAAGCCACAAATATGAAGAAGAGTTGGGGAGAAGAAAGTCTAAATTCTACCCCTCAAAGGTCAAGTCCACACTGAATTTGCCAAGCAGTCGGCTAAGGCCCTTCCCATTCTGCCTGTGCCATGGCGAGAGGCATGGATCTGAATATTTTCATAGACTAATAGTTCACTCCATTTCCTAGTAGTTCACCAGAAAAGCAGTCCTCATGAGTTGCTCAAATGGTGACAACTAAAGTTCTGAATCTTTTATTTTCATCCCTACATGATACAGGCAGACTCTCTCCAAAAGAAAACTCAGACCTGGCTCCTAGCTCTGGCCCTGATTTATTTCATGAGAGAAAATAGTCTTATTCCAGTATCCTTTACACAGATTTTTATCTTTTGTTTTAAGTTACAAAAAACATACCTAGTAATTTAGGATAGACTTAATTTTATCAGAGAAAAATATTTAATGGTGAATTAATAGAGAGGTCATAAAATTAAACTGCTTTTTATTTCTAGTCCTTTTAGTACCTGGATATGGTAGAGTAAGCTCCCTCATTCACCAGTTTATTGTGGTATTATTTTTATTTAGTATGATTTATTTTGTGTTTATTAAATGTTAATGATGGGAACTCTTCTCATAACTCTGCCTCCAAATATTAGTCAGGTTTGGATCTATAGGTGTTCAAAATCTAAGAAAAGGTGTTTGTTTTCAGATGTTTATATCTCTGAGATCAGTTTAGAAGGTGATTTTTCCTCCCTGCAGTGTTAAATGGAAAAGATTACCCTAATTTTTTTCTAGGTCTTTAAGCTAAATTTTGCCATGGAATGAAACACCTATGAAACTACTAGCTATGAAATTTCAAAAGCTTTTGAGGAGGGAAGAAAAAATTAACAGTAAAATGTTAAAACATAGTGATATCTTAATTATTTCCATGGGGTTAAAACTGTGAGTCCACAAACAAAAAAACAACAACAAAAAGTTGATAAATACAACAGAGTTTGTGCTTTATTCTTGTTAACATGATATTCAGGACAACTCTCTTAGTATTTGCACTAGTTCTGCCCCTGGGTAAGATTTAAAAAGAGAAACCACCTTCAGTACAGCATATTGCATGAACAGGACCTGTCACTCTTACCTTTAGAAACCATCCTTTGTTGTAATACATGTTCTCTGGATGTAAAGTCTGCAGAGAGATTCATTAGCAATTGAACGTGCAAATAGTGATGAGTTCCCTTACCTTAGCCTTACTCTGCCTCAGTTCATGGCTAGATATGAGTATAACAACCTCCTATGGAAATGAGCAAGGAAATTTTATCACTCCATCTTCATTTGTCTTTCTTTTCCCTTTCTACATTTTCACCTGGAACTGCTTAGAAAAAATGACCTTAACTATGGACACTCAGATATATCATTGGCTGATGTAAATGGATTATCTGCATTTTTATTTTCAGATTCAGTGAGCCTTTTACAAAGGTTAGCAGAATCATATATGGGTTTTATTATTTCATAGTAAAGAAACATTTTAAATACAGAGAAAAAAATAAAATGCATTTATTATGCAAACATGCACATCTTTTTTTAAAAAAAATATTATGAACACCCAAAGGTAAATCTGAGTTTTGCATTCATAACTCATTTTCAGGAGCAATTCAAAGTCATAAATATGGCAGTCAAAAGGTTTTATCTCTATGGGCCCACAACACATTTGATCTACATGCAAGAGAACTCCACAGCAAAATGTACTCATTTCACTCCAACCTACAAAATCCTTGAGAGAGAAAATCTGTTACAAATACATAATCTTCATTCTTATTTTTTCATACTTACCTGTTGGTGTAACATTCACATATAAATGTGCTTTGATCAATATCAGGTTGTTTTCTGTAATTGTGTAAAACAGACTGTGCATAAGGAAACTTTCTAATGAACTTCCCAGTAAAACTTCATAACAGACAGCAGATTTCCTTCACAAGCATACAAGTATTTCCAATGTCCCCAATATAGAGTAAGCCTTCTTCTCTCATTTTAAAAGTCATCAGAAGTGTCATCCTAAAGGCAGGAAAAGATTGAAAAAGTTTCTTGAGTTTCTTGATAGCAAGCATGTAGAATACATTGCCTTGCATTAAAAAATTGCAAATGTTTCCCATTATATCAAATGCAATTTCCTTCTCCAACTCCTAGGAGGTTTTGAAGATGATTCAATTCCTATAAATTTTACAGACATGTCAAGCTACCATTTCTCAATAAAATAACTTTGCTTATTTGACTTCAGTGCCACAACACTCAGGAACTTTTATCTTTGGCTTAGTCTGTCTCTCTTAAAATTCCACAACACGGCATCAAGCCACATTTAATCAGATTTAATCAAGAAACTATTAGTTTTTAATGAAGTAAGGCTGCAGGGAAAAAAAAAGAAATTGTACCATTTTACTGTTATAACTTATAATGTCAGCAGATTTAGTACTCCTGGAAACAAAACTGAATTTCAGCAAGTTTGTCAATGCACATTGCCACACAGTGCAAGCGCTGCTGAAGGTAACCACAGGACTCTGCCATGGGAACTGGGGTGTGATTCGTCTTTGGGACACACAATAAAAGTCTAACAGTCACAAATGTCTTCTCAGGGCCTTTTGATGTAGCTGTGAGGAAGGATTACGTTGGAAACACTAATCTCTCTCATATTCATTTGTAAACCAAAACAGCATATGAACAAAGGCTTTCAGACACTAAATAAGATGTATTGACTGATGGTGTCATTAGTCCCTAGCATTGCACATGTCTGAATTTGGAGATATATTTCTGCTTAGAAAAATTGCAGAATTTTATAGTAAAAATATGCAAACCAATGGAGTTAGAACACTGTTGCATCATTCAACCGCTGGCAAATGACTCAAGAAAGTTTGGCTTTCATAGCTCTGTGTGACAACGGGAAAGTATTTTTGTCCTCTATGGGATTTTTCCTGTTACGTATTTGTGACAATACTATCACACACAGAGTTCTGTATTGAGGTATGCGTGCATCTAATGCTCCCCATCATTATCACAAAATGTCCCATGTTAGGTATTGTGACAAAAACTGCCCCTCACACGCAAGGGAGTTCAAAGGAACACCACAATTAGGGGAATCCCAGTACCACCCTGGCCAGTTCCTCCAAGTTTCCCACAGGATCTATCAGCCCATGAAAGACTTATCCCCATGACCACAAAGGAGCACAGAGATGTGATGGCGGAGGGGGACCCCAATGCCCCAGTCAGAGACCCAGGAATCCCTGCCCTGGCCCCAGGGCTGTCCCAGGGCAGCGTCAGCCCCACGAGCCAGGGGAGACCCAGCAACAGGGGTCAGAGAGGAGGTTCTCTGTGTCTTCTCTCAGAACAGAAGCACTGTCCAGGGGTACAGGGCTTGCTTTGGGTGCAGGGAAGAACATTTCAGAACTGTATAGGACTTACTATAGGATGTTTAGGGGGAGCAATGAAGGTGGGGAAACAGAAGGATCACAGTAGTTTGGGGAGGAACAATTGTGGGAAAACAGAGTGAGAAGGGGAGAAAGGAGCCAGTCCTATGCAAACAGGTACTGAGATGGATGCCTGTCTCTCCCGGCTTCTCACTAAACTCCATGTCTAGTGATTTTTCTGGGTGCGGGACTCTCTGGGCTGTGTGCATGGCGGGGCTGAGTACGAGGCATGAACCAGGGGTGTGAGTCCCATGTGCCCACGGTGCCAGCATGGTGTGTTGTCAGTGCGTGACTCTTGCCAGCAGCTAGCTGGTCCAGCTGACCATTTGGCCTGGGGAGTTGAGCATCTAGACACATAAGCTACTAGGGAAGCATGTGCTGGAGGCAGTGCAGGAGGCACCTGGGGAGAGCGAAGATCTAGGCTCAGCTACTGGACAGGCTGAATGACTGAGCCCATGACTGGGAGATGCACAGTGTGTGGCTCACTAGACAAAAAACAGCTGTCAAGTACCATTGACACTGTGTATGTGATTCACATTTTTGGTATACACCCTTGACTCATCTATGGTAATATTATTCAAAGAAATAAAAATTAACAAACTAGGGAATTTTACATTTCAAATTTGAATCTCTGTGACAAAAATATAAATGATGATTAATGCTGCCTTGTTGTATTTCCTTTTATAAAGTGATTTGTAACAGTTTATGAAGGTTTATAAGATAATGGAGAAACTCTTGAAGTATACTGAGCCTATCTGGGAAAGACTAGATTTAGATAAACCAAAACAGAGTACACCTTCTGATGCTTAAACTTTTAAAAGTTTATAGGGAACTAGAAAGTAAAGTGTGGTGGAGAAGTGACAGATCAGTATGATATGTCACCTTACTGCTGAGGGCACCAGACCTGTTCAGCAACCTAGCAGCACCACCCTAGAGCCTATAAGGAGATGTTGAAGAAGAAGTTGAGGTCTTCACAGTGGTGCATGGCAGGAGAATGAGGGATAATGAGCACAAGTTGAAACAAGAGAGCTTGAGACTGGATACAGGAAAAGATTTTTCACTGTGAGGACAGACAGGCAAGAGAACCAGTGGTCCAAGCAGGCTGTGAGGTCTCTGGCCTTTGCAATTTTCATGACCTGGCTGGATAAAGCCCTGAGCAACCTGATCTTACCCCAGAGCTGATGTTCAGGGTGCCAGAGTGTCAGCTCCTGTGGCCTGGGATTGGTGGGGGGGGGGGGGGGGCGGTGGCAGGACACAGGCCCCACAGTCAGGGCCTGTCCCACCACCTAGCCAGGAGCAGGACAGCTGGTGAGAGCCAGGGCAGCCCCAGCCCTGAGCATTGGGCACCTCCCTAGGGATGGGGATGGGGCCAAGAATGGGCCAGGAAGTGGGTTTGCAGGTTGGCCTGGCTCAGCTGGGCCTATGGCAGGAACTGATGGCCCCAGGGGGCTGCAACGGTGTCCTGGGACATGTGCAGGATGGGAGAAGCCCCAGAGGCTGGGCAGGGGCACTCAGGGTTGTGGGTGCCCGCAGGGCCCAGACACCCACCCTGCTTTGAGTGGGAGATTGGACTACCGACCTTTCAATCTGAATTATTATATGACTCTATGACCCTGATAATGTCAGCATAAAATTTATTTTTCCTAAAATGAAATGCAAAAAAAAAAAAAAAACACCAAAAAAGAAAAAGAAATATTTTAAGACTGAACTTTGTAACTTTTAATAATCAAAGAACAAACTCAGCAAATGAAGTCACTTTAAACCGGGTATATTGATGATAACCTATTTGAATAGTGGTAACACAAATGGCAAAATACCATACTGCCACTGCACAAAATGCATAGGAGTAACAGAACAGACCTAGTAGTGAAGAAGTAGTGCTGCCGCTTAGACAGTTTAGTCAAATATAATGAATGCATTATATTTGTATTATATTTGTATTAAAACCTAGCATGGAGAACATTTGCAAAAATAAGTAGGAAATGTAATATTGAATATTAGCCAAATGATTGTGCATCTGGCAAGCTTAAAGTACAAGATTCCTAATAATAACTGGAAGATCTGTTTATTCACATAGATAAATAACATAAAATTTAGTTCAGCAATAAAATTTTAGACTGCTTCTTGAAGCAATTAATCACAAAGCCAGAATCTATACACTGAAACTGGTTGAAAACTGGTTTATAACCATTTAGTGAGCACAACTTACAGAATTCAGTTAGCTGCATAAAACTGAAAAGCAAACAAAAAATTCCACTATATTATTGATTAACTTTTAAGAAATGAATTATGGGAAAATGAGGAAGAGTTTTAAAGGAGCATCAAAATTAGTAAAGTGTTTGCATGAAACACTGAGAATGTTTAATGACACCAAACCCTTCAAAATAATCTCAACCGTCTTTAACAAGACCACAGATAAAGGCAGCATGTGTAAAAAGAAGTGTAAATGAGGATCCTAAAACTAAAAGTACTGCTTACAAAGACTGGAGTTTCTGTCTAGAACTATAAAAGTACACAGATTGTAAGAAGTTAAATGAAAAAACATACATGAATCTAAAAGTTTATTTATGAAGAATTTAGTAATAACATCAAAAGCAAGTAAAAAATTTTTTGAAAGACATTAGAAGAGTCTCACAACAAAGAATGAAGAGCCAATAGATGATTAAGATACAATATCCAGGGAAACAAAGACTTTTCAGGGAAAATAAGGATAAAGCAGAAAGGTATATAATATATTTTGCACCAGTGTTTTTATGAAGACATTCAAAAATTTTCCTTCATGGAATATATTTTTATGTGGTGAGTGGAGGTTCTGTTTCAAATTGTAATATATTTCATTTTAAAAGAAATCAGTAGCATTAATAATAACAATCACTACAACCAGATATTTTTGCCACAAAAAGTTGAAAGAATTAATTGTCAAACTACTAACAGTCATTCTGTAGTTAGTAGTGTGTGTACTCAGTTCATTAAGTTGGCTTCAGTATGAAAGAATAGCAGTCAGTAAAAAGTGTTGTTGATTATAAAGGCATTCAGGGGGTTTCTCAGAAATTATAGTTCAATAAATCTGACATATATTGGAAAATCTAGCTGAAAATATACATTTGACAATGGCCAGAAATAATATTGGCAAATATGGACATGTGGACTGAGGATGGCAGCTGTTTCTGTGTTTCTGTATGTTTCTGATGTGAAATTATCCATAATACCATTCATTTTCACAGAAAAACATAAGAAAATTGGCAATATAAAAGATGTTAATGCATTCCACATCATTAAAAGCCACCCAACCTATTGTAACTGATCCTTTTTCACTGGTTGAAACACAGAGAAACTTCAGTCATTTCATGTGTCATGGATTTACACTGGCAGATATAGTAACTAGATCGGGAAAGTGATCAGATCATTTTCTATATACATTTGTATTGCATTATCTTCCTGATCCTGTAATGAGAGGAAAGCAAGTCAGAGTAATAAACTTTGCAAAAAGAAAATACAGTCTTTTCTCTCATTTTTTATATCAACCATAGGCTTTAGATGTAAGGTTTGTCAGTGTGATGCCTCATGTGTCACTGGAAGAGAGGAAATCAAGTCTCTGCTATTTGCTAATATTTGAGATATTTTCTCTCTTTTTTTTTGTGTAATCTCTGTCTTAAGGTACTTGAATAAAGTCTGGATATGTTAAAAAAAAAAAAAAATTAGCAAGATTCCATGCAAAAAAATCTGTTTCAGCAGAATATTTTAGCTGCTCCCATTATTTTAGTCAGGAGCATGGGGATACTTTGAAAGCACAATATTACTTTATTTTCTAGGGAAGAAAATGGTGGTGGTAGGTGTAAAAATGGAAGCTCTTTCAGGAAGAAATGGGAAATCAGTGGTGAGTGCAGAGTAGCTTGGTAAAGGCTGAAAAGCTGTTAACTGCATTGCCAAGTTCTTCATTTACCTGCTGTACACTAACAATCAATTTTACAAGGAATTCTGTGAGTCTAACTGAGAGGAGATGTGTTTACTTTCTTTAAAAGTTTTTGCTTGCTCAAAGGATTTCTGTTTTTCCTTGAGGTGCTTACCAACAGAGAATGCTTGTCATTAATACCCACTTTTCTTAAGAATAACTTGTTGACTCTATACGCAAGAAGTGCACATAACTCTTTTTAATATTTTTTAGTCTTCCATTGAACAAAGTTTCTTTCAAAAGCCCTGTTGGTCATGCTGGCCCTACAAATATTTAGGCATGTCTACGTCATCTACTGGACAGGGAGGGACATAGGTGGTGAGTTCTTGCATTTCTCTATATGAATGTAAAAATAAAAGGGGGATTTTTTTTCTTTTCCTGTTACATTCAATTTCTACAATAATTGCATATCAGTTTACAATTAATTAATCTGTTTTATCAGCATAACATGTAGCATAGTTATCAGTTCTTTCCTGAATTTATCTGCACGTTATATTGATTTCCACCCACTCAAAATGCATATTGTACATCAATTTATAATATCGGAATCTGTTGATGAAATATTTATAAAATTTATATAAAATTTATATAGTTAGTTAAAAAAATTAGATATCTGTTTCAGATTTTATTCAAATTATGGACTAATTTGATAAAAAAATCAGATTATGTTTCTATCATCAATAAAAAAGCTTGAGAAGGTGACTGCTTAATAACAGGTCTAAGTTTAAGCATATTGCACCACTATTGCCTTTGTGAGTAGCTATTTTTTGACAGTTAGAAACTCTTTTTTTTCCCGCTTAGTAATCAACAAAGCTGTATCTTGTAACATATTCTGATTAAAAGTGTTAGGGTCTAAGGTCCGATGAAAATAAATCTGCTCACAAAAAGAATTTATATGCTTTGGCCTAACAATAATTTTGAATACCCACACAGTTTCAGAAGCCTGTCAAATTATCAAAAACTGACAGATTTAATTTTCAGCACTGAATTGACAATCTACACTTTACAATTTGTGATGTCAAATTAAGTTGATGAAAAAATGCAGACTAAATGCTATATAAGTCTTCTGAAATAAAAAGAAAACAGCTGATATATAGGATTAAAAATAACCTGTAATCTACAAACAGTAGCAAAGGAATATTTACCACAATTTTCTGAATTATTGAAAACCATAATTACTAAGATGAAAATTCCAGGATTTGTTTTGTTCTGCTTTCAGCTTTAAAATGTAATTTTCAAGCCTGAATTGAAATTCATGCATCCAATCCCAGGTTGTTATCTAAAAATATCCTGTGGTTATATCAGAGTGTCTACTTGACATGTACATAATATTATCCTTTACAGAAAAGAAACAAAAAAATTAGTTAGATGACTTACCAAAGACCAAAATTACCACTGAAATGAAACTGTATAGAGTAGCTGCTTACATGTAAAGGTGTTTTTGCAGTTGCTTTTTGATCTGAGAGTTCTCCTGATTTCTGCATATCTGGCTATAACGCATGCACATACAGGTTTGGACTTTTGTCTAATCATCACTGAATTCTAAAGACTATAAGAATAACTCAAAGGTCACTTAAGTGGATCTATAAGCAACTTTTCCACATGTCTAATGACACTAACAGGAATGAGGCAGTCATGAATGGAAGGTACAGGTTCTGTCCACTACCTATCCTTCACATCCTAGTGATTAGTGCCTCAAAGTAGTAAGCATGTATTTACTTCCTAACTTGAAATAGAGAGTTCTCAATTTATATTTCTCCCTCTTATTTCCTACAAAATCTTTAGTAGGTCAGATAGAATCCTCCTCTGGAAATAGTACAAAAAACTGTGGTTTAATGGTTAGGTTACTGACTGTCTTCAGTGTTAGTGGACACAAGCCCCTCAAGCACTTCTTCAATTTGCATTTACATTACTATTGAATGAAAAAAAAAATTAATACAGGCTGACTAAAATCCAAGAATCCTTTTGGTAGAGAATGAATAATATAAAACTTGTCCTGGTTTCAGCTAGGATAGAGCTAATTTTTCTTCTTAGTAGCTAGATTGGTGCTGTGTTTTGGATTCAGTATAGGATTTGTTATGAAGAATGTTGGCAATAAACTGATGGTTTTAGTTGTTGCTAAGAAAACAAGGACTTTTTAACTTTCTATGTTCTGCTAGTGTGCAGGTGCACAGGAAGCTGTGAGGGAGCATGGCCAGAGCAACAGACCCAAATTTGCCAGTGGAATAGTCCACATCATATAACATCATGCTCAGTATATAGATAAGGGTTGGCTGGGAAGCTGGGGCTCTCACTTCTGGAATTGAGGTTTCAGGATCTTCTCTTCTCTGGCATCACTAGCCAGGAACGGGCTGGGCATCAGTCAGCAGATGTTGAGCAATGACATTTTGCATTAGTCATTTGTATTTTCTATTATTACTATTATTATCATTAATATTATTTTATTTTATTTCAATTATTAAATTGTTTTTATCTCAACCTATGGCCTTACCTTTACCCCTCCAATTCTCTTCCCCATCCCCCAGGTGGGAGATGGTGAGCTAACAGCTGTGTGGTGTTTGGCTGCCGGCCGGGTTTAAACCACGACAAACTATAGAATTATATTCTTTTTTTTCTCATTTTCTGTCCACAGGACAAGCAATTAGCATCACAAGAATTACACAGGAGAGAGATAAAACATTCTCAGTCCCCAGATAGTCCTTCTGCTGGAAGTTAAGGAGCTTTCCTAGGAAGCATAGCTTTGAATCCCAGTTTCCCCTGGAACTCTGAACCAAGATATCACTCTCCTTAATGATCCTTTAGATAACAGTATAAAAAAATGCAAGCTTCTTGTACCAGTGCCATCATAAAAACAATTAATTCAGCTAAGTTCTCACTAACAATCCTCTGAATGAGTTTCAGGCTCCAGTTTCTAAGCAGTAATTTTTATAATTGAGGTACAGTACTGAGTAGTGCTCAATAGCCTGAGTCAGAAAGGAGTCCTCTGAAAAGGAGGACTAGTTTAAAGGCATAATATCTGCTCTGTTTAACTTAAAGACACCTAAAGATTTAACTGGATTTAGTCTAAGAAGATATTTGAAGGACTATCTTCTGATATATAACTAGCTCTTCTTAAATGTACAGGACAAACAATGCAGAACAAAAAAATTGGTACCCCCTTAACTGCTGGGCTGTTTAAGTTATTATCCCTTACTATTTCAAGAAAAAGATTTTTCTCTTCCGTTTAATCCATCACCAAGTGGAGATTATTTAATCTCCTAACTCAAAGGAAAACTGTTATTTAATAACTACCACTACAAATTCCTCCATCATGCATATTTTCCTTGAGGGCCTCCAATCCAGACTGAATGCCTCCACTTTACCTTCCTTCCACACATCATTTATAAGATCTGACAGGATCACAGTCCAGAGTAATATGGCTGCAGGGCACATAAATAAATATTTAACATCTACTAAAGGAAAGATATTTCTTTCTTAATAACACTGAATTTTACAAATGCAAGTCAGAAGTGTCTGCAGATGCTCTATAGCACTAAATGAGGTTCCATTCACATGATAGAACTTACTAATATTCTCTCCAAGTGGAAAAACAAGCAAATATGGTCTTTAGAAGCTGGTCAAGTCATACTATCCCCAGTGTTAACAGCTTTTACTACTGTCAGGACAAACTGCACCCGTACTCTGGAATGCCTCTGAGAGTCTCACTACTACATGATCAGGACAATTTATACTTTTCTCTATTTTTCCTAAATAAAGAGTGTGGAGAGATGATGAATTCATGTACATCACAAACTACAGGTATCCAATAAGTCAAAACAACTTATTATTTCTAGATTAGTAACCTGTTTATGACCAGTTTCAGTGATTTTTACATCATCAATAACCTCTTTCTTCTATATGTGAGGGATGTAAGAGGATGTCCTGGTTTAGCCAGGATAGGGTTAAGTTTCCCCAGCAGTGGGGGGGGAGCTCTAGCCGGGTTATTCATATATCATGTGGATGTCACATCCTGGCGCCCAAGCGAGACGGGTCGGTTAACGCGTGTGTTATGCCATCGCGCTTCTCACTGCTGTATTGGTAGATATTTTGCTCTGTTCATTATTATTATTGTTACTGTTATTGTTGTTGTTTGTTGTGTTGCTGTTGCACTGTTGTATTAAACCTCTCCTTATCTCAGCCCCGGGGCTTTGCATTTCACTCCCTTTGTGGGGGAGCGGAAGCGGCTGCGTGGTCTCAGGCCCCGGCAGGGACTAAACCACTACAGAGGACATGATCTTGACTTTCCTTCTGTGAAGTTTACTGAAATTTCATTTTAATCTACATGAAACATCTAGTAAGAAGAAATGTGCTTTACCTGGAAAAATTCGTGCAGAGCTATTGTTTTTATTAATGGTGAATTCGTTCCTAAGAAGTAACTGAAAAATTGTCATAAAAGAATCTCAAAAACACAAGATGCATCTAAGAATATATCCCTTAAAAGAGACTCCTAATTTCCACCACAGAATAAGATATTTTGCTGAAGCCAAGAATGTGCAAGTCAAATCACTGATCAGTCAGTCTGGGAGCAGTGTTGGAGCAGACGGGGAGTGTGCAACGTTAAGGGGTTGCCAAATTCAGTAGCCTTGTAAAGAAAAGGCTGCCACAGCCCCATGCCTGCAGCTCCAACAGATAGCAAAAGTAAGCGTGTACTCTCAATAGGCACATGCACACAAACACATGTATACAACATGCATACATATACAAATGGCCAATCACATAAATCAACACAGACAGACACACTCAGCACCCATGTGAACACAGACAGCACCAATGACCTCATCCTGTTCCCCTCTCTGGCTGATCAGGATTAAGGTCCTTCACTGTGAAATACATTGTTGTTATACAAAATGG
This sequence comes from Strix aluco, assembly GCF_031877795.1. Lineage (NCBI taxonomy): Eukaryota > Metazoa > Chordata > Aves > Strigiformes > Strigidae > Strix > Strix aluco. The sequence goes on from NC_133935.1 coordinate 52,763,279, forward strand.
TTCCCTCAAGCAGCTGGGCTCAGACACCCAATCTGCCCAATAATGGGCCCTGCTGCTGGAACCTGGGGACAGATGAGCTCCCAGGGCCACAGTCCTACTACAGCTGCTGATACAGACACAGGTGCACACACACACACACTGTGGATGCCCTAGTCATGGGCTCAGATGCTCAGTCTGTCCAGTATCTGAGCCTGCATCCTCAGTCTCCCCAGTTGCCTTCTGCACTGCCTCCAGCACATGTGTGCACACACACACAGAGACAAACAGGTCTCTCAGTCAAACTCCAGACCCCATGGCCTCTCCAGAAGCTGGCTTGGACCTCACAGTTTGTCCAGTAGCCACAGCACAGACCCCTTGTTTTTCCAGTATTCATCCTAGACCAGTGGTTACTCTGATTTTGAACTGCCATACACATACCAACATACGCACCCTCACACAACATGCACACACACCCTAGTCTCTCCAGCTGCTGACACCACAGGCACACGGGCCCCCAGCTAGTAGTCTACCCCTGGCACTGGCACTCAGCTCCTTCCCCCAGACAGCCACACATCCCAGAGAGCCCTGCACCCAAGAAAATCACTAGACATGGAGTTTATTGAGAAGCCGGAACAGACTGGTCAGGTGCAGGCACGACTGCATAGGCACCCATCCCAGCACCTGTTTGCACAGGACTAGCTCCTTTTCTCCCCTTCTCGCTCTGTTTTCCCACAACTGTTCCTTCCCAAACTACTGTGATCCTTCTGTTACCCCACCTTCATTGCTTCCCCTAAACATCCTATACTAAGTCCTGTGCAGTTCTGAAATGCTCTTCCCTGCACCCCACATTAAGCCCTGTACCCCAGGCAATGCCCTCATTCTGTGGGTTGACACAGAGAACCTCCTCTTTGACTCCTGGTGCTGGGTCTCCACTGGCCTGTGGTGCTGGGGTTGCACTGGGACAGCCCTGGGGCCAGGGCAGGGCTCCTGGGTGTCGTGGTTTGAACTCAGAGGGCAACCGAATACCACACAGCCATTCACCCTCCCCTACCCCCACAGCACTGGGAAGGAGCGAAAGAAAAGACCCAGGAAATTGAGATAAGGACAGGGAGGGATGATCTCATCCTTTAAGGCACAGGCAAAAACCAGACTTACTGGGGAAAGAAAAAAAACCCCATAAATTTAATACAGACACTAACAACAACATGTAACAGACAGAGTAGGGCTGTGAGAAGCATTACCACATCTGAAAACACCTTCCCCCATCCCTCCCTTCTTCCCGGCTCAGCTTTGCTCCCAATATCTCTACCTCCACCCTGCCAGCAGCACAGGGGGCAGGGAATGGGAAGTCCAGTCAGTCCAGCCGCTTCTTCCAGCTCAGGGAGGGTGGGAACTTCTGACATTCCTCCCCTGTTCCAGCGAGGTCCCCCTCTCACAGGAGACAGTCCTCCACAAACCAGCTCTGACATGAGTCCCTCCCATGGCTGTGTGGGTCATCTCCGCATGTTGCAGTCCTCCCAGCACCAAACTACAGCAGCGCGGCCTTCTTCCCACAGGGTCCCGGCCTCCTTCAGGTGCAGTCACCTGGGTCAGTGCGGGGCCCCCCACAGGCTGCAAATCGTTATCAGCTCCACCGGTGACCTCCATGGGTGGCAGCGGGGGCAGCCCTGCCGTCTCACCCCGGGATACAGGGGAGTCTCTGCTCTGGTGCACCCCCCCCCCCCTCCTCCTTTCTTCCACTGACCTCGGTGTTTGCACAGATGTTCTCCTCGCAACTCCTCCTCACAACTCCAACCATTCCTCACAGCTTACCATTCCTAAATAAGTTATAGCGGAGGCGCAGCTAATTGGCCAAGCCTTGGTGCAAAGTCAGGTCCAGCCTGGAGCTGGGGGTACTTTGAGAAGCTTCTCACAGGGGGTCACTGCTGTAGCCCCCTCCCCTGTTACCAAAAACCCCTGTCACTCACTCAAACCAGGACACTGGGGCATTGGGGTCACCACTGCCATTGGTGAGCTCCTCTGGCCACGAGGATGAGCCTTTCAGCACCCCATAAGATCAGACTGTGGTTAACACAGGCAGGGTATGCAGAAGCACCTGAAGAATGGTGGCATGAAGCCTCCATTTTTCTTCCACTCTTGCACACTGAGAAAACTCTAAGTATATGTGAATCTGTAAAGCTCTCATACAGGACTCTCTTTTTTAAGAGATTTGAGATCTCTTTATTGTTCCACAAATCAAGTTGGCTAACAAGTACGGAAGTATCTGTGCCTTGCCATTTACACACAGTTTTCTTAGACTGGTTAAAAGAAGAAATACAGTTTGCAAATGTAATATTCTTGTCCGGTCTCGAAAGTGATTTTCTCAACCCCATCAAATGCAACTGGTGAGACTGCATTTCCCAAAGTAAATCAAGATCTTATATTTGAGAGTCTACATGTAAGCCCCCGGGAGATAAAAAAATACCCCTAGAAATATTAGCATTCTTTTTTCCTCTGTTTACATTTGCCCATTCCTTGAAGTGTCAGATAAGAACAGATACTCTCTATAGCTTTTCTAGCTAAGACTTACTTGTTTTCAGCATTTGAAATTCTGATGATAAACTTTCCACTGCTGATTTATATATTCACCTGTATGCCATGATTTATCCTCTAAGTGTATTCTTTGCTTAATAACAATTAAAGGCAAATGCTTTCAAATTCCTTTATATCAAATGTTTTAGAGGCCAATTACAGTCAATAATAATTTAAAAAAAAAAAAAAAAAGAAAAAGAAAAAGAACAGTGGCAAACTCCACAAAAGAAATAAAAGAAAAAAATCTTCAAAGAAAATTATAGACTTAAAATTAAGCAAATAGGTGAAAGAAGATGGAGCATAAAGCAATAGCCATTTTTGTATAAGTATATTTCACTAAAATTAAACAAGTAGGCTCATCACATCAGAGTTGGTTGCTCCCTTATTCATTAATTAGCTAATAAAAGGGATTTTCTACTAAAAGTATTTTTGTGTAGGGGATGTTCCTTAGGATTTTGATGAGAACCACATGCAAGATAGTGTTCCATTACTCATACTAGTCAAAAACAAAGGTCAGCTCTAAAGGGATTATTTTAGGAAGATTTAAGTCTTTTTAAATAAGTAGTATAATATATTCACATGCTATTCTGTAATAATTCCAGATTTATTTCTTACTGATTATTACAAAAGGACAGTAAATTATATTTTGTAAACCCATATTCCCTTAAGAGATGTAAGGATTAGTTTATGACTTATTTTTGCTTTTGAACTGGGTAAGTTATGAGGGGTGACTTGAAGACCAGTGATGGGAAAGATATTTTGAAGTATTAATGTAGGAATTTGAGCGTGGTACATGAACAGGAGTTATCCTTGGTCCATCTTCTCAAATCTCCCAATCCTTGCTCACTCTGCAGTCCTTTACATGTGTGACTGACAAGTGAGAAAAAATTAGGAACAAGTGAAAATAAAAGCTTTTTTATTCCATTTGAACACATAAAAATGGCTTAAGTGAATTCTGTGATATGGCTTTTATGATGTGCCATTCAAAGTGATGTTTTAGGGATGTTATACTTCTCAAATGAAATAATGGACAAATTTAAGCACCTGTTATTGAATGTAAGTTCAATAAATTGACCAGCTCTTCAGTCTTCCTTCTCTCAGCATTAGCTTATCCTGTATCCATGCTCTACTGCCCATGAATGGTGCCTCCACAAGGCATAGCCTATACCTCTGAGGGAAATAAATATGCCATTTTGCTTCATGATAGGATACTTTGTTTCCAGCAAATTTCTGATACGGTTACCCTTTATCCATTTTATTTTCCTAGATCAAGGAAAAGAAGAACAAACAAACAAAAAGTAACTCCAATATCTTCACACCTGATAAAACATCACTGACTGCTGAGAAATAGTTTCAGGGGGATAGAAGATCAGGAAAGAACTCTGTAGTAGAAGATGCATAAGAATAAGCTGAGATGAGTTACTAGAAAAAAACTTGCAACTAGAAGATTAAAGACCTTAAGTCTGATTCTGATTTTAAGACATATATATGAGTTGATTCCTGTATTATTTTAGTTTTTTTTTGATTACTGACTTATATTTGGTTCAGCAGAATCTTATTCTTACTGATGATCAGGAAGAAACAATAATTACCATCATTTTCCTTTAATCACTGAGATATTATAGTAAAGAACAGCACACTCTTGTAAAGTTGGAAAGATGAAGTCCAAAAATAAACAAAAAAAAAAAAAAGAGGTAGGCAAGCATAGCAACATGACTAGGAGAGAAGGAAAAATATTTACAAATTGGAAGAGATTGAAATAGTCACACAGATTTCAGTCATTTCTTTACTGACAAAGAGACTAGATATGGTGCCAAGCAGCTTTGGTTTTCTTTCTGTTCCTCACTAAGGCTGACCCAATCTCACACTTAGTAATTATGTGTCTTTCATCACAAAAAAAGTACATCTTTGAAGTGAGACTCCATGAGCCAATTAGGCAGATTAGTTTCAAAACACACAGGATGTAGTAGTTCTCATTTGTTGACCCTTGGACAGTTGTGCTAATGGCTTTGTCTCTAGATTATCAATGTATTAGCTCAATTACAGCTACTTCAGTTTTTTAAAATGTTAGGAACCTGAAGTGTTTGCAGCCCAGCTGAAATTTGTGGACCTGCTGTCCAGCTGTATATTCCGTTGCCCAGTTTAGAAAGCATAAAGAGGACAAAGATATAGTCAGTGGAGTGTCAGCTCAAAGTCCAGGTCTAAATGTTCCTAGTTGTGATTGCTTTAATTGGCTTTATCAACAGAATTTTCCTCTGTAAACAGTGCATTGTTTATTTAAGATACAGACAGCAACACTGACAGAAAATGTACATATTTTTCTGTTACTACATAAGTGATGAATGAATCCTAGCTTGATTTATTTTTTAGAAAGATTTAAATTTCTATATTTTTACTTTCAATATTGTGTTATGTATAAAGATATGTACTTTAATAAATGTGAAAATACAGGAGCAAATGCAGTAGTCATTACTCTTTGGTAGTGCTATTTGTGTCTTTTTAATTTTAGAATTATTTGTAATAAGGTAAGGAATCTAGAGCTATCCCTTTCCCTGGTAAAGTTATGGGTAATAGTAAACTTGCAAACAAATACTAGAACTTCAATTTAATGTTTCAACAGGAATAAATCAGCATCTCATATCATAACTTCCTCTCAGCCTGCTGAATATTAATACTGAATCTAGTTAAGGCCAAGAAAAAATGAAGAGTTGAAACATGATGATCTTCAAAAGATACAGAAGGTATTACATCATTTCCTCTCTTTGCCACTAATGTTGTAGGGAAAAATACAGCTAGACCAGAATTCTGTTATCACATTGGTGCTGGTGATTACTGTACTCCAAAATCCGTTAGACTATTCCTGATGAGAGTAAAAAATGTTGAGGAAGACTGGTCCGTGCATAACACCATCAGGATCGGGGTTCTGTGAAAAATAAATTTGTGAACCTCAGCCTGATCTAGCTCTATCCCAGGTGAACGGTATTTATGATAATACTGATTTTACTTCTTGTTAAAAAAAAATAATTCTTACAGGATTTTTCACTTTGATAGGGCTTTTTATCTTTTTGTTGATGATAGATGAAAACAATTTTTTGTATTTTTTCAGTGAAACCTGAACATTGTGAAGAAAAATTAAATTTTACAGAGAGGAAAGGAGAGGGAGAGGTATTCCACAATCACAGCATGCAGGAAGAGACAGGCATCTCTAAAAAGCAATTAATCTTACCTTACTTAGAGATCTGAGGACAGCAGAAATTCCCCTCTAGAATTAATGACAAGAAAGAGAAACGTGTCTTGATGTGTCAAATGGCTAAGGTATCAAATGTAAACAGTATACTAGTAGAGAGTTATTTTCAAATAATTTAGAACTAGTTCAATAGCACAATACATGCATAAATAACAATTAAGTTTATTGTGAGTAGGAGTACAAAATCAGATCATATAGCTAACGCATTTCTAGTAAAAATGTAGGATTTAGTTATTGAGCTCATGGAGAGTGTTGAAGTGTTATTTAATCAATGTTATGGATACAGTTTTACTTGGGTCTATTTTTGCTTAACTCATGCTTTCACTTTTCTGTATATATTCAATCAATTTCATAGTTTAGACATGTGACACATCAAATCCTCTCATTTTTCCCCACATTATTTGTGACAAATTTGCAGCTCTTAGCACCAGGCTTGGAATGCTCTAGATGATGTATGACTTACATGGTGAGTTCCTCAAATGGTCAAATATCAGGTGACATAGCTCCTTTATATACCAGTCAAATCTCATTTAATTCTGGGAGGGTAATCTTATTTCTTAAACTATTTCATGCAGCCTGTCAACAATTTATTTTTCCCTCACAATGCTGAATACAAATATCTAGCAAAAATAAACCAAGAAATTTCATGGAAAAGTATATGCCACTGGGGTGCAAGGAAGCTATTGTTAGATGAGAGTCATGATGGCTGAAGTATTCCATAATACCATGGAAATAAAAGAAGCAGAACTGGAGGATTACTGACTTTGCACAGGTATTTACTGCAATGCAATGGACAGTACACTGAAAGATCAGGTTAACAGAGACATGCTGAAGGGTCAGGAAGATGTAGACGGCCATAAAATTGAAAATTCTCAGATCATCGCATAAAGAGTTTCTTCAGCACATTAACCTCACCTTTGATGAGTTTTTAATATGATTTTTTTTGCAGTGGGTGCCATTTGTTGTACTTGAGTGTGCCTTTTCAAACTACTTTAAAAGATGTAGACGCCCAAATGGATTTCTTATAGGAAGACTTGCATCATTATTTAAAGCCTTAAACGTACATTTTTATTCTCCTCAGTTCAATTCTAAGCTGCAGTCTTGAAGTTGAGAAGGCCAGGGATGCCTTTCATTTCTTTTGTTGAAGTATGGATTTCATGAAAAGAGCAGCAAGTATGATTTTTGACTTTATGCGACTTCGATTACCAGAACATTTCAGGGCCATTCCTTTAGTCTTCAAGAAGATTCTCTTGATGACTCAGATTATAAGGATAGATATCATTTACTGATCAGTGCAAGCAGACTAAGTTTCTGACACTTTCATATATTGTCTTTTTTTAATAATCTTCCTAACAGAAGAGCTTAAGGAGATGAAATATAAAATAGACAGTTACTCATGAATATAGAGAAACTGCCTGAATTAAATGAGGATTGTTCCCTGTGAGCAGGAAAGCTTTAAAAGTTGAAATAAGAATTTTTTTTTTAATAATTAATATTTTAAAATTGAAATTGATCAAATGGAAATTAATCTGAAAGTTACCTGGAGAGCTCCACAGAAAGTGTACGCTCAGTACAGCAGTTTCTTATGGACCTTCAATGCATATATGCCAAGCAAAATGAAAGTGAATAGATATAAAAGCTGTATTCAATACTGGGGTTTTAAATTATTTGATTGGGATGATAAAATTTTTTTAATGCTGAGTAAAAACTTGTCTGACCTTTTCTGTAACCCTATTTTCATTAAATATAAAAGATACCAAGAAAATAGCTCTGAGAAGTATCTGCTTTCTGAAGCAATTTTCTTTCTTTTGTCTTTAAGGATGTTTACAAATTATTGAACATTAAATAAAATGTGTATACAAATGTGATAAAACAACTTTTACAAATGTATGGATATTTTTGTGTTTATATTTACAATATAAATACATATATATGTATATAGATATAGATAAGTTCCTGGGGTTTAATTTAAAATTGTAATTCACTGCAGTCACAGTCAGTTCCCAGAACTTACCTGCCTACACAACTGGTAGATTTTAATGGTAGGATTTACCCAATGAAACATATGGCTGGTATTTTCAAAGCTGGTCCTGACATCTCCAGCTGAGAATCACCAACTCATTTAAAACAGGTTGCAATCAAGCAACAAAACTGTTGGACAAGTCTGAAATTTGCAGAGCTCTATGAAGACCCTAAATTTTCATAGGTATTCAGAAATTCAGTTGTAAATCTAATAGTAGATTTTGATGCACATCAGAATAGGCATGTTTATTCTTGCTCTGTATTAAAAGATTAATTGTAGAAGGCCATAAACTAGCTTCTTAGAGGTTTATTTGCTTTAACTCTTCTATAAGTTAATGGAAATCACTTTGTAAATAAAAAGCACCATTCAGAATTACATCACAGCAGGGAGAAACTCTGCACTGCATCTGTGAGTCACTGTCATGTAATGCAATCAAAGGCAGGAAGCTAACTGTGATTCTTGTCAGTGCACAAAATGTTTCAGAAACACTATTGTTAACTAAAGCAAAGAGACTGCTACACTTTGAACTTCGTAAATCAGACAAGCACTAAGAAACAGAGCTGACCATGACCTTTGTGGATTTCAGTCATTGTTTCCTTCCTCCCTTCTCCTTGTCTTTGTGCTGTTGAAATGAAGGCTTTGGAGAACAGCTTAATTCCTGAGAAGACACTGTTTTTTTCACTGTAGTGTCCTCAGGCAACTGATTTATGATTGTCTTACAGCCACATGTACAAGCATATATGGGTTGGAAAAGCTGGAGCAATCACAGCATGTGGCACTAGACGACCTCCCCATACTCTCCTCTCACCTTGTAGCCTTACTAATGAAGAGTCAGAAGCTTGTTTGAAGTGCTGATCATCAGTCCAGATGTTGCCCATGAGGACTTCTCATGCATACCCTGTTCAAAGTCGCCTACCTTTGTACAGGAAGTTGTTGTGGTTTAGAGAGCTATTTGTTTGGTGATGTGGATCAGTCAGGTTTAAGGATAGCAGATAGAACAGAGATGATGTGGATGATATCATAATCTACTCCATCTTGAAGCAAGTGTCTACTCTGATGTAAATGTTTCACTGAATGACTACAACATAATATGTCACAACCTGTCATGCAGTAGCAGAACCATACTGCAGTAAGATTATTCCTACTCAGCAGCAATCATGTATATTTTCAGTTAGAGAGCATTTTGAGAGACATAACAGTGCATTTGCAAAGCACCTGTGAAAGGAAACAGTGATGGAAGAGCTAACCAGGTAAGGACCAACTACTAGATTCCACTTACTATCTTTTAGGGTAGGCGCTACTCAGACATTACTGGGAAAGCAAAGACTTTCCCATTTGTTGCACCCTGTCTTGAGACTGGGAACTGGGAGAGCATGCCTTATCTTGTGAAATGGAGGAAAAGATGTAGTGGGAAAGAACACGTTATACCAGCATAGCAGCATATGAACTTCTCTTCAATCACTGGTGACAAAAAGGAGCTGTCTGTGTTTCAGCACAGCAGCTAGGAATACTCAAAGGAGTAGGAGGCCATATGGACCTTCCCTTTGCTTCACATCCTCTGCAGGTCCACAAAGCTATATAATGTTAACCAATTAATACAATGTAGGGGTAACCGACTGGATTTACAGATACTTGTTTTCGTAGTAGAAAAAGGAGATACGGTGACTGTGAGCAAGATGACTTTTCAGACAGACTAGACACTGTTTCTGAAACTCTAGTGCTTGATTTATATTTTTAACTTCACAGACCATTATATGTTGACATATAATAACATATGTTAACATTATATGTTAGCATCTAATCCATTAGCACTGTTACAAACGTCCATATCTATTTCTTTCTGTGCTAATAAAGCCCACTTAGAAATAAGTGACTGCGTAGAGTTGCCTTTAACTTAATATGTGGCTTTGAGTTTTGCTGAACTCTGAAGTTATTTCTAGGCCAGAGGTGTTAAAAAGCGAGTAGCTGTGTGGTACTCTTTCTTCAGGGATACTAGCAACCTCATGCTGAGAACTTATTGCCTGCAATTCTGTAACAGGGGAAGTGGTTCTTTAGCTGCTACAGAGGTGACAAGGAAAACAGTATGTGTTCTGAGAATACAAAAATATTAGTAATCACTGATACTACACCTTGGATTCATAGGTTTCGCCTTTCTTTGCAAAGGTCTCAAGACATAATTTCTTGTATGCTTAGAAATGTAGGAAAACAGAGAAAAATCAAATCCAGAAACTTGCTTGGAAATTTCCTAATATAATCCGTAAGACAGATTTGAAACAAATTCCAGTTATCATGCATTTTAATTTCTTTTTATTTATACTGGAACCCTATTTTAAAGGGACAACTAAATATATTCTAAATAACACAAGGTTTCCTATAAAGCCTCTATCAAAAGAGAAAAAATTTCAAGAGTGGAATGTGTTATTCCTGAGTCTTCTTATATCTGAAGGATTTTTGTGTTCATTCCACCCACCCAAAGATACTTCCAGCATGTGATTGCTTAGAATTTTCATAGTCACATGTGTTGGTCAAAGAAATTATTCCAGAATGTATTTTCTATAAAGTGAGTGAAAATTTCTTGGCAGAGAAACCCTCCTAAGGACAGGCATCCTGAAGTGGAAAAATCTATACACAAAGCTTTTTGATTGGTTCCGTGTGAGTTTCTTAAGGTTTTTGGCAAAATCCATCAGAAAGAGAAGTTCCAAAATTAAAAATTTTACATTTTCCCTGTGGATTATATTCATGCACACTGAAGCTTACAAATACCAGAGAAAGAATGACACAAACTGTTTAGCCTAAAAGTCTGGAGTCATCCCTCGACATGGTTTGGGGCAGAGTGAGGGAGAATCTGGACTATGTTCAAAACAGATACTTCTTAGCATAACTCAGTGAGATGAGCCCCTGAACTGAGCACCTTGCGGCACTGAAGCAAGACATTGCTTAGTTGATGTGTACTGTGGATGTTTAACGGTAATCTGGAGAATGCAAAAAGTGTGAGGCAAGCAATTTTCACCCCAGGCTCTACAGTCAGCTGTCTGGTCTGCACTTGGAGAAAGGTGAGAGAAAGGTTATCATTGAGGCCTCTCAGTGACTGCTGTTTTCATAAACAGAAAACACATTGCTGAGTCTGATGACATAGATGTGGGAATAAGTTACTAACTGATACACAAAATGGAGTTGTAAATGGTTCCAGGGTGTTTTTTATGATTGTTGCTGATGCCCTACACCAACTGCAGAACTTAAAGCAGTCCTCTGGCTGCAAACTCCTGTTAATCTCAAATTCTTGAGGGCAATTCAGTATGTCACACTTTTGAGCCCCTGGGACTACATACTTCTGTTAACAGCCCACTTGCCACCTCTACCAGCTGCGCTGAATCTCCAGGTTGCTGCTGCTGCTGTTAAGGCAGAGTTTAAGAAAGGGTTTTTAATACCTTTTCACTTGATTGCTTTTAAGACAAAATCTTGCTTTAATAAACCTGAGTGGAACCCAGAATTAAGACTATTTAGTGACATTGTTACTTGTGGGAAAAGTATTGCTAGAAAGATTAACTCTCCTGAAAAATAATTGCTACTCTGGGGCACTGTTTCCCATTTTCAGTTACTTTTTGTATCCAGACTGAACTTCTGTGGCTCTGGGTTTGAGGATGGGAAGACAAATACCTAGTTCTGTGAGGCAGTAATTTTCAATCAACTCAGACTGTACCTCTGATAAAACAAATCCAGTGTTCATGTAAACATCAAAGAGCTGACTGTGGATTTTATTAATACCCAATAACCAAACCTTTTATTTGCATTGGGCATCAGCTGAGTAAAAAGGAAAGTGGACATTATCAATGCCAATCTATTTTATTTCAGTCTTTCAAAAACTATGTATGGCGTATCTTTTGAAACCAACACATTTCCTATGATATTCCCCAAACACAATTCCATAGGATTTTCCTGGTGTGCAGGTATTACCAATTTCTTTTATTGGTGCTCCTTTACTTTCCATTTGCTGTTGGAAGACATACAGTCCAGGTGGCTAGACTGGCAAAAGATTGCCAGTCTCTGCAGTACTAAAAATTATCAGCAGGACAGCAACTCACTCCTGAATCCCCAGCAGCTTTACAAGAGGGAATCATGGGTTCATTCATGTCAGGCAGAAGAAAGAACTGAATGTGTCTCTCTGTATGTCTGATTAATAATGTCATCATTGCCAAATCCTGTTTTTACATAAGTGGTCTCCAAATCTCCCTTCATTTCCATTCAGAAGGTCCAAAATGGAATCAAAAATCTTTGTTTTCTAATTAAGGCAAATAAACAGTTTTTCTACAAGGGGAAAAAAAACCCTTTCAGCTCAAACTCAACCATTTTTCCCCAATTATTCAGTTCAGTGATTGAACTGAATAATTATAGTACCTAACTGCTACTCATCTATCATTCAGGCCAAACTGGAATTGCAGTTATTAATCAAAGTATATTATGATGGTTGGCAAAATGAATCACTGTTCCTCCAAAATAAACTCTGTCACTGAAAACTGGTACACGTGTGATATTTCAGAAAACTTTGCCACTTCTTTTGGTACCTACCTACAGTTTTAGGGTTCTATGGGACTGTTTCTGAAAATATTTTTTTGTGGAAAATACAAGCACATACAAGTTATGGATATCTGAATCAGATTATGCAAGACAAATCTTTCCTTTTAGTATTCAGTTTAAACTTATTTTAACAGAAACTTTTGAGAGTTTTAAGATGATTCAATAACACATATTTCACACGGCTTTTGTGCTTAGAATTAGAATACCATAGAAAGAGTTTTATTAAATGGGTTTTGTAGGTCTCCATGAACTTTGATAAGGACAGTATATCCAAAATAGGTAGTGCTGACAAACTTCTGCCTGTCTTAAATGAAGAAACAAGGGTAGTGGCATTAGCAAATTTCCCATTCTAATTTCGTAGACATTAAAGGGTTCAAATAGATTGTGCACATTTCCAGCTTATGAAATATGATATGAAGCAGAAGTAGGAAGGGGAACAGCCACAAGACTTGACTGGGACTGTATGTAGTTGGTATAGAAGGCACCAAAACTCTTCTGCTGTCACAATAGATCTGTAACAGTTTTATAGAAAAAAGATATATTGCTTAATTAACTACAGTTACACAATTTCCAGGGAGAAAAATATAATTAAATTCAGAAAAAAATAGACATAGCAAAATAAAGAAAATTCACAGCTTTTGTAACAAAAGAAACCCTTGCATAGATACTACTGCTTCAAAGTACTCAAATTAAAATTGACAATTTCCAGACTTTAGCATCTAATTCTATCTTTAGTTGAAAAGATATGTGCAAGATTTTAGGATGATATCTACAACTGCTGAACAGTGTCTCCTCCAGTCATGTGTTTCGATTCAGGTCTTTCTTTATGGAGACTTGGCCATTTCCAAGAAATTTCTCAGATTTTTTTTTTCACATGAGATCTGAGAATTTTTACTTTTCCAAATGGTTAGAACAAAACTTTTTTTTTTCCCCAATTTTTGTTTTACTTATTGTTGTTGTTCTGCTGTAATTATTTTAAAAGAAGATCCATGTCTAGCAGCTAAAATATATTACTTAATGGATATTTTTTCAGCATAGTCAGTATGAGTGAAAAAGTTAGGAGGAGAAGTGCACATGAAAGAGGGGAAGTAACTTAATTACCTTCCAGGCCCATTTACTCTAAATTTTGACAAAATTCTAAAAAGAAAATAATTTAAGATGAATAGTAGCTTTTACAACTTACTTTTCTTTCAGATAATTTGAAATATTGATTTAAGGTAATCTGCAATTCTAAAATTTTAAACTGAATTGAAGAAAGTACAGTTCCAGATATTTTAAGATCCATCTGTGCTAATGGACGAAAAGTGGGTTAAGTATCCTTAAAATATCATTCTGTCCCAGTGTTTCTGGATTTAATATCTTGTGAGAAAAACAGTGGAACTGTGGATTAGATCAAGAGTTCCTTTGTACAGAAGAGACTACCATACTGAGATCTCATGCTAGTCAAAGAAACAGAATCATGTCTTTACATATCAATTTTGAGGTCTAAACATTATTACATTATACAGTAGGATCCTGTAGGAAGTTTCTATGAGAAAAACAATTGTTTGGAGGGGTGGATATATTCTAACCAAGTATTTGTTACCTCATGGAATATACTTACCATTTGGTGTCACCAGGCACTGGAAATTAGAAGTCACTTAATGAAAGTTGAACTACTTATTCAACCAGTGAATGTCAATCACCAATTATGTGTCTTTTGTTAATGCATTATATCTACCATTTATTTTTATTTGGCTTATGATTCTGGTTTTACATTTAAACAATAAAATATCTCTGATTTCTAGGGGATTGTCTTACCTCAATTTAAGAAGATGAATTGAAGCATTATGTGCCAGGGCTTAAGAGGAGGCATGAGGAAAAATAAATGTACACAAACATACTAGTAGAGATATAATTATACGTATTATAGTATGTGCATATTATGGATTAGAAACTTTATTGAATGGCAATGCTTTTAAGTCTTGATCAGAGGAATAAAACTGTGGAGGTTATTACTGCTGAGCTGGAGTGGTAAATGTAACCTATTAACTCAATTTCGGATAACCAATAGAGTTAAAAGGGCCCATTACTAGAAGAAAATACCATTTGTAGGAAAGCATAGTAACAGCTGACCTTAGAGACAAACTACAGATTGAGGTCTCCATCTATCTTGCCACTGAACCATGAAAATAAAAAACCTCAGGAATAGGTATGATTTTTCTGAATTCAGTGTCTATTACTCAGCAATGTGTTTTAGTCATGCAACCAGATTGAGTGAGGCAATGTAGCTTTAGGCATGCAAGTGATATCAATGATGTCTTTGAGCAGGGTAAAATATCACACCTTGTTCCCTGTGCCAAAGGGACAATTTTACCACTACGTATTTATAATTTTTTATTTTTTTGCTTGGCCAATGCCTGAAAATGGATTATTTATGAATATTACAAATTCTCAAATATGTAAATATTAGAAGGGGTTAGAATCTAAACAAAATCTAAATATACTCTGGTAGCTGAATCAACATTTCCATATCAAGGAGATTATAGATAACATTTTTTGAAAATAGATTTTACAGTTATTAGAAATATAAAAATAAAGACCATTTGCTTTCACAGAAAATGTTATTTCTTTCTTATTCAATAGTTCATGTTTTACACCTTTGTTTCCTAGCAGCTTATTGTGCTTCTATGTAAAAGTTGTGTAGATAGCATGCAAAGGATGTTAGTATCTCTGATATTAATAATATCCCTAATATCTCTTTAATATCTCTAATTTTAAATATCCAATTACATTCAATAAATAAACACCAGTTTAACTGGGGTGTGGCGTATTGAAAAAGCAATCATAACCTTAAGTCAACTGACAAATATATAAGATCTGGGAACTCTTAGAAGAAGACAAAATAGAGTTATCTACATCCACTGTTTCAAGCCATATGGATAAATTCCTCTTCTCTGTGAAAATGAGTATTAGTGGTAAAAAAATGATATTGCATGTACATGGAATGTAGAAAAACATTTCAAACAGAGTAATGGGGAAAAATCCTGGGTGTCCAGATGGCATTTGAGTATGACGTATGGCATATGGCATATGAGATTACATCATAATTATGGTGGAATTAGGAACAGCAAGGGGCTGGTAGCATGTTCTCCTGCTGCTAGTATCTTTCCTACACAAGGAATCTTCCAGTTCTGTTTCTGTATGCAAGAAGAAGTGATTTTGAGATCTTAGCCACATTTAAATAGTGAATCAATTAATACATATATGAATAAATACATAGATTAAAAGTGTACATAATTTACTATTAAAGAGACTAACAAAACAGCATTTACATCCTTTCAGAAACTTTACTTGGAAATTTTATTTTCTTTTTTCTTTTTTTTTTTTTTCCAATTGTTTATCATACACATTTTTCATTGTAATTTTCCATAAATATATATGGACAAACTTGACGTATTAGACACTAGTACAAGCCTGGAATAGAAGTTAATGAGCAAAAATGCACTTAAATACAATGTAATGCTGTGCGTAAGCATTTTACAAGGTTAATATACATTATGAACAATTAATTTTGTCAGGTCAAAAAAAGAATTTGGCATCTAGAATGTTATCATTTACCCAGATCTCTTTGGAACATAAATAGCACCTCTAGCTAATGAATGATTGTCAAAAAAAAAAAAAAATCTAGCCAATATATTCAAGTAAAAACTGTACAGTATTGCAAAATACAAAAAGGAAGCAAAAATTTGTTAGTCAAGAACAATGGCTACTGCATGTTTAATTATTGCATAGCAATACCAAGTTCTGTTGGTAGACTGCAGGTACAGTGAACTTTCCAAGTAGGCTATAAGTGGAAAATGCACCTATGTCACACTTCAGGAAGGGTATTTATGTAAGTGTTTTATGTACCACTCTGAAAAAATCTCTCAATAACTTTAAGTTAGAACTTTTAAAGAGTCAGAGACGAATGTACACTTCTCACGGACTTGACTACTTACAGACAAAATAAAAAACCCGAAACCTGGAAAAGGTATGAAAAATTGTCAGTGTTTTTAGAGCCTAGTGTTCTGTAGAGTTTCCCATAATAATTTAATGGGAATTTTGTTTGCAGGGCCTTGAGTATTCTCATTTTCCATACTTTTTACAAGAATATCATGTCCATCAATACTTAGTATGATATGTCATACATCCTCAATAGATGAAAACTCAGTCTATGTGTTGCAGTCTGTTCAGAGATCTAGTTAATATTTCCACAACAAAAAACACCCATTCAACCCCTCCACCAACAACGTAGGTTTTAAAGTCTAACAACAATGAAAATTCTCAGTGATCCTAGGATACTTTGAACTGAGTCATGGTTAAAATACTAGTGTTATGTAATATTGCAGTTTTCTGGATGGATTTCTACTATAAATAAAACCAGCAGAAACTGAAAAATAATAAAATATACTCTTACAGAAAACCACTAAATTTATCTGTCATTTGCTGAAGTATTTTATTTACTTACAAATATGTTTTGTTTATCAGACACAGTATGCAATTTACTCTAAAACCCTATATATATTTTATATATACATAAATATATATAATATATAAATTAGAGTTTTATATATAGGGGAATACATATATACACACATACACATATATATTGCCTTATATATATGTCTATATATACATTCCCAAAAGACATAAACTATTTTCTCTGGAAATAAGAAAAATGAAGATAATAAACTGCTGAAGGAAGGCTTGAAAGGAAATAGATGATTTCCTTTGGGGTTAAACAGATTTGTTTGGATATTTATTACAATAGATCCTCTATAATTTATAATCTACACTCAGAGTTTATGGTGTTTTGGTTTTGTTTTTGTCTTATTTACATAGACTATTAAAATAATACATATTGTGCGTTAATTTAGGGACTGATTCATTAGGAATAATATGCCACTTGCAACAAATCCTGCATTTGCTGTGTTATATCTGATACTCCTGAGATTTGATATGGAGAAAATAAGGCTGAAGCCTCCACTGAAGCCATATCACCTCCGATGTCTGATAAAGCTCTTTGCCTTTGATAGGGGTTTTTATGTTGGCTTCAGTGGATTTTATACTGGGTCCCAGAAGGCAAGAATGGTTTGCAGTCTAAAAAGAATATCTTTGAAGAAACAATCATCTCTGGTTTTGTAAAGAACATATCAAGAACAATCATTATTCCTTGGCCCCAATCCAACCTTTTGTGACCATCTCCCTCAACTGCCCCACAAAAGGCAAAGCAAGCTAAAATTCTGTATCATTTATAAACCAAAGAAACATTTTTTTTCAGGGATGCAAAACACAAAATATTATTTAAAACTGTTTGGATGTATTAACTATGAAATGCTTTCATTTAATTCCACTAACTCAGAAATGTAAAGAAAATGAAAAAAAAAAAAAAAAAAAAAAGAGGGCCAAAGAGGGCCAGCATCTCACACATCTCACAGAAAGGGCAGTAAGTAGACTTTGGTTATTTAAATGATACATTGAGTTTTTATACCTGTTCAGTGACATAAAAGCTACAGAGGTATGGGTTAAGTCTTTAGACTTAGTAAAGCTATGCGAATTGATATAAAATTTGGTCATAAATATGCACTGCCTTAAAAATAGAACTGTAAGTTGTTTCAAATATTTGGGAGACTAATAGTCTGTACAGCTTTTATCATTATGCTTTTGGTTAACTGTATTCTTCCAGGGCCGTGGAAGTTTCCAAACTTCAATTGAGAGGTAGATGACAAGAAAAATTTGAACTGCAAAATAACAACATGCAAATTATGTTGAAATTACATAGCAATGCTTATGCAAATTGTGATCAGAAAGGTGATAATACATGCAAACACTTACTATATATATATATGTGCACAAATATCAGAAAAGCACCCACCCCCAAAAAAATCCAGAGCCTTGTTAAAATTGATGTCACCTCTGAAAATAATTTTAAAATTCCCTTTATATTCCTCTCTGTGAGTAGAAAAATAGTCATCTATAGAGAAACTAACAAATGTTGCCTTGATTCAATTTTGATATAGGCAAAATTGTCAGTATCAGTTACAGCACGTTCATCTATAAAAGTGGTAACTGGCTTTCTTTAGTGAAATCCTGATGGCTGCCCTAAATCTGGCTGTATATGGTACCTGTAGCTTATTATATATCTGAATAATACCTCCCCACTAATACTCACAACCATCCAGACCTGAAAGTAGCAAGTTAAAAAATGTTGCTTAGGCATTTGAGGAAGGAGAATGACAACAAAGCATTTAAAAAAGTCACTACCTTCCAGGTCCAAATTCTTTGTGGAGAATGGGGTGGGGGGTGCGGGTAGGGAGCCTTCAGAGGAATAAAAGTTTTCCAGGAGGAACAATTATGCACACACTGCCAAATGTTTTTTAAGCACACTGGATTCACATTAAAATTCATGTGAATTTTGAATCATGATGTGAGTGAAAGTGCTGCCATTCACTTCAGCGGTAAGTAAAGTCAAACTTTCTCTCAAAAGGACAGCATCATTTTTAAAAAAAAAGTCTATTTGAAGATAAAATAAGACTTTCCCTAACTCTGTCAAAACAGTTCACAAATCGCACTCCTGAAATAAAAGGATTGTAGCCCGACTACTTATGCTACAGCATTTGACATAAAAAAGATGCTTTTGTGAACTTAATAGAAATACAGAACTAGCAACAGTTGCAACTCCAGTTCAATGGGGAGAGGTGGAAAGGGTGAACTTTTAATATGTTCTTGAAAAAGCACTGAGAATTATTGGTAAGAAGTCTTTCTCTGGAGTTGGGAAGGGCAATACAGAAAACATTCCAGCTTCTAGAGAGTACAATGTCAAAAAACCCTAAGGAGATAAAAGTATCTGGATGTGTGCTCTGAAATTACTAGAAATTTAACCTTGATGTTTAATTGGAAAAATATTGTTGATGTTATTCCCTTTCCTACTAATTTTACAATTTTGGCATTTTGGCAATCAATTCTTGCTTGATCACATAAGAGCAAGATGATAATTAGGCTCAGTGATATTGTGGCAGAGAAATGAAAAGGATGAAGTATATGTAAGTATAAATGAGATTAAGACCAATTAAGGATTTGCTTGCACTGACTGACAGAGACTACAGGCTCCATAGTGCATAACAGATGCATGTGGTATGTCCTGAAGTTTGAGAGTACATTTCTTCATTGTAGGGCACAGGCATCTCTTAGTCCTGACCCTGCAGTGGTCCACACTGGGGGTGAGGTAATTAAAAGAAACCAGGGGAATTGTGAGAGATGGTATATCCTGAAAGCAGAAATGTAATGATGAAATGATTTGCAGTACAAATTACAGCTCAGTGCGAGAAAGAGTGATATTCAGGGGTTTGAAGGCAAGTTATACTAATTTTACTACTTTGCTGCTCAGTATAGATTTGATTAAAGGCAATTTATTATTATTACTACTTCTAGAAATATGAACTACCTATACGAGGCAATTGCCCCTTTAGGACCTGTTATTTGGAAGACACTTTTTTTAATTCCAGACAGTTTTTGCATAGATATGGTTCCAATTTTCTTCATTGATCTCTGGATTTTAACTTCTTTAATACTCAGTAATATCAAGAGTATTCTGATGGGTTTTATTTTGTGGCTAGTATTAAGAGGAAAAGTAATGGAGGAGGTGTAAGAAAATGTTTCACTTGACTCAGTTCCTACTGCATATTGCTCCAGTTGCCTGCTACATCATTCCACTTTATGGGATTAAAAATTGCACACTGGTGAGTGG
This sequence comes from Strix aluco, assembly GCF_031877795.1. Taxonomy (NCBI): domain Eukaryota; kingdom Metazoa; phylum Chordata; class Aves; order Strigiformes; family Strigidae; genus Strix; species Strix aluco. Next base: position 52,783,442 of record NC_133935.1, read on the forward strand.
TGGTAAAGCAGCTCTTTCATTCCTATTACATTTTAACATAATTGACCAGAGATGAAAGAGTAGTATCTCTGCAGAGGGTTGTGTTTACACAAATTTTTATTTCCTCTGAGATAGTAACATAATTTTTGTTACTGGTGGTCAGGTGTGTCTATGGCTCAAGGAACCTTGTTTGTCCCTTATTTCCTATGCCATGTTACATCGTATTCTGCGATCTTGCATAGAACAGGTAAAGTGCCTGCATGTTTCCTGAGAACCTTTTTCTATCGCCTTTTTTCTTTTTTTTCCTTTATTTACTCAACTGCAACTTTTATCAAGTTGACACTTGTCTTCTATCCTGTATTCTTAATCATGCTGTTTTTTGCAAAGAGATAATAAGCACCTAGAATTTTGCCTCAGTCATTTTGGTTCAGCCTATATATTCATCTCTTTTCAAATAATCTCTGCCTTTCTACCACTTGCTGTCAAGAGCAGAGTGATGTTCCTGATGACTACTCTTTAGCTAAAATTTCAGTTCATCTTTCATAATCCAGTATTTATAACTGATATTCCTCACTGTATGAAAGCTTAGTGTCTATGAAACTCCTCATGACTTTCTGGGTCTAGGCACATAGGACCTTCACAGATCCTGGAATTCACCCTGTATGTTTGTATAGCCAAAACAAGAGCAATGCTTTTACCTCATGGGGTGCTGGCAGGGCTACAGTTTGGAAGGAGGTGCAATGTGTTTATTTCTTCTCCGAAGCTGGGGGCTGGGAGAGGAACTGGGACTATATCATTCATTTTACTTGGACTATATCATTCTCCTTTATACAGTTTCACTGCTCAAATCTGAGCATATAACCCATATTTTCTCCCCAAACTCTGAAATGCACATATTTTGTTGCCGATGCACCTATAAAATTACAGGACTTGTAGAAGATGTTTGGCTTTCCAGCATATAATTAGGTAAAAAGTAGGTATTCATTTCTATGCCATGCTGTGAGTAGATTCATGATGCTTCTCCCCCAAAACAGTGCTGAGATAATGAAAAAATTCAGCATTACTGTGGAACTTCATTGACGATAAACCAGCAAAACAGAAGCAAGAACTACCAAAATCCTTATAATATTGAAAATAATAATACTACTATTAAGAAATAAACACTACTATTAAGAAATGGTTTTCTTAAAAGCACTCCCATATATGCTAGATTTTACTATTAATTTTTTGTTTTGTTGTTGGCACTTCAAAGTGTGTTTAACACAGCTAGCTCTCTGTCCAATATATCTCCAACTTTTTGAGATCTAAAAGAGGGCTAAAATGAATGATATTCTTTTCCCGGAATTGAGTGTATGTGTATCCTACATAAACAGTGCATAATTTTTTTATGAATTAGACCCTTAATTTTCACAATTTCTGAGGCATTTATATGCATCTCTCCAAAACGAATAGTACCTTTCCTCACCTACAAATAGAACAGAAATATTTTCACTTAATACCTTCAGAGCTTGCACTTTGAGATTTCAAGTGCAATGTTTACTGATTTTTGTAAAGTAAATTCAGAGACTTATGCTTTCTTTTGCCTAAAGGAAGAGGAACAATTGTGTACATTTTAATTGAAATGAGTGTCTGTGTGAAATTGTAGACACAAGACCAAATATCCAGCACAAAAATGATATGTCAATACAAAAAAGAAGTCGCTTTTCACTAAATATGTAAGAAAGGGAGGTGAGAACTGGTATGAAGTTACCTGTCTGCAAAGACCTTAACTATCCTTTCAGTAGACCATCAAACAACTAATGACTTGCCAATAAACCCAAGCATCTATTCTGAAGTCATTGCCATGAAACTGACTGAGACCACAAAAGCCAAGGGCAATTATCCATTTACCATCAGCAGTTTCTGAATCTAGTCCCTTTAGGGAGAAGGCTTCACAGTCCAATCCAGATCCTTCAGCCATACAGGAATACATAATTCAAACAAACTAATTGCCACTCATATTAGCAATGTAAATCTGGGTTTTAAATCCTTTTACGTACAGGCAGATTTTAGCTTAGTTTGAATTAGCGAGGTCTGAATGTACTTTGTGTTCAAACGTATATGTTGAAGTACAATATAGTCAGCTATCACAGGAGGAAACAACTTCTGGAATAAATTGTAATTCAGCTGTTTATTGTATTTTAGAGATGTTACCCACCAATTTTTCATCTATTAGCCTTAACTTTTACATCCATATTATAATTGTTTATACAGACATAATGTATCTTTTTGATCTAGTGGGCATACAAAAGAGAAAAAAGTTTCAGTGTGCTTTGCTTCACTCAGGTACTTTGTCTCTTTTTAAACAAATCTTTGAGTTTATATTCTTCTTAATATTAGTGGCAAGTACAGTTTGGGCAGATTATTTCAACAGACTTTAACAATACTCTAAAGATGAACACAAAGTATCTTCCCAAATAAGAGTAGGAAATACTTTTGGATTAGATATACTTTTGAAACAAAACTGTTTGTCACTAGAAGGCTTTATAGTCTGGTTTGCCTTACTCTTGATTGTCCAGAGTCATAGTTTGATGGACTCATTTGCATGGCATCACTACCTCTGTAATCTCAATTTTGTATCACTGAAATAAATAACTCTAGATAGTAATTTAACTTAGAGTCTTGCCACGAGGCAAAATTCTGTTCCCATCCAATATTGTGACTGATCATTATTACCACAAAACCTGGCCTGTGTCTTGAAGACATGTTTCTAATGGCAGTCATAAATGTTGCCTTCTGAGCTATATTGCAGATTAAATATTGGTTTCTCTTTCTGAAGGATCTTCAAGAGCTTTATCAGCTCTGCTGGCAGCATCTTCATTCTCATTGTTTGTTAATGGTTCTGCTTCCTTTGAGTCAGCGTTCTTTTGTGCTTTCTGCTTCTCATCTTCTAACTTCTTTTCTTTTGCCAAAAGCCTGTAGTTAATGGCATTGCCAATGAACAACCAGATGCTGGCCACAATCACAATGACTCCACAGACAAAATACATGTACTGATATTCACCAGTAACATCCACTAACCAACCTGAAATACAAAGACAAGAAGAGAGAAAAAGATTCTTTAGAACAGCATCCCCGATATGATCCAGATCTCTCCCTAGGAGAAGTACCTATATATTGCTTGGTTTGGAAGTTGGAGCAGAAAAGCATTTTCAACATGTTCAAATTGTCTAACATATACAGTGGAACTCTAACGAAACCTGTATTAGTCAAGGTAGCAATTGTCATCGGAATCACTGACAATGATAAAATATTGAAGAACAAAGTAAAGCTTAACGAATAATGACAGACAGTTTTTAGTTCTTTCATTTTCATTCTTCCATTGCCTTATTTTACTCACCTCCTAATTTTGTTTCCTATTGTTTTGGAGTGACTGTCTGACACCCACAGAGGCGGCATACAGACAATAGGATGAAGAGGTATGTGCCTTTTTAGGCTGCTGTCACTGTGCATCAACTGCCTGCTTTTCATTTTTTCTTTCCTGTGACTGGCGAAAGAGATAGAAAGGCTTGTCCCTTCAACTACCATGCTCAACTGCTGAGTTTTAAACTATGAAGCCTGTACCTAAAAATTACATCCACACCTCTGAGATTAATTTGGTCATGACAAGGAAAGTAACATATAACTGTTCTTCCACTTATATAAGCCATTCTTTCTAAATTTTCCCAACTCACAAATCAACATTTGTACATATCCAAGTATTTAGCTCTGAGCTCTGCTATGCTATCACTGAAATTCACAGGATAACCTGTGCACTTCAATTTAGTATGTATTTAGATGGTTTTACTGGGTTGAAGCCATAATGCTAGCCTATTCACCTGATACACATTTACAAGTCATCAAATTATTTTAGTCTTTTCTTTATTTCACAAACCTAGCGTTAGAAAACTCAAATAGCACTACAAGTGTATAATTCACCTATTAGTGTAAATAGTACAACTTCCTGTTTATCAATGAGCAGTCTCATAAAACTGATGATTAAAAATGAAATTCTGTGTTAGCATTACTTCAGCGTAATATTTTAAAGGATATTAACTAGTCAAAACTGGAATTTAGCTTTTCCATGTGTTCATCCCCTTTGTTGTCTCTATTTAACAAGGTAAATCAATTATTCATACAGTTATAGCACAAACACGCTTTTCAAAACTCATGAAAAGCTAATATACTGAAAAATAAATAGTTGTGCATGCTATTGCTCCATAAATATTAAATTTAATATCTTTAGAGTTAATATTAATGTTGATTTCAGAACCAGACTGGAAAGGCTGGACTCCAGTGGTCACAGGCTCAGTCCCCCCACTAGGTGGCACAGGAAGAGTCTGTGTGAGAATAACATATTTTGTTCTACCATTACCAAAATGAATTGGTACGTTAAAAGATGAGGTAAATATGGACCATCTTAAGGACTATTAAACATTTACTTGTACAAATATTATTGTACCGAAGTGAGTGGAATTGTTTTGGCATATTTAAAATTTCACTCAACAATGCTATTTTCATAGAAGTGCTGACAGCAATCCTTAAAATACTTTGATATGTATAAATGGTTTTAGGTATACATAATCTTGCTGACTTTTGTGGCACTGTTTATGTGGGTATAGTGTATGTTCACAAGGCTGGTAATCTCATTATGTTTATATTTTCATATTGTTGGGCTTACACTGCAACATAGACACATACATTTAACTAATACTTTTCAATAAAATTTGAGCATCTGTTTCTTTAGTCTCTTGTCAGAAAGCATAAGATTACAAAACTTACTAACATTACTGCTAAATACTGACTAAAAAGTTAGCAAACAAAATACTTTGGATAAGACTCTTCACCATTTTTGGTGCTAGAAGCCCAAAAGTTATGAGTATAGTCCAAGCTATACACCTATGTTCCCTTTAAGTTCCTCTTACACTCAAATGAGTGAAGTTGGCAACATTATCATCTTTCAGTCAGTTCACACTCTGAATTGACTTACACGTATCTGTTGGCTATAGAAACAGGCTAAAGGACTGGCTGTGAGAAGGGCTGTGGTGTGAAATCATGCCAGGACGCAACGCTCCACAGCACCGCTCTGGAATCCCACCATACGCACAACCTGTCTGGGCTGCTGAGGATGCCTCTGCCCTTTCTGACACTTCCCTGCTGGATTGATTCTTCTCTCTGGAAATGCCAATCCTCTCCATTTAGACAAACTAAAGTTGTTATTTTAAATTTAATCAAGTGCTCCTCTAGCTGCCACTATGTTAGAAGAACTATAAGCCACTCTGTGAGATCTTCACAAAAACTGACGCGTGGATTCGACCAATTCAAGAGAGTAAGAACTGTGGGAAATTGGAGCTGAATACACATAAATGAATGTTGCAAAGTTAGCACTACATGCTATCAGGAAAGCATACGTTTATCACCTGGATTTATGGGCCAGTAAAGATATGTTCTTAATCTCTCTCTTGCATATGCACGCAATGTATGCCTTTAGATTCTCACGTGGATCTGTAGCTGTAAAGCCCAAAGATAATTGATGCAGTGCACTGCTGTTACAGTACATTCCTAGTCACAGCAAAACATTAAATAACATTAAGAACAATGTTTATATTAATTCAAAGATAAATTGCAAGATAATGCTATAATGCCTGAAAAAATGGAATAAAAGAGATTCTTACCTCCTAGAGGAGGGCCTATGAGCACAGGGCAACATTCCACGATGGTGACAAGTCCAACCGCACTAGAAAATCTGGCAGCCCCAACAAGGTCCATCAATGTCTCAAAAAGAACACTGCTAACCATCCCAAATGCAAACCCAAAAAATACAGCATATATCACCAAGCCAGTGTAATTTGTTGCCAGAGGGCACAAGATATGACAGACGCCATTATACAAGACAGCAAAACTAAAAAAGTACTGAATCTTTGGCCGGATAAACTTGGAGTTTGCTACAAGTCCCATCGAAGGCCTAGCAAACATGTCTACAAAGGCTAAGATAGATAGCAAAAAAGCAGCAGAATATTCATCAATTCCCTTGTGTTTAGCATAAGGAGCCAAGAATACTATCGGAGCGAAGAAACCGATAAACATAATGACATTTCCTGACAAATAGATCAGAAACCCTCTGTGTTTGAAGAGGGACAGATCTAGGTATTTATTCATAGTTTGCCAAAAAGACTTCTTGTTGTTTTTGTTCAAGGTAGAATCTACTGTGCCTTTTTCAACATCTTTTTTCACAGGAGGGACTGTTTTCGGTCCAACAGGTCTCATAAGTGACCCAGCCACACAGCAGTTCAAAAGAAGTCCTCCCAGAATGAGAAAGCTTCCTTTCCAGCCAAACGCATTAAAGAGGAATTGATTGAGAGGTGCCAACGTGCTCAGAAACACTGGACTTCCAGCCATGGCCAATCCATTAGCAATGGGACGCTTCTTATAGAAATACTTGCCAATCATGGTCAAGGCAGGCTGTAAGTTGAATGCTAAACCCATACCTAAACAACACATAAAAGACAGTATTATTGTAGGTCACGCACTGAAAAACATATTACCCCTCTTTCAAGTTATTTTTAAAATGACCAGTGTCTAATCCAGTGATTCCCAATGAAGACAGAAACCAACTAGCATCAGAGAATGAAATACAGCTTCATTGCTGTCTATATGTGTTAATGCCAAGACTGTGTCATGGTGGCATTCTGCCATTTCCTCCTGTAGCACTGCAATAAAAGCCAAAACTCCTTGTTGTGTTTCAGCAATGACAGAGACAGGGGAATCACAGAGGAATGATGGTATCAGCACCTTGACTCACCATTTTTATATTTACTAAGCTATAATGCAATTCTCTCTTGCCTCATTTCACAAAAGTTATTAAATGTCACCTCAGCTACAATGAATGTAGGGTGCATTTAAATGCATGTCTCCTCACTTCTTATTTCCAGCCCTTTAAGACCAAACTTGTGTACAAAAGTGGAGCTTAAAATGGCTAATTATTTAGGAGCACATTTAGCTCCACTTCCCCAGGTATGGAAGTCACTACTAAAGGTGGAAGAGATGTAGAAGACATACATGGGACCAGACCACCCATCCACATCATTAGAAATAGTGTGACCAGCAGAAGTAGGGAGGTGATAGTCCCCCTGTACTCTGCACTGGTGAGGCCACACCTGGAGTATTGTGTCCAGTTTTGGGCACCTCAATACGAGAGGGATATCGAGGTGCTGGAGCGAGTGCAGAGGAGGGCAATGAAGCTGGTGAAGTGCCTGGGGAACAAATCCTATGAAGAGCAATTGAAGGAGCTGGGACTGTTTAGTTTAGGGAAGAGAAGGCTGAGGGGAGACCTCATCACTCTCTACAACTACCTGAAAGGACATTGAAGAGAGGTTGGTACTGGTCTCTTCTCACAGGTAATTAGCAATAGAAGGGAATAGAGGGAATAGAATAGAGGGAATGGCTTTAACCTGCAACAGGGGAGTTTAGACTGGACATTAGGAAAAACTTTTTCACAGAGAGAGTGGTTAGACAGTGGAATAGGCTGCCTAGGGAGGTGGTGGAGTCACCATCCCTGGATGTGTTTAAGGGTCGTTTGGATGTGGTGTTGGGGGATATGGTGTAGGGGAGAACTTTGCAGAGTAGGGCTGATAGTTGGACTCAATGATCCCAAGGGTCTCTTCCAACCTGAATGATTCTGTGATTCTGTGATTCTGAGTCTATAAGCTGAACCTCTAGGCCTTCTCTCTGTATTAAGACATCTAGGCAGTAAGGTCTAAGTAGCTATGCATATTCTGGATGGTACAGGAGAGAAGTTTTCTTCTCTGATAGGCCCCTTCCTGCATCCTGACTTTGTTCTTTCAGTGGGCCCCAAGTTTAGGATGTAAAAAATAAGAGCTTTAAGAAATAATAAATGAACAAAGGACTCCTTTACTCCAAACATAAAGAAAGATGAGCTTGAGTATAGGAACAAGTATTATCCCATTCATTTATTACCTACCAATATTTCACCTCACTTGCCTTCTTTATTCTGAGGAGGTAGTTTAAAAATAACCTCCACAACTTTTGATAAGGAGGTTATTTAATTTACTGGCTTTATGATCACTTCAGTTCATTGCCTTAGGCAATATCCAGGCCTTTGATGATATATGAATAATTTTATTTGGGGATTGACACTGGGGAATTTTAAACAGAAAGCTATTGAACTGAAAGTTGGTATACTTTTCTGTGAGAGTATATGTACATACAAACCTACAGAAAGCTGGTACTAGTTTTCTCATTTTTAGTAGAATGCTGATAGCCTCTGCCACCCCATTTGAAGTGCAATATGACTGAAAGCTAAAAGAATGAATACGAAATTCTACACAAATGACTGTAATAAGTGCTGTCATGAGCCAATCAATTTTTATACCATAATTACAGTGCAGCATGGAACAGTACATACATACAGCATTTATTGAATAAAATAATTTCAGTTGTTCCTGAAATATCCTAAGAAATTATTTAACATCATACCAGCTAATTTAAAGAATTAGATAGTTCAGGTAGCTGAAATGAACTGATCTTGCTACCTTCTTGGTTTGCATTTGTACAATGCCTTGCACGGTGGGTTCTTGATCAGCAAGGTTTCATTGGTAGACCAGTATTAGAAATAATATAATAAACATAATTAATGTAACGTAATGTAATGTAATGTAATGTAATGTAATGTAACGTAACGTAACGTAACAGAATAGAATAGAATAGAATAGAATAGAATAGAATAGAATAGAATAGAATAGAATAGAATAGAATAGAATAGAATAGAATAGAATAAACTTTTTTAAACAGGATTCTTACCTCCAACGACACCAATACATAGATAAAGTTCCAGGACACTATTGCAAAAAGAGGAAGCAATCATTCCGAATGAACACAGGATACCTCCTGCTATCATCACAGGCCGGCTACCATACTTATTCACCAAAATGCTGCTTATGGGACCTGTTGGTAGAAAGAAAATACATTAACAGGTAACAGGTAACTACATCATACAGGTCTTTGAATTTAGGATATGTTGGAATGCTTTCCTCTTCTATCCCAGAAAATGTTCAGCTGTTTCTATACCAATTTGTCTTACAAACACTCTCTGTGAGTTTGCAGACACATAAGCCTGGATGTGGATATATTGCCTCCTTGACAATATAAATATTGATTAGTCATGGAGATTAATAAAAAGATTAAAGACATCAGACAAGCAAGAGGGATTGTTACAGTTCACAAGCAATCAATACTTAGATTGGTCACTGGAAGTTTTGAAAGTGCAAGGACTGAAGAATTTAAAGTATGAGACAGATATTAAAACTCCACAGAGCAGGAGAAATTGCCAGGCAAGCAAACTAATAACTGACCTTAATACTGCAGCATGTCCTGGATCCCTACTTAAAACTACACATAGACTTTAATTATCAAATCAGAATGTAAATCTCTGGCTCCTGAAGCTCAGGTTCCCTTACCTCATCCAGATAAGAGTGTTAATGGGTAGTAAGATGACTATAGGTTGTCTGGGAAAATCTAAGATGTGGTTTAGCATAAAGACCTATAAACTTTGAAAATACTGATGCAGATTCATTTTTCAGTTTCAACTGCAATTCAGTTTATGGTGTAATTACATCCATACTAAACAAACAGCTAGTGTGCAATTTAGCATGACATGCATTATATGTATTTTAAACGCCCGTGACTAGAATAGATGGTGTGCTACGTATCAAGATTAAGAAGTTGTCAAAGCTCTTTAGGTAAACCTGCATACCATCTGACTGCACTATATTTGGCCCAAACCATTGTGAATAGTCTTCCTTTTGCAATAACTAAACTTATCCAATTCAAAAATAAAAAAATGAAACATAACAAAAAGCAATAAATTTCAAACTCAAGATAAAGCAGGCACTTACCATAAACTGGAATGCCAAGCTCTTAATCTGATTTCACTGCAAATCATTCACTGTACTGGTATCAGTTTTAAGTCTCTCTTTTTATAAACTTCTAAAGAAATAAATGCCAGAAACTCCATGATGTGAAAAAGCCAAATCCAACCAAATTTAAAAGTATGTTTTAAACACACATAGGCTCAGTGTTAGACTCCACTGTTTCAATTACCTTAAATGTATTAGAGTATTATTATGGATGTACTGTAAATGTTAATTACTACTTGCATATCAACAACAAAAGACTTAAGCATACACTAAATGAACAATTTTTAGCTTACTTCGTTACAGAAATAAGCTTCTACAATACTGTTGCCCTGTGCCTGCCTATCTTTTCTAATAGCTTGTGAATCCAGAGGTCAGTTTGAAATTAACTTGACTGAAAAGCAAAGATTTGAGTCAAGTTTAGATCTTACAGTTTGTGCATTCATTAAATAGTTTGGGGTCCTGAGGAGTCTAGTGAAACTCCTACAGGCTCCCTGTCCAGGCAGCAGAGACACTGGCCAATACACTCAGCTTTTCACCAGTAAAAGCAATGTATCTTCTTGCCCAGGCCGCTGTATCATTCAAGGTAGGTGAGGGCATAGAGGATAAACAGGGTGGTTATTTTACTGAGAAGGTAAAGGATGCTCAGACTGAAGGCATTAGGTCTTATCTTACAGACACATAGGAGATCAGGCTCTGATGCTCACTGAACTGCAAGTTAGGCATAACCATATATTGAAACAGATTTAAACATCCACAGCATGGAATGGCCCACCAAATATACAGTAGCCCAGAGATTTATTAAAAGACTTTAAATCAGATATTAAGCACTAAAACATTTCACCAATAGCTTATATTATGAGATACCTAACTCTTCTTTATTTGCATCTGGAGGGAACCACTGAGCAGTACAGTGACAAGGTGGGCTTTCTCCTTTGAGATCATACAGAGAAAGCAGCAAAACATGAAGGATGGACAAATTTCACTCCAAGCACTTTCCAAATATATCATGCTTACTTCTCCTGTCTTAATAAACTTGTGCTCTCATAACTATGCTGAAGCATAACTTCAATCACATTTTTTAAATTTTGTCTGGACAATCAGTAGTTTGGCTCATTTTTCAATTAGAAAGAAAGCCCTTTTGAAATACATGAACAATATAAGTATCTTCTCTGGGTCAAAAAAGCCCCTTTTAATTGGAACTCTTTCTTTAATGCAAAGCAAAAAGTTTCATTCCAATATCAAGTAATATTTATATTTTTGAAAATAAATTAAATTTAAGGCAATTTAAGTTTTAATTAGTATTGCTGAACACAATAACAGTATTTCACTTCAAAGATACCAAAATAATGACTTTAAAATTATTTTCAAGTTTTTTTTCCTATGATGAGATGGAAGTGTTTACAAAATTGTAGATGAAAAATCTGTTTAGTATTTGTTAACATTCTGAGCTCCCCTCAAATTGCTGCTGTAATAAATACTGCCTTGCTATAGTCTTACTTAAAATGTTCCATTGCTGGTTCTTAGAAAAAAATGTAGGAAAAAGGCATCATAGAGGGGAAACATTTGACCATACTATCCAGATTTATTCACTATAGGCAGCACCTGGAATTGTACCCTTACATAAATACTTTACTTATGATGTAGATATGTATGATGTTAGCAATCTGTTTCTTTTCTCATTAAACAAAGACAGCGTGAAAAGCCAGAAGGATAGGTGTGAGACCAAATGAAAAAGATGAAGTAAATCCACACATAGCAGACTATCAAATGTTGGAAAGAGATGAATGGCATTAAAAAAGATTGTTGTGCAATGTTGCTATACTGTTAGCATTTTAAACAAAATTATGGATCAAAAAGACAGCATTGCACAGCACTGACAAAGTTTTCCAACCATAATCAAGGACAAAGACGAGCTCTGCTGTAATATCCCAAAATCGTACTGACTATAACAGTAATATGCTTTAATACTGTTCCTTCTCCTGTAGGACAGGAAAATGAGGCAGATTCTTGTTTGTTTAGGGGTTTGGGGAAGAGGTTTGTTTTTAGTGTTTGGTTGGTTGTGTTTTTTGGGAGTTGTCCAGAAATGGCAAGTTTCCCTCTACTTTGAGGAAAATAATTTTGCAGACAGTTCCTTATCAAGAACAAGAAAACTGCATCTCTGCAGATCTTAACCATGGCAATTAGTCCAGGACTGCAACTTACAGCTTTTCAGATCAAAGCATGTAATGTTAGGCTCACCTACAAGACCTCTTAGCTGAGGTCAAATATGGAAGTATTAATTTAGGTAGGCCATGGATGAAGACACTAGAGGAAAGACAAAGCTGTCTGATGGGTCTCAGCTCTGTACTTTCAAATGACCTAAAACCGGAATGTACTATGAATTTAAAATTCCTTTAAACATAATATTCTTTTTGAGATGTATTCCTTAAGTAAATTATGTATATTTACCACCACAGCTCCACTTAATTTTGGGTATTCTTTTAGTATATTCCAGTATTTTGATTTAGAATATGTGCATGTGGGAGATATTAATTGTTCTATAAGCCATAAAGCTAGTTTATGCTTACTCCCTAAGTCATCTAGGAACCCTTCCAATCTGATGATTAGTTTAAACATTTTCCTGTGATATCTGTGTATATACTTGGATTTGGAGTCTCATAAAATAATGCATATTCATACTTTAACATATATGAAGCTACATGAATTCCAGCTGTTTGCCTGCCATCACATATTTTATAGCCATGCACAAATTTCATTTCACATCTAACAGTTTCTATAATTATTTAAGCAATGCTCACATGCCAGCATGTATCTAAATTCTTTGTATATTTTTTCTTTTTAGCAGAAGGAAGATTAAGTTGTTTAAGTACTATAATACTGCCAAAACCATACTATACATTAATGCACATTAATGCACTGAAGGACTGCTAGATTTCTGAGCCTACTTTCCCAAAGCCTGAAGTAACTACATAACAGATGTTAAGTCAGGAAGCCCACAAGAATATTTACTCTGATCTCTCCCTTAGCACCTACAAACCATCATCCACAAAAGACTATATGCTCCCTAAACCAAATTTGAAACCATTATCATAATATGCTAACAGTCTCCTGGCTGTATTTTTGTTTTATATCTTTCTGTTTGAGGCAAATGACCAGACTGTGAGAAGGAATGACAGCAACTGTAACTGGTGACACTGAAAGAACAGTTTCAGGAAGGGCTGTGCAGCAGGACACAAATGCTTTAGAAGACAAGAAAAAATAGCAGCTTTTCACATTCTTTGTCATATGTCAAGGGAAAGATGGCAAAAGTCATTTCAGCTATGTGAGCAGAGACTGGCTCATACATTTGGGAGCTGTTTATGATGTTTTATACAAAGCCTATAATAATGTGACACCTATGTTCTGTTTTGATGGCTCAGCAGAACATTCTCTTGCACATCTGTATTGTGCTAAATGTGAGGACAAAGCTGCTTTCGCTGGTCTTCAGTAAATACCAAGACCTCTCGGAAAAAATATATTGCTCACAAATGAGATTAATTATTTCTTATAATAACAAAGGTAACAATAATCCATATTTTCCTCTCATTTCCAAGTTTACTTGGAAGTTGTAAATGAATACTGTCGTAAATGAAAAGCAATAAATAGACTACATAACTGAATAATAAGCAAATTTTAAAAGCCAATGTTTGAAGAAATAATCACTTTTTTCCCCTTAAAAGATGCTTATTGTGCTAATATGGTTTAAACATAACTCGAGCATTAACATTTCTTTTTAAAGAAAAGTACTGCTTGCTATTTTTGTGGAAATTAAGAGAGGGCTCAAACTATGCATTATAAATGTAATATTATTTCTTATATAGTTACATTCTTAGAGAAACACACACTCATATACACACATCTATCCATTTATTCACTTTTTTCAGCAATAAGAAAATATACACTTCAAAAAATGATCTGACTCTGGAGACAATGCAACAACTTTATATCTAGTATTTCTAAAAGCTTAAAGGATGCAAACCAGATAACAATATTTCCATTTTGTAATACCTTGAGGTAACAGTACAGGCACATCAGTGTTAAGGCCACAAAATAGAATAAAGGAAGATTTATTTGGCATAAAATCTATAACTTGCTCAGCTCTCAGGTAGAATACCATTTATAAGTCCAAATGCATTAGGTACACTCCATTAATTTATAAGAGGAAGAGAATCTAGGACACTGGAATTCTTGCTGCCTTTTCTTTTCCATCATTGTTTTTCTTAATAAAATGAAAAAAAATGTTTACTTTAGACAGTTCTCTCATAAATAGACATCACTTTCTGTGAGGGATGAAAAACTGTTCTGCAACTTAAATGCATAATAACAGTCAGAATGTTTACAGTAGTAGGGATTGGTTTGTAGCAGTATCAAGATGCCATAATTGTCTTTTATGTCTATAATGAGGTCATCTTTGGGTCTATTCTATATTCATTCCTGTAGGAATGAAAGTTTCTTTAAAAAGTATCTATATGTATATATATGTATGTATTTGTCTTGGTTTGATTTCTCACTGCTATAATACAGTGATGTAATTAAAGATCATTCTCATTTGTAATTTGTTTCACATACAGCCAATGCATTTATCCTTTTTATTTTGCTACCTGCATTATTTTTAGTATGGCACTAGAGATGAACCTTCTTGATATAAAGGTAATTTTTTAAAAATATATTGACAATGTCATAGTGTCATAGTGCCACTGATCCAAAGCAACCGGAAACAAATCAGGCTGAACAATATGACATTTATTTAAGTAATGTGAATTGCTGAAAGAAGTTGAAAATAAGTGCAACAATAATATTTCAAATTGCACTAATGCAATATTGTAGATTGCATCCTGTCAAGTCAAGTGATTTAAACACAAGTACATTTTCAACCATCTGCTCTGCAGTCAGTGCAGCTATCTTTCCAGTCCAGCTTTATTTTTTATTTGTGTTTCCTACAAGGCTGGAAAAGCCTGATGAGCTCCTAGAATTAACATCAGGATAAACTACTTGCTAATATCAGTCAGACTCTTTTTCTTTTTCTTTTTCTTTTTCTTTTTCTTTTTCTTTTTCTTTTTCTTTTTCTTTTTCTTTTTCTTTTTCTTTTTCTTTTTCTTTTTCTTTTTCTTTTTCTTTTTCTTTTTCTTTTTCTTTCTTTTTCTTTTTCTTTTTTAATAAAATATAAAATCCACTTGCAGGAGCTGATTTGCTTTGTTTGGCAAAGAATCCCCAATATTTTGCTGAAGTAGAGCCTTATCTTTCACTTTAAAACAAGTCCTTCAACTGCAAATGCTTTAAGCAAGTACTTAGTACTGCTATTGGAATGTAATTTCTGGCATCCAGAGGAAAAGCAACTCAAAATTGATTCTGATCATGTTTAAAACCTGTTCATTAAGTTGGAAAGCACTTTAAAAATATGCTGCTTTTCCCAAGCAGGACTACATCAAAATACTGAGCATTATGTGACTAGTCTTATCTCTAGCTCAAAAACCTATGGCTAAATACTTTTTGTACACTTGGATAAGCATTTAAAGGAGACATAAAAAAATCCAAAAAAAGTATTGATGAATTTGAAAATATTAAGATGTCATGCAATTATTTTTGTGTTAGATTCTTTATCACATTTCTGGGAATGGTAACCTGCCTTTCTGACATATCTTATGTGTTTGTGTAACAGCAATGAAGGTAACATAGTTCAACAATTGTTGGAAAGGTTTCTCTGTAGTTCCTCCATGCATTTGGCAGTATGTTTTTTCCATTTCTTACAACATTTACAACTGGCTGCACTGATTCCATAAACCTAAATAATACAGTAACCTTGACAGAATCAAAGAGAAAAAAATGCTCTTGCAATAAATATCACCAAAAATAAATGACTACCATTGAGTTAGGGTCGCTAATCTATGAGTTAAGATAGCTCAGCAGCTGAAAGCACAGCATGCTGGGGAGTAAGCAGTCAGTTGTTCAACCATCCATCACACTTTGCTCACCACTTTCCCTCCTCTAACTACATTTCCTCAGTGTCATTATCCTGAATGCACACATTCTTGTGTCCTGAAGGATCCTTGAATTCTATTGTTTCTATCTTTTGATTACTAATGATGATTAATTTGACCTTCAGATATTCCTTAGGACTTCTACAAGAAATATAGTAATCGTGTGTGGTAACCCATAGGAGCCTGGCTGATGATAGAGCACCTTAACACACTGGCTGCTTCTTCATAGATCCTCTTCCCAAAAGGTTGCACCTGATAATTTTGAACTGATGAGCTTAAGTCAGGAACACATAAGTCTCACTGCAAATATGAGGTCTCTTTTTCCTGACATGTTCATAAGAAACAAAGTAAGTGATCAGTGGTGCTGGTGCTTTCTCTAAATGGATCACTTTTATGTAGAAATTACAGATCCTTGATCTGTTTTGCTATCTGGTTTTTTGTTTGTTTTTTTTGTTTGGTTTTTTTTTTTTTTTTCCAGTGATGCATCAGAGACATGAACCAAGGGCATTACATATTTTGATTAAAACTGTTGTTTGGCTTACAGGTTTTTTCTTGTTTGCTAGGGTACAATGTGTATGGAGTTATGGACCATGTAATTTAGAAAACATCTTCAAGTTAGCAAATTACTCTGTATCTATGAATTTTAAAAAGTTGGAAAATTGCCCAGTTTTTAATCAAGGAGTAGCCATGCTGATTACTATTTACATGGATACATATCAATGCTTTATATTAATTATCTTTTACATGCTCTGCTACGGAATTTTTTTTATGAAAGCCTAAAACACTTGATCACAAAGCAGAAGAGTTTAAGATGATTTATGACATTTATTTTTAAGTTAACAATATGAAACTTCATAATATTTAATAGAAAATGAGTGTAATACTGTGAACTGCTGAACACTCAGCAGTTTTCAGAAACATTTACGGTCACCAACTACAAAAACAAGTTCTGTCCCAAAATCAATTGCCCAAATTTTACAGACACATTTATTGTGAAATGAAGTCAGATGCAGCAAAATACTTCAGCATTTTTTTAAACTTTCTTTATATTTGTATTCCTGTTACCTTCAGTATCACTGAGTAAAGTGAAGGCCATGCATAGATATTTGTAAAAACTAGTCTTTCAACTTGGAAAAAGGCAAGAAACAAGAAAGAAGAAAGGAGGAAAGAAGCTAATGATGAAATGGAACCAAAGCACCTGTAAGAGAGATGCATATAAATAGAAACATTGTAACACCAGGCACATATTTTTCACAAAGTGGCCTGCATGCCATTGTAATGGGGATAGCTGGAAATACCATCAGCACATGATATATGCATTGCAAATGGTCTTCTCCGAAAAATGTTCTTTTCTTCTCAGAAAACTGATGCAACCAGCTTATAACTTAAACAGTAAATGTCGTGTAGTGTATCAACATGAACATTAGAAAATTCATTGACAAATATGAGGTACTTGGAAGAATTAATGAAAGATTCCTGCAGAAGAAAAGACAATTAATTTTTAAAGCTTAGTATTTAACCGCAATTAACTCCTCAGGACTTCAGGCTTCCATGAATCTAAACTTAAACCAGTTTTTCAGGCCCAAAAAATGTGTTGGGGATTTCACTTTAATAATATTACTGTTGACATACACAATGAACCTGTGCCATTAGAGGTTACTTCTCCTTCAAATGAAAAACCAGACAAGGACTTACTCATTCTTCCTCTGCAGAAATACAGTAAAGATAATAATACTAATATATAAATATTAGTAAATATAATTCTCTATAGCAGTAGTTAATATGAAGGTATTAAAATATACTTTGTTAAATTTATATCCTTTTCAGGGTTTCACCAGGAATTTCAGGAAGCATAACTCTAAGTATAGAAATTCTCCAATGAAAATATTTATTGGTTTTATTCCAGAGGTCTCATCCTTGAACTACTATCCGTTCATCCCCATGGTTGCTCTTTCTTTCTCTGTGGATGGCTGCAAGGGAAAGACTTGGTTTAATTTGGTAATATCTGTGTTTGAGCACTTGTACTAAAAGAAGCATCACATCTCTGAAAAGATTAAAATAAATCCTATCTAATATGTCTGCTTTCAGGAAACAAAGGAAAATACTAATCCAAAACTAAAGGTTCATTTTTAGTTATCCAGTATTTCTACCAGTTTTTCTATCTCAAAAGTAAACGTACTAAAAAAATGCTATGCCCAGACATAGAGACTACATATTCACACAAACACACACACAAAACCCCCCCAGAAAAAACCCATCACTTTTCCTCATCTGACTGGTGGACTCTTAATGATATATATGAGTTGCTTTTTCCTGGGATAACAGAAAGTACTCATCCCATTTATAAGTATTTTTCACCTGGAAACTGTGAACGCACTCTTTCAAGTTCAAAGAACTTTAAAATTTGTAACTGAAGAAGACTGGTTTTAGTACTTTGTGCCTTGCCAAAGCAGATTACAATTTTTAGGTATAAAACTTGTCTTTACAGTTTGCTAACTGTGTGAACCAGATTGTCAAACAAGTTCTGTATATTCTGCTGTTACAAAGGGAGAACAATTTTCTGTATTGTTGCAGATCATAAAACTGAAAAGAAAGACAGAGGCTATAGTACACCATTGTCACAACTACAATTATAGCAACTTGAAAATAAGAGATATGCTGTTAATCTCAGAGCTAATTGTTGGGAAGAAGAAAAAAGCCAAAACAAACAGTGCTTGCAAATATTTATCTTAATTCTTCATAGACTTTTTCCTAAACCATGTTATTAGCTAGTTGCAAATATCTCCCTTTTTCCTTTATTCCTCTAATGAATTACTGTCTTTTCTACAAATCTGTGTATGCACATGTGAACACAATATTCATAAATGTTCATTACTCACTTGCTATTATTCCCTATTATCATTCATGATTTTTATACACCTTCTTAAAAATCTGTAACTACTTTTCCTGGAAGCAGAAAAATACTTTGTAATTTGGAAGCCTAGCAGACATCACAGAGAGCAAAAAGTCATAGCAAACACTTTTAGAAGACCTTGCACAGGCATTTAGTAGTTCTTATGAATGTAGGATATATTCTCTATAACTCAAATAATGAAATTTTTCAGATAACGCATTCACTGTGAAAAATTCAGCCAACTTCAGTTAAGATGAATATTGTCATTTGCATTTCTCTGTCTTCTAAAAATTGCCCATCATATTAATGTTCACATAAAATCACATTTTTACCCTGCACATTATCCTATAGTTTATTTGGTTTTTTTTTCCAGAATAATGTAACTAACTCAACTTGGAAATGATTCCTTATATATTGTTACAGGCAATAATATGTAATTTCAGAGAAAGCACAAGATACATGATTCTTCCCAGTTGCTTCTTTATTGTATTCCCTTCTGATCTCAATTTTGCACTGTATAATTAAACTTCAGATTGAAAATACTCAATCTACTATCTATGAAGTTTTCGTGGACCACTTACTGTGAATTATGGATCATGAGTGGATCATTAAATCTCATCTACATATTCAGGATATATGTAACAAGAAGTATAAATCTGAATGTATTTATAACTTGGAAGTGTCCTAAGAAGTTATCAATCAATCACATTGTAAGATTATTTCCAAATGCATTTGCTATTTAACACATATGAATCATTAAGCTTAAAATGTACTTTATGGAAAAACATTTGTAAAACATTATTTTATCATTATTTTCATTATTATTGTATTTTTATTAATATCCAGTAAAATGCATATGGTGAATTTCAGTGGTAACAATTAGAAGCTTAAGAGTGGGAATTTCCCAAATTCATCTACAGCCTATAAATTAGATAATGTCTGAAGAACTGCATAAGGTAAATATATGTGAATAATATTTAGTTCACAACATACTGGGAAACAGGAAGAGGGAGGGAAAGGGGAAGAGGGAGGGGAAAGCAAGGGCAAAAGGAAAGAGAAGGAGGAAGGGAATTTATTTCTGTTTCAATGATATCATACAAAATGGAAACTGAGCATTCTCATCAGGTTTGGGCACCTAAGGTATTTAGAGTGTTAAGTGCAGACAATGGTAGCATATTAATGGGATCATACAAGGTACCAGATATGCATTTTTCCCAGTATTTTGCAAAAGCGGAGACTGAGAAATTGGGGTGGGGGGAGACATAACTACATTCAATTGTCAATTAAAACTGAGAATCTTTGGGGGGGTTCATCTCTGGGTTTTTTTTTTTCCTTTTTTCTGTCAAGTGAAAAAATAACGTGTATGTATATTGAGAAAATCTGTTTAATTATAGAATAATATGTAAAGGTAACAGTGAATATTTTGTCTTCCAGGTCAAAAAGACTAAAAGCAATAAACAAATGGTTAGAAACATGAAGAAAAAAATCAAAATTAGAATAATGAAAAGCCAGAAGTTATCAAAAGATTATCCTCTCAATCAACAATTGAAACAAGATTTATGTGATGTTTCTAATCTTTCAATGCATTTCTTTATTTCAGCTGCACCTGAATCAGTAGCCTTTATTACACCCTAGAGGAAGCAGAGCCTTTGGAGACAATTTAGCAAACAGGTCGAGAATTCTGAAAGTGTCCCACAGGTTCAGATCAGAACATTTTCCAATGTGCTTAAACTTTAGACAACCCACATTTAACTGCTTTTTAAAAACAATAATCTTCAGGAAAATATTTTCTGATTAATCAGTAATTTAAGAATGAGCTCTAATGTCTTCTCTCCTCGTTCTTTTTTCCTTTCCTCTCCCTAGCCTTTTACAGCAAAATACACATGCCTGAGAATAACACTCTATCCAACAGAATTGGAAGAGAAATCAGATACATTTTTTTTAATCTGTACATTATCTGAGCAGATGTCAATTTATCTTTGCATATTCCCATACCCACCTCACATACTTTTTGTCCTCAGAGTTGAATTTGTCATCAAGTTGATACTTTCAGATTTCCATCTACAATGGAAAGAGCTCTACCTGATGGTTCTTTCAAATTTTTAGATGTTTCCTATGTATATTTACATGCCATTTCTTTGTGGACTGGATCAACAAATACACCTTACGTGGACTGTAATCAACCAAAACATGATTATTTTCTTTAATGAGGGTGAAAGTATGCCTTCCCCTGTGAAGACAATATTTCATAAAATGTGACCAAGTAAGGAGTGAAAGAGTTATGAAAAATTAGTAGAGGAAGCCTGGGACTTAAGCAGTGGAAAAGGAATATATTATAAGGGAGTTGGGCAAAGGTCTTTATGGCATTTGTGTTTTGTCTGGACTAGAGAGGAAACAACATGTATAATGTCCTCTACATAGACCTTTCCCTTGTAGAGGCAGAGGAGACATCTCCATAGACAAGGTCTTCTGAAAATGGCAGGGTGGGGGAAATCTAGATAGGGTCTGCTTACATGAACAGGGAATATTTGAGCTCTGCTGTAAAAAGCAACATGAACTGGCTTGGTGACCTATTGCCATCTTATTACACTTGAAGATAATATTTGTGTGGCTTTTGAACCAGGCCTATTTTCTTACCTAGTGTGAAGAAATGAAAAAACCACCACTGGCAGAAACCCTATTCTCCACCAGGTAATGTCAAGGAGCTTACTTCTAATGATTGTGATGCATCATAAATTAAAAATAAATTAGTGCCCATTAAAATATAGGTTCTTGTTATTTGTATTACAGATGCTGCCTAACATTATGCATTCCTGAAGCCACCTTTCATCTAAGGAGTTATGTTGATATTCTTCAGCCAGAACATATTAAAATAATCCAATGAAATATACCCACTACTGCAAGGATTTAACAGGTGTGCCTATGAGGAGAATATTACTCAGGTCTATTAATGAAAGAATTATTTTCTTCCCAGAGGAGAAACTATGCTTCTTTAGTGAGTTTTAATACATCTTACTGAAAAGCAATTGGTTAGAAAGTTGACTGATCTAGGCAATATGTATATCTGAACACCTTGTCAGGTAATTTTTTTATAACATCAGGATAACTGATCCAGATGAAATTCTATGATACAAATTTGTTCTTGTCTTAATCCCATATGCCACTTCAGCACTGTTTCTCTGAGCATAGGGTCAAGTGCTTTGCACTCAAGTTACTGTTTACATTTGAGTAAGTAAATATGAAAAGCTTCTAAATCACAATGTCAATGGCTTGTATAACCTTGCACACTCTTTGCACAGGTATAAACTGTGGCACTGTGTGAAAGACAAGAGAATCACTCCTACATGTGTTATATTTGTGACATGCTATTTGATTTTTAAGGAACGATACATAAAATTAGAACTAGCATTGCATGAAACACTCCTATGCTTTAACATCCATTTTATTACCAAACTGAAATTAAAATTTCAACTCTCAGAATTTTCAGCTGAATTAAAACTCTTCAAATAAATCACTCTGAAATATCTCAAATGTGTTTTGTTGTACAAATAGACAAATTAGAATTATAACTATCTGGCATTCCCATGATCTAATTCTGCCTCTCAGCTTTTCAAAATAATTGCAAACATTTTATTTCAGGTCATTTGGTACTATATTCCATTTCATTATCAAACAGTCTTAAAAAAATTGCAGCTCTACAGTTTGTTAATTTAGGATAAACCCAATTGCTGGACTGTGTTACTCATTATTGTATGTGCAGACACATAACACACATTGGACCTTGCTCTGAGATGAATTGCCCCGTCACATTCTGGGAGCTGTAGTCCTCCTGCAAGTCCAGGCCATAGGAGTCAGGGGTTTGTGGTGGTTTTTTGTCAAACTTTGTTAATCAAAAATGATTATTCACGCCATCAGCCCCTTACAACCATCTCTAAAGCTGACTACATTCTCTTCTCAGTGAGAATCACATAATTTCAGGTCACTGGCTGTTGTTACATAGTTACCTACTTGCCTGTAAACTACTTGTTACATAGTTTGTTCCTTCACTGAATAATCAGAATAACCCTTACAGTCACAGTGCCTGATTCTCCACTAAGTGCACTGCGCATCACTGGAACTCTATGGAATCCAATAAATTAAAATTGAAGTTAGAAGACTCATAGTTCAGGTTAAATTATACTGTGTCCTTAGACTTTTATTTTTTATTTATGAAGCAGAGATAAGCTTACTGACAAATAAGTCAAAAGTTTAATCACAAGATTATTTTAATAAAGTAAATACTACCAGTTTTGCTCAAATACTGTAAATCCTCAAAGCTAATCTTTTATATTTTGGGGAAAAGACACAAATCATTTATGGATAATGTCTTTTTAAGGTTGATATAAATAAAAATGAGATTTTTAATGAATGCCTCTGGGAGCATTTAAGTCATTGAAGGTACACGGTCAAGAGATCTTGATATTACAAACACCTATGGATAAACACATTTTCATAAATATATAAAAATGTTTATGTGTTGACTTTAAGGAGGTGAAAAATTTATTTTAACTTTGAACTTTATGAAATCACTAAGGTATTTAACATTAAGAACATACTGCAGGATTAGCACCATGGTGCCTATACTTGGAATGGAGTCCCAGGCAGTTATTTCACATGTCTCTGATAAGAGCATAACATGGTCAGTGAAAACTGTCATACATCACTATGATATCAATGGATCTGATGTAAGTTTTCCTACTGTCATCTTTTATTTTTTCCAGTGTCACTAGCCAAACTATGAGTCTACAATATTTGTCTATAAATTCAAGGACAACCTGCAGATTCACCATATGTAGCACATGAGCTAAAGTTCATCAATAATGTAGCTATTTTACTTTAATTCTTTTATTTTACTGCATTTCACTGAGCAGATGTGCAGGTAAATTAACTAACTCACTAACTAACTAACTCACTGACTAATCTTATTTCACCATAAGTAATCTCATGCTGCTTCTCACCAGCTTTAAGACCTTATGTTCCTTAATTAAATGTTTCATGGTAACAGTTATACAGTCTTGGTTTCTTATAGATTGAATAGGTCCTGCAAAAACAGTATTTAAGTAGAATATCCAGAAGTAAAATCTCCTGCACTTTGTTTACTTACTTGCAGCTCTGGAAATTACTATTCTGATTAGGCAAATAACAGATTCAGCTACTTAATTGCACATACTCAAAGCTTAGCAATGTCACAATAAGGACACCCTCTTTCTCTTGTGCCAGTCCTACCCCGAAAGCCATTGCAGAGTCCTTGGGAAGTCCTGACATTAATTTATAGTCTATGATGTCGAAAATAACTAGAAGATAAAAGCTAGGACACATCTGCAAACCTGGAAGCAGCACATGTGGGACAGAGAAGCTCATTCTTGTAAAGGAAGAAAAAATTTCAGCCAAGTAAATTCTGTTCCTGGAAAAGCAAAGGAGTCCTCCATAGGAGAGCAGTATGAGTAAGGTTTGTACCATGACAGAATTGGTACTGGCAGCTGATACTGACAGGGAAGTGTTTGGGGATCTTGTTATAAAGAGGCTGAAGTGTACTCAACTTTCAAATCATTCACAAAACAGAAGAAAATGTAACAGATCCATAGATTTATCTCAGCTTATAATCAGCTACAAAAGAATGTAATTATTAGACAATTATTAGACAAAACAGCTGTTCTCCCATTGGTGTTTTTTTCTTAGCTGGTGATGGAAGAAAGGGAATTATGGGTCTGAGGAAGGTCACTGCAAGGTTAGATTTATAAGCAAATATGCAATCTTAAAATAACCAGGTATTTTTAATAGTATCAAAACTAGTACAACTGAGTCAGTGTCACTGAAACATGGGACAATTACAACCCATGCAACATACAAGAGAAAGATTAAATAAGAAAATCAAACCTTAACAGAACAAGCTCAAAATCTCTAACCATGGGTGCATATCTCTACAGGAATGTTCTTAGATTTCAAGGTCTCTAGGGAGCAAAATATAATGTATTAGTATAGGGCAACAGTCATGTAGGGTGGCATCACCTCAGATCTGTGCAAAACGGACATCTGAACTCTTCCTCTAGATTCCTTTAGCACTCAAAATACAGAGAAGTCTTTCTAAACCATGATTTATTTGATGTGTTTCAGACATTTAACTCAGGAAGGGATGAATCAGGAATTCACATTTTTATCAACTGACAACAGAAGATGTCTAGACAACTGGATCAGATGTAGGTGCCTATGCTGAGGAAGACTAAACACATGAATCCTGCCATATAATCTCTAGTTACTATTGTTAAAAAGCTGTAAGGGTATAACTACTTCCTTCAAAGTTTTCTAAAAGTCAAAGCACTTAATGATAAGTGTTTCAAAGCAGTACACATAGAAAACCAAACAGGGCACATGTTCCCATAATCAGAAGGAAAGTGTTGCAAGAAATGTTTGAACTAGATGAGGAAATCAACATCTTATTTCACAATACATTCTCCTATTTTAACCACATTCTTTCATTTGGTTGTCTAGTCATATTACATATTCACCCAAACAAAAGTCAGGTAAAACTGCAGTGAAAATGCCTGTTTCTGAGAATTAAAAAAAAAACCTGCCAAAATTTGTGGAAAAGAAGGGTAAGATTTTCTTTTGCTTGTATGCACCAATGAAACATATATTACCTACTAAAGCTGCAGTTGTTTGTGCTCTTTGACATACTTAACAGAATATCACTGTTAGATGAAAACATTCTGACTGATCAAAAACTCTTTGTATGGTATATGTTTGTCTACATGTGTTATATATGATTTCCGCAAAAATCTTCAAAATGTTAATCAATTAAAAGAGTGTTTAAAGTAACCATAAAAGAATTTAAAACCACCTCATTCTTTGATTTCTGTAGTTCCCCTGGCATCAGCATAAACCTGTCACTAAGTCCCTGGTCCACTAACCTCTGTTAATGACTACAGATCTACATATCTTTACAAATCACAGTAAAAGTCTCAGCTGTTGCTATTTGATACTGGCTTAGAATATCTTCTAAACATATCAGTACAATTCTGTTTCCCTTGAATATACCCTTCAAAATAAACAAGGGAATAGTTCTTAGACATTCCAAAACAATGGACCAGTGAAATTCTATAATAAGTTCTTTGTAAAGTGCTGGGTTTATTAATTCATTTGAAGTGCTGGTATGACTACAATGGTATACACAGACTTTTCCTTCCCCACAGTACTTCTCTGGTATCTGCCTAAATATCTCATGATTTCCAGTTGTGCTAGAGCATTGTTTCATTACCTTTGAATTACCCGACACACATCACAAATACAACCATTGTATGATCCAATAATATGAAAAACTATATGGGAACTAATCCAACGTTATTAGTACACACAAAATAAGCATTCTCTTGTCAAAGTTTTACAAGCTCAGTGAACAAATCAAAGGCCTAATTTTGTCCCTTGATATCTTTCTTAAACAAACCCAAAGTTTTAGCCCCTTAGAAAATTTATTTTATGATGCATGTTATTTATTATTCTTTGACTTTGACCCATTACTTGAAACTAAGTGGGAGAGAAAAAAATAATCTTTGCAGGAAAAAAAAGCTGTCAATACTGATTACTTATGGAAATCCCTGGCTGTAACACGAATGAAGATCAAGACAAATACAAAACCTTAAATAAGAAAAGAGTGCTTAACTAATGTTCATTATGCAATCCATGTTGCCTACTTGTATGTAAATGAGAACTGTTTTAGTAAAGGGCTTGAGTTAATTAAATTAAAGTTACCACAAATATTTCTATGATATGCATCAAAATATTACTAATAACCTATGGTTTGAATACTGAAAGAGCTTTGTAGAAGCACAGTGGGAATTCCTTGTCATGTTATGTCTTTCTGACAATTATTCAAAATTAACATAGTGTACAATAAAAGACAAAAAAACCCTTTATTTCTCTCAGTGGCAGCATGTCCTTAAATTTGAGACTGGCTTCCTGAGTGTGGCTCAGTAGATCCCAGTAAAAATTGTTTCATGAACTCTTGATAAAATTAGACCCCCAAAAGCCACTGAATATTTAACAATTAGATTTTATCTGTTCAGCCAAACAGAACAAGTTGCAACATAAAAAAAGAGCTTGCTCCTCTAGATAGGATGACAAACCTGTTTAAAAAATATGTATAAAACCATCTACAACAGATCTGCTTTTTTTCATCTTTCTTCCCATGACCATTTTAAAGAGTGTTTTCTAAACATTAGGGAAGGCCTCTGTTTAAAACAGCCATCGCTACCACAGACCACTGCCCTACAAGTTACAGTTTTACTAAAACTCAAAGCCTTCCAAGAAACATAAGAGGAGGCTGCATTACCTTTCAGAGGCTTTATCAGGCTTCCTTAGCATGCAGATCTTCTTTTTCAAAAACTAAATTACTGCAAATTTATAATATTTTTGTTACGCTTGATACCTCTTTTTTGTACTTATCTCCATTTTCTAGTAAGATTCCAAATGCTCTGTTCTTGTGTCACTTCATTATGACTTCTTTTCCTTTATCTGCGAGTCTCAAATTAACTTGACATAGATGTTTTACATATATTTTAGGCTAAATGTGAAGTATTCCCTCATGCCCATGAGGCACTCGGAAAGTTGATAAGTTCTGCTCTCAAGGACACTCTAAATGAGGTTATTAAAATTCAACACTTTGCATATTCTGATGGAGAAAAACGCTTGTCCCTGACAACAAAGGACATAGGTCAATTTAAGAAAGCTTCTCAATCTCCTTATCCATGGCTACTGAATTCCTTGTGCCAGTATTTCTATAACCAAAATAAGAAAATGTTACCAGGGAGGAAGAAAAGTGTAGGAGCCCAGGTCCTGTCCAAAAGTAAAAATCCATAACCATCTGTTGTTTGTGTTACATGGATTTTGCAACTGTCATCTCCACTGTGAATGCCATTTCATCTTCACAGCAATATCACCAAAACACCCACTGAGATAAAAATCACAAATATTTTGAACATACCATATGATATGTTATTTTCCAAATTAATATTTGACAAAGTCAAAATGAGAACTTGTCTATAGGTTACTTTTGTGTTGTCACCTGAAAAAACCTTTCAGGGTTTGCTACTGTTTGGAAATACTTAACCTCAAACTCAAATAACATCAGAAATACAGAAGAGAGAGGAAGATATTAAATGCTGCATCTTTTAATCATAAGTGTGTTTTGAAAAACAGTTATGGCCACTACTTACACTTACATAGCATCTTTCTTCAAAAGGGGTCCAAAGGTACTTTTAAAATTTACTTACTTAGAAATATCATCTAGAATTTAAATGGACCTTTCTTTTTTGAACTTCAGACCAGCAAGACTACACCACATTTCACAGCTGGGTATAGCTTGAAGGATTTACCAGCTCTCAAGATAATCTCTATAACCCAATGTCACAACCAAAAAGTTACTTTGGAAAAAAAAACCAAACAAAACAAAGAAACAAAAAAACCAAACTGAAATTGTCTTTGGAAAAATGACAGAAAACAGTTAAAGACAAGAGAGCAAACCAACTTCTTTCTCCCTAAGGAAATCTAAAACCCAAGGTCAGCTGTCTGAAATCACCAGACCTGTCACATGGCTTTCATAGCTTCCACTAAGGCTCCTATCAAACCTACACTGAAAGCATTGAAAACATTTTTACTGGAAACAGATTGAGCTCTGATAAGAAGCTCTCTAATCACCTCTGGTTGTT
This sequence comes from Strix aluco, assembly GCF_031877795.1. Taxonomy (NCBI): domain Eukaryota; kingdom Metazoa; phylum Chordata; class Aves; order Strigiformes; family Strigidae; genus Strix; species Strix aluco. Next base: position 52,812,024 of record NC_133935.1, read on the forward strand.
AATGCTGTGCAAAGTGAGAGGTGAAGTTTTGAAAAAGAGAAGAACGAACTTAGAGAACTTGAGGCCAAATGTATTCGATCTTTTTGTTGAATTTCTTAATGCTTGTTTGTTTTAGAGCATAAATATGGCTCTATAAGTATATGAATACATGTATAATTTATGTATATAAGAATACATACATGCACACACATTTTATGTATGTATGTGTTCATACACATACAGAAACACAGGTTGCCCTGTCAGGATAACTCAACTAATGCCATTTTATCTCAGCTTCCGTCCTCCGGTAACAGAAGTTTGGTGGTCTCAGTCACAGTCCCTTGGGTGTAGGAGTCCATCACAAAACCATCATCCTTAATTTAATACAATTGACAGTCTCTGCTCAAGAGAGGCAGAAGAAGGAGTTGCCATGGAGACTGAACTATTGCTCTTCTCCAGAGGATGCTTTTTTCAACCACGGGCTGAACAGTAGAGGCTGTGCAATACCTGTAACCTTGATCACATCACAGGATCTTGCTTTTTGGGATGGCTTTTTAGTAAGCTTTAACAAACATCCAGGAGAGGAAGGGGGGGGGAGAGAGAGCTTAAGAAAATAAACAAAAACCTAAAAACCAGCAAAAAACAGTATGAAAGTGCATATTATGCCAGATTGAAAGGGGAAAAGAGTTTCATATTGATTTATCAGATTTGTCACCTCTGCTTAGTGCTTTCCTAACGGGGTGAATGCTGTGCTTGACCTATTTGCTGGAATTAACCAAGACTGCAGGAGACCATATGGATCACCAGATGGTCTGCTATAATTTAATGCCATTTATTCTAACTATGAAGTAAGTGATAAACATAATTAACATTCTTTTAGCTCCTTACTGGATGCCTTTTACTAGTTTGGTTTTTTTTTTCTCAGGCATTGAAAGGTAAGTTAATACCTTGTTACTGAAACACAGATGCCAGCTAATTACTGCAAGAGGCTGCAGCCTTCAAAGCAAAGAGTGTCTGCACAGACTCTAACTTATTCACTGACCCCACTGTGATGATTAATAGGTTGAATGTTAAGCTCTAATGAGGATGAGAGATCTTAGATGTTTTCAGGTTACCTTAATTAGTAGTATGATGAACAGAGTGTTCATTGCAGATGTACGTATCACACTTTATAGTAAACAATACACCTTGTACTCATGGTCTGAACATGTACTTCACATTACAGCACATCAAATGCTAGGGAATCAAACCACTTTCAGACAGTAAAAACAATGGAGTGATTTCCTTCAGATATGTTTTTCCTGATTGCTATTTCATATTCTGCCAGTGATTGTCTAAATGGCCTATTTTTTAGGAAGTGGTTCCAGAGAAGCTATGGCTTCAAAGAGTGTTTATATCAGGCAGGGTCGTCATTCTCAGCATTTTAAAACCACGAGTCTGTAACAAGGTATCCAAACAACTTTGCCTACTCTTCCTGTGCTGATAATCTTCATAGTGACTGGGGTAGGTGTTAGCAGAACGATGAGTAAACCAATTTTTAATGTCAATGTACAGGTGAAGTTAGTATGCTGGTACTCAGAACAGTAAAAGTATTAAAGAAAAGGAAGAAGTACTGAATGTTTTATATTTTACATGAAAAGTTGTGCACGTTGAACCTCGCAGATAAAAATGACCACAGCTAAACATCCTGGGATTTGCATCTGTACTGTTAATAAAACTTGGGTGAATTTTGAGATGACAGAAATGGCATAAATTAAATGTTATTCAGAGATTAAAACAAAAGAACAGCACCTGCACTATAAGCAAATCTGCCCTTAGAAAATTTAGCTCCAATTAGAAAATGTGGTGAAAAAAGTCCAGGTCAAAAGTCATAGCATAGGGAAAGCAGAAACAAACTCCAGATTTTCAACACCTGTGCTCTTCCCTTGTTCCAGATGGGTCCAGCACTTGTTCAGGGGCCTCCACAGTTACACATGTACACACCACAGTGCAAGTGCTAATGCATCCTTAAGAAGCAACTACATTAGAGGGGACCTGAATGAGATGGGACATACCTGCTCTTTTACTCCACTCTTGATTGCATTAGTTCAAGTTACTTCTTCACCTGGTGAATTTTGGTGAATCACTTGGTTATTGTCGCTGGTCCTATAAAATCTTTTATGATTCTCTATTAGTATATGAATAAAAATGGGATCAAAATATTTGAACAGCATACTTTTGTTGATACTGACACCAATTGTCAAGATGTCTTTATAAGGTCTCTGTCTCTGTCAGCATTTGAAAAACAGGATCCATTTTTCCATCCCATTAACTGACAAATATTTACCTGAGGTGGTTAAGCTAATGCTATGCTGGCTGCAGATTCATATTTATAGTCAGAGGGGAAAAACAGGTACTTAGAGAGAGCAACTCAGGTAGCCTGAATTTCTCTCTGTAGGCACCTACCTCTCTTCCCTGACTGCTAAAGGAGCTAGGGTCATTCAGGTGTCAAAAATTAGGGAGGTTGAAATCAGAGATAAAAGATTACTACACTAAAAATGAGACTTCATGCTTCCTTCAATAGGTTGTTCACTGGACTTGATAATACCATACTTCACTATTACACAGACACCACTTCTCAAAAATATTGGAGTGATGGTCTTCAGTGATTAAAGATATTGAATCTCAATGTGCTATTGGCACAATGTTTTCTGTTTCTATGTATATATATTTATATATATATATACACACACACATATATAAAAATGTATGCATTTAATTGCTCCAACACTGCAAACAGTCTGAGATGTTCCAAGTGGTTACCTCATAATATCCAAAGAACAGGCAATGCCAGATCTATTGCCTGAAATAACCTTTTATTTAGACCTCTGGACTGTCTGAAGAAGTGTTTTGCCTAAGTAGCAGCTAGCTTCCACCAATACTTAAAAAAAATATTCTGAAAGAATGAAGTAATCAAGCAGAATTTAACAGTCTTTGAGGTTGATAGACACAAAAGCTGCCAACGCGGGTTTGACACTTAGTACTTAAACATGGCTTTATACTTTAAAATCCTTTTCCATCTCTTTTGTTCTTTACTTGCTTGCTTAGAAGAAAGAAGATATCAGAGAATTTATGTTCACTGTTCATTTCAGTCCCAAGAATAAGATTGTATCTTAGCTGTCATACAGATGACATGTATGAAACATAACTCTTGGCCTAAATGGAAATTAGGATTTTATTTCAGGACAAATAGGAACAAGATATAAAACCCCTGTCTACAGAGGAATACCTGTGCCTGACTAATGAACCCTCATTGTCATAATAATTTTCTGTGTTTAAGCTCCATCATCCAATCCACTGAGAGATCTCACCGAGGCAGCAGAGGCTGAGTAAATGTACCCCCAGTCCCAGGAGAAGTTACTTGGGCATTGTTTGTTGGAAAATGTGACTCTCAGAAACTGTGCATTTAGGGCAAAACTGCAAAATAGAATTAGGTCGAGGAACACACAAAAGGCCCTAAAGGGAAAACAAAAAGGAAGAGAATATAAAATGCTTTAAAGGAGAAAGTAAACAGTGCTTTAATGATGATGTGGCTACTAGTACTGTCTGATACAATAGGATACCAAAAAAAGTATGCATTTTGGTAAATTCTTTAGGTAATAATGATAAAATCAGGTAGTAATTAACTTTAAATGCTTTAAGACCATAGGAAAAAAACCCCCAACTATAATATTTGCAAATTTCACAAATGTCTTACCTCCTGCATACATGACAGCCAACATTATTGATGATATCCAAGCTATCTCACTATACGATGTATGGAAGATTTCTTGTATTTCTTTGAAGAATACTGTGATGGCTTTGGGGAATGCATAGGAAAATCCAATGGAGATAAAAGCCCCAAAGACCACAACCCATCCCCAACCTCCATCTGGAGGTGGGTACTGTGGTGCTGCTGGTGGTGGTGACATTTTTGGTCTCTGTCTCTTCTCCAACTAGGCTGAAAAAGAAGAGAAGAAACAAGGTTTCAGTTTTCCTTTTTTCTTTATCAAACTGCAGTATTCAATCATAATCTGCAGAGATTATAAAGAATCCTCAGAGGAGATACCAATTTCCAGCTTTCAGGGGACCACAGAACACAAGTGCCTGGTTTTAGAAGCAAAATCTGTTTTGCAAAAAAACTTGTGGCAAGAATGTTTGCAATATCCTACTCAGTATGTGGCAACTGTTATAAATCACTGATCTCAGTTGCTGAAGTTGTATGTGCAATTAGTGATTTATTGGAAAATGACATGTTTGTATTGGTTAATTTATGTATCTCTACTGTCTAGTGTGGATTTAGCACAGGAATTAGGAAAAAAAATGGAAATTGGACTTACAGGAAGAAATGGAAAAAAATTACAGTAAATTATCACTAAATATTATTGTGTTAGCAAGATTTACTGGTACCTCAGCAAAAGCATCAGCAACGACAGCAGGTAATTAATTCATTACATAGGTTTTTATCATATGCTGTCATTATCCAACTTCTGACCATTGTTGATATCTCTTACTTATCACATGAGAACATCTAAAAAAGCTGGTTCTAAGCAGAGATTTAAAATTCCCTGTGTACCTATAAAATAAATACAAAATATTACTGTTTTGTTTTGCACTCTTATTTTTAAAAATTTTCATCTTCATATTAGTTGATGTTGATATTACTTGCAGGAATAAGGTGGAGCTTGATGGTACTATTTTTGTTCTGCTTCCACATGTCAGAAGACATCCGGAAGTCTTTCACTAATAACCTTACAAACTTTCCACAACTATTCTCTAATTTAGAATTTACCATAATAGATGCTACCAGAGTGATATCTTACAGGGGTTCTGAGAGGTGCAACCAACACATTCAGACAGTTCAAGGAATCATACATAATGCGCATAAAACTCCTAAGGCCTGAAATAAATTTCATACTGTTATTATCATCCTGATATCTAAAATCTTAAACTTTCTACATCCTGCATAACCTTTTTAGAAAACATGTAGTAGCAAGAATCTATTTTGTAATACTGAGATTTTTCCACTGTCAAATCCCTTTATTATTAAACATATAGCTGGAGTCCACTGTGTTTTCTTCTGTGTAATCCAGCCTACACAGACAGCATGAACTAAAAATTCCTCCTTCCTCACCATTTCTTCCTTGGGCATTTAGGCAACTTATTACTCTTGATTGGTTTCCTGCCATACCAGTATCGAAAGCTGTGGATGATAACAGTGTATAAGTTACTGTTATGCTTATCATTACCAGCAAGTCTCTATGTGATTTCTTCCGTGCCACTTAAGGCTTATTTCAACCTCTTGCAGCAAACTGCATTAGTAGTGGGAGTGATATAATTAGCTTAACAAAAACTAAAAAACTGTGTCAGCTTATATTAATCTCTCAGGATAGTGCCTGGAGTATTTGCAGGGTAAATGCCATGTAGCACTGCACGCAATATATGCTACAAAACTAGCAAAGTGTTGCTTTTAAGATTATCTATCACTAGGCTAGCCCTGTGATAGAAACCCACTGTACTTCTGATTCTCCACTTTATCAAAGCTGATTGTAGACATCACCCTGATACTGGCCACCAAAACATCTGGCTTCTATGCAAGGTTGCAAAAGCCCAGGTAGTTTGCCTTCTACATCATATCATACAGATTTGCTGCTGGCAGCAATAGATATCTATTGCTCTGTACATAGAGCATATAAATCTTTTTATACGCATGTCCAGAAAGAACCTCTGGCATACATTTTGTTTCTGCTTATCCTAGTCTCAGTTTAATATTAGTCCACTGACATACATCAGTGAGGAAAACCTGGGCCTGCCACTAGAAGTTGGACAAGTAGAGATAATTCTGGTCACTGAGACTTAACTTTGGCAAAGCAGTTAAATACCAGTTTGGTTTTGCTGAGTCTGGACCCATGAGAAGGAGAGTATCTCAGAAAGCCCACTGTAACTTAACACGCATCATGATTGATTGCCTTCAAAAGCACAAAACCTCAAATTGGCATGAAGAGAGAACTCTATTTCTGTGAACTGAGTGACTGTAAACAACAGTTTGCTAGCTGTCCCAGAAACCTGTTGTTCTGCTCAACTAAGAAAACTTTTGATTATTTCCTAAAAAAAGGTTAACTATTGTTTTCTTACACTTCAAAGGTTTGAGCATATTTGTTTTCATATTTCATACTCATACGACAACACTTCTATCTCTGTTATAAATTTTAGTAATGCCACACAAGATCAAGGCATTGCTCTCCATAGAAGTGGAAAGGGATTATCAATTTATTGAGGAAGCACTCCTTTTCCTAAAAATAATACACAACTACTTTGAAAAATCACTGCCACCACATTGGTCAGAAGAATGTTGAAGGTTCCTGAATGTCACTGAGGCAGCAGCGCTTTGGAATGTTATATCCACCTGTTTAGGGCAGCAGAACAGGCTGTGTTCTGCTGACAATTCAGTGCTTTCCTCCCTTTAAAAGCTTCACCGTAAACTAAGGCGGCATTAAGGAGACGAGCAAAGGGACATTGGCTGCTCCTGTGTCTCACCCTAGACGCAAACTGCTGCAAAACCCGCTGCATGGCCAGCTTGTAGCGCTGCTGCAGTAAAAGGCTGTCTGCTAACCTACAGCAGACATTACACTGTCACAAAGAAGAGACTGGATCATTGTATCTCACACCTCCTTTTTATCCCACAGAGTTAATAATAGCTTCCCTGTTGTTCCTTTATGATCATGATAGCCAATTTTAGCTCCGGTTAATAAAAGGTGAAGAGGAAAAAGATAATAAATACATGTTTGCTCCAAGAGGAAAAAAGTATTCGTTTTGTCAGAAACATTAAATCCAACTTCTCCAACATCCCATAACTGCTCAGGAGTTAAAGCAACTTTCTTCTGTAAAATCTGCACTTAGTATCCCTGAAACTGATCTCCTCCTAAAGCAGTCTAGCAAATTAATATACCTAGCTCTAATCTAAGCCTAACTAGTAATATTTGGGTAGTATAGGTAGTATACAGACAAGGGCAAAATCCATTAGCCACCAAAACAAAACATTTTAGATGAGTGGATATAAATGTTGACAAGGGAAGAGGCAGAAGAGGGAGGAATGAAGCAATGACAAGCAAAATGCCTTTTCAGAGCTCTGAGAGCTTATTATGGGCTGTGAAGAATAAAAAGAGATGGTAGAAAGCATAAAAACAGGCATATGTGATGATGTTCATGTGAAGGACATGGTATCAGACAAAAAAAAAAAAAAAAGGCACTTGAGTAAATAAAGGTCACCACCAGTGCTTTCAGCCAGTCATATGAATTCTATCATGTGCTTAAAGCTAGCGAACAAGCACTGCTCATACCTATGCTTTTATAGGCAAGCAGTGGGTGAGGAACGCTGCCTGCCCCTCCACCCAGGGAAGCCGCAGGGGAACAGTGACTGAAGCGTGTCCTGAGTGAAGCCATCAATCTCCCTTCTCTCTGTCAGATACAGAGATAGTCCTTTCCATACCCTGAGTCAGACTGTGCACAAGGATTTTTTCCTAAACTCCTTCTAGTTCCCCTGTGTAAATCGCATTTATATAAGCAGAGATCAAAGAATAGGGCTTACTGTAGTAAGAGCTGCATGTATCTACTAACAAATAATAGGAGAGAAACAAGGCAAGAAGACACTTTTAAAACATCTGATATGCAACATTTTCTATTGTATAGGTCTCAGCACATTTGAACTTAATCAGGCAAATGAGAACTAGTGAATGAAAGAGAGAAAAGGAGGGAAGGAGGAAGGGAGGGAGGGAGGAAGGGAAAGCAAGAAAAAAAAGGGGAAAAAGATAGAAAGCAGCAAGCAAGCAACAAGGTCAAACTAAGAGCAAATGCTACAGACAAATAATGTATCTTGATATCATGCACCGTAGACTTCAGTCAGTCATGATCAACCTGTTCAGACTTCTTGTACCAATGCTTCATTACTATTCTGCAGTTGTCAGCTGCCAGAATCAGCTATCAATACAACAGCTTGTCAAAGACTCTTCTGAGAAGGGGTTATGTTGTTCTCTTGTTTACAGAGACTCTGATTTTACTGAGAGTTTTAGTTGTATTTTTCTGCAACATTAGAGTAACTGTTTGCTTTTCTGCTTGCATTTTGTCTCCCTTGTCCTCAATGGGCCCCATCATCACTTGACTCAGCAGCCATTCGTTCCACAGTAAAAGAGGTGGTATGTGAAAAATCCGTCCCCAGTTGCTGTAGGATAGTAGGAATTTTTGGCACGTGTGTACTGCATGCCAGTTCCACACAGTAAGCCAAGGACTGCAAAAAGCTTTGCAAACTTGAGCAAATTCAGTCTTAATCCCTGACATCCCTGTGGGGTGATTGAGAAGTATCATCCACGTTCAGACAAGGGAAACATATAATAACAGGCTAAATAATTTAAGTCTTGTCCCAAATCAGTGGCAGAGCTGGGATGTGGACTAATGTCCAAGTAAGCTGTGAATGATGACTGAGGTTTTTAAGCACATGTGTTTTAGAAGCTCATTAAGTAGTAAATGCAGATTAATTGTACTGTTTAATACTCGAGTTAGGAGCACAGGTGGGGTACAATGTTTGCTTTATAGGTTTGAATAGTCTGCTGCTCTAACTTACCCCTAATGAATGTTCATTACATTGCTGTATTTAAGATAAATGACTTGGTGGTAGCACTAGTAAAATATTGAACTGTATAGGAATTATACTCTTATAAAAGATCCTTGCTTAAAAGCTGCAAAAATTTCAGTTTTCTTATTTTTATTAACAGCTCTTTAATGAGTTTCAAGCCAGATGGCAGGAAGCGGTTATCACCTCATCAAATGGTATTGCCTCACCAACTTCTACAAGCCATGGTCATTATCTTGCGAATGAAATACAGTATTTGAAGAAAAAAATATCTTGCTAGTTTTGTGACAAGGTTTTGCTCTAACTTGGGATTTTTTTGTGGAGAAAGGGGGGATGCGGGAAGACTCTGACTGAAGGGATCAAGAGAGCTTGTCCTCTGCTTTTAGCTCTAACTGCTTAGTTCTGGAGGCAAAGTAGCTCCTAATGAGCTGTGGTACCCAGCCTGGCTAATCATCCTGAAAGAGGAAAATAGTCTCCATTTTGTCCCAATGTCTGTATTCAGAGACTGAGGTGATAATGTCATAAATGAAACCCAGGTAGATGAAAGATACACACAGAATCTGACTTTGCTACTTTTTTTCCACTAGGGTCTAACCTGCAGGACAAATACAACCTGTGTGAGATCAAAACTGCTAAAATGTGCCCAGGCTATCTAGCATTTTAGAAAGCTTACGATTTTTGTAAAGTTTCTCCAACAGGCTTGAATCACAGGGCCATGTCTGTTAATGCTTTCTAGGCTTTTATGTGACAATAAAATAAATTATATATATTACATTGTATTTATGGGGTTTATGTTAGGATTTATTATTTTTGCTAAAAGTCTAAGCAAATCTTTGGAAAAAAAAATCACCAGCCTTACTTAATTTTAAAGCCTATTTCACTTCGGTCTTTAATAGCACAATATCCAACAATATTAAAATATATTACTACAGGTATTTTAAGAATAAAGCTGTATCTTATTGAGAAAAAACAAATGTGGGTGGTTTTTTTTATTGAAGAGGAGATGAAGGAACTAGTTATAAATATTCGCATCTATGAAACAAACATGGAGTTATTCAACCTATCCATAATTTACAGTTAAGAATCAATATTGTAGGATACTTGTCATCCCACTGAAGCAGTAACAAGACAAGTATGTGCTTGAAGACAGTGTGGGAAGGTAATAGTCCCTCACACATCCAAAGCAGGCATATTAATACCATTCTTCCAAATGCCTCAGAGGTTTGCAGAGGCAGGCTCCATGGAGGGAAGCAGATGGGAGGGTAAGGCACATGTTGTAAAATAAAAATAAATGAACAATCCCAATAACTTTCTTTCTTCTTAAGAGTCTGGCGTTGTAATGGGCTGATTCTTAGTAACATCATAAGCTGAGCAGGTAATAGGATGTAAAAGCAAAAACTGTTTCCTGAGTTAAACAAGGATGGTTACAGATGTGAGTTCCTGATGGCTGTGGGAATAATTAAAGGTCTAATTCTCTTTTACCAAGACAGGAATAAAGGCATGTGTCATGTAATTCCTTCTTCCTGCTTGAGGACTCAAAATAGGATTACTGAGACAGAAGTGAGCCCAGTAAGATATTGCTATATAAAACGCAAAAATGTATAAATTATGCTGTGAGAGTGTAATTAAAATGCCATTTCCACTAAGGCCCTATTTCATTATGGTTTAAACAGAGGTTGAGGCTAAAAGCTATTACTAAGTCAGTAACTAAAGTCAGTTTTTCACAGAACTGGAACCGCCATCTGAAAACATTATATCAAAACTATATTGGAATTGTTACATCAGTGAGATCAGATTTTGAGCACTGCTGAGTCAGTAGTGAGATGACTAACATGATTTGTCAAAACTAATATTAATATTAACGCAGCATTTATAATTCATTGGAGTTTTGTTTGGGTAGTTGGATATTTTGTTGGGTTTTTTTTTTAACCTCATATGTTGTGCTGCCACATTCTCCTGGGAAACTGTAATCTGTATTCACAATCACAGTCATGGGTTGGACTTCCATTCATCATGTCTTCTGTTATTACCTTTTTTCATTGACTTTAAGGGAAACCTAAATGACTGACTTACTCTGGATGACTAAATGTCTACATGACTAAAGTTAAATGAAATGAATTCCAACCAAAGTGATTTCAATTCTGTTTTAATTACTCCAAAAAAGCAGTCAATAGAATATTTAGCCTAAAGATGTTGTCACTCCACCCAAATTGAAGTGCACTGAAATGAAATGTTGATGACTAAATTGAAAATGCCAGTGAACCAGTCTGAAGAACTAATCAGTTTTAACAATGAGCTGATTGAGGTTGATGAAAAATTCTGCATACCTGGAAAAAAATAAACTGTCAAACTAATCAACCTTTCAAAAACACCCCAACCAAAACTTTGTTGTGCCATTGAAGAATTAGTTTTAATAAGTCTATCTAAACCCATCCTTTACAACTCAAATTGTTGGCTGCCCACACTGCAAGAATATTGATCCACTTATTAATTAATTTCTAACCACTCGTACCATCCTTTAAATTCTAGTACTACTCCCTCATATTTAACTATGATAGTTACCAGCTTTACAACATGTTTTATAAGCTTACTATTTTAACTCTGTATAGACCAATTTTGAACAGTGTTTGGTAATATAAGCTTTTTCAGTACATCAGCACACTCATCTTCTTTAAAATTCACATTGATTGAATGTTATAAAAAAGAATACCCAGAATAATGGAAGTCATGTAAATCTGGAGCTGTATGATACATATTTTTAAGAGTTCTGACGTTTGGCAGAAGGGGAGTTATATTTTCACTTATTTGTTATATTTTATAAATGGAAGAACTAAGGTTTCAAGTCAGTGTTAATGGAATTGTCTGCACAGCTGCTGCACGTTGCTTGAAAAATAGATAGCACAATCTTTTCAATGCAGCAGATTTTCCATTATCAGTAATAACAGATATTCATTTCAATATCATTCTCTCAATACTAAGGTGCAGAAAACAATATCAATGGGAAAAGATAGTCTATTCTTAGGCTGTGCTATTAGTTAAGGTTTTCAAAATCAAAATTCCTATCTTTTTACATAAACATATAATTTGGAAACAGCAATATTTAATTCATTTATTGCTGAAGATAATATTCACATCCATCAGCTTAATGTTTGATGTTATGAAGATGCAATAGAATCCAATGCAAAATCTGCTGACATTAATTTCTGTAAACTTTATCAAAGTTACTCTGTGCTCTTGAGATTAGAATCTAACCCCTGGCTGTCTTCTCTACTTCAGTATTATGGCCCAGTGTACTTTCTGTATATGTCCTACCACTCACCTAAATCCTGGCCTGGAAGCATCATCTCACACATACTGGGAAAATATTTTTCTTCTATTCTCGTGCAGCACATGACTCCCATGGGTGGAAATAGTTACTAATGCTTAAGTCTCAGTGACAACTACTTAGATTATGTAATAGGAAGTAAACTGATCTGGATTCTGTTCCTAAGAGCATATGACTGGAAACACATAACAGGCCAAGGCTGGAAAATAAATCCAGGCTGCAAAAGCTTATAGAGGGTTCACATTTCATTTATTCCTGCCAGTTCGGAAATTGTTACTGGTTTAAGAAATATTTTCTATATTATTAATAAAATGGAAAAAGCTAGGAACACTTCTGATGACATACTTTAAGAAGTGTGAACTGGGAAATCTAATGAATTATTAATTATCTGTTAGCAAAGCTACAATTAACTTATGTAGTATATAGAAAATTACAAGACAGAAAGGCAATGGGCAGAACCACCAAAACTTGCAATGAGGAAAATAGCTTTTAAAAGAAATTACTTGGGAAGCATTGTATCTTGGAAAAGCCAGAATAGTTTCTGCAGCTGTAGGTATCCAGTCTAAAAAACTCCCCAGGATTTAGGTCATAAGTAAGAAGCTATTTGGTTAATGTAGATTTTAAAAGCTGTGTGAGAGTAGAGGAAGCAAGCCATCTCTTTGTATGAAATAGAGTTAAAAACATACAGATAATTCAGACTGGAATATCCAATTGATACAGCCCATAAAGGCTTGATGTGTGAGTCCTTTCTGCCAGTGAAAGTTAAAATGTAAGCCACTGATTCCAAGCACTATATATCCAAAAGACAAATTAATCCAGAGGTCCTTCCAGAATCACTAAAACATATTAGGTTAGTAGAAAGGAAGAAAGGAAAGGAAGGAAGGAAAGGAAGGAAGGAAAGGAAGGGAAGGAAGGAAGGAAGGAAGGAAGGAAGGAAGGAAGGAAGGAAGGAAGGAAGGAAGGAAGGAAGGAAGGGCAAACAAATGAACTTCATCTGCCTTAACAGAATTTAACAGAGATGAAAACTTTTTATACATTCATAAAAAACATTTTTAGAACTGAATCAGTGTGGCTTCATAAAATGAAGTAGAAGAATTCTAAAAATGTCAACATTTTTCTCACAGACATAGTCTACCTGAGAGTTTTCTTGGGCCAGAGACATTGATTTTCATTTTATTAATCTCGTAACTGGTGAAACCCATGGCTCTGAAAAAGCAAAACATGACAGCAAGGTATGCTTCTCACTCCAACTGTCTCCAGTTCCAGGCAGATAGATAAGTCATGCAGATATGCTAATACAGTGCTCATATTTGTGGCCATGCAGAGGCCATCCTTGCACATGCATTTGCCATTTCTTAAGTACAGAAATCAGATTTTAATAGCACCTTGAGGACTGCGGAGGGGAAGGTAACACCACTAACCACCTAGCATTAAAGTAGACAGCTTTGTCCAGTGCACTCAAATTTCAGCCTTATGCTCATATTTATGCTGGTAAAAGATTGTAAAAGAAGGTCTATTCTTATTTGATAGCACATAACTTTGAGAGACAGCTAGAAAATAGGGAGGTATATATTTACATGGGACAGTGTAGTGCTACGCAGATACTCATATCTCTTGATGGCTAAACATGGCTAGTAGGAGCAGAATAGCTATCTTAGCTCAGTATTCCATCAAGGCAGCTTAGCTCTACTCGGGTGTCAGGCCTTGTGCTACATAAAATAAGTACATGTATGATGATTATTTGTCCAGTCTGGAACATGAAGATAAAAAGTTCATTTGAAGTATGTACCAAAACTGATATAATTTAGGCAATGGCAATGTTTTAGCATAAACAAATACAGGGAAGGAAGAAGTTATGATTGTATTTGATTTCCATGGGAAGGAAGAGGATGTTTAATTACAAACTTACTATGTACTTTGTCCAAGTGTTAATGAGGTGACCTGCTGATATATATATACAAAACAACTTTAAAGACCAAGAGGGTTTAATCAAATTCTGATGTGTACTCCTCCACCCATTGTGAGAAATTGGACATGGGGAGATCAAAAAAGTTCTCTTGTCTGTTATGGAGAACACTTTTTCCTAACACAGTTCACAACACCCAAGGAGTACAACATACTGCTGTACCTCTCAGAGAGTAGTTCTACAATGCTACAGCGAAACCAATCTTTGACTAATTTGCAACAAGCTTTAGAATTCATCATGAGTTTAATGTAAATCACATTGTTTATACATTTATCATTTACAACTTTTTCATTCTGCCATTTACTAAATCCCCACAGAATGTCCAGAATATACGTGTGAGGCCTATGGTTCTGCTCTGGCACAGTGGCACTGAAAAATTGTTTAGTGCTTGTCAATACACGCAAAGAGATGAACAGATGACCAACCACTGAAGGATGCAAGAGAAGTACTACATAATTCTGAAACCCCTCCCCTCTCATGCTGACATCGGGAATTTCAGAAGAATCTAGAAATAATTTTTTTTCCATATTTTTTCATATTTTCCATATTTGAATCTCCCATTATAGACTTTCCATTTAATCCCAGCACTATGCATTTATCTTGTATAACATCCATTTCCCCAGCTTACAGTGGGGCACATAAGCCTTCTGGAACATAAGCCATTTGACCAGAACTTACCAGCTATCTTACCCTGGTATGAAAGTGCTCCTTTCAGACATTAAGACAATAGGAACTCCTTTTCTTACTACAAACAGATGATCCAAGTAGGCCACTGTCTGGGTTGCAGGCCCAAACAGAACACCTGAAAACTTAAGTAAGAAGTTTTAACTGTAAAACTTCTCCCATGTACCAAAGTGCTTTGCTCTACATAACCCTTCTTTGCCAAAACCACACCAAAGTAAACACTCACAAGCATTAGCTTTTACATTTCTGTATCATCACAAGAAAAGCTTTACTCTTCAGATTGTTCTTCTGTGAACTAACACTCATTATTCTCATTATTAAGAATCTAGATCAAAATAATTCAAATCCTCAAAATTTCACTATAATAGTTGCAATAGAAACAGCAGTACAGTTTACATAAATATACAGCAAATGAGACAAGAAATATAAAGATCTCTGTGGTATTTGCATCCTTCCAATTAGCAAAAGGGCACTGTAAAAATATTCACAGAAGCAACTACTTAAAACGTATGTATCTGGAAGCTTAATAAATCAAGAGCAAGCCATATCGAAGGTAGGGCAATGTGTGCATCAATCTAAGCAATGACGCTGTTGTCCATTTCCGGACAGAAGTTTAACCAGTTCAGAGGCAAAGAACTGAGTTGTGTTTTTTCTCATGAAAAGTAGATACATACATTCGGTTGTTATTATATAGTTTCTACTGAAGGCCAACTTACACATAAAATCAAGAGTTTAGCCAAACCTTCTACATGTAAAATTGTTCATAATGTGTAAAAACATGTACAGCACACTCCACATATCATTTTGTCTTGATAACAAGACAGGGAATCAGCAGTGGAGTTTTGTAAATCTCAAGGTTTTTCCTTGAGGAAGCAATGCAATGCTAGGATTCACAGCCCAAGAGCATTATAGTCCACTGAAGATTACTCTTTCAGTCTTCAAGACAATAATACTTTGTGAACAAAACACTCAGCTCTGGAGTTTAAATATTTTTCTAAAACCTTTAAATACATGTCTTTTACTCATTTCTACTGAAGTCTTAAACTGTTATCCTACCTATAGGTAGGTATACCCATAGGTATGCATAGACTATGCATAGACTTCTTATACACAGACTTTCACATACAGCCCAACTGACTTCAAAGGGGCTTAGAAGGATTTGAACTACAAATCTATATTTCTAAATGTCATTTATCTAGATTCTTTCTCAGTCAATAGCTGCAGATGAAACAACCACCACCTTCTGGGATGACTGGATTTAAATAAGAATTTTTTTTTTTCTTTACAGATTCTTCTCCAAACACACTTTTCAATATTTCACTTTTTTCTCAAAATATTACTGGATGTACTGCCAGGTGTTCCTGAGGGGATATTGTACTTGTTTTAATCTGTTTGATTAGTATTATTATTAATAATACTATTAGTATTATTTTTCCCTTTTCATGATATTTTGCACTTTGTATATTAAACATAGAATTTGTGTTTTTTTTTTTTTTTCCCCTGTCAGTTATGTAGGGTGAGATTCATCTTTTCAGTCAACAAAATGTTTATACTAGGAGACAAAGGTTGGGTAAAATGAATTCTTAATTAATTCCAAATAAATCTGTGTGGCTTTCATGCACAGAAAGAGCATGGGTGGTTTCTTTCTCTCATTCCTAGTATAATTTACTGATTCAAAAACTATGTCCGTAAAATGCTGCATACATTTATTGCACCATTTACACGATAAAAGAAGCATATGATGGAAAAACATACCTAAGTTGTGGTTTTGTGCCTGTGGATCTCAGAAAATGGTACAGTGTGTTGTAGGTGGTAGCACCTATGAAATGAAATTTGAATGCACAGATTTTTTCAGCTGCCCTTTGCAGGGAAATGTGTGATTGGCCCCTGCAGAATAAAGCTGACTGTTAAAAGATGCACCACTGATAAACCCTGAATTTTTAGGAAGTGAAAAGGGACAGTAACAGAATGTATCTGTTCAGGTTTCTTCAGCAAATATCAGAGTGCAAAAGGATGAAGCAAATAGTGTTGTTTTCATCTCCAAAATGTGAGTAAAGCTATGACTCATCTTCTTTGCAAAACAAAATAGGACTTTGAGGAGGAGCGCATGAGATGTTGTCTAGCTCTGGCTATTTATGAATTTTTCAACTGGCTCTAGGTTCTATCTGTTATGCATCAGACCTAAACCTGCCTTGTAGAGTTAGCTGCTTTCTGTAGAGTCATGCATACATTTGCCATACATACACATTACAAAATATCCATTATTACCTATGATAGCTGTGCATATTTTAAATGGTAAATTAACACAAAGTACTGTTTAATTTTCCATCAATCAAAGGAAAATCTTAATCTTTTCCAGCACCATCCCTAAATAAGACTATTGTAGGATTTTTTCATATGCTAGTTCATAGATTTTTTTAGAATTATTTAAATGAAAACAACATATTAATGCAAAGATGATGTACAAATGCTGTACATAAATGAACAAAATATCTTCTATATGTACACTCCTTCAGTCATATTTCTGGAAGAGACAGAGTGGGGGTTCTATACATTATAATCTGCCAATTCAGTAAAACAGCAGAAAAACAATAGAATGAAAAAGTCTGATTTTGCATGATAGCAAACTTTTATGTACTTTTGACACTTTTCACATCCCACATTTGAACATGCAGGTGGTGGTTTCTAACAAGTGGATTTTTCTGTATCTATCTCCTGCAAATTTAAGCATAAACGCTCACCCAGAAAAAAAGCTCCCTCAAATTTCATTTGGATTTGTCAATTAATTCTGAGCTGGAAAGCTGGCTCAAAAAATCAGTCCCATAAAAATAAAAGATTAAAGCTATTTTAAATAGAACAGGTACTAAAATTCTTTAATTGTTCTTAGGTATAAAATAAATAGATCAAAGTTCTGCACTCAGAATACTTGTTTGGTTATACTGAACTTGTACTATCAGAGCAGCCAAACATAAAGATACAATATAGTTCTTAATAAGAGAATTTGACCAAAATTGTGACTAGAAGCAGTGAAAGAAAACATAAATGAATGTACAAACAAACCAGCACTTCTGTCATATAAAGTTGTTTACCTTATATGATCCAGAAAAAAAAAAAACCCCAAACATATAAAGCAAACTCCTTTGAGGCACGTAGGATAAAATTACATGTAAAATAGATACTAAAGCAATACTTTGGTAGACTCAAGGATAAGACTGAATGGTTACTCACTACTTAATGTATATCTCATGCGTTTCAGACCAGTGGCTGGATCACCTAACATAAACTGTGCTTTTATAAATGCTCCTGTTTATCTTGATTTCTTAAAAGACCAAGAAAAAACCCTCTTGAAGAATATATTATACCTATCTGCATATTTCATTGTTATGGGTTGGTCCTAAGTGTTGTAAAAGGCTATTCTGACCATTGCCTGAGCTGTGAATCACCCACATTCACCTTCTTCAAAGTTTTCATATCATTCACTGAAATTCACTGTATTTTGGCTTCTGCATGAGGAACATTTCCAAGGTTCATTAGACAAATACTTTAATACAACTACTCTAGAATTATTTCCATTTTTTAAAAAAAATCTAATAATAGCATAATTATTTACAAGTTAACACAATTTGAAGGAAAAATTTTACAAACGGTATCTTTCTATAAAAACCTAAAAAAGTGAAATAGGACAATATTCTTTGTGACTAATGCTTATATAATGCCTAGAAATCATTCAAAATTGTGAAAATTACTTAGAAATAGTAATGATGTTGACATGAGCTGAACTATAAGGTTGTACTTGGGCCTCCTCCATAATCACATCAGGAAAAAGTAATTCAGAGTTACAGATTTCACATACACTATATATCTATAAGTCTTTATGATGAAGACATGCATAGCTACACCTTACTTTAAGAAAATTATTTATTTTGTCTGTTAACAGAGAAAAGCACTGGTTTATTTGCTCCAGTATATAATACGTACCTGTGAAATAATGTAATATTACTCTACTGTTTGCTGCCAAGTAACTACAAAATCATTGTTAATTGCCAATAAAACACTTCAAATAAAGTGCTTATTTAAGCAAAGAAAAGATGGCTCTAGGGCATATTTTCACCATGGGACTGACATAAAATAGCCACTATACAATCTGAGATGGAGTCTTTATCCTTACAAGGAAAGATATATTTTATCAACAAACCACTATCCAAAATAGTATTATTATGTGCATGACAGAATATTACACTTCAGAGAAGAATGCAACATACAGATAAATTTAAAAATAATATCTGGTTGTAGATTTTTCTTTCTTCTGGATATCAATGCTGAGTAGCTGAATGTGAAAAACACGCAGCCCTTCTGAAGTATGATGTTTATTTTACAAATAGGTTGACATACCCAGGACAGGAAACATGAAGCTGAGAGATGTATTAAGTCTTTCAAGATGTACATTAGCTCTTTCACCCTGGAGCATACTTTCACTCCAGTATGAGTTGATTGATATGTGTCATTGACTGACACATTTAATTCCTCCTTTTTTGCAATTTCTTGTTTTCAGTAGATGCCAGTGTATTTATTCTTTCATCTTAATGATTAATTTTTCATGATCTATAGTCACTATGTGAGTGTACCAATAATGTTAAGTATACACCTGACTATTTTTAACTCTGCCTCACATGGAAGCATAGTCTTCCAGTCAAGGCAATGACTTAGGTTGCAGGTGACCTGGACCCATCCTCTCATTCTGCATCTAACTTTTCTCATAATTTTAGGCAAACTTTTCATGTCCAGTTCAACAAAGAGCTTAATAACACACATATATCCATTTTTATTTCAAACAAAACATTAAGGCTCAAGACCTTTGCAGGCTGGCTGCTGGTTCCAGGTGTCTACCGTATCTGTCATGGAAAGACAGTCACTTCAGGAAAACCTAGTCTACATATCTACCTCCAAAGTAGCAATTTCTCCTGCTTAGGCTAAATTTTGTTACTACTTGCATTTTCAGCAGCCAAGGAATATGATATTATTGCCTCAAAAACTATTTTATCAAGATGGACTGACAATGTCCTCCTGAATAGTCTCACAACCGAAGTACTCTCCTGAAATGCAAAATATGTTGGTTAGAATTTTCTTGGATACAAAACAAACTTGAACATTACTTAATGTTCTGATCATTGAGCAAGTGCCTAAAAAAGGAAGTGCCAGTGTCACCTAATACAACCAACAGTGCAACACCCTATTGACAAGGTAACCTCTACAAATGTAGAACAGTCCAGACTATCAAATGATCTCAAGTTGTTTACTTAACAGATCCCAAGGGGGACAAGACATCCAGCACAATCAAGGCTGGGGCATTTCTGACCATGCTAAGAAACAGAACATTAGCACTCTGAATCAACTAGGAAAATAAATTTAAGGGCTTTCACTATCATGCAGCAGCAATTTGAGGTTTTGATTACTGAAGTTCATATATTAGCTTATATTTATTATCATGTATGTATGAAGCTTATTTATCAAGCTTACATATGAAGCTTATACCCTTTTCTGTATCAAACTTTATTGTAGTGAATTGAGGGATGATGAGAACTAGCCAAATACATGTCCCCGATGAAAACAGCAATCGAGACCATTTTCTCCAGCCATGAAAAGCTCTCCATTTCAGTGCCTATATATGATCAGTTTTGTTATCTTTATTTTGTCCATTCAGGGAATTGAGTGATGAGTGACTGTTACAGAATATATTGTCTATTGGCTGGTTCTTTCCTCTTTCAGTCTTCAGCATGAGAGAATATGTATGCTTCTCAATGGCAAGGTCTTTAACACTATTATTTTTGCCCTTTAAAATTGCCTTTAGCACAAGTCAATGTCAAAACCTTTTAAACTTATCTGCATTTTTAAAGTGTTTATCACTGTAGCTCTGCCTCCAGAGTGGTATACAAACATTAAAAAAACCAGGCAGGCTATCTGCATGTAGGCAGTGGAATCTGTGTGTTCTGAGTGCTGTGATACCATGAACTTTCTCTGGAACAATCAAGGGAGACAGAAAAAAATTGGGGTCTGCAAAAAACTTTCCAAAAAGAGAGTGGTAGTGGGGAATCCCAAGTTCAGAGTAATTTAAAAAAAAAAAAAAAAAAAAATTATTTATTTTCCCATATTCATGGAAAAGCACCAAAGGTTTATTTATTCAAATAACCTGAAATCAATGGGAAAAGGGTTATTTCAGAAACATTCTTTCTCACTCTCTCTTTCAAAAAGAAAAAAAAGCCAGAAACCCCCAGATTTTTAAATGCAACTTTCTGGTTCGGTCTAGCGCACTCATTCAAGATTTATAGATGCATCTGTTTTGCAGGGCGAACAATAACAAGTCTTTTTTCAGCTGAAAAAGAGACAAAAAACATTAAAGTCAACATTTCAGATGAGGAAAATTTTTAGTGATATGAGAAACCATAAAAGATTAAAGCCAATGTTTCAGACTTTGCAAAAATATTCCCCTTTGTCTTCAGTATAAACTTGGCAACTTCAATGTCAATCACATTTTTAATTGAGAGTGAACAAAGCCTAGCAGCAGTTAATTTGTTGATTATATGATAGCAACAGTCTCTCTACAGTTCATCCTACATTGTTTCTCTCTCCTAGGCAAAGAAATGTATCTTTTTGATTATTCTGAATTCAACAGATTCCTTCTTCAGTGGGCCAAGTGGAAATCCAGTGTCCAAGTTCTTCTACTGGAAAAATATGACATCTTGATTTTTAAAATTGGAAATCATGATGTAGCAATAACCTCTTCCTTTTACTTATTGCAAGTGAAAGAAGCAGTCCATAAAAGACCCAGTATTCATCCCAAAATGTAAGGATTTACTGGAAAAATTAAAATCAATGCTGGCTTTGGTGTTATACATCAGTTAGCTGAAATCATATATGCAAAGTCCACACATTCAGCACTAGCCAAGCTATTGTCTGTTTGTATTTTGCAGCATGAGCAAATGCTTGTTAAAAAACACAGAAAGAAGAGCAGATTAGCATATTTTCTGTGCCAGAGTAGAATTTACTCATAAAAAAGAAAAAGTTGCCATAAACAAAACAGGAAAGCATTCTGGGGGATTAGAATGGCATGCATAATATTGTTTGGAGCCTCGATTGTATTTGTCATCCATACTGCCTTCTGTATCATCACATTTATCTTATTTAAACTGCTTTTTATTTCTCCAGTATTTTAATATCTATGCTCACACTTAAGGATATTGCAGGAGGACTCAGCTGAGTTTTCAGATGAAATATTTGCATCACAACAGAACAAGGTCACCTTTTAGCCTCATGACTAGAGGTTTTGGTTCACCCTCATTGACCCTGCCTGGACTATATTCTGAGTTAAGTCATGCAAGGAGGTGGGAAGGATTACACAAGAAAATGTGGGCAGGCTCAGTAACGTGTATAACCATATGCACCTCTTAGAAAAGAAGCACTTGTCTCTTCCCTCTCACAGTAGGGTCTGCTTCTCTCTGTGGTCTTTCAGTTCCCTCTTCCTTTTTGTTCTTTTCTAGTCAAGCTAGAGAAACGTTCTGTGCTTTCACACAAATAATTACAGTATCTTTCTTTTCTACAGTATAGCACAGTCACAGGTATTTTTAAAAACTATTTGTGGCTTGCTGTCACCCTGCAGCACTTTTTCCAATAGCCGTTCTCGCCTCAGCTGACCAGCACAGAATGCCACAGCATTTCTGGAGAACTGCCACACTAAACAGCTTTCAACTGTGAAATCATTCAACAGATTTAGGAAACAACATAGATCTGGGCCAAACTGCTGGGTTTTATTTGATAGAATTTATCAACACAGAATTTCATGGAAATTTAACAGTCTACCCCTTCTTCATCAAGTGGTCTGATTAAACACGAGTTTTAGGAGCAAATATAAAATAATTTCTATTCTCTGTAACCATTTCCTTACTCTTAAGCTTGTTCCCTGGCATCCAGCATACACCCAGTTGTTTCTTTGCAATGATCAGATTCATTATTTCCTCCAAGAAATACTACTGCATGGGCTTGATCCCCCCTTCCGAAATACTGCTGGCCAACAGAGTAGTGTGAGTACAGCAAAGATCAGCTATGATGAAGAAAACACAGCAGCAAAATTGTTTTTTATCTTAGAACAATCAGACCTTGAATGAAATTAGAGAGGAACAACAGAGGAATTTATAACTAGGATCAGAAGACAGGAATATCTACCATAAACCTTTTTTCTTCCCTCAATTTCCAGGGTCTTACACACACGAGGGGGGGGAAAAGAAGAGGGAAAAAACCCAAACAGTCTTTATTGTTGGACCAAAATTATGTAAAACTTGTTACAGATTCCTTTAATAGTAGTTTCCAACAATTACATCTATATGAAACTGGGACTTGGGGTTTGTTTTCTCCCAACATGTCTCTGAGACAAAAGTCATATGAAATGTTGATTCTGATGCCAAAGTACTTGGAAGAAGAAAGACATTAATTGAAATCGTTAAACAAACAAAATCAATATGATTCTAAAACCCTAGCAATTAAATCTCCAGAATCATGCTCTATTTGAAGCATGTCTGTCTCACCTGTGCGTGCAAATAAAAAAAAGCTGCTCTAGAAAAAAGAATTGCTCTCAACAGTTAAGCTTTAAACAGGGACTCAGAAAGGATGATTTTTAAAATTGACCAGTTTTTTAATGAATCTCAATTTCTGAGTAATCAAGTCATCATGACAAAAAAAAGAAAAAAGACTCATTCTCAGAAACCGTGCAAAGTAACACAGTACAGTTAGGGTGTAAGGCAATAGGAACCTGGTTCTGTGTATGCAAGGCACTGACCAAGTTTCTCATACAGAAACTAAAAAAATTCAATGTATTTTGAAAGCAAACACATCTGAATCTGTATAGCTCCCACCATCACCTGATCCCAAACATTATAGGAGCTTTAGGTTTAAAGAAGACTTATGGGTTGAATATCCAGATTTCAGATTAATGCTGCCTAGGCCTGGCATATTTCTGACTGAGATTTTCTGGGCAGAAATATGAGCATCTGTTTTATATGACAAAGAAGCAGTGAGTCTTAGCTACTGAGCTGCAGGAGACCACTGTACATCCACAACAGACATATCTGAGATTTCTGGATAATTGCCAAAAGTCCTAAAATTCTGACTTGAAAAGATTTCCTGATGAGAAACAAGGATCTGCACATCAGGGTACAAGTATCCTCTAAAGGTACTGAACTAAGCCATAACCCAATTGCAATGAAATACATAGATGAACACTTCCTCTATCTATTTTAATAGTTTGGATAATATTTGATAATATGTTTCACATTATCATCTGTGTTTTGTTTTTGGATATCCCATTGCCCATCATTCATCCTTTCTTCATCACTCTGTCATACAAAACCCCCTGCATTTATACCTGTTTAAATTCTTTATGGTTTCTTTTTATGAAGAGGCAAAAGAATCTTATTCAGAAATTATCTATCAATTCAGAATTCATCAAGCAGCAATGCTGTCCACTTCAGTTTCCAATTTCAAAACCAAATTTTCTTTCTAAGTAAATATATGAAACTTCACCTTCATAATGCAAATTAAGAATAGGATAAGAGTATTTCACATCCAAGACATTGATTTATATGTAGTAAAGCCAATTTAAGCATGTCACATATGATATGTAGCATTTTATGAAATGTGAGCAACAAGGCAACTAAAGCGCAGTGACAAACATTGGAAGTTATATCAGAGGAATAAAACCAAATCAAACCAAAGCAAAACCAGCCTTATTTTAGTTTTATTCCACATACCGCACCTCAGAAATAACCCTACATTTTACAAACTTGTTGCAGGACTTAAACTACAAAAGCTTTTGCTACTACCTGACAAGGGTAATTAATGATCCATCAAAAATGACAAGGAAGTAAATTTTATACTAACGCAGTAACATGCTGAACCACCCTCAGCTGGCTGAATCCACATAAGTGAACCAAGTCATGCCATACTATATCAAGGCCTAAGTACGATTTTCCTGCTTGCATGGTATGCCTGTGACAAATACAGTCTGAGGTTTCCAACAACAGACATGCTGTTATTATGGCAACCACACAGAGCAATGAAAGAAACCTTGTGAAAATCACACGTGACAAAAGTTGAAAGGAAAGTCATGGTAAATAATTGCTTCCCTGAAGCTGGGCTTACTGCTACTCTTTCAAGTATTTCCATTACCGTTTGTTAGTCTGTACATTACACTAATTCCACAATAAAATAATTGTTAATAGTATTAGAGGTATGCACATGATATTAGGTGCTGAAATGAGAATTTTGCAAAGCAGGCTTTAGGCTAGAAGAATGTATTGATATTTGATTATTATACCATGATAGCATCAATTCATTGTCTTTAACAGACTTCATCCTCACTTACAGGGCATAGGAAAGAAATAAAGTTGGTTCTCTATTCATAAAGACATTAGGATGATCAAAACCAGGAAAAGGTGGATGTGTGTTTGAGATTTCCATTAAATAAAACTGCATTTTATCCCAGTACCTGTTTAAATAGGTAAGGCACTTCCAGGTATGAATATATAGGCATGTGAATTTGATGGAACAAAGAGAAATCAAGGTGAAGGAAAAAAAAAGAAAGAAAAAAAAGGAGTTTAAAAGATTAAATTCAGCATAAAAAATGTACAGGAGATATGCTGTTATAACAACAGGTTACTTTGGGGAAATATTAAAGTAATGCAGAGTAATTTTTATAACTTATAATGCTGTCATATTTTTTCCTGACATCTCCCAGAAAAACTGTCTATGAAGATATGAGGATCTTCTGGAAATCTAGCACTTGGATAAACCTTTTCAGTTCTGAGTAGGCAGAATCACGTTTGTACTGTTCATACTGTGCAACAAAAGAAAAGATCAAGAAGTGGCTAAATGTCAGTAGCCAGGCACTTCTGACTCATGCTACAGGTTCAGAAAAATCCTCTTTTCAGTTCATTACAGAGCCAACATATTTCAGAAATTGTAGTGCTCACCATGAATAAATAAACAAGCGATGCTCTGAAAGCAAGTTCAGACACTGTCCTCATAAGAAATGAGGAAATAGTAGAAGTAAGCCTTTGTGTGAAAGCATGCCCCTCTCTTACTTGCCATTTTGAGATACCACATTGAGATATCTCAGAGGCCAAGATCTAGCTCACCAGTTTAAAATTACCCCCAGACTCATCAGGAACGCTTTTTTGTCTGATGCCCGTATATGTGGCCATCAGGATACAGACATCAGGATAGTCTGTACTTTATGTGGACATTTCATGTCTCATATAAAAAGCCAATACATCCATCTCTTCATGACACTGGCTTCTATTACCAGGTACACACACACTGGGCTGTGTGGCATCTGGTAAAACAGCTTTAGTAGTATCTTGACTGGATGAAGACAACGTGAATGAGTGTAGGTGAAAGAAGAGAAAGAAAGGGGAGAGACAAAACAAAACATGCAAGAAAGCGAGAAGAAAAAGAAAAATGATACCTGAGAGAGAAGAAAATTAATTGTTCTTCATTGAGTATTGGCAGACAAGGAAAAACAGTTTCAACTTCTTCACTGTTATTGTTAGCAGGGAAGGAGAGATGAGGAATTTACATTTAGCTGAAGAACTGCATTTCCCTAGTGACATAAGGAAATTAATGCATACCTACTTTTCTATGAACTTAAGGTTAAATTGACCTTCAGACATCTGCTAGAAATTAAATGCTGCTCAAGAATAGATATCAACTGTTACCCCAGTCTTTAGAAGCAATTTGGTGACTCAGCTGATAGGACAGTTGCAATAACTACTGAAGCTGCATTTCTGTCATTGTGATATGTATAATACTTCTATTTGTGAAGGATTTGCTTCTGTAATTTTTCTTCAAATCTTCTATTTCAACTCTACAATACCCAGCAAATCATCACCCTTACAGTGTGGTTTGATTACACACAGGGCTAGCACTATTTTCCTCAGTTTATATCTACTGCTTGAATTACAGTAACTTTTATTTTGGAACTAATTACACTTTCTCATATTAACACATCTCAAACTGTCTCTACTTTGTCAGTCTGTTTAACCAGCATTGCACAAGAATACTGGGCCCTTGAGCCTAAAATTATGTATATTTGCATGCCATATTCTTCTCTTACTGCTATCACACGAGTAATTCAGCTGCACTATGCAGCCAGATGTTAGTACACACTGTTGATCCGTATCATTCTTGCCAAGTCCGAAATTAATATCATGGGATCATTTTGAGCAAATAAAGTACTTACTGAGGGACAGAAAACAATGTGTCTTATATGAAGGATGCAATGCATCCCACGAGGCTTTTTTTATGGACTGTAATTAACTCTTTAATACTTTCATACATTATAGAAAGTCTGTCTCATAAGTCAGAGATGAATTACTAAGCAAAAATTATTAATGTTTGTTCCAATGGTGTGTTTCATACTGATTGATACAAATTACTTTCCTAATGATATGTGAAGAGAGTTCATTAGTAAAGCAAAAATTCCTACTCTATGGAGTTACATTCCTGTTCACCTCTTTTCTTATTTCCAAGTTAAAAATGACGCAATTGGAATTTAAAATTGAGGACACATCAGTAATCTTATGTACCACAGTAACACTAAAACTCAATTCATACTCTCTGAAAAGTCTTACAAAAAATAATAAAAAAATAATGAATTCAAGCCAATTAAGATACAGGAACAGACACCCAAAAGCACTTAAATGGTTGTTTCATTATACCAGTATTTTAGAACTGTGATGTTCTACTTATGACTAGTGATTTAAAGTGTCTGTAATGCCAAATTTAGTTAAAATATTTTTAAAGATTCCTGATTTGTCATTAGGCGGGATTTGTTCTCCCTTTTCCATTCTTCTTTATTTCAGTATTCAATATCTTTATTTTAAGTGCCTGTTTTGTGGGGATGAGGTGCATAAAATGAAAAACTGCTTTCTCCTCACACTATGCTTAGTCCTCTGATTTGCAGGTGTATTTTGCCCTCATTCAAACAGAGCTTTTCAAATGTTAACTGGTACTCTTAAGACGAGTGGTTGTGATAAAACTATCTGGGGAGAAGGGAGATGGCTTTCCCTCTCACAGCTTAAAGATTTCTGCATTTGAGTAGCTAAGCTCAGATAACCATGCCCAAAAAGAGCTGATTCTCCTTCTTGTAGCCCCATCTCAAACATTCTAACCCAGAAAACACCAAAAAGAAGGGTTCTTTGGCTGCCTCTCATGGAGCCTTCTTCATGTTGTATGGCCATGTACGCCATATTCTCTTCATCCCAGATACGTCCCCTCAGTCCTTTTGCCTTTC
This sequence comes from Strix aluco, assembly GCF_031877795.1. Taxonomy (NCBI): domain Eukaryota; kingdom Metazoa; phylum Chordata; class Aves; order Strigiformes; family Strigidae; genus Strix; species Strix aluco. The sequence goes on from NC_133935.1 coordinate 52,839,961, forward strand.
TGCTGCATGTTTCAAGGTTTAACCTCACTTCATGCCTGACATCATTCTCTTTGTGCAAAGAGACAAAATCTAAAGGGCTCAAAAAGACTTTCCCACAGATCAGCTGTTCTAGGTTTTCTTTTCTACCTCCTTCTCTCGACCTAGTGCACTACCACCACAGATTGCTTGAGTTGCACACCACCATCAGGCTGTCAGCTGAAGTTATAATGACCTCAGGCTGAAGTTACATCAACCTGCCATTTACAATGTAGATTAAGTTTTTCTTCTCCTGGCACCCTAATTCAGATGTCTTCAGGCAAAGGCTATCCAGCAGCGTAGGCACGTGTTCGAGTTACCTCCTAACTTCTTCTGGGATCACTGGCTGCTGCGTACAGCCTGCCAGGGGCCTCCCTTCCACCAGCAACCTGGGTACCCAGGCTGAACCAGCATGTCTCCATGTCTGCATTCCCAGAGAAGTGCAGGCTGCAAAACAAACACAAGGACCAAGCCAAAAACTTTCACACTATGTTATCTAATGAGTATCCCTTTTTTGCAATATTCTTTTCTATCATATTCTTCTTTCACAAATACCTGAGGTTTACTGTCAACCAGGGCAAGTGCTGCAGCTTTAATGAATCTGATAGCAATGAGGGAGAATGGAAAAATGAAGTAACACTTCATACAGCCACCACAGATAGACACCCTGAATAAACTGGAATACATGAGAAGGTTCTACCCGGTCAATGTAAAGATGATGTAATGACATCAATCACAGATTCTTGCTGCTCTATGTCTGTGACACTGTAAAAACTCAGTGATGTAGAGAAGGATAGTAGGTAACAACTACTTGCTATTTCTCACAATACAAGGATGAGGAGCTACTCAAGGAAATGATCAGGTAGATAGATTATTTAATGATGCATGTTTTTAAGGCAAATCCACAGTGAGTGAATTGTATTCCATTCTACTTACCTATATAAACTAACGTTTAAAAGGTTTCCTGGTATTTCATCCTTCTCCCACTGGTCTAGATTTCAGAAGACACTGTGTGGACTGCCACATTTTGCAGTCACTGTCAGAGTATTTCCTGAACATATTGCAAAATTAACCGTTTTGAAAAAGGGAGAGTAATTATTATTCCCAAATGTGGGAGTTAGTCCTTAGGGACAGTGATGAGAGCTCTCCTGACACCAGGCAATGCTTAATTTAATGAAATATAAAATAGTTTGTTAACTACTAAGCATCGTAAACCGTTAGTTACCAGGAAAGCACTCATTTCTTCCAACAATACTCCCTACAACAAATCTCAATAAACAATCTCATTATCTCTCCTAATAAGGACTATACGCTTCTCTCTAGGAAAAGAATCCTCAGCGATTCAGTGGCACAAACACATGCTAAGTATTTTTTCTGGATCAGATCTAGAAAGCCCAACACACCCAGAGACTGAATTCTAGACAGGCAAATGACTGCAAAGAAGTGCACCTTCCCCTTTTGATGCATGTATGCAGCTCAGCTGCATGATGGCTTGAGAGCATAACTACTGCTGTCAGGCTGATCTCATGAAAAGCAGGGGGACGTACAGGACAGCTGGCCAGCAACAGATGGGGACATGCTGTTCCACCCCGCAGGTTGGTAGAGCTCCTATTGCAGCACATGCTGTCCAGAAAGAATTCTAACTAATGCAGCACCGGTCTCCCAAAGGAGGCCTGGCTTTAATCCACAGTCACTTCTTAAATTGTCTATCCACTCCTTAAACAGTCCAGTCATTTATAGTTCAGATCAGTTGTTTATGCTGGAAATTAATTAGTCAGTTCTTTAAATTATTTTTTGTTTAAGATAAGGTGAAAGTATGCTGTAACCTTCTCCGATTTTGTGAACAGAACTTGATATACCTGCCAACAGCTTAAGATTTCTTGTCCTTGAAGGAGAAAATTCTTTACTTTTCTAATCACATGATAAATGCAAAAAGGTCATCATCAGTCCCAGTCACCACAAGGCTGATTGCTCTTACTCATTCTGCTTTGCAGTAACATTGGCTTTGACCATCAATTGACTTCTAAAACAGTTAAGCTGCATTAAAATTAGGCTGTTGTTATTGAAATTTACAATGAACTGAATTTATCTTTTATTCATTCTCTTAACTTTGTATAGACACCTAGAGTTTAATTTTGTTCTTTTGATATTTCAAATTAAATATTACTTGAAAACAAAAAAGTAAAACTCATTTGAAAACTTATAGAAACAGAAATGAAGATACCAGTTCATTTTGACCTTCCGAGCGGAAAGAAATGAATAAATTAAATATCTATGCCATTTCTCATTATCAAGGTGACTGGATGCAATTGTAGGGAGCTCATTCCACTATGCAAACTCACCCTGACCCAACTCATCATTGTATGTCAATATAAAGAATTATCATATCATTTTACCTCCTTAACGTAGAGATACTGTCTAATATGGATAAAGTTATCTATACCATGTCATACACAGAATATCAGAGGACAGTATTCATTTATAGTGTTAGATTCACACCAAGGTTTAAATTAGATGGCACTAATATAAAATAATGGAAAAGCTGAACCAATACCTGAATATACAAAATCCTACAAAACAGGATTTGGCTCAGAAATACTGCTTCTTTGCATTATCATCTGTGGCACTGTGTACAAAAAGTGTTTTAAGTTCACAGGGTATGACAAGAGACCTTGAGCTCATTCTTGGTGGATTATTAGAAATTTTATGCAAAAGACACCTGTACAATCCCATACCGAGCCATCAGTGTTCAGTAGGACCTTTTTTCTCTTTTAAAATGGCTTTCAAGTGAAAAAGATATATATCAACAGTGATGTATAAACACATCTGTGTAGTAAATCCTTTTTAAACAAACAAATTCTGAATTAGAAAAATGCATATGGTCCAATATTCATTAAACGCTATTTTTATATTTTGTATTCCCTTTTTTTTCTGAACTGAAGGATCAGTTTACAGAAATACTTACGTAGTCTGGCCCTTTTGAAATGCCTACTGACTTCAAAGAAAATCTAAGAACAAGAATGCATGTTTTACAGCTTCTTCCTCATTATCAAAAAATATTTCAGTATTTGAACTAAAGGAGCAATTCTTGTGAATGCTTACACAGAATTTCCGTACTTGTGCATATTCTTACTAGATGCTACAGCATTGTTTCACTCTGATGAGCCTCTTAAAGGGAGTCTTGATGAAAAAAACCCTACAACTTTGCATAATGTGCTCTATAAAAAACAACAAGATACTCAGAGTACTCTGAATATTCAGACTAAATGTTTACAGATGTGAGCCTTTAAACAAATGCAGTGAGCTAGAACTGAGTTTACCGTACTGTCTTAGCTACTAATTCACCCTCATCACAAACCAGAACATAAATCAGATACAGTTCAACCCAGAAAAAGGAGCTGAACTTGCTGAATAAAATATTGCCATTTTAATGTCTTCTCTTTCTCTGCACATTCACAGCCTACCCTTTTCCTTTTTCGTGGTCTTTCTGTTCTTAAATTTGAGTCCTACACATAAAGGCACATCAGCAGCTTATCAACTATCATTTTTTTAACTTATTATTAAAATAGAATTAATATTCTAGCCTATTATTCTCTAGTTTCTTCATACGTCAGACTTTATTGTTACTGTTTTGCGCACATGTGCTATATACTATCCATGTAAATCACAATCCCTTTATCAGAGTTCGAAATCTAATGTAAAAGGACAAAGTATACGCTTATAATTTTCATAATTTATATAATCGGCATATATATGGTATATAACTTTTGTATCAGCACACATCATATACACTGATATTTTTCTGATTACAGAAATGCACAAATTATGATTTACTGCTGATAAACATACAATATTAATTTGCCGCAGTATAATCAAAGAATAGAATTTTAAATGGAAATCTGATGATGGAGATAGTTGAGTGTTTTGTCAGTTTTCAGGATTACAGGACCAAACGTCACAAATGGCAATTTTATTTGAGGTTGATGACCAGTTCCATTTGTCATCTACAAGAAGTTGATTCCATCAGTTTTGTATTGTTTTTAATCACCAGATAACACTTTTCCCTGTTCTAAAGACTTACCATCTGAGTGTGTAGGTGTTAGATCTGGGAGAAACACTGCCAGCTGAACTGAGATGCTGTATAGATGTTGAGTGCTTTAACAGTAAAGAAGCACTTGTCTTGCTTCAATCTCTCTCTTTAGCTGAAAATATTCTTTCTCAAATTAGCTGTTGTAGACAAGCTATGTCTACAGAAGTGGAAAAAAAATAATTAATCCCCACACACTTTTGTCAACACATACGCACTGCCCAGGGACATTTTTAAAAGCCATTCTTTCACATTCCTTACAAGACTATATTTAAACCTGCACTTCTAACTTGAATAAAATAATATCGACAAAATGAAATAAAACTTTGTTGAAAAGTTTGTCCACTTCTAAGTACCATTATAATTTTGTTGCTTCTATTCTGGTTATATTCTTCAAGTAATTCCTCTCCCTTCTTTCCATGTGCAATCCACAGGAAGGGAAAAAAAAAATCAGAAAAGTATGCAGTTGCGGCAAGAGATCTCAGTGAAGTCCAATCATGATTCATTATCATCACATACTAATGGAACATCTCAGTGGAAACACCACAAAGCAATGTTTAAACATCATGCAGTGATTGTTTTACAATGCCTGTAACTACATTGTACACACATCTTTCACTCTCCTGCTTTCCTCTGTTATGTGGCACAGTGCTTCCTTTCTCTGTGACTTTGGGGAGAAGAGACAGGCTGATTTTTTTCCCCTCAATTTCTTTCCATCTTCTAACTGTTTAAGGGGATAGGCAGTTGTACGGGTAAATCAATTTTGTATGACAATTGGAAAAAACAGTTTTTTAGGAGGTAAGTTAAAGCAAAAGGAATTTTCCTCATGTTGAAACTTCACTAAGGTTGCATGCTGCATCATGAAAAATCACTTGTACAAACATGATTCCTTTATGTAAGAATTTGGGGACCTCTCTACCTGTACGAATACCTTTGTTACCTCCTTCCATTTTTACTAACAGGCAAGTGACTATTTTTATTGTTGGAGAATTACAATACATCAGTTCTACACGAGGATGGGACTATGCAAACATACACTGAGGTCCCAGACACTGGTGAAAAACAAAATATTACTTATTTTTTGATGTCCCAAATATTTTCTTTCTTCATAAATAATTTATGAATAAAATTTTATATAGCTTTATTGTGAATCATATAATGAGCAAATACAAATGAAAAAAATATAAAGAAAGTTATAAAAATACCCATCAGAAATAAGCACGAAAACTGTCACCATTGACCAGCTTTGTAATTTTTCGTTTTGCAATTGACCCATTTAAGTCCACAGCCTTACTATGTGGTAAGTCCTTCTGACATCAGAAGAGCTGTGAAGATGACAGCCAAAATTTCGGCCTCCAAGCGTGCTCTGATGAAAACAAAGACAGCTTTGCACTCAGTTTTGAGCTCAGTAAGCAAAGAATTAGACCTTGAGGCTTTAAACTTTGATAACAGGGATGACAAAAACAGCACCAAACATCACCAGGTTATCTCCATGGAATAAACTCAGTAAACTTTTCTCCAAAATTATGTATAATCAGCCATTGTAAAACTGCTAGTGCATTAACTACTGGCAAAACTGTTTAGGTTGGTTGCGGATTTTAGAGGGATTGTTATACATGAAAAACAGAATTGGAAATTAGTTTTGCACTTGCTTCAGTCAAAGGAATCTAATAATTTTTAAGTGCCTACAGCTAAGACTAGGCATAGAATACCGAATTCTGAGGTTGCAAAAGACTGAGAGTTACTTGTGTCAGTGAAATATACACCCACCCTTCTCACTTTAAAGCAACCCCTCATTCTTTATTATAAAAGTCTCTGGCACTGCAGAAGAACCAGCTCTGGTTGGTACTCAGCAAGGCTGAATAGCCTTCATTCCATCACTTGGTTTCATGCAGCGGCAGTATGTTATTTGCTGCCTTCCCAAATCCTTATGAAAATAAGATGTTCATCATGAAGACTTGTAAGTAAAATTGATATTGCATTTATAATTACGTGTTACTTCAGAACACATGGGATTAATTCTCCCTGTCAGCCCAAGCTCTAGTCTTCATTCCCACACGTGCTGCCACAGCAATCATCTACCTTGCCTGTTGCCTCAGCTATGTCCAACTTGTCTACAAATCTCCTGTCTCGTTCATCTTTTTCCATATTAGCTGAGAGCTTCTTGAGCTTCTTCAAAGCTGTGTTTCTGCCACTTTGCTTGCACTCTTTATCACTATCCTATCATTCCTCTAATTCAATCCAAGTCACATAGCCACAGAATCACTTCCATCATATCCTTCACTCTAACTCTGGTTTATGTTTCACATCCATCAGTCCTGATATCTGACCTGAGCAACACTGTTTCCCTTTCTTTAAAGTTTCTCCTTAGAAGACTAATCTTTGAATTCTTTATTTTTTAAGAAATGTTGGCAAAATATATGAACAAAAAATATCAATCAAATCTGTAAAGCCTGACAAGACTGGGGAGTGTCACCATTCAGTCATTAATCCTTGTTACAACTTTTTAGGAGTAGACAGAGCGTAAAAATATTTCTTCTTTAAAGTGCTTCACACTGTTTCGTCAATATATGCTAGATAATCATTAAAAAGCCAATAGCGAATACTGTGCAACGTGCACTGGCGCATTGATTTGTCTTGCATTTAATTAGTCAATTAGTTTAGCATGGGTTACCACAGGAATCTGAAACTACCTATTACTACTAAGTAAAGCTAAAAGGAAATAGAAAAACAGCACATTACCTGGCAGAGAGCTGCTGTCCAAGACAATAATCTGAACTTGATAGATACAGAGCCTTTGTTCAGTTTGAACATTTAAAGACTCTTTGGGGACCTGATTGGCTGATTATCACACATGATGTTTGGATGGCTTGTTTTGTGTGACCAATTGCCAAACCAACAAGCATCTCAAATTACTGAGGCGCAAGAGGTTAAGGTGAAATTCAACATTCAGAACACAATCCCACAGAAGGGCACCCTTGATTTATGAACATTGTCTGTTTAGGGTTTCTTCCACAGTTTCTTTGTCTGATATGCAGGATTTTTCCTTATCATCCTCTGTGCACATTCAAAAGTGCACAGCTATAGCCTTTGAAATAGGTGATAATATCTGGGGACACCTGAACATAGTTTGTGCCTAATGCTACAGGAGTTCAGCACATACTGAGATGCTGGGTGTGAACCTGCTCTTTAAAACATATTGTGAACTAAGATCAGCATTAATATGATTTTGTTCAGCAAATTAAAAATGTAATAAAAATGCTCTAAAGATCATCAGCAGAAGCTTAAAAGCAAACTTGGAGGCACTCAATGCAGCTACCATGTTGCAAAAGTCTAATTTTTTTCTCATTTGAACAAAATTGTCCAGCAATTAACAGTAAATATGCAATTAACTTAGACTTTTTTAGACTGCTTCATTAACAGGCATAGTAAAATACCACATTAGGCTTTATGGAGTAATTAGAAATTTCTTTGTATTAATAAGCAATGCTAGCCACTACATTATTTAAAAAGCTGTATTTTGCTGGAGATAATGCAGAATTGCTTCAAAGCTCCAAAAAATATTTTCCATTACTTCTTAAATTTTACAAAAACTCACCATTTTTTATAGGAAAGAAATTGAATTATCTGCAATACTAATGATAAAATAAATGCATATCTAAAAGGCAAGTTGTACCTTAGACCAGATCATAACTTCACTCAAGAATTCTGAGCAAAATGCTTTTACAAGTTCACATCAAAACCCTTTAATTTTTAATTGCAAAAATGACCTTAACTATTCTGTGAAGAAGCAAACAAAAAGGTGTATGTGTTCTTACAATTGTTATTTTTCATCAGTCTCACACACCATACTTGCCTTGATGTAATAAATGCTGGAAGGGACGAAACTGCATGGCTAAATAAAACAGAAAAACATTCTGACGACTCAAGTGAAAAAAAAATGAAATCTTTTCTTGTCCTATATATTCACTGTGCAACTGATATTAAAGCCTCAAAGCTCTTAGAAGTGCTTTTTTCGGGAATTTCAGGCAGCCTATGGGAGAGATTTTATGAGCAAACTGCTGTTACTTTCACTGCCCACCACTTTGAATATTCACAGGGAAAGAAGCAATTCTCCCAATGAATTTCTTAATTTATCTGAAAAGAATGATGCTAATGATGATCTGTATTTCTAAGACCTGTGAAAATCTCCCATGAAAAGTGAGATGAGTTCTAGAACTACTGGAAGCACACCCAATGTGACAGTTGCTTACAGAAAAAGACCAGCCTAATCATGAAAAATATTATCATTTAATTGATCTCTGTACTGTCTAAAACTTTAATCTGACTCTGAAATGGTTCCTTTGGGAAGGATGAAATATATTGAAGATAATATGCGGCAGTGATAGGTAAGCCTCTAATGCCAAACTGTGGGGAGGACTATTTGCAAGGGGAATTTGCCTCAGCACTGAGGACAACGGCAGGAAGGGAGCATGTTTGCTGACACAAGTACATAAGAAGGAGATAAAAAAGGAAGTAAACATGGGTTGCTGAACTCTGACGGAGACCCTGCAGTGACAACAATACTGCGTTTCCTATTATTGGAGAGAAATAGGAAGTGAGGTATTGTTCATGCTGGACACCCTCTGTTAGATTTTGACAACTGGTGTTTAGTCCCAGGTACAGCTTCTCACTTGTGTCAGCAAAGCCGCTCCCCCCTGCCGTGCCCTTTGGTGGCAGGCCCTTCCTTCCACAGGATCCCCATCCCACCCCGGGCAGGGGAAGAGAAAATCACCTCTGGCCTCAAGAATTCTGCATCCACAAAAAGCAGCCACAGAAAGAGGGATTAACAGCAGGTACCACTGCAATGTCCCTAGAAGGTGAGGCCACAGCTGTCCTCTAGGGACGCTAACTGCATCGTCAACACGAGCGAGCATGGCACAGCACCAGCTGGGCATCACAGTGGCGGACCATAGCTGCCTTTTGTCCATCCACTTCAGAGACCAAACAGAAGGGTTTAAATCTGTGCCTACATCAAGACTGATCTTCTACATTCAGGGAATTGAGCATGAGGTAGGTCAGAGCTAATGCTAAAGTGTGCTTGTGAGTGACAGAGCTAATTGGCACACCAGTGGCAGGCAGTTGGCCTGCAGTTCACTGTCAGCTTGAACTTGACAAAAATAAAAGCTAATACTGTCTTGGGCCGTTGTCTATAAAAACGTATAGATACCAAGAAGACTATTACTCAATTCACCATATGAGACTAATCTGGCAGTGTGTTTTGTGAATAATAATGGCAGTGTTTTTTTAGAGATAATACTGGAAAGCTCCTCTGAGATAGGTGCCTAGATGTAGTTGCTTTACTGCACCTTGGTGCCCACTCACACGTAGGCACATGCTTACTAAATTTAACCATTCCTTCTTGGAAAAGAGCCAGACACCAGAAAGAGGCCGAGGTTTTCTTTCAGGATCATGAGCTTAGACCGCTAAAACTGAAGTTTACCATAGCCATTTAGTCTGGATGCTGATCTGAACTTCAGCTCAGGTTTGCTATTCATTAACATCTGTTTCAGTACAACATCTGTTTATTAATAGACACTTAAAAAATTAATCTCTTTCGTACAGAGCCAAGTGAGATTGTTAATATTACAGCACAATTCTTCCTTCAGTTACAATCCAAGGGTGTTGGTTTTCTTGAAAGAATGCTTTATGTTAGCAGTGGCAATAGTACTTAAAGCCATATAGCAGTTTGTTCTAACAATGGAGGTTTGATCACAAACTGTTTTCTGTTGGTGTGAATTTTTTCATTTTGGTCTAATCCCCTGTAAAACCTCAGATACTGAGTGACAATCTCCACTGCTCCTGTTTCTGCTACTAGTATATACTTTCAGCTTTTCACATTTTAGGGAAGATTTAAGTTTGTAATAAAGCTCTGCAACATATTCTTTGGCTTACACACAATTTGTGACCTTTTCTGATTTAAGGGAGGGATTCATCACAACCATGTTTAGACATCAACAGTGCTGACATCTGCATGTGCCCTGTATACCTAGGTTCCACTTATAGTCAATGGGCAGAAATGAACTTCTGGGACATCTCTCACTGACCTGTTTTAGACATCTAAGCTATAATGAAATGATATGTGGCCTGCAAGGGCCTATATCTCTCCATTATATAAAGTGAATCTAGATAAGTTGCTCAGTTATAGATATCTATGCTACTGAACTCTGCATTTGGATGAACCCAGCACTATTTGTTCATAATACAGTTTCTTGTATTGCAGGGGACTGAAAATAATAACCCAGTTCCTTCTTTCAGTCCAATGTTTTTAAATCTTAAGTATTTTGGGGTAGGTAGGAGGAGGGTTTTCCTGTTTGTTTATTTAACTCTTACCAACTAAGAAAGTGAAAAATACGTGTTCTGGATTCTAAAAATGTTGCTTCCATCTTCTTTGAAATAGATCCACAGCTTAACAGTATAGTGTTGAAATCTGAGATTTTGCAATCTTTTCTGCTGAGAAAAATACGTTGTTTGGCTGAGTAATGAGTCTCTGAAAAGCATGTGCTACAATGCCCAAATTTTGTTGCTGTGTTTGTAAAATGTGCAACTTGGGAATGTTGCATTAAGAACATTTTTGTGGCTATTGTGGATGCATAGAAGAAAATTTATGGAAGGTGCGGATAATCTATCTCATGCTTTATGTACGTAACCATAGACAACTAGTACTATCCTTTTTGAAAGTAAATCTTCACGTCAAGTCTCACACAGCAAAAGCAAATCTCTGTCTTGTGAGACAAAAACCAGTGATTAATTTCATATATGCAATTTTAATTCACAATTTACTCAACTAAGTCACTGCATAAACCATCCAATTAAAATTTGAAACAATGTTCAGTGTCTTGCAAAACAACAGAGAGGGCAGCTTTCCTTATGTAAAGACCGGACAGTTGCCCAGAGCTGCAGAATTGGAGAGGCAGCATTTTTAGAGCCGATTTGTGACTGCACTGATTAAATTGCTAATAAGACATTAATTTTTATAATGCATAAATACTTTGTCTCATATTTTTCTGAAATTGTGTGAGACTGTATTTCATAATAGCTGAATATGTGGCATTCTAAAATTCTATAAAAATGCATGGTATTAAATACTATTTTTTGCAAATGCTGGAGTAGAGGCAGCAGAATATATTTTACTCAAGGCAACAAAATAGCTAGGGCTGTCTCTGATGATGCATATATAGAATATGCATCGAGGACTGCTCACAACTGACCAGAAAAACAGTGTTTGCCAGAGATACTGCCAACACTTTTTGAATAAGCTCAAGAATTCCACAGTAGATCCATTTGCAGAAAAAAAGGCAATATTAATTTAAAACTCTTCTCTGAGACTTTCAGGCCTGAAGTTTTGTTGGCTTAGATAACTGCAGAAACACAAGAGCTTGAGTAATAAGATATGCCATAGGGTGTGACAGTGCACAAGTCTGAGTGTGTTAGGTATGAAGAAAATGCAAATCTGGAAGGTATGTTGCACATCACATTGCCCGACACGCAGCCTTTTGGGCTGGTTCTTGCCTGATTCTCCTGTAAGCACTCTTTTGCAGTGGTTAGCATCAAGGAAGTAAGGAGTGAATGGAGAAGACCATAAGGAACCATGATGGACAACAGCAGGACCAGACCTGCTGTACCTGGGCAATGTGAAACACAGAGATTTTCCACCTGTCTCCAAAATGGTAGTAACTCTCTCCTCTCCTACGCCACCCTTCAGAATGAGCCAGACACATTGGTTGGTTAAAAACTGACTGCGCACAAATAGCAAACACACAGGGGTAATTAGAAATAGTAGTATCCTTCCACCACCTGTACTTTAGCGCTCAGTGCACTCCAAAGAAGACACATGCTTCGCCAGTAGTCCCTTAGTCTGCCAGCCCTCCCCAATGGCGACCGCTGTTTCAGCCTGCTCCACTGCCCTCCCTCCACTCTTCCTCTCTAATCCCCCAACCTCAAAGGCTGGCAGTCTCATCCCCCTTGTCCTAACAGCTCTAGTAACTCAAAAACATACCAATGTACAAAGTCCAAGGTAAGGAAAAACTATTGCATAACTGACTTAAGGCTTGCTCACCACAAGACTGATATTTAATATTTCCCCTGGTGCCTTGATTTCCTTTCAGTCATCCTCACTATCTTTTATTTAAATGTATCTATATGAATATATAGATAATCATACACAAAATAGAAGAATGCAATACCTTCAAAATTATTTTTTAAGGCTACTCTATCAGGGCAGAGTTAAACTGTGATTATTTGAATATCACCTAATGCCTTAAATAAAGAAGTATAAACTTGGCTACTACTATTCTTACTTTTTTAAAACACTGCAGTAGCTTATGAAAACAAAAATATGTTCAAGTCACTAATATATGCTTGCAAATTTTCTGTTTTACTCAGATCACTTTAGATTCTTATAACAAATCACTTTCTTTGTCTTTCATAAATGATTTGTGGGCAACAGTATTTTTTTGAGTAGAAAAACATCTTTTTCTAGTCAGATCAGATAATACGTGTGCGCCTGATTAAGTGGAACTGAATGCGTACATGAGATTTACTGAGTATTAGAAAATAAAGGGTGTTCTTCAGAGGGGAGAGGATGCTATGAGGACATTGAAAAATATAAGTGAAAAGGAAAATGAGCTTGAATGGAGTGGTACTACTGCCTTTATTGGCATCTTAATTTTCAATGGTATACATCTTGTGAAAGCCTGTAATTCTTAGCTTTAACTTAGCAAATCTCTGTAGTTGCATAACTATTATGTTAAGCAAAAAACATTTGTTTCCAGCCTGCAAGAAAATGCAAGATGGTCTCCAGCTCAAAAGTTTATGATTTATGTATAGATACATAAATTGCTAAACATGTTCTATTTGTTGGAGGTACACTCAGCTTTTCAGCCAGATTTGGACAATGATTAAAGGAGGTATTTAAAACAAGTAAGCAATAAATGCAGGTGTACATTATAGTAGGAACATGACAGTTGTACCTGGATATATATTACTTTAACATATAAGCACAATGATAAATATTCAGCAATTGATGAAGTAATTTTATTTAAAGACAAGAAGGAGATATAATCCATAGTGATTAAAGGGTGTAGCATAATATCTTTCTACTTCGCCTAGAGGGGCAGCTGTTCTGGCAGAAGCTTTCACCCCTGAGGGATCAACTCTTGGCTGTAGCTTCTACCAGAGTAAAGCAGGTTTATTTTTATGGGTAGAAATCCACACAAGTCCTGCCAACTGAGGCTCCTCAGGAGACAGATAAATTTTGTGCAACTCCCAGCTGGTCTGAATAGCCAGCACCTTTCCCTTACAGCTCACTTTTCTGCTCTCTGGACTAATCAGCTTCTTTAAGCCACCCTGAGTGTGTCTATCTGAGATAAATACAACACTTTTAGGTACCACAGGTAAAAGATTCAGATCAATGTACAGGTTCACTGTAACTCTACAGCAGCTATTTTGTGCACGTGTGATGTTTTTACAGATGGTAACCCTAGCACTAGCACAAACCACCTCTCAAAAGTCAGCCCATGGCCCCCAACAGAACTGTTCAATTTGCTCTAATACTTATGCTGCTGCAATTTAGGATTGAAATTAAAGACAATGTTCCAACAATACTCTGCATTTCCTCCACTTTGAGGCACAGAGGTTTTTTAGGTAGTTCATGCTACTACGGCTTTCCTCAAAAGCAAGGCAGAAAATGAGTCAGTGCATTGCTGGACTGCCTGAGAATTAAAGCCCAGCAGCCTGACAGCTTATATGATGTACTTTTCCTTCTTTCTCTACCTTCAAGACCTTGCATCTTCTCACTGCTATCACCAGCCTACCTACTACTGCTTGAGAATCACTGCAACACCCTCCAAGACAAGAAATTACCAATTCTCTGAAGGGAAAAAAAATAAAATCAAAAACTGTCTTACATAAGCTCTTCTCTCTTTACAAGCAATAGTCTCTTGTGGTTCCCCTTTGCAGCAGAAAGTAGGCAGCCCATATCTATCCTCAGTAGGGCCCAGATAAACAGTTCTACCCAATGAAGAAATAAACAGGGATTCCCTCTGGCAAGGTCAGAGGAGCAGATGAAAATGACCCTGGGAGCATGACTTCAACCAATTACAAAAGGTTCCATGCTCAGTGGGGTTTGGTTAAATAATTCACATCCAATCTTTTAGGAACACAAATACAAACCATTCCCTTCTCAATGGGGTAACAGAAACAAACACACAAAGTTAATGAACCCAGCAGGGATTGACCAAACAGTTCAAACTCCCCTTTAGAACAGCAAGAATAGCTATGAAGCCAACAACCTTAGCCACTTGGCACTGGAAAACAGAACCTGTTCTGCTTTGGTTGGATAAGTTAAAAATTCCTTGATTACAGGAGTCCTTCATTCTTTAGGGGGCTAAATTTGCTATTAAATGCTCACTAAAGAATCAACCATTTGGTTCTGACAGTTCATGTGCTAAGTCAAAGCAATGGCAGTGAAATGTCTTCTTCAAGAATTCGATCCCTTTGATTCCTTACTGGGTCCAGATTCTACATCTCCTCACACTCCTGTACTGCCAACATGCAGGTTCCCCTCCTTCAGTCCCATGCTTTCTTTCACACTCTTCTCCTTGTATGAAACACTCTTTTTATTCATCAGTATCCCCTACACCTTCTATGAACCTGGCCATAGAAGTATTCCAAAAGAGACAAAAGGATCATATGGAAAATACATCCACATGTATATATGGTACTCACGGCAGATCAGTATAGTCTGTAAATACCATACTGCAAACTAAAACCTCCTGAAACATCAAACCTACATACCTGCGCTCCTTCTTCCAGTGCTTTCTTCATTTCCCCGCTTCATCTCCTAGTATGCAGCATGTTGCATATTTCTTTCCATTTTTGTATCACCTTGTGTATTTGTATATATACATACAATTATTTCTACTAGAAGACTATCTACTCACTTAGGTATATTCAGTTGTCATAATGAGAAGCAAGTAGATGCTTCCTTGAGACTACACCAGAATGCAAGATTCTCTGCTTATAAAACAACTATAACTGCTGTTTAAAGTACTTATAAAATAGGCTGTTCAGCATAGTTATAACTTCTGATTTCATCCTGTAAGAGTGTTACTTAGAAGAGAGGATTGATTTAAAAGTAAGATTTAAGCTTCTGTTATTAAGAGATAACAAGCTACTTACCCAGGATCCAGTAACACTGAAATTAAAGATACTAATTTAAGTGGATAATTTAGGTTTCACAAGACTGTTGTGCTGCATATGAAAACTGTTGTATTTATACAACTGGGATAGAACTGGTAAATGGGGGGAAAAAAATTTTAAAAGAATTAAAATCTGTAACTACCTTATTAAGGTTAAAAGCGGATTCTGGATCCTCTGTAAAACATATCATTCAGTATTCTGTAAGAATCCTATTCTATTAGACTAGCAATTTAGGCATAGCAAATTAAAAGCAAGTTTGAACATGGCAACTACAATAGCTTTGCTAATTTTTCAGGAAATAGCTACAGCAAAAAAATCTCATGGCCTCATAGTTAAAATACATTTGCATTGAGAACAATAAGATTTAAGTCATCATTTTAGGTATATGATATTTCAGCAATTCTAAAGTATATCCAGAAGTGCAAGTTGATTACCTAGTAAGGCAAGAACATCTTGTTTCATTAATACCTTTCTATGTTATCACGTTCAGAAGAAGAACCTATTTCAGTTGTGGAAAAGACAGGCTTTTGTATCCTATTACATTGTGGTCACAGTATGACTGTATTTTCCAGGTTGCATAAAACAATCAGCTTTAGTATTAAGCACAAGGGTGGAAGCCAGTATTATTTTTTTAATCACAAAAATAATTCTGAGGTGGAAACCATCAGCTAGATCAACACTCCTGTATGCATTTGGGTGCTACTGGACACAGCCACGTACACACGACATATTCCATTTCACATATCAGAGCTCCTGTTTCATGGCACATGTGAGAGGGAGTCGCCTGTGCATGTGCACATCAACTTAACAAATATGCACAGGAATGTGTTAGCGGACTGCAGGCTGGTATGGGGCTTTCTGGTGCTGTAGAAGCTGTAAGTGAGGAACAATCTCTCTTTTGCCCACCCACTGCTAAAGCACTTGAACAAATCCATACTGCAGAGTCCATTTTGGCTCCTACTGAGGTCACAGGCCATCATTACTCAAGTAAATCTAAATGATATTTCTAACCTTTATTTCATTTTACTTTGTTAAGTGTAATGGTTTTGAATGTGTTTTACATTATTTGCAAGGTAATTCTGGACGTCAAGATATTCTCAAACACCAGGCTAAACAATGACTATAAAACTCAACACTCACCTTTTATTTTCAAGGTTGCAATATTAATGTTTGAGAATTGTATTGCTCAATTGATTGTTAATTTTTTTATATCATATTTCATATTCATTTCTTTATTAACATCTTGTTTGGATGTACTGGTATACACAACAGCACACCCGTTTGGTGATCAGACAACACAACTATTCATCCACAACAAAAACCTTCCTATGGCCTACAATTAGCACACAGAAATAATAAAAGTAAAGGTCAACATTCTCACTACTCCTTTCTCAAAAATAAAAAAGAAAAATTAAAAACTCTGAAGACAACTAAAAACCACTCTGACTGAAAATCACAGAATCACAGAATCATAGAATGGTTTGGATTGGAAAGGACCTTAAAGATCACCTAGTGCCAACCCCCCTGCCATAGGCAGGGACACCTTCCACTAGACCGGGTTGCTCGAAGCCCCATCCAACCTGTCCTTGAATGTTTCCAGGGATGGGACATCTATCACCTCTCTGGGCAACCTTTTCCAGTGCCTCACCACCCTCACAGCAAAGAATTTCTTCCTTATGTCTAATCTAAAGCTACCCTCCCTCAGTTTAAAACCATTGCCCCTCATCCTATCACTACACACCCTGATAAAGAGTCCCTCCCCAACTTTCCTGTAGGCCCCCTTTAAGTACCAAAAGGCCACTATAAGGTCTCTCCAGAGTCTTCTCTTCTCAAAGCTAAACAACCCCAACTCTCTCAGCCTATCCTCATAAGGGAGGTGCTCCAGCCCCCTGATCACCTTCGTGGCCTCCTCTGGACCCACTGAAGCAGTTCCATGTCCTTCTTGTGTTGGGGGCCCCAGAGCTGGACACTGCACTGCAGGTGGGGTCTCACAAGAGTGGAGTAGAGGGGGAGAATCACCTCCCTCAACCTGCTGGCCACACTTCTCTTGATGCAGCCTGAGAGACGGTTGGTTTTCTGGGCTGTGAGAGCACATTGCTGGCCCATAGTCAGTTTTCTATCCACCAACACTCCCAGGTCATTCTCCGCAGGGCTGTATTTGTGCTTGGGATTACCTTGATCCATGTACAGGACCTTGCACTTGGCCTTGTGGAACTTCATGAGGTTTGCACAGGCCCACGTCTCAAGCCTGTCAAGGTACCTCTGGATGGCATCCCTTCCCTCCAGCATGTTGACCACACCACACAGCTTGGTGTCGTTGGCAAACTTGCTGAGGGTCCACTCAATCCCACTGTCTGTGTCTCCAACAAAGATGTTAAACAGCACTGGTCCCAACACTGACCCCTGAGGAATGACACATTGACACATTATTCCACTTCTGCTAGCTTGAAGGTATTTGCCTCTGTGAAATTCCTCAAAATAATATCTCATCAGGTCAATGTCCCTTTCCCTTCTACTCTTCTCATCTTCACCATTTGTCATTTTTCTAAGGCTACATTTTTTCTTTGCCCTAATCATAACACCTGAAAGCCAGAATTAAAAAACAGAAAGGTAAAGAATGTTAACATTTGTAACTCTAAAGATAAAAAATAGCATTAAAAAGACATAAATACTGGTTACTATGGAGGAGCATCATCTATTCCATATAAAAGCTGTCCTGCAAGTGAACATGTCTCTGACAGTTTCCGGTTTTAGTGTGGAAAACCCAGTATGCTGGTAAGATGAGCAGAGCAGAAGAGTAACTTGATCTTTTACCTTGTGTTTTTTTATTCTAATAAATGGGGAGAAGGAAAATGATTTCATAGAAAGAAGGAGGGGAAGAGAAGGATAGAGAAGATGGACACATGAAAGCATTTGTCTGGAAACAGAGAAATCATTTTGGTAATCATGATGAGAAATTATTTCCATTTAAACCAATCAGGCAAGTCAAAGCATGTGATCCAAAAGACTAACTAACTGAATCTTAAGAAGCAGTCAAAAGAGTCTCTTCAGCCATTACTGGGTGTAACCCATGAGTAAACCCTTTTAACCCAATGAAACTGCACAAGAGGAAGGGAGATCAGGTTTGGACCTGGAGTCACAGCCACAGAGGAAATGCCAGTCAAGCAACACTCCCATATTCTTTGACTGAGAGAAAACACCACAGTGTTTTTAGCTCTCACTTTTAAATGCCCTTCCTGGATTTCTCTAGCTCATGTGAGTTTGGCCCTTATATTCATTTGCTTTGCTTATAAACCTCTTTCATTATTATAATATAGTTAAAACAGAGACAGGCCATGCACAGCTCTCATAATGCTCTAGTGTTATGTATGAATGAGGAAATAAGCTAAATCGAAATAAAGCACTCTCATATCTAGCATAACTACATCAAAACATCTCTTTTTGGATAACTACATCAGGAAAACATGAGAAGAAAAACTACCTTATGCCTCTAGCCAACATAATCATATCTGCACAAGAACAAGAAAACAGGATCTTCTTTTTTCTTATTCTTCACAAATACAATACATACTTCATGCTTGTAAATATAGGCTATTATGGCATATTATTTTCTACCCATTTACCTTAAATATACAAGCCAGAGGCCTCAAAATACACAAGCTTTTTTCACTTCTTGATAAAATTCGGTGTTGTGGCTTCTAAACATGGGCTATTGAGAGTCCTCTGATTCACCTTTTGTAGTGTTGTTGAGAAGAAGGGAAAGAGGCTGCCTAAGGGGAGACAGCGAGTTAGGACCCCTGTGTGATACAATGAGCAGAGATCTTATAAATTCCTCAGGGCAGAAAGGAAGCCTTTAGCTTAACACTATGTACAAATTATTAATAAGATGTATGTCTTAAAAAGGGTTCGGTAATGGGATGATAGGCCCATTGCCTTCTTCAGCTTCCAGCGCCAATTTCCCTCCACAGTGTATTCTGTTCTCTCCACCTGCTCCCAGATGCATGCCTTCTTCAGCCAGCTTGAGTCTCTGTCCTAGGCACATTTTTTCTGCCTCTGAAACCAGTCTTCAGTTCCAGTTTGCAGTTTACAACTCACCAATTTCCATTTCTAACATCAGCAGGAGACATTGCTGAGAACACAGGGTCCAGTATCCAGTTTCAGACCCAAATCCATCCCTGGCAAAAAAGCAGTTAACTTCTAGAAAAGATGTGTTCAGTGGAAAGTGTACTCAGCAAAGGCAGAATTGTCACGGAATTTAACACGTAAAAGTCCAATTGTTAAGAAATCAGGCACTTAAATTCCCATGGGTAGCTTATTTGCATCATTAAGTTGTTCTTTTTTTCTTTCTTTTTTGAACCTGCCCTGAGGGCCATATTAAGAATGCAAACTATAGGAGCTCAATTTAGTAATCGCAACTCCTATGGCATTTTAATTCAATGGCATGGCAAACGGTTGAGATGTCCTACATTTTAAGGTTTCCAATTTCCATCTCTCAATAAGGTCAGCAGAGAAAAGAAGCTATGTCTCTCAGAAGCCAAGCTGTTATAGTTGGTAGTTTGAACACAGTCCTATGTCACTTTAAAAATTCAAACATTCACCACCAAATATTTATATTATTATCCCAGAGATTTGGAAAAAAAAGTCACAAAGCACTTCATTTATAATGCTAAAACCCCCACTCTAATACAATTGATTTCAAAAGCATATGCTGAAAGTGAGCATGTTTCTCTATCTGCAATACTAGTCAAATATATTATGGTAGGAACTGATATTGTATAAAAAAAATCAAATATGCACTTTGCGTGTATGCTTTTGACATTTTTGTCAGCACAGAAATGGTAACTTCTTTTTTATTTGTTTCTTCACATGTTTTTAGTACTGTAAAACACGTACTTTTTCTCAGTATTTCATGAATTCAGAAAACAAGCACTGAGAAGTACAAGTCTGAAGTTGACACTATGAGTTTGAAACTAATACAAGAGACAAATTGAGTTTTCATCTTTTTTTGTCTCCTTTTTGCTTGTACCATAGACTGCAACAGTGTCTAAGTGATGACTGACAAGCATGAATGCTAAAATCTTAGTTAATCTATTTCTATGAGAAAAAAATAATTTCTATCTTTTGGGATGATGTAGTGTTGTTTTGTGACTCATTTTACTAATTTCTGTTGCACGGAACACATGCAAAAAGCAACATACATCATTCCACTGTCATTACCACCACCATAGTGACAACAAATGGTTAAAGTTCTTTGATGCCAAACACATTTCAAACACCATTACAACTCTTTGTCATATGTGCTGTCCCTAAGTGCCAAACTTGGGAGTGCTGCCAACAGTTTGTTGTCACTGAGGCCCTGTGATGGGAGGGCACTACACAGTGGTCATGCCTGAAGCTGCAGCAGGCGTCTGCTAGCAGGTGTGGGAAGATGAGCTATTCTAAAAGACCAGAACTTTTAAAAATACATAAAGATAAGAAAAGCCATGAAATACAGGAGGTGTTCTGAGTTTTCTTCTGTGCAACATGCTTTCTGAATGTTCCCACAGCACCTTGATCATCCCCTACAGCCGAGTCCTCTATTGGAAAAACTTGAGAGATAAAAGCGAAATAACTACCAAGCTTGCTGTCAAAGCAACTAAAAAATCTTCTTTTGGGGGGTACAAGTATTCAGTCTGGGAGAAAGCAAACACTGTTTAAACAATCCTGCACCTTTGGGCAAATGCAGTTCATGGAGTTTTATGCTTTGACCATTAAAATCAGATGCTGTCATTACCTTTCGTAGTAACCATATGAAAGTCAAATCCACCTATTCTGAAATATTACAACTTCTACAATGTTTGGGCTTTCTGCAGTTTTGTCAATAGCTGACTTAAAAG
This sequence comes from Strix aluco, assembly GCF_031877795.1. Lineage (NCBI taxonomy): Eukaryota > Metazoa > Chordata > Aves > Strigiformes > Strigidae > Strix > Strix aluco. Next base: position 52,861,180 of record NC_133935.1, read on the forward strand.
TTCCTACAGTCTAGAGTTATTAGCCATTTCTATACGATTTACACTATTATTCAGAGCACTGCTTTCTTCTTGGGTAGAACTGAAATACATTCAATACTTTACATTCAATAATCATGACACCAAGTTAAAAGAAAATGAATCAACAGCTAAATTTAAAAAAAAAAAAAAATCAGGCTTAAGTTTGTTCTCTAGTGTTTCCTGTTTTTGTGAAGTAACATTAATTGCATTCCTTAATATCTTAAGTCTTACAACCACAAAGGAAAAGAGTGTATCATGCTAAGGCCCCATTCTTTTCCATTAATTTTTTTCCTTCATTTTTGGCAGCTTTTTTAATTGCCTTAGTTATGTTAATATCCTTTTGGAAATGCTTATTCAACATTATCAGCAAATGCTCTTAATGCACAGCTCCAATTACATATTGCAGCAAGTGTCATGAGACAGGAAAGCACCATGTTCCAAACATAAAAAAAATATTAGCATGTAACTGGGGGCTTGACCTTGAAGATAACAAATAAAGGAATTACTCAAAGACAATGCATAAAATAAAATTAGAAATATAATAAACAAAACAACAAGATGATGATGATGAATCTCCCCCTCCCCCCCCCCCCGACACAAATATTATGAATTAAAAATCTTGAGATTGCACAGAAAAAAACCAAACTGAGAGTCCTTATAGTTTGTCAGCCACCATGACCAGGTTAGCTAGACATCTGCTCTTCAATAAAAGCTTAATATTATTTTGATTGCTCTACTATAAGACCAAGAGCTATAAGAAATACTGGAAATGATAATTGTAAGCCAAATAGAGCTCCCCAGTCAGTTTATCCAACATCCTCTATTCCTCACATAAATGAGTATTATCTCCTTACTCCTATATCCTAATTAGTTTTCTTTGAATACTGCAAACTTTTCTTCAAATGTTCCAAGATTCACAATAAAATTATGAAAGTTGGCACAACAGCTCACAAATACATGCAAGTCAAGGAATGCAGGTTTGGACTGAGATGCTTATGAGGGACACAGACTGTTTCTCACTTTCATTTGACACATAAACCAGTTGGTCAATGAGATCCTATTTTCCTGTCTAAGCTCCTCCTTGTTGCTTTGCAAACATTAGGCCGTATATATTACATGAACAGACACAGAAACTGCTAACGTTCTCTATCAATGATTAACGGCTATGAGATAACCCTTTTTTAATAAAATTCAAAACTGAATAACATTTTCATAATCATACCAACCTTGAAACATAAAATTCATTTAACAGCACAGACGATTAGCATAGCCCAAGAACATTCTTCTTTTCTTGATCCTTGTATAAGAAAATGGACAGCTGTAACTCTGGTAAATGGTGTAAGGGATACAATTAATTAGGAATTATATTCAGACACCATCTTTGCTAAAGCAAACATCTACTCAAGAAAAAGTCAACCCTTCACAAGCACCCTGTGATGTTGCAATAGGAAAAAAAAAAACAAACAGGTGAGCAGTAGTTTTTCTTGAACTGGAAGGGTTCCAATAATAACCAGATACTGGAAGCAAAACCACCTGGTCATTGTAAAAATAGGACAAAATAACTTACTTAAGAAACGAGGATATCAAAGAGGACTTTTTTCTAAAATGAAAAAAAAACAATGGGTGCCAGAAATATATATATATATATATATATATAGACAAGAAGTATGGCATAGCAAACCAAATCCAAGAAAGATGAGTAATGAAAGAAAAACATTTTAAAAAACATCAGTTTCTGACTCAAGGAGAAGTGATCTTTCCTCTCCCTTAACTTGTCTGTCTGTAAATCACAGCATCTTCTTTAAGGCTGCCCAAAGGATCTCCTGCCTCCATAAAACCTGGATTCTAGAATGAGGATTTTGCCATAGCAAGAGCTGAGTGAGCTTAAATCCAATACATACTCCAGAGAAGTAAAAGATGGAATTAGGTTACAGAGCTGGAAGGAGACTTTTTTATATACTATACTATTTATATACTATTAATGATTTACACTGAAAATCGCTGAAACAGAATTCCACCTCTCTCCACTGCAGCTGCAGAGCCACGATGTTTAACTACACTGTTTCTTTGATATTTCCCTTTGTAATATTTCAAAGTCTCCCCCTTTACCTGTTCAAATCAGTTGTATCACTACATAATCCAAAGAGTTTTCCTATCCATAAAACACGTGAATTTAGTTTTCCACCATCCATGAAGACCTTCCATTAAGACCACAGTTGATATTTAGGCTATTCCACATCTCCATCATATAAATAAAATAAGGTTGATTTCATTCACCAGAATGACTTACTGCTGCCATAAAAGAAAATCATAACCTCAGGCCACTGTTTGCCTGTTCAAAATGATGAGCGGCTTTGCTCTGAAGCCACTTACATTGTAAGCACTATGTTACAAACTAAGCTAGCTGGGCCCTTATAGATACATGGAGTTACAGTTCTATAATAAATTGCACAAATAATACAAACATCTGGAGTATAATTTCTTCTCTGAATTTATTCCACCATGTGGATGGAAGGAGTAGATATTCAGCATGTATTCTCCAGGATGATACTCAAAGTTAGCAGACAATAATGGAAGGAGAGAGCTGTCTTTAAAAATAAGAAGGGAATCACTTATACATTATTCCCAGATTTAATACTTGTACATAAAAGCATTTACCACTTTTATTGAACTATTTGTCAGTTCTCTGCTTCCTTTAAATATCAGTCTACATCCCTCTGTCTTGAAGACTAACTTTCATATCATGATTCATCCAGATGGAGCTGAGGCAATATTTTGTTGGCTCGACTGGTGTACTGTTAAGTTTATGGCCCTATTCCTGCAATGGAAGCTGCAAGCACCTACTTCATTACTATTTGATAAGTAACTTGAGAGCCACAGATGGATGTCACTATGGAAACACGAGTGATTATTATAGAGACCAATGAAACAAGAATGGACACCTCCATGAGGCATCAGCTTCCTTCAGTTTCTTTCTTTTTCCCAAAACAGCTTTCAATAATAATTTCAGAAAGACTCCTTTACTGAAATCTCAGGCTGGCATCTGAAAAAACAGCTGTCTCTAAGTGTTACCCTTTTTTGGTTTGTTTTCCTATCCACCTGACTGGAAAAGCAGTGGAGAACCCATGTCAGTCCTGCATCCCTACAGGCCTGAGAGGTAATGTGCCCTCCCAGTGGTACCAGGGGACACTCTGGTCTCTGAAATGTGAACAGGGCAACTTCCTGGTCCCTTCTAAAATTGCTCTGGTGTCTTGTAGGGGCCACTTCAACAACCACGAACCCAGGACACAGAGGTAGGTCTCTGTGGGCGCAGAGAACTCCTCTTCTTTTGGGACAATTGCCCCTCAGCAGGGAGACTCTTCAGATCATTCCTTTCAAGGACCTTGAGTCCGCTGTGTGCTAGCAGAGGTCGAGTAAAGTGAACGATGGAGAAGAAGCATTTTCCCAGCTCTGGTACCAGTCACACCGGGAGCTCCGCTAACAACCACTAACTAAGCCAGCAATGTTTGGAGATGATAATGCCAGCATTGTCGGGCTCAGAGCAGCCCCGAGCAGCGCAACTGATGCTGCAGCTGGCATGGTGCAGCAGAGGGTCCATCCAGACCCACCCTCCCCAAGGTCATCTCGACCACAGAGCTGTGACATCAGCGCGTCTTGCAGGCCCCTTCCTGATGACGGCAGGCGCGGCAACACGGTTCTCGCTTTGCTGCCGCCGCTGCCGCTCCCCGCCCACATTTCCCAGCGGAGCAGCCCCCGGGGCGGGGGGGCCCTGGACCGCGGCTCCGCTCGGGACGGGCTGTGCCGTGCCGCAGCGCCCGGGGACGGGGCGGGAGGCGGCCTCGGCGCCCCGGCTCGCCGCCCCGCGGGGATGCGCGCAGCGGGACGGGGGCGGGACGGCGCCGCGCCCCCCCGCCCCCCCCCCTGCAGCTGCGGCCTCGGCCCGGCCCCGCCGCCCTGCCCTGCTGTCAGAGCCAGGCGCCCGCAGGGCAGCGGGACACCGATCGCGGCGGGGCCGGCGGGGCGTGCGGCGCCTCCCCGCAGCGGCTGCTTTGGTACCGGGGGGCAGCGTCCGCGGGCGGCGGCGGCTGCGCCCCGCGCGGCGTCCGTCCGTCCGTCTGTCCGTCCGTCCATCCCTGTGTGGGCGGCGGCTCGTGCGTGCGTGCGTGCGTGTGTGTGTGTGTGTGACTGACAGTGCGGCGCGCACAGCGCGGGGGCAGCCGCCCTCACGCAGCCGCCGGGGGCCACGCCGCCGCGCCCCGACTGCGGCAGCCCCTCTCCGTCCCCCGGAGCCCTCCCCGGCGGGGGCGACCTCAGCGGCCTCGCTGCTCCTCCTCCTCCCTCCTGACGGGTAGGTTACGTTACCTGGTCTCTAGCTCGGGCTGGATCTAATCCCGCAGCCGCCGCCGGCTCCTCTCCCTGCCGCGGGGGTGAGTGGGGTAATTAATTTATTTATTTCCCATGAGGTGTCCTCGGCAGCGGAGCAGCGGCGGGAGAGCCCGGGCCGGGCGACAGGGAGGGAGGCCCGGGTGCTGCTGCGGGGCCGACGGGGCGCCGCTGTCCCGGGGGTGCTGCCGGGGAGCGGCCGAGCCGCTTCAGCACCGGCGCGGGGGGGCGGGGGCTGCGGAGGAGACGCCTCCCGGGCTGCCCAACCCGGCTCCGCGGGGCCGGCGGGGGCGCGGCGCCCGGCCCGGGAAGACGGAGACAGCGCGGGCGGGGGGAAGCGCCGGGCCGGGCCGGGCCGGCAGCACAGGGCAGCACCGGGCCCCCGCGCCCGCCGGGGCGAGGCGTGAGCCCTCCCCGCCTGCGGCCCTCCCCGCCTACCTGCCCGCCCGGGGCCACCGCCGCGGTTCCCGGAGCCGCCGAGCGCGGAGCCCCCCTCGCCCGCAGGCGCGGCCGGAGCAGCGTGCGCGCCCCGGGGAGCAGACGGGCACGGAGAGCCCCACCGGCCGCCCGTCGCGCTCGTCACCTCACTTCTGGCAGCACCAGACGTGTCCACCCTCTCCAGCCCCGGCCCCACCCCGTCCTCCTCCTCTTCAGGACTGAGGATGCCAAGTATTTCACATTATAAGACTGTTTGGACTCGCTATTGCACGGAAAGGTCACAAAAAGGCTCATCAGTTTGCCTGTTAGGAAAAAAACCAAAACAACAGAGATCTTTTTGTGCTAAACGTGGGAACTTTGTCTTCTGAAGCAGAACTGAAATTTGGCCAGTCAGCAATGAGTTGTTGAATAAAATCTTGGGCACCTCTTCCTTTTCCTCTCCCTTAAAAAAGAATACAAGAACTGTTTTCTATATATCATGAACATATTTATGAAAATGGCCATTAAATTCGCTAGAAATTCTGTCCTTAAGGCTAAGGGAAAGGGATAGAACATAATCATATAATTGCATAATTAAAGCCTTTACCATAATGCCTATTCTCATGGGTAAAGGTTGCACGTTATGTGCAACATTTAAAGTAGTGTGAGGAGGCAGGAGTAATTACAGTTGCTGACATTATGTACAGAAGTAAATGTGGTTATAGTGATTTTTTTTTTTTACACTTTATTGCATATACTTTGTTTAGTGAGAGCTTTATGAACAGGATCTTGACAGACATGTTAGGAACTGAGGCTACACACAACTGTGTATGGAGAGGAGGAGAGAGTGCTTGGATTGTAGTTGGGGATATTCTAGTTTGATGAGCTGTTGGTGAAGGAGGGAAGGACTTGATAGGGTTATCTGTTTATTTTCCATTAATAACATTTGAATCCCTTAGTAAGCATCAGCCACAATGATCAAAAGATTTTGAAAAATAATCTGGAAAGGAGCATGGCACCCCTCAAAAAAGCTGCAGCATGTGTGAAGATACCTATTATGTATCAAAGAATCCATCCACAGAGGACTGCCGTCTTGAAGCACGAATTCATAGAAATCAGGTTTCTTTGACTCCGTTGCTTAGGAATCTGTTTGCTTATGTGAGAAGTGTTAGGAATTATTCTGCATTTAAATAGTCATTACAATCATTAAACCAGAAAATAGAGACCCAGAATTCTCAGTAATGTAACATTTTCTCATTTCTTCTTTCTTTAGGATATTATTGTTATAATTTGTGTGTCACCTGCTTCCACTGCAAGTTCTTCAGATTCATGAGAGAATACTTTGTCATGTGTTTGTAAAGCAGCCAGGTTGCTACATTCTCTGGACAAATTCTGCACTGTAGTCATACGGAGCAGTAAGTACCTCACTGGTAGAGACAGCAAACACTTTCATTCCTGAAACAACAGTTTGGAGTAATTTTTTTGACATCTCATAAGCTAACTAATACTTGAGTTATGTACCTGAATCCAGGGAAATTTTTAGGAGCAAACAGCCACGGTGACTGCCAGGGCACCTCGTGGAAAGACACAGTTGCATTAACTCAGGTAGTGGTGTCAGTCACCTCCTGTGAAAGTGTGTGAAAGGAGCTTGTGCCAGCATCCCCACAATCACAGTGTCTGTCCTGGCAGCAGGTTGCACTACAGGCATTGGAACACTAACTTGCACTCAAGAGAGGCCCACTAAGTCAAGTGGAGAGGAGAGCAAACACTACGCAAACATCTTGGATGTACAAGCAAAGGAGGCTTGGGTACAGATGCCCATGGTCAGACTCATTGTCACTTCCAGGCAGACCTACAACTGCAGAATTAAAAATGTGTAAATTAGGATGAAATCTGATGTAAGATCTTTCATAGAGAATAGTGCTGAAATCAAAGTTGTATACTTGGTATTACAGCAGTGTTAAGCGCTCTTCTATATTCAAACACTTCGTATGGCCTGAAGAAAATCGTAGGCCATATAGGACCTCAGACAGTTCCTGTAAAATGCAGAGCATGGCTACATTGTCTTTTACAGTGAAATATTACAGTTTACATACTGTTTTATAGAACATTAGGAAAGTGATTTTCAAAGGGAGCTGCAAAATAAACACATGAAGATAGAAATGGTAACTGTTTCTCATTGCATAGTTCTATTTTCTCTACTGATGTGCCTTAACTAGAATAAATATATAGTTATATAGATATAAATATATATTTCTTTTATATATAAATGTATACTATATATTATAGACAATAAATTTTACACAGTGATATATGTGATAAGGCATATCACATACACGTATTTGCTGTACTACATTGTACATACTGCAGGCTATGTATAACAGTTCTACATACAGTACAGATTGATGTATTCTGTGTTTATATAGAATAAATTTGTATTTATATTACCACTGCATACATTAACATATCTATACAGAAATAGTAGGTTATATTAACATATGTTAACCATTACATAGACATACACATTTTCTGTATATACGTATGTGCTTCATGCAGTTTCTTTCTATACCTCTTTTCAGAACACGCTCTCTAGTAAAGGTGTATGCGTCTTTATTGTCTTACTGCTGCTATGTGCTTCATCACATGTTGGATCTTCTCATCCGAGGCAGAGTCTGAACACAAGCTAGCTGCAGTTCTAACATTAAATTATGCAGTTAAATTATGTAGTTGTAACAGTGTGTATGATTCTGACCTACAGTATGCACAAGTTCAGATAAAGCTTAGTGTCTACATAGTGCTTAAAGTCACCGAAATTACCATGAGTCCTCAGACTAAAAGTTGATGTATGATTTTATTTTTTATGCTGACCTCGGCTGCAGTGACATCAGGTTTTTAAAGTGAATGCACTCCTCTGAGAGTGCTACAGAACAAAGGCTCTGAAGTGATTCGGTTCCCTGTTGCAGATTAAAAAAACCCTTGTCATTCTACATCCTTCCTGTCTTGGAGGCCTTCAATGTACGAAGCCCATTATTCAAAGTAAAAATGTTAATAGCTTGCCTCTAAGGGTAAGAATTAAAACTGTATGAATAATAGCAATTAATAATTTCCATGTGAATTTCAAGAAGCTAGCAAAGGTTCAGAGCTGTGTGTGCACGTGAGTACGTATCTGTGTATGGGATGGTGGCATTCTGTATTTTTCATTGATCCAATTGTAAAGAAGAAATTGAACAATCTCTCTATCTAGCATGTGTGTGAAAATAAGTCACATATCTGGTTATTCATTCCATGACCATTCGATAGTGAGATAGACTTCTGGAATGTTGCATGTTATGCACTCTCCTGTTTTGGTTGATAACAGCTTAAGGTCTTTTCAGTGATATTAACGGAAAAAGGTTTTGTTATTTTTCATGAGAGAAAAATAAAATGCTGTAAGTGTTGAATACCTGATTTTCTGTGAGTCTGTCCACTAACTATTTGGGTAAGTCTCCTACTGGAATAGTCAATTTTCCCCACATGACCCTTGTCAGGAAGTTTCATTTGAACCCAGAATTTTACAGGTCCTCTTCCAATCTTAGATTCCTCTGCTACATCACAGGTTGTCTTCTAGTAGCAGAGTCTGGATTTAAATGCAGCATGTTTATGATTGTGTGTCATTCCGGCCTACATAAGATTACATTCTGATTATGTGACTGATTTCTGTTCCATAAATATGCAACTCAAACTTCTCTCATGTCTATATGCAGGCTGGTGTGGTGTGCACGCTCCTTATCTCCAGCAAATACACAGGATATTATCATTAAAATTATATTGGTAAATCACCTAGGCCACCATCTGTAAGATTTATATCAACAACTAATCATTGTCAGGCTATGTCTCACTCCACCTTCATTCATACACACAGATAGCTATGTTGCTAGCATAAAACTTTAATGCTAGTTTTATTAGTGAGGTACATATACTTCAATATTTGTGATAAAATTCATATAAATATGATTAGACTATAGGATTCTAATGATAAAATATAGTCAAAGCATGTCTTTTTATTGAGGTCAGTTTTCTCTATATGCATCAACCATGTCTATGCCAGGCTCAATAAAATTCTTTTCTTTTACAGCTCCTGGGGACACAGAACACAGCACATTGTAACTACAGCAATAGACTCGACTGCGGAAGATCTCTATCAGGCATCACAGAGAATTTGAGGCAGCTGGCTGTTATCAGCTGAAGCAGGTAGTCAGTAGAAGTGTAGAAGATAAATAGATAATAGAAAAGCAATCTGGAAACCTGGGAGAGATAATAAACCTCTCTTCTAGAGGGGAGGTAACAACTCAGGTAGGTCACTGATGAACTCCACTACCAGATCACTGCTGTGTCTAATACTGCTGAAAATACAGGAGCAGCTCATGACTCTCAGCTCTGAAGTTGTATTCAAGATGTTGTTGGAAATAACTGAAAACACTATTGCAGCAGAGTGAAGAAGGGTCATAGTGCTGAAAGACAGGTGACCAAAATTCCAGGAACACCGTGACCCTCTATTAAATTACAGTTGCCAGAATAGAAAACTAGTTACACCCCCTTCTTACCCTGCATGCTACTGTGTCTATTACGTGCTCTTCTATGCTGCATGCTGCTGTGTTAGTATTACACCCTCTTATCCTGCATGCTGCTGTTTCTATACTGCCAGCACAACCATTACATAGTACTCCTGCTATACTGACTGTGGTCCTCTGTGGGGCACATGATTTCCTTTTTGTGTCATTTCTACTTGTCTTAAAATAACGGAACCATTCTTTTTTCCCTACCATGAGCATAGAGAAGAGAGGGAAAGGGCCATGTCTATGAGTAAAAGAATGTGTTGTTCTTAGCTGTATATTAAACCAGTTCTGCAAAACATCTTTCTCTTCAAGTCACTCTTCTAATTCTCAAATTCCTGTCTACAGAAAGTGTGAAATGTTGCATGAGCATGCAAGGAAACTGATACCATTTGATACCTCTTCTGGCTGTGTTCTGAGATCTTGTAGGACTATATAGGTGGTAGGCATCAGGAGATACTTTTGTGAGAGTGAGCACAGAAAAGAAGTCTGTTGGTGGCAGCTTTCCACCAAAGAAGTGTTCAGATTTCTCCACTGACATCTGTCTTTATTTTGTTAAACCACTCAGGTGGACCACAGGAAGTAGCTGATGTCAGTGTAATGTGAATTCTTGTGAAGCTGAACAAAAACAAAAACAAAACCAAAAAAAAACCCCAAAAAACTTCTACTGCTCAATTTGCTTTGAAAGATGCTTTAAAGAAATCTGTCTGTACCACAGGAGTTATATATCATTCTGTGCAATTACACTGAAAGAGCATAAACCAAGACACATGCATCAAATATTTTGAGTAGTAGTTACCACTGTTAAAGGAAGTCCTAACCAGGAAAGCAACGTATAATATTCACAAAAGCCATTAACAAAATTTAAATGTGTCTGTGTTGCGGGTTGTATAAATAAAGTGTGTCCTTTGAACAGTGTCTGTAATTCTTAAAAAGTAACTGAGGTACATGTTTTTATTTTTTATGTATTGTTCTAATACTTGTTTTATTGTGCCACTGGACATGAATAACTTGTGTGCCTCTGTAAACTCTGCCTCTAAGTAGTGACTGCTGAGGGTGTTTTTCCTTTCATACCTCATTCTATGACTGCTAAAACAAGAAAAGGTCGAAGTTTTAAAGCTTGCGTACATCAAAAGTTTAAAATGACCATTTGCTATTTTAAGGCCTGATTTGTCTTTCCATTGTGCCAGTACAATCATAGTGTTAGACTCTGGACCAGTCTAGATCCATTTTTTGTATCAATTTCTCTGTTTAGATGTTATACAACTATAAATTACTACCACTGTGTTATAAAATATGCCTAACTTCATTAGATTACAAAACTTTTTAGGTAGCAGGAGAATTTTCTTTCTGACTTACATACTTTTATTTGTTTTTAAAAGACGGTGAAAGAGAAATAGCAAAAAAATTGCTTATTAGATAAAATTCTAGAATGTGCCTAAATATTTATTATATAAGAGTCCAGTATATCAGCAATTATCAGCTATCAAGATGTTGACAACATGTCCTAAACAGTGCAAATAACACTTAGGGTAATATATGGAGCCAGAAATAAGAAAGCATCACTCTCAAGGAAGCATCTTTATAATTAGGATGGAAACAAATCTTTTTTACTTTTTTCTCTCTCTCATGAATCCTTTGAATATTTTGGTCTTTTTCTATGCTGTGATCCAGATTCAAAGAAAAAGTGGAGAATAAATAGTTCAGCTCTGTCTCAGGCTATGTAACTCGCTGAGATTCAGGGACTGCTATAGGAAATCTAAGCAGAGGGACGTCTTAGCATCTCTTTCTAGTCAAGTTCCGTAATTGTTCATAAAAAGAGATTTCCTTCATTATTTGGTTGTGCTCAAAAATTAATTCAGTGCTCTGAATCTCAGGGAATGAAGGTGTCTGTTCTATGTAGGACATGCATTAGATAACTCTTCAGACAAACGCCATAGTTGAGTGTTGCTAAAGGTATTTGCTGTACTGTCAGTGGAAAGGAAAAGGCTTTCTCCTTAAGGTTTCTGAATTTCCTCATGGAGGCACTTAACCCACTGATTGTATGAGAGCTGGGATGCATAAGGAACTACATTTGAGTCATCCTGGAGCTATAACAGCCTGAATAAGGCCCTTAAGAGTAGATTGGTTTGCAGAAACATTAAACATCAATGAGCATGCCCTGATGGGATCACATTCTGCACTCAAGGTGATGTGAAAACCCAAGTCCTGAGATGGTTTACAGAATATCATGAACACTTTGAATACCATGAGTATATTGAATGTGCAATTAATCTTCAGTACTTTCATTTGTTATTCATTGTGTTGAAAGCACTGGACTAGATGATCAAAGTCATACATAAAGAGCTTTTACTTCTTGCGTTTATGTCTTCTTATTAAAATCACGGTTTACTTTGCAGCTCCCCTCTGGGATAGTCACATTTTCCCAAAGTGGGTAAAACCTAAGAAATAGAAATGTGTTTGGATTACTAGTGCTTTGCATACTTCAAAACTGTAAAAAACCTCAGTATATCATGTATTTGCTTTCTTTACTGATTAGGTCAAAAATGTAGTTTTGCAAGGTAAAGGTATTATAAAAGATTTCAGATGTAGCGATATGTTCAAGTTTTGGAAGCTACATAGCCCAAGAGGTCATTCTCCCAACACACAAATAGACACTGGGAGACTTTTGAAGAAGAAGCCACACGATACTTGTGTGTGTGGTTCTACAAGGAAGTACGAGGAAACAGAAGGCAACTCTATTTTTAGGGAAGGCCTCAGACTGCTAATCCAAGCCCTATTTTCCCCAACACGTATGTGGCATGGCAACTATGTGTTTGCAGGTGTTCGCATATGTGCTCTTACTTCTTTTTGGTGACTCTCTTATTCTGTAACAATTAGGCCTGCCGAAGTTTCCGCTGGTACCCTGGGATCACACTATTCTGTTTTGGTTATTCCACAAAATCAGTAATAAAAATTTCATTTTTCATGTTTCCATTTTATTGTCAGTCATTGTCTCATTGCCAGTGATGTCTCTGTATGATATCTTGTATTGAAATATCCAGCAGTTTATTGTGGTCTAGGGTGAGACTTCAGCAGAGATTAAAATGCCTTAGGCATTTATATGGAAGCGTTCAAGTGTAAGCTATATGTGTAAACTCCTGTTCTAGACAACAGTCAGTGCAGTCTGTGGAGCCTAATCGGTGCCTTGTCAGCTGCTGAACTGCTTTGCATGTTTCAGAGTGAGCTGGGTTGTTCTCTAGGCTCCATCTGAACACAGGAAAAATACAGCACCTTGTAAAATGTACTGTCAGTTTCTGTGTCTTGCAGTTCTCTAAAGGACACAACTCCTAGCAACTGGAAACATATTCTACTTTAATCATTATCTTTCTTCCAAAAATAGTAAAAAGAACTTTCTTGAGTTTATCCCAAAGATAAATTAGGATTCCATGAAATTGTCAAATCTTCTCTTGTCATTTGCTGTGACTTGTGCACATCACACACCTCTGTACTCTAAAATAGTAACACATATTTGGCCAAGTAAAAGCAATTTTGAGTAATCTTTGTGTGCCTTTATCCTGAAAATATGTATCAATGTAATGACGTCAGTTCTTGAACTTCTCAGGCTTATTCAATACATTTAAGTAACATGTTTATTTGAGTTGGCAGCCTATAACAATGGGAGACTGCATTTGTTGATGTGGAAGGTTACTCTGAATTCAGTGTCTGAGTGTCTTACCTGTTCCACATGAATAAAATACTTTCCTGTAAACATAGTTTTTCATTTCCTTTGTAGCAATTGTGTATATCAGGGGAAGTCATTTGTCCCTTAGCCTAAAGATTTTTACTTCTCATAATGCCAACAACCTGTTTTGTTTTAGAGCACTGGGTTAGTCTGAAGATCAGCAGCTAATATACCAGAAAGCAGGTTTGAATCCAAACATCAGATAGAAATGAAAAACAATAGCAAAGAACACAATCCAAGTTATGGTTGGACTAAGGTTACACAGGGTGGCTACTGATCCAGGACAGCTACAGAGACAGAGCTTAGACAGCTGTAGGGCAGTGGCAGCCAGCCAGTGTTCCTGAGCAGATGAGGCGAAAAGAAGGATGACTTAAATCTCAGATACTAGCTGCTCAAATATAGAACAAGCTATATAAGAACCTTACATACTGAAACAAGAATTGCAGTAGCTAGTTGGAAACAAAGTTCTTGAAGCTTCTTGTGCAACTTTTCAAATAGAAATTCTCATAACCAAAGTATTTAAAAAATATTAGCTTTTGAGACATATTTAGTTCTAAAAATTGTATACACTTGGTACCTCATAAACAATCTTTCCCCTCAAACACATCATATAAAGTAAGGCCATGACTTCACAGGCACATTTCAGCTTATGCAAAGATAATCCTTCTTTGGCTGGGAATTAATATCTGTGAGCCCAATTATATTGTTTTTAGTATCCCAACTAGCCCACTGATCATGATGGTATACTGTGTCTTGTGTACTTTAATTGTTCTTTGGACAAACAAAAACTATTTATGAAAGCCCTATTTCTCTCTGAAAGTATATTTTTCAGATGTAATCTATAAACTGTGCACATCTCCACTGGCTGAAAAGGTTACTTTTTCTATCCTATTTATAAAGCATAATAATGCTTTACAAAATAGTTGCAGACCCTGACTTAAAGGCCTGGCAATTGAAAACCAGACAATTGGAACAGTTCAAAAAGGAGAAGAAATGCAGTACAAAAACGTCTCTGAAGAGAACCCGTAGCTGTCTGTAACCCTCCCCATTATTCTGTGTAGGATATACTCAGGTAGTTTGGATTAGCCATGGATACAGATGATGTCAGATCCATTCCTCTAAATCTTTTCAATTTTCCATTATGAAAATATGTTACAGAGCTGTGGTATCAGATAGGAAACAACCCCATACATGTTTTTTTTAATGTCAGTAGAATTAAGTTTTAAGTTATCTGTGCTGTATACTATGGGGTGGGTTTTTTTTCCTATTAAATCCAAGAATCTTTCCTGATAAGGGCATCCTTTCTCAAAGTACTTAAAATAGAATAGCTTGATGCTGTGGATAGCACTGTGACATTGAAGAAAGCCAGGGAGATACAAACAAATTCTAGCAAGTCTGGAAGTGGTGCCTGTATACTTCAGAAATGGTTTGACTCATTAGTGGGTTAATAGGCTGCAAGGAGAACTGGATCTTTGAAAGAAGTGAGTGAATTAAGGGCAGAATATTGCCCTGTAGCTCCCATTAGACTGCACATTAACCAGGGGAGATCTACAGATATTTCTGTCCCATACAAATCACTGGAACAATGGATATAGGTTTTGTATAAAATCAGCATGACCATAAAATGGAATGTAGGAACATTCTACAATTACTGCAGTTAGAATAGCCAAAGCCTTTGAATACAGCTTTGTCAGGATTTTTATCCTCAAGAGCCTACCTATTCACAAATCTGAGCTGGTTGAACATCACAGAGTTAGATTTCCTAGTACGGTTATTTTTGCTCAGTAATAATTCATAAAAACATTTAACAACTTTCATGTAAAAATATATTTTAATATATCTGATGGAAACTATACCTGATCTTGGCTGGAAGCAAGAGAATGGGTAAGATGACCTGTCATCTATCGTTGCAAGCCACTGTTCCTATCTTTATCTTTCAAACAGCTATCAGTTGTAATGACAGATACAGTGAAATACAGCAGTCCCTTCCAAAGGGCTTGTAGTGTTCTGTGTGTGCAGGACAGTCATAGGAAAGGTCAATAAGGTCCCAAACACTGCACATGAAAAAGTTCAGTTGCTGGGGGGGATCCTCTGCCAGGCACATTTTGAATTTCATTTACTTTATATGTAAATTCATATGTAAATTCATATGACCAAATGGAACTTTTGCAACGGAGCAGCTACATCAGAGCTAAGCATCTAGGCTACCCTTATTCTCAGTGGTTAGAAGTAGGCATCTGAAGGACACAGTTAATTTCACCGAAAAGGTCTAAAATGGGTCAGTGGAAATGTGTTCTGGAACTGCCCATTTGTCTCTATTGGCTACAAAGACTACCCAGGGTGGTAGTACAGGTGTCAACATCTGCAGTTTAAAAATGTAAGGCAAAGTGAAATTACTTCCATCCTGCATATTGCCATCATTTTTCAGGGTAAAATTGATCAGTGGACTCAAAACAGATTTGTCATACTGCCTTTACCTGATTTTTGACTGCTCAATAGTTCATTATATCCACTCTGTGTCCTACAGTACAATGACCTATCACACGCTTCCAATTTTGGCTGATAGTTCTGCACTAGGTAAGAACATTATTAGCTAAGCTGAAGAAAATAAAACCAAAAATCCATTAAATTATGCATGAGAATGTATGAATTTCCAGAGTAATAGACTTTCTCCTATAGTCTCCAACGCTGAACAATAACAAGGATGGAGAAGACAGACTGTGTTGTCTTTCCCAATTTTACTTTAGATGTAGTAAGAGAAATTTCATCCTGATTCTGCCTACCCATCAATGTGTGCCCCTAAACATAAAGACTTAAAACTTTGTTGGTCCGTACACTGTACTTTAACTGCAGATTACTACTTTTATGTACTCTATACAGACTATTACTTGAGACATGTGCTTTGAATAGATCCTGTAGTGAGGATGTAATATCCAATAGAAGTGAAAAAAATGGCACAAGTTTACTGCACTTGCATTTTGTGTAAGATATAAAGAATCAACTTAACAATGGCTTGAACCCTTATAAAGCTCTGCAGGAGTAGAAGTGTTTTATGCATTGACAAGTCCAAAGCTACTGCTAATGAACCCTGGCCAGCAGTGCAGCTACCACAGACCTGCCCATAGCTGACATGATCTGTGATATTCATGGAAAAGATATTTTTCCCCTGCATACAACATCTCTTTGCCAAGTAAATTCAGACTTGGCACAAATAGAAATATTTGATTCTTATCTATTTTCTGCTTTGATAGGAAATATTGGTGTTTGGTGAGTTTTTTCTCCCACATATGAAAACTATATTCTCTGTTTCTTACAGCCTTCATCAAATACTTAGCTAACCATAGTTACTGCAATACAGTGAAAGAAGTGATATTCAGGAAAAAACCCTAGCTACCAGTCTTCTTATAGTGATACTGATCATTTAGAATTATCAAATAAAATAAGGCGTGATTTTCAAAGGGGACTAAATTAGATGTATATATAATTAATTCAATTTCCATTTATTTCTCTGTGAGAATTTTTAAAGGAAAGATGGAAAAATTGTAGACATTTGTTTTGAGCAAGCACAATGACACTGATTTTTGTTTATAAACCAAGCCTGTTTTGTTATGCATATATGACTATACAATTAATTTTCCATCTTAGAGAACTGTGTTTGTTTAGTTCTTTGTCATACATTTCTGTCAATATCCTTAATTAAAGGGGTGAAGATAGGGTGACTTAAAAAAGTGAAAAAAAAATATAAAAGCTCCCCTCCCCCCTCAAAGAACCACCAGAAGTTCTGATGGGGGAAAGTGCTTTCTATATTGTGGTAATATTTGGGGTAATTTATTGGTGTTTGAGTTTTTCATATTGGTGGTGTTACAGTAATCTTTTTATTGTGAATGAAGTCAGAAGTGCCAGATTAACAAATGAGTGCTTTTTTAAATCTTAATAATGAAAAATCAATAAGCGATTCTAAAATTACTTGTGACAGATCTCAGCCATAATAGAGGAATATAGTTTTCAATTCACTTGTGTACCTCAGTTCACTTACGTCAATGAGACTGATTATGTTTTAAGGCTGTGCAAAGAATTGATTTTTCAATTTAGCTTCTGAATTAAGCAATAGAAATAATTTTTATTTTGATAAGCCAGTGTTTTGTGGTTTTTTTGTTGTTTTTTTTTTACTTTAGGTCCCAGACTGATGAAGAAAAAATCAATTAGTTTGAGATCGAAATATTGTGTGGCCTTGTACAAACAATTTTCTTGGAACACAGATAAGAAAAAACAAAGGAGAAGATGGACCAGATCCAGACAAAGCTGCTGGAGAAAGACGCATATTTCTTTCTGCTGGAATGTTAGAACATCCACCTGCATTGTGCACCTTAGGTTTAGTTTTCAGTTCACTTTAGGGGAATTAAATCTTAAACTCCTCTAATCCTAACTGCCAAGCTGCAAATGGTTTTGTAAACAGAAGAACAATTCTAGCAGAAATAACAGAAGTCTTATCTTCTCTCTTTTCTACATTACCCTCAAAATATCTGTAGCCTTGGAAGAATGAAATAACCTGTTTCAGATTCCTACCCTCAGAATCAGAAAGAGAACAGACCTAAGGTCAGACAAGCACCATAACAGGTGGGATGTGGAGCATCCTATGAATAAGATATCTGTATGTTGGAAGTACTCGCTTTTGTATAAGACATCATCACTGAGACAGACAGAGCAATAGCTTGATAGTATTGGGTTGAGAAAACCTTTCAAGAGCCACTGAATTTAAAAGCACTAATACAAAACAGTTCAGCGAAAGGTAAATATGATCTCCCATTTCTGCTTTGTACTCTGAATTTTGTATGAATGTCAGGAGCACTAGATTAAGCAGTCGTAATGATAGTTCTACATTTGTGTATAATGAAATTTTCAAAATTCTGATAATGACCACATTTGGCTTTCACTCACATCATTTTGAAGTGACTTAAAATGCATTTTTTGAGTAATTCATCATTGTCAAATCATCATCTCTATCATCTCTGCTCATCTGACAACAGCCTTAGCCTCAGTCCTTCAATGGATTAGGATGGGGCAGAATTAAAGGATACCATTGGGAACACTTGGCACAATAAGGGTGTTTGATACAGAGTAGGTTTCATTTTATATCATGTTACTATATTACTGCAGTTACAGGAAGGAGAACCATTTCTAGTTTCTCAAATGCACCAAATGTTGGAGTTACAGAATTAAATTGTTTGACTGAAAGAATTGAAATGCATAAATGCAGGTTCAGAAAAAAAGTGTTAAGATGCTGGATGCATTGCAAATTCAGAACATGACTATATGAACAAGGGCAATTTGGCAACACGGCAGTCACTCCCTCTAGTCCTCTGCTCATGGGGTTTAGTGACTTTCCTGACTATTTTTGACAGACTTTGTTTTCTTTGTCACACCTCTCTTTATTTCATAGGCTGAGCAAAGAGACTTCAGTCCAAATTACAACACATCCTATTTCCTGCCACATTAGTACCTACTTAATACAAAACTCTCCCTTCTCTCTGTCCCACATACACATACATACAGAAAATTAAGAATAGGTGTTTTTGCATAATCTGATGGTTTAAAAGTTTGTAGATGGAATTAGAGCCTGGATTAAATCAAAATGAGTAAGAGGTCAATTTAATCTATAGCTTTATATAAACTTGTTTTTGAAATAAGGAACATGAATGATGTAAATTATATTTGTTTGAACTAAAAGAACTCTTGATTATGCAATTTCAAGGTTTCTGGGGAGGTAATGAAAGTGTCTAACTGAGAACCTAAAATTTTGTTGAGAGGAAGTGTGCATATACAGCACGATCAGAGGCTTGCTTTTTATAGATCTCAGAAACAAGATTTCAAAGGATATATCTGGCAAACAAGTTCAATCTCCTGCTATTGCTGACTGTTTTTACAATAATTTTTAAGATGTAGACATCTATATTAAAATAAACTTTTCTTCCTAGAGTTTCTCAGTATTTTCCTCCTACACTTCCTCACTTCAGATGGATGCATTTCAGAACTTCTCCTCTCTGATAAGTGTAATGATCTCTCTATACTCAAATGGGGTACAATATTAACCATATCCAAGGTTTCTGTTCACTCTCTCCTTATTCACATATTTATATTTACCTTATTTTAACAATCTTCTTTTTAAATTAAGCTCTGATTTACCTTTTTGAAGATATGTCTTCTTTTTCTTTTTTTCAAGCTGCAAATTGCTCCCTGTAATTAATGACCTATTAGCTACTTATTGACTCAAGAAAGGATAAAACTTATTCAAAGAACTCAGGATGTAAATCTGAGAATGAAATATTTTATTTCACTGCACTATGCAGGTAGATTAACCTGCCCATTAAGAAGTGTACTAATACAAGCATCTTCATTAATTTATAGAGTTTATACTGGTCCTTGACTGAGGCCATTCACAACAGTAGTCAACTATTGATTTAATAATAGTCCTAGGGTGACTCACGCACAAAACTCTTTTTGAAGTGCACATAAAAATTATGCCAAAAAACAAGTAGCTATTCCCTCCAAAGTTGATAATCCTTTGCTGCATTTGCAGAGGCTGGGCAGATTCCCTCCCAACACTTTTTTTCCCCTCAAATTCCTATGCAAACCAAGAATATAGTTCTGATCTCCTTCAGCACTGAGTTCCCTATTCCCTGCAGCTATTCTAATTCAGATAGTAGCTTTTATACTGTTTTGCTGGAACAATGTCTTTTACTAAGACTTTTAGAAATTATTTTCCATTATGCTCTTAGATTGAATTTGGAGTTCCCTGCTTTCCATACCTGAAACAGATCAAGATATCTGAATCTCAGAAGGCACATACTCTTCTGTTACTTCTGACACTGGAGATGTCTGTTTTCAGTTAGCGCCTCTCTTTCAGTCTCAAGCTTTGTAAGTACATATATGATTGCAGAATTACTTTGTCTTCAGCAGCATTGCCTTCTCTACATCTGAACTCCAGAACAATTTAGAAACCTAAAGACTGTTTCCCAAAGGATCCAATCTAGTAACTGTACGTCAGAGAGTCTCATGAACTGGCAACAGAGAGTTCAACCTATGCCAAGCTACAACTGCTTCGTTCAGAAACCATGGCTGGGAAAAGAGATGTGATTGCTGTGGTGGGGGCAGCTGGCACGCTGTTTAGAAGTTGGAGCATTCTGGTGGAAGGCAATATGCCTAGGTTTTAATCATTGTTCCCTAGATAACTTACGCACATTAAATTTGATTTGGGATTAAAACAAAATAATAATAATAAAAACAACATACATTATTTGTCCTGTATGGAGTAGATCCAGAACTAACCTGTCCAGTTGGGTGCTTTGGGTATCACTGTCAGCCTCAAGCTAAGCTATAGCCTTGTTGTGAGGGCATTTGCTTGAGATATGAAAGCTGTGGATTTAAGTTTGTTGGAGTTGAAGGGAAATAAATAATTCTCTATAATATATTTATAAAATGGGCTACATTCAAAGGGTAGGTAACATCAGGTGTGTCTTAAAAAAGGTGAACCCTGCTTGATTGTTTATGTGTTTAGCCTAAAGAAAGGATTTAGCACCTGAATTCAAAATGCTTAAAGTCTCTTTAGATTCTAAAAAACAGAAAAGGGGAAAATGTGTTCAGTCAAACATACTTATTAACCATCCTCTAGACTCTCTAGACTCCTCCAGACCTCCATACTGAGAGTGTGTGACCCATGAATAGCTAAACCTTGTCAAGTTCAGTGACTTTCTGCATCACCTGCATCCCCAC
This sequence comes from Strix aluco, assembly GCF_031877795.1. Taxonomy (NCBI): domain Eukaryota; kingdom Metazoa; phylum Chordata; class Aves; order Strigiformes; family Strigidae; genus Strix; species Strix aluco. Next base: position 52,882,084 of record NC_133935.1, read on the forward strand.
ACTGGCAACAACTGATGACACTTGTACTTGTAAACAGACAGGTCAAGTGACCTAGTCTGGCCACATCCACACAATATTCTTGACCTTGGGCCTGTACCTGGTATGGTATCCTTGGATCCATATATGTATCAAGGATTTCTTCTTTATTTTTCAGCTAATATGTTTGAAATAATGAAAGAACTTTGCATCCCAGAATGTTGTTTTCAGAGCATGTTACTGAGGGCAGCTGTTGTAGTTTCTGGTGTGCCATAGACAGGGCTTGTGGGTGTATTCAAGGTACAAGACTTGCTGGAATAGTGCTGGAGGTGGGAGGGACAGGGTTAGTAGGGGATAGCAGGGTGGAGAAAGCTCTGGGTGCGGGAGTGGCTCTTGGCTCGTGCAATCCCAAGCATTTTCTAGGAGAGTGCTAGATGGTACAGGTGAAAAACATGACAGAGAGTATGTTAATAATTAAGTAGTATGAGTGGTTGGGTTCAGGGTTTGAGCTTGTTCTCTAGTCCCATTTTATTTAGCACTGTAGACTTAGCCAACTGAGATAAGGTTTTACTGCTGGGCTCATTTTCCACTAATCCAAAAAAATGTTCAAACATGACTAGATAAGGAGACAGAGGCAGATAACATCAGGCTGGTTTCAAGGATTGAACAAAGGTAGCAGAAAATATTTCCTTCTCTCATTCACAGCTAAAGTAAACTATGATTTTACCCTCTGCTACACATGTATGTTTTAGTGAATTTTATTAGAATGGGAATGGTACAGGGACACCAGAGCAGAAATAGAAAGTAAAACAGGAAAACAGATCTCAGAGGTGCAAAGAAAGAACTATGAACATGTTATAAACCCAGAACTACAGAAATGAGTGAAGAGGAGTCTTAAATAAGACTTTCATAAATACAATGACACCTTCATTCTAGTCCCAAAATAGATCTTTAAGAAGAGCTATTTACGTTAATACTGTGATACTGAATTTTATTCAGGTATTTGTTTTAAATAGAAGATCAAACTAATAAATGAGTCTAGAGATATGTCAGTAAAACAGAAAAATGACTTGATTTTTAAAAATTAGCTGATACATCTTTGGCCAACTCCAGTGTCCAAATCTATTTGTCTTAAAAATTATGAAAAGAGATGTTATCCTGTTTCTTTGAAAGGTCTTGAGACAATGTGTCCATAAAGAACAATAAAATAATTACTACCCAGATTCATTTAGAATATAAATAAGGAAATATGGCAGTTTAATTACTTCTTATTGAGTTTATGGATTTTTAAATTATCACTTTATTGTAAGTCATAATTTCAGAGATTGTCAAATTATTCTTATTCTTATTCTTATTCTTATTCTTATTCTTATTCTTATTCTTATTCTTACTACTATTTGTGTATCTTTGGTTAAAAGTGTAGACAATTCATTAATGGCAACAGAAATGACAAGAGACTTAGCAGTTGGCAGGTTTACAAAATAATATAACAATACATATTGTATAATGTGATACCTAAAGTAATTGTAAACATATTAACATTCAGTTGTAATAGTGTTTTAAAAATGCAGAACATCGTTGTTGCTCCCTGAAAAGATCTCTTTTCATGTCATTTTCCTCACAATACTCCATGCTGTTGGTTTTGTGCTGTATTTATTTAAATGAATGTTAAATCACTTTTTTAAACATTGTAAGTTATTATCAATTACATGCTTATACCATTTATTTCAATAAGACAAATTTAGAGCTGAGACTACGCCCTCAACCAGGTGCAATGTCTACAGTAGAAATGCAGATCCATAAAGGACTGAACTGGCAGATTGTTCTCCATGCAGTGCTTTTACCTTTCAGTTCTGTTGTGATTTCTGAGTTAGTGTGAGAGGTACTTCGCAGAATAATGGCCTGAAGTGAAGAAGTGCTGATCAAGCCTTTTGTCATTGCAAAATAAATCATCAGCCTGCTGTTTTTAGAATCCCATGGACATGGCTTTATAGTGTGACTCTGAGAAATATTTTTTCTAATTTTTCAAGAGGATGAGCAAATCTGTGAGAAATGTTTGCTGAGAAATCAAGAGCCCAAGTTGGGAAGGAAGGATAAGATATAACTTTAACACATTTAATTCCTTTGACTATGCCCGCACTATAAATCTGCCTACTTCTGGCAAGGGCACTAGCCTGTTATTTTTTAGTGCATTGACAGCCATATAAAGCTGCAAAGGTACTGAATCAAGTACGTTATTTACTAGCAAAGATGACAGTGGGAAAAGCTTGAATGGCAGCTCTACATCCTGCATTAACTTCTAAAGAGAAAAATCTGAGAACAAATCTATCATAAGGGCTTTATACCATAAGGACCTTTCTTTCAGATTGTAGTCTAGGTATTGGGTACTGATGAACCTGAGACATCCAGGTCTCTGCTGTGAGTAGGAGAAATAGTGTTGTACCACTTCTTCCAATGACAGGTTACTAGCACAAAACTCTATAAACTTGGATTAAGTGCAGTGTGTCTATATCGTATTAAAAGGATTTTACACTGTCTTACTTAAAAGATCTATGATCTGTGTAGATAAGATGATGATCAGCCTTAGCCACCCAGTCAAGTAATTTATTAAGATCATGGCTTTGTCCAGATTTTGCTTGATACTGTTTTGTGAGTTGCTGCCTTGGAGACCCTAAATTGTGAGGAAACATAATTTAAATTAATTTCCTCAACTATGTGCAGTTCACCTCAATCAATAGAGGCAAATATTGGCCCTACATGACTATAAAAGCATCTTTTTTGTTCTTATCTAAAAGTAAATCCATCTTGAAATTAAACAACTTGCTGCCAAGGTTCTTTTTTGCTGGGCTGATGTGATATTTTCAGATAGCAAGAGAGGCTGGTTTGTACTATAATCAAACACACTCCACAGGTGGTTACTTGACAGTGAAACTGGGAAAACTCTTATCTGTCCTTGTATCTTAAAAGGCAGGGAACGTGCTCAGATGAAGTGTACGAATATCACTGTGAGTAAAGTGAGAAGGCCAAATGCACTGACTGCAACTGGAAGAGGTTGCTGTGAGACTTGGTGATGAAACGTCTTTTGTATTAATCCTCTTCATCAAGGAAAGAATACACTTCACACAACAGATGTCTTGACTCAAGGTGTTTGGGAGATTCTGTGAATCCCTTGTCAGGACCAGTGTGAACCATTCTAAGGATAAAAGAGACAAAGCAGATTAATAAAAAAGAAAGGGACAGCTGAACAGCAGAGAGAGGTTTATCTGAGAGGTAGAGAGCCACATGTGATTCAGAGCAGATATTAAACCACTGGTCTCATTCTGCCTTTAAGAGCAGAAATCTCATTTTGAGAATCTCCGATGAGGAAAAATTATTACTATGAGCAATTGTGTAAATAAGCCTAGTTATGTTGTAGCTGAATTTGTCCCAAAATTTTGTTTGAATAACTGTCATATTTCCAAGTACCTGGGAATGAATATCTGACTGAAGATATTTTCCTTGATGATATAAATGTCTCATACCTTATTTGCCAGCAGTTGTTGTAAACTTACTGACATTTTTCCTGATTATGTGACTCTATACCCACAGCATTCTTTTGCTAGCTAATAAATCAACTAAAGTATCACACATCACAGGTTTTTTATATGTTATGGCCATACCCAAGGAAAACATTTAAATGGATGTCCTTCAGTAAACAAAAGAGTGACCCTCTTGATTTCAGAAATATAACCTGAAACTTTTGTTTGCTTCCTGTGTAAGATGACTACATTCTACAAATAGCTTTGACATTTCTTCTCATGGATAATAGATCTGCCATTATTTTCTAGAACCTGCTTATTTTGTAATTTGAATTTGGATTTCATCTTTAAGGAAAAAATGTAGAGGATCAGAAACGATTGAATTCACATTTATTTAATAAATTGTGAAAACTACAGAAACACTAATTTATACCCAAGAAAAAGCTGTTTTTTCTGGTTAACAAGTTGATAACTCCTATTGCTAAGGATTGCATTTCCATCACTATAAGCTATAATAACACAATGTTAGTATATTGTAAAATCTGTGAATGCAAAGATTCATATTAAACATTAGCATATTTTATGACAGAGATTTTTATCTGTAACTTTTCTAATACAGTAATGGAGACTGGTAATGGTAAAAATAGCATTATGCTAGATGGGTAATAAAAGCAATAAAAAAGCCAAGGCGTGGGTACTTGGATAGAAGAATCTATGAAATAATTGCTTACATAGCAATGAATTTGAACAAACAATTCCATAACCATTTTTTTTCCTTCTGTGAATTATTTCCACATATTAAAAACTCAGAACATCATATAAAGAAAAGGACAAATAGGTGGATGTATTTACAAGCATTGTACCAAAATATTTCTGAAGCTGATTCTGAGGAGCTGCAGAATGGTCTAGGTGACTAATTGTTAAAAAATGCAGATGAAATTCAACACCAATAATTGCACAGAAATCACATGGAAAGAAAAACAATCCTAGCATTAGATATAATGACATGCATCAGTGTAACTGTTTTCACTTAGAAAGAGATGAGAGCTTTTTGGTTAGTTCTCTGACAATCTGAGCTTGATGCACTGTAATGGTCAGAAACCAATCACAGTGAAATGATCTATTAACAAAGAAATATAGAGCAAATAAGGAAACATAATTATACCAAAGTGTAAAAGTGGTATTTGCAAATTGTAAATATTTCATTAATTTCTGGAAATGCAAACACATGAAAACCTCCAAACATGTAAAAAGCATGGAGAAGGGTGTGTGGCATGATAAGAGGTAAGAAATTGCTTAGGATGAGTGAAAAAGACCTTAGGGTTTCTAATTTCTGATTGCTTTCCCTTCAGATATATAATTTCCAGAGCACATGTTTGACATGTTGCTTCATCAAAAGGAAAAATAACTCAGTATATTCCATGATGCTCTTCAGGATTGTATGTATTTGCTCTAAATTAAAACTAGACACCTAAGTCTTAGCTGTTCACCTTAGCTATGCTATCCAATCAATAGAGGGAAATAGACACTACAGAAGAGTTTTGTCTCACCTTAAAATAGTAATCTAAAATTGCACCAATTAATTGCCCCTGAGATATCTGTTTCCATCCACTAATTTTAAAGATGGCTTAGAGTGGGTACCTCAGCTATAGTAATGTGCTACTGGTGTTTCTGCCATATATATGTGCCCTTGCTCATTTACTATTGTTGCATTTAAGGTGACAAATTAATTTGGTAAGAGATGAATCCCCTTGTATTCTAGCCGATCCTCAGAGATTAGAGGGGCTATGGGTGGCTGGATTTATCTTTTAATAGGTATGGCAATTATTGCCATAGCTATAGGCCTGACACTAGATGCACAAACAGCCCATATGCTGTAGATCTGGTTGCATTCAAGAGAAGCAGTCAGGCTTACAAATAGTACCATTTATTCTTATGCAACATCTACAGATTCTTTGAGATTGCCTACGATAAATGCACAAACTACAAGTTGGCTATATAGCACTACACACAAAAACAATTTCAATCACACACACTTAATTCCCAGGTAATCACCCAGCATAGCTGAGGGCCCAAATCTTACCAAAAGGTGTCCCTTCTAGGTGGGGTGGGGAGCAAGGAGCACAAACAAACCCGTCGATCTGTAACTCTGATTTGATATCGTGTTATTGTCCCCCAAGTTAGATACAAACTCAGGGCAGTATTTATCTAAGTATGTATGTGTGAGTGGATGGGACTGTGGTCAAGCCATTGTTTCTTGAGTAACGACAGAGCACATTCCTTGGTGCAAGATGTGTGCTGGTTTTGTGGGAAAAGAGGAAGAATGAGAGATAAGTTCCACAGAGTTGTGGAAAACAGTCCTTGAGAGGAGAGGAAGAGCAGGAGATAAATCTGCAGTGTTGTGTCAAATATTCCTTGAGAAAAGTGGAAGAACGGACTGTGCAGCCTTCACCTCACTTGACATTCCTCCTTGGTGCCATGGCAACACAGATCACTGGATCTTCATCCTGCCCTGTGTTTGTTCTGGGCACCATGTGTTAAGAAAAAGTATGTTTTGCAGTTTTTTAGCTGATTTGCTTTTCCCACACTTCCAACAACTATATACACAGCATCCATATCCATATAACATATACATAACATCTCTTTAAAATATACATATAACAGTTCAAGGACCGTTTTGGTTTTGGTGTGTGAATAGAGATGATAGCTCTTTGGTCTCCAGTGTTGTCCAGAATAAATATTCTATAAAGATAAAAGGTTGATCAGTTTTCACTTTACTCCTGTAATGGTTAACTTGTCATCAAGTCTTGGACATTTTTTTATTATACAAACTTCTAACGGAGGAGAAATCAACTAGATAGCAGTTTATACAAGAAAAGCCAGAAAAGAATCAGTTGAGGATGCAAACCTATTTCTAGCACTCATTTGCGATAGCAATGAAGAAAGAAGAGTATGCCTATTGTATCTACTGCTCACCTCTCTACAATGACTATTTATTTCAAAGAAGCTTCTACTGTTTCAAGAGATGTTAGTAAATACAGGTAAAAGCATGTTTTCAGTGGAGTGTGATGATTTGAATGGCATGTGAAGACATGAAGTAGTATGGCTAACAGGTCGTGGGTTAATGAAATAGTTTTTCTGTTTCCTTGCAAACTGGTGTTTTTTCATACTTTTGAAAAAATCAGAGTGTTAAAATCTGAGGGCAAAAATTTTGTTGCAAAGATTGTAATTAAAGTTCAAAGCTATTTGTAGTAAGAGCCAGTTATAGCCAAAATATTACATCGTATATGTGGGTAGGATTTTGCTGCATGGTTTTATTAGTTTAAGGCTATAGTATTTCCATTTTTATTGTTACCTGAGAAATCTATTTCCAGCATAGTTTGTTCATGATGCTACTAACCTGTTGTAAGTACATAAGATTTGTTCTTCAGACACTGCATAGCCTTCCTGTCAGATTTTGAAATGATTTAACAAAATTATTGTTGACTTTAACATGCTTAATGGTCTGGAACCTTTTTGTATAAACCATTTGCATATTCCTAATGGAAAAACGGTGAGGTATTTCTCTGTCAGCTATTTGCCAGTTATGAATATCACCTTATAACATTTGGACAGAAAGGTGTTTTTTTCCCCATATTCTCTTATCACATGGTTTTGCTCTTGCTTTTCTTAGCTTAACATCAACATGCATCTTGAGTTTGTGAAGCTGTTGTGAAATAAGGTGCATAAATATGCCTTTTATTGCATATTTATGCACAACACAGTAAGGTTGCAAGCCTGAACCTTTTATGTTCATTAGAAAAAGTCCAACTTAAAAATACAGGAGTGTGATCAGGCCCAGTGAAAGCACAGTCTTATGTTAAAGGAAGAAAATAAAAGTATCAGGAATGAATGCAGATTTAGGTATGGAAGAATATTAAGTAGAATTAATGAACATTATTCTTTTTATTCCTAAGCAGTGAATATAAAAGTTATTTTAAGCCATTATTATTCTTTATATCCAGTAAGAACTGAGGAAAATGTACAGTGATTTGTAGTATAAAGAAGACAAGTTTTGTTTGTGCTAGAATCAGAAATATGAAATGTGGTAATTTCATTCTTGGACTGTCCCTTTTGTTATGGTAACTCTTATATCTGTTTTTTATTAAGTAAGAAAGGTTATCTTTCATCTTAACAAACTCCTTGCTCTTTTACTTGATAATGAGAAAACATGCCTTCCACAGCAAATTTAGTTGTAAATTTTGTCAGTAGAAGTCTGCTTTATTTAACATAGTTGTTTCCTAGACTTCACTGTGTTCAGGTTATTACAGAATGCTATTGGTATTTTTGTAATTTTTTGTGATATTATTAGTATAATGTCAGTATATACATGGAACATCAACACTAGAGTTAGAGAGTGAAAGAAAAAAAAAAAACAACCAAAAAAAAAAAACCCAAACAAAAATGCTTTTCTGTTCCAAGAAGTTAGTAAACTCCCATGTATTCAGAACTAAACTTCTGGGCAGTAAGTGAAACAGGAGAGGATCATTCTGAGAGAACAGTTTATTGCAAAGTTCAAATCAATCAAAAATAGTTCAAAGCAACATAAATTTGAGATTTCCTTTTTAAAATGTTTTTCCTTTCCAAGGTGAGACCTATATTTATAATATAACTAATAATTTATATTTAACTAATTTATAATATAACTAAAATAACTAATAATTTTTGAACCTCACTGACTCTTCTCTCAAATTAATACCCAAAACATGAGACAGGTGTACAATCAGAAAAAGTCTGTCTCCATGTCTCCTGTTGCATTTCATAGATATTAAGAATATTAAGAAATTATTTCAACCTTACCATGGTCCTTCACAGGAATGAATTCTAGTTTCAAAATAGTTTCTCAGTTTCCCTTCTCAACCAAGGATATGTAACCATTTATATGAAAAGAAGCAACTGCATAGGGATGTTAATGTTTAAGACAATCACCTGGCGTGTACAAATGACAGGAGTTCAGGAAACTCTCCAAATTTGAAATAAATATTGGACTCATTCTTAAATCTATCAGATCCCTTTCAGACTAATTATCTATGGTCTCCTGAAGCTCAATACTTTGTCAAGAGGCCATAACATTGCTGGATATAACCAAAGTCATGCTGAAAGCATGGAAAAGTAATCTATATAGCAATGTACAACATGTCAGTGGATACTGAAAAATGTGGGAAATGGTTGAGGCAGAGGTAGTAGTTTAGTCCTGTTTAGAAGTGCAAATTAATTGAGAGTTGGCATATAACTTATTAAGAAAGTTTTATAAGATTTCATGAGATTTGGTCAGCCAAGATCAAACAAGAGACCCTGTTGTACTGAACATAAAATGGAGGGTGGCACAGCATATTCTGTGTTTCCTCACCCTGAATGTTCAGTGTGTTTAAATCTTATCTGGAATCTTTACAGCTTTATTTTCTAAACATTTTTTTTAATAATGGGAGTTTTCTCTGAACACCTGATATTCCCACCTCTTTTTCAAGCATTTCCTTTCATACTGATGTAACCTATGTATGGTCTCCATGTTTCAACTTCCTATCATGCAAATTGGCCTAATATCCTGTTAAAAAACCCAATTTTCTCTGAAGTCCTATCTTAAACACACAATTAGCCTTACAAATTGAATTCTAATAATTTCTTTCCCTCCTCGACAGATTGCTCCATCTTACAAAATAATGAAATACATGTGCTTCACAAGCATGGCTGTGAACAAAAGCTGGTTCATAGATGTTGTCTTCCCCTTCCAAGGGAAGGACAAAGGAGAAGGATGATTTCTAAGGCCCCTCTTCAGAAGGGAGTTTACAGCTCTAGTCTTGAGGAAACCAGCCATTTATGCTGAGGGACATGAAGTCAGAGCTCTAACTGTCATCTTTTTGTGAGTGTGTGTCTGTCTATTCCAAAAGAGTTTCTACTTCAAAAACCTTTGCTTCTGTTACATATTTCCTAAATTGGACACACAGGTAGTGTCAATAAGAAATAACTGCTGTCTTACAGATACTCTAGATTTTGATAAGCTATGAGATCAATTCAGTAATTTTTCTTCTGTTTTCCTGAAAAACTATTATTAGCAAAATTGAAAATGAAAAATAAGTCTGTGACAAATAAGGTCAGCCTTGCTCCTAAATGTAATTTGCTCTTAGCATGCTGGTATTACTGTTATGGTTGTTATGACATTTCTATGAATAAATAGCTCATATTATAAAGAGATCTATTTCCATTCCAAGTAATACTTTTTCATTTTTCACTAGAAATATTCAACCAGAATATGATTTACAAGTATTACCTAGTTTTTAAGTTACAATGGTTTTTTTCTGTTAGATGCTCACACACTTTTGTACATATATAGGAATGTATATATTCCTATATATTTTTATACAGTTTTGAATCTGCCAATTTGTATTATGAAATCATATAACTACTGCAAACAGAGCAAGCAATTCTTGTTGCATCAAAAAAGACTCAATATAAACTATGATGATTATAATAAAATTTCATGGCAGTGAAAACATTAACATTTCAAATATGACATTAAAGTGACAAAATCTCCTTTGCAATGTGTCTTTATATACTTCTTCAGTCTTTCAGAATCTCACTTTTCTGTGAAAATGCTGTCAAAGAAATGAATGCAGTATGTTTTTAGGTAACCCTGGAATCGCTATGTTTAGAGCTCAGAAACAGATCAAAGGAGAGATATAAAAGTTAAAGAGAAAGGAAATCCTTATGTTGTTTCCACATAGAAGACTCTAGGGAGCATATGTTTGAATGACTAAGAAACTAGAGCTGCAATGATTAGGCGATTTAATGTTATTTTAGAAGAGTTACTGCAAATGAACAGAATTTCTGCAAAATAAGGACAGCCAACCAGTTTAAGCTTGCAGGATCTCAGAGGATAAACTATGCCTCATAGAATATTTAGTCTTTTGCCGTTATGGAAGTACATTCTTCTGCTTTCTGGTTCTAGATGCTGAATGCCATACTCTCATAGAGATTATGTATAATTGCAAAATTTCAAAGCAACTAGTAAGACACCATCAGGTTTGTGACTAGCTGAGGAACCTGGGCATACATAAGTCTCTGGGACCTGATGAGATGCATCCCAGAGTCTGGAGAGAATTGGCTGATGTGGTTGTCAAGCCACTCTCCATATTTGAAAAGTCACAGCAGTCAACTGAAGTTCCTGGTGACGGTAAAAAGGGAAGTATTCTACTCATTATTAAAAAGGGTAGAAAGGATGACCCTGGGAACTACTGACCTGTCAGCCTCATGACTGTGCCTGGGAATATCATGGAACACATCCTCCTAGAAGCTATGATAAGGCATATGGAGGACAGGGAGGTGATTCAAGATAGCCAGCATGGCTTCACAAAGGGCAAGCCCTGCCTGACCTTGGTGAAGCCTAGTGGCCTTCTGTGATGCAGTGACTACATCAGTGGCCAAGGGAAGAGCTGAGGATGTTGTCTATCTGGACTTCTGTAAGGCCTTTTACATGGTCCCCCACAACATCCTTCTCTCTAATTTGGAGAAATACGGATTTGATGGGTAGACTGTTTAGTGGATAAGGAATTGGTTCGATGGTTGCATTCCAAGGGTAGTGGTCAATGGCTCAATGTCCAGATGGAGATCAGTGACAAGTGGTGTCCCTCAGGGGTCTGTACCGGGACCAGTACTGTTTAATATCTTCATCAATGACATAGACAGTGAGATCAAGTGCACCCTCAGCAAGTTCACAGACAACACCAAGCTGAGTGGTGCAGCTGACATGCCTCAGAGACAGAATGTCATTCAGAGAGATCTGGGCAAACCTCATGAGGTTCAACAAGGCCAAGTGCAAGGTCCTGTGTTGCCGCCTGGGTCGGTGCAACTCCCCATATCAATACAGTCTGGGGGATGAAGGGATGGAGAACAGCAGTACTTGGGGGTACTGGTGGATGAAAAGCTGGACATGACCCAGCAATGTGTGCTAGGCACCCAGAAAGCCAACCGTATCCTGGGCTGCGTCAAGAGAAGTGTGGCCAGCAGGTTGGGGAAGGTGATTCTGCCCCTCTACTCCACTCTGGTGAGACCCCACCTGGAGTACTGTGTCCAGTCCTAGACTCCTCAGCACAGAAAAGTCATGGACCTGGTGGAGCATGTCCAGAGGAGAGCCAAAAAAATGATCAGAGGGCTGGAGCACCTCTCCTATGAGGAAAGGTTGGGTGAGTTGCAATTGTTCAGCCTGGAGAAGTGAAGGCTCCAGGGAGACCTTATAGTGCCCTTCCAATACTTAAAGGAGGCCTACAGGAAAGATGGGGAGGGACTCTTTATCAGGGAGTGTAGTGATGGGATGACAGGTAATGGTTTTAAACTGAAGGAGGGTAGATTTAGATTAAAGAAGAAACTACTATGAGGGTGGTGAGGCACTGGAAAAGGTTGCCCAGAGAGGTGATAGATGTCCCATCCCTGGAAACATTCAAGGACAGGTTGGATGGGGCTTTGAGCAACCTGATCTAGTGGAAGGTGTCCCTGCTAATTGCAAGGGCATTGGACTATATGACCTTGAAATGTCCCTTCCAACCCAAACAATTCTATGATTCTAAGATGACTGTGTGACTACTAGAACAGATAGAAGTGGAGTATGCAGGGTATTTGTCATTATTGCTTACCTGGTGAAATTGGAGTTTCAAAGACAAACACAGCAAATAATGTGTGGGGAACATCATTTCATGTTTTCTCGTTATTCAGTGGACTTTTAAAATTGAACACAAACTATTTTCTTTCAAGTTTCTGTAACTAGTTTTAAATTCATCTTACATTAAGGTAATATGCACTGTAGCCACTGAAGGGGTGAGTGCCTGGTGAATGAATAGTAATAACAAACACAAGTTATGTAGAAATCTCAAAAGCTCTGGACTTCCGGGAGTTCTGGAATTTGTATATTTTATTCAAATTTTTCTCAGCCTCTGTTCTGTAAGAATGTCTATAACACAATAACATAATACAGTGATTCTAGATGTTGAACTATTTTACCTGTCTTATTTTCTACCCTACTTTTCTCCCTGCCTTTAAGGAATTTGTCCCTGGCTAAATGGTCCTGCCTATATGAGGAATTTGCAAATCTACGAAGAATCAACATTTGCCATCTTATTTCCCCATGGACCTTGCCTTAACAAATATTTTGGACCAGATCTAGTTCTCAGCACCCATGTAAGGAAATATTATTGCCAGTCTCAAGTGAGACAGTCCTCCAAATCAAATATATCCTGAGGAATCCTAGAGGAGATGAATTCCAAAATGCATTTCTAAAAAAAAAAAGATAGATGATATTGTTGTGCCTGACTGTAGATGGTCAAGGATGTCCTACTGTTCTTTTGGAACCATTAGTGATTTAGATTAATGAAGTGTACATGACGCAGAAGAAAAACAAAAAGTTTAATATATGTTTTAGCATTTCAATTGTCTTGAAAATCTTTACAACTGTATACTATTTCTTATAGAGCAATGTCACAATGACTATGTCACTGAAATACCTCATTACCTGTGGCAGGTGCACCCGCCCAATGAAAACAGGGCTTCTTGGCTGCTGAAGTGTAGCAGCTATTGATTGCCTTTGTTCTCGGGGCTACATGGTAATTGGGGCCCTCAGTCAAAATGAGCCATTATTGACTACAGGTCAGATTTGGCCTGGGTATAAATGAAGTCCCCTGGGGGAGCCGTTTTGAGCTTGTGCCCTGGAGCAACACACTGTGGTCGAGGACTCTCCCCTTGGGTCCGGATGCTGCCCAAGGAAACTCCTTGAGGTGACTTGGGTCGGGATGCTGCCCTGAGCAGGTCCTCGAGGTTGAGAGCCCTCACTTGTTAGGTGAGTGATAGAGCATTTGGAGTTGTCATTAAGCCCTGGGAAATGGTGCTTTGTTCTGCATTTTGGGTTGCCGTCAAACCCTAAGAAGTTGTTTTTTGTTATGTGTTTTGGATTGTCGTTAAACCATAAGAAGTTGTTCCACTTTCCTCTTGCAGACATTCAAACCTGTAATTTGCGGAGGGCTAGTTAATAATGTTGACAATAAATTTTTAATTTTTGGTGGTTGGTTGGTTGTTTATTTGAGAGCCTCTGTAACATTACCTCAACACTAAAAATATGTGAAGGACAATAATCTCTTTTAAGAACATTTTCTCAGGTGATAAATTAAAGTTTGTATTTCCTCTTCTAGGCATGATAACCACTAAGGTAACATGGACAAAGATTTTTTTTTCATCATTAACTTCACTGTCACTAAGTGTGAAAGATCTTTTAACTGTTTGCTTGGAATGTGGTTTTAAAAACTTCTTTTCACTGTTGGTAGATTGTGAAGAGCTGTTGTTTGGCAGTGAAGGCTGGGATCTTTATTCCTGAACTGGAATCTGAATTTGAGTGAGTAAAGCTGAGAAGTTATTCTGAGGAGAAGAAGATTCAAAGCAAAGTGGTAAGTAACTGAATACCAAAGGGAAGCAGGAGTTGGTGAGACATTTTGGAGCCACAGGTAAGGACATGGTAGAACTATATTTTCCCCCTCTAGGAAATAGTACTGCAAGATGCCATTAATGTCAAACTCTTTATTGAAATGGAATTTCCTGACAAAAAGTGGGAACACAGCAGAACATTTTCAGAGGTGGGAAGTTTTGAGAAATATAAATCCAAAAGCTGGATTTTCTCATACATTTGTAATATTCTCTTTCTCTGGTGAGTAGAAGGGGTTGTAATAGTATCAGTTTATTGTTGATAAAGATGTGTTCTTTGACAGAACTCCATATACTGTGCTAAAAGTGTAAGTACAAAGAAAAAAGTGGCTTCAGAGAGACATGTTTTAGAATATGAAGTAAGAGTCATTGTTTTGTAATTTTGCTTTCCTTTTGTTTTGTTTTTTCCTCACAGAAATACCTTAGCAATAGAAAAGGAAACTCTAATGCTAATGAGGATTTGTACACAGGCAACAGATGATAAAGATCTGTCAGAGTGTGTGTTTCTATCATGAGTTCCCTAAGGGACCAGTAGGAAATTAACCTAGACAGCACTCACAGGCAGTACATATCAGGCTGCCCCAAAATTCTCTTTGCAATAAAAGCAACCTCAGTTGCTGACAATATCATTGGGCTGCATAGGACATGTGGAAGACAAACACATTGAGAATTTTATTGTTGAAGTAATTTCTGTTAATTTTTTTAATTATTGTTATTCTCTCATAACTGAGGACTGGGACATCCTTCAAGTAGCAAAATATTTTATGCCATCTCGTATACTATGCATTTTTTATTATAATAATTTAAAATTAAGAATTAAATCAAGGGTTTGATATGGAATGCATCCATTTTTTTCTTTCTTTGTTTTTTTAGTTTCTGTCCTCAGGCAAAAGTATACAATACAGTTCAACTCTTGAGTGTCCCTCTTGGTTTATTGCAGTATCTTTTAAAGTATAAGAAAGATCTTAGGGCTCAGAAAGGCTCCACAAAACCTTTCCATGTAAATACTATGGTGTAACATATTCTGATATATCATCTTATTTGGATTCCAGACCAGGTAACCAGGTTCAGCTACACACTTCTGTGTGTTTCAGCTGAGAATTTCATGGCTGTCTGTGAGGTGAAGTGTGGGTCTCCTGTTGACATTACTGAAGACTACAGGGACTTCATTAGATACAGTATGTGTAGAATAACAGGTGTGTTTATGGGTGGTATCTAGAGGTATGGCACAGCAGGGAAACATTTGAATTATGCAATGATCCTTTAGTAACCCATGAGGATTATCAGGATAACAGGGTACATAGACGGATGGTTTTATGTAACATTTCCCCTAAATTATTTCTTTTTAATTGACCAATTCACTCAAGAAACTCAAGGTATGGCTATAATTCATTCATGAACCAACATTTACAATCATAAACCTTACCTGAGGCAAGGGAGCAAATCAGAAAACAGGACTATAGGCCTAAAATTTGGGGATCATAGGAACTGTAGGAAGTGAACAACTTTTTTGGTATTTTGAGCCCAGTACTTCCAACTGGAATAAGTTAACAGCTTGTGTTCCTTGATCATGGGTGTTAGAACTTAACTTCTTAATAATGCAATTTTGATGGCATATCTACTGCAGCATCCAGCATTATAAATTGGGGGGAAATTAAAATTTATGACTTAACAGTTTCTAATTCACAGATAATTATTTTGCTTAAAAGAGTCTGGGAAGAAAAAAAAAGTTAAATTTGCAAGCTTCTGAAATGCATTTAAAAGCATTACATCATGTTACAGAATGCCTGGGACTACTTCTATATTGGCAGATTTCTATGTTAAACAGGGAAAAATGTGGTTAATTTTCCAGAGAGAGTGTGAAAGTTGTTGCAATGGTCAGGTTGTATGAGTACAGTTTGCAGCATTCTCCAACTACAACTTGCTCCAAGTTGAATTTTAGAATTATGAATTTTGGATTACTTTTGGCCCAAGATTTTGGAAACAAAATCCTTATGTACTTGATAGTACTGTTATCATTAGAAAGATTGAAAGCATCCCCATGGAGTGATGAACCATTCAGGAATGTTATGCGTCCCGGTTGGAAAGGTGGGATTGATCAGCTAGAGGCCTCCTCTCTACACCCATTCTCGAGGCATTTGTATCTAACTGACAGTCATGTGGAATTTAGCTCTGCAAATACCAGGTGATGCAGCTGGAGACATATAATGCAACTTCTGTTATATGATGAGGCACACCACTGTAAAAGGAAGGACTATGGGTACGTTAATCAGTCATCAAGCCAACAAAATGATATCTTGGGCAAAAAAAATAACTACTAGGAGAAATCAGAGGTTTTTTTCTGTAGAGGTAGAGAGTATTAAAGATACTGGTGAAGTATTGTCTTAAGTACTAAGTTGTTGCCTTTGATCAAGACAGGTGAGCTGCATAAATGTGTAAAGGATTAGAATGAGCGGAGAATAAGGGTCAGTATTACCAGCAGATATTGCAAGAGCAAAAAGATGTCTGTGAAAGAGTATTTTTGTTATTTATAAATATATCAAAAGAATAAAAGTTATAAGGATAAAAAGTATTAAAGTATAGTGTTGTCATATGATCAAATTATTATAAATTTACCATGACTCTATTTAAGCTGGAAATTTAGAAGCTGTCTTCATGAAGAAAAAAGAAACTTACTTAGACTGATAAGTTGACTGTAATCAAAGGTTTCTGTGGATCTTTCATTAGTTTTCAGTGATGCCTCCATCAAATGACCTCTCTATATGAAGAATTTTGATATTTATTGCAGAGATAGGGTTTTGAAAAAGAAAAAAGGAAATATAATATTGCCCTGTTGATGGGCAGTGAAATGTTGCCTCCTAGAGCATGTACATATTGTAAAATAGTAGACATACTGGAATAATTTTATAAAGTGTAGTCTGTAACCATTTACTTCAGTAGTGATCATACTAGACCAATATAGGACAAGAGACTGGTCTGACAAGATAGGAATGAAAGAGAGACTGGCCATAAATTTCATGTGAATTTAGGTGGCAAGGGTAATAGAAGTTTTTGGACTTTTGTCAGGTGAGAACTTTTGACAGCATGAAACTTTCTTATCGTTTCAGTCTTGCATTACCTGCAGTTTGTTAATCACTTGAAGTTCCTGTACATATGTGTTCTCCATATATCTTTGCAAAAAAACAGATGGTGTATAAATAGGAGCATTCTGAATAATGCAAGGATATTTGCCAAGCCTATTATATTTTTCCCTGGGTCCTTTGCATTGGGCAATATTCAGTGTTGACAGTTCATGATTTGAACAGGTAGATGAGAGAAAGTAACGAAGGCAACGAAGCTGGTGAAGGGTCTGGAGCACATGTCGTATGAGGAGCGGCTGAGGGAACTGGGGTTGTTTAGTCTGGAGAAGAGGAGGCTGAGGGGAGACCTCATCGCCCTCTACAACTACCTGAAAGGAGGTTGCAGAGAGCTGTGGATGAGCCTCTTTAACCAAGTAATGAGTGATAAGACAAGAGGTAATGGCCTCAAGTTGCACCAGGGAAGGTTTAGACTGGGTATTAGGAAGTATTTCTTTACAGAACGGGTTGTTAGGCATTGGAATGGGCTGCCCAGGGAGGTGGTGGAGTCCCCATCCCTGGAGGTGTTTAAGAGTAGGGTTGACATGGCGCTGAGGGATCTGGTGTAGTTGGAAACTGCCAATGCTACATTAACGGTTGGACTAGATGATCTTCAAGGTCCTTTCCAACCTAGATGATTCTGTGATTCTGTGGTTCTGTGAAATTAATTTCATTGTTAGTATGCATTTCACTTACAGGGAAAATATATCAATACCAATGGACAATACAGAAAGTAAGGCATTTTAGAGCCCTTAAGTAACTATTCAGCTTGAGCAATAACTAACATGATAAGTACAGGTAGGAAATTTTAGGTTACAATCTTATTCTGTTAAAGGATTTACAGATTATGACAGTTCTGTATAGTGAAAGCAATACTTCAGGTTTGGTCTTTCACAGTGGATTTGTACTGAAGTTGAACTGAAAAAGAAACGACTTACCTATCTAGTCTCAGGTGAGGGTGATAATGTGGAAAAGATGGACCACGACACTTGCAGAAGAGTGATCTTAAGTGACAGAATTTTTGCTGTAATTGTGTTTCTCAGATATGTTTATACAGCCTATCCAACAACACACAGAAAATATTACTTAAATTTCAGAGTTAAGTATTCCAGTACTCAAGAAAAATTTATTTAATGAGGAGAGGCATAATTCACTGAATATTTGAGAGGAAAATGTCTTTAATAATTTGTTTGGTTTTTTTTTCTGGTTTTACCTCTAGATGTAGACAAGCATGAATGACCACTCATTTTCTAGCACCACTGGAAATATGCCATAGAGCCTCCATAACGATGTTTTCCCCCCTGAAGACACTTTGCTAGATTTATATGCATGTTGCAATATTGTGCAGGGATACCTAAGTGTATTGTGAAAGAATTAGCTTGGTTACTTGGTTATCTGAGCATTGTTTAGCCCATGCTAAAATGTCTTGTTACTCAGACCATTGTACTTCTGCTTCTTTTGCATGGCAGCGTGTTTGCCATCCAAGTACAAGGTTTCTCCTGTTGTATTCAGTTGTATTTCTGCTGAAAAATTCAGGTGGAGACATTGTAGCATTGAGGTCCACAATTTAAGAAAATACTGTTTACAAGTGACTCAGGTAAATATTTTTTACTACTTTTGGAGGTTTTGACTTATGCAAAAGATGGTCTTGGAATACTTTCAAAATTAAAAGCTGACCTCTGAAACACACATATATAAGAGCTAAGTCTGGACAGATGATCTGGATGATGAGTCTGAAATATTTCCAAGCATTCTGTCCTACTGTCTGTATTGGAGATCCTTTGACTTCAAATGAAAAGAACATTCTACAGGGTGTGTCTTCTCTTTTGGACACGCTGTGAAGTTCGATGCTTTTTTCCACCCGATCTTCTTAATGCAGAAGATAGGCTAGGACTCTCTGGGAAATTGAATAGAGTTTATACACTGTGGAAGCCATTAATATCTGTATGATCTATGCCACAGCAATATAGGTGATTTCTGTCACACACCCCTTCAGGTACTACTATCCAAATATTCCATTACTGTACACCAGTATCTTGTAGGTATCTAGATTTAATAGAAAGATGAGCATATATTATTATGAAATTTATCAATAGTAATATTGACCAATGACTAGAGATCTGGAATCTACTCACAGTTCCGCTAATAGCTTTTCACAGTGCTCCGCTCCATCTTCTAGTTAAAGTAACAATCTATTTCCATTGGAAAGTTGCAGTGAGTGTTCCTGATGGAAAGTTTTGTCTGAATGATGGAAAGAATGACAGGTTACCTAACCACATTTCTGTTGCAGATGCATTTATATGCAGGTACAACTTCACAGCTATTGCAGTTGTTATGTAATAGCTGCCACATTTGTCTTTTTAAAAGACATTGCCCTTTCAATTCAATACAGACATTCTCCAACAAAAGAGTGTTTCATTAATGATGAGTTAAGATTGCCTGTGGCTTTGTGCCTTCCCTAAGGAGTAGGGTCAGTGAAATTTAACCTTTTAAAACCAGAAAATTCTGTATTATAGGACGTGAATTTTTTTAATCTTCAATCTTTGAGCAATGTTCTTAAAAGTCCACAAAATACGGATTCAAACTTGGTTTTTTTGCCAACAAGGTCATATTTCAGAGGAAATAGAGCCCTTGATAACTTTAGGAAAAAAACTAAACCTTTTTTTTTTTTTTTTTAACTTTTTAAAGGTAAAAGGTGTTGCTAAGTGAACTACAATCAGTAGAAGCTATCCCCACGTGGGTCACAGCTAGGAAGTAACTCAAAATATGTATGTTTTACAATCCCTTTATACACTTTCATAAATTAAGCCTATTTTTCTACAGGATTTTTACTCTCACAATGTTGAAAAATCCATGACAAGTAAAGGCTTGAATTTCTTTGCACCAATATTGGATTAAGACACACATACACCTCTCTCTCCTTGAATACACCCAGTACTGGCTCAGACCCATAGCTCCTCATACTGCCAAGCTGCTCCAAGTAATCCTTTCACCATTCAATATCTCTGCACTTAGTACAGTGAATCCAGCTGAAATGCATGTGGATCTTTGCCAGCTGGGGAGGACAAGTAGAGCCAATGCTCACTGATAGGTATTTTAGAATTATTTTTCTTGATATTTACAATTTACATACATAACTCTTTGCTTCCCAGTTTTCAGATATCTGAAAGTCACTGGATTAAACATTCTGGAAAGGAACATGACCACACTGATCTTTTAAAATCTGGTAAAAGACATTTTTGTCAGGCATTTATTAGGTACCGCACATTTCAGATCCAAACAAACATGATTTTGCTGCATACCAAGCAAGGTAAGTTGCCAGGAAACATATTACACAGAGTGCAGCGAAATGGGAAGGGGGACTGTATGGCCACTTGGAGCTTCTGTACATACCTGGGGACATGCAAAAAGTTTGTGTAATAGAGCAGAGTGAGAAGAATGAATGGGATTCAGTAAGAAAAATAAGGTAAGGTCAGAAGATGTTTTCATGATTTAAAGCTCTGGGGTTGGGAACTGAAGTAGATGACAGGCACAAAGGGTTTCTCTGCAATACTTCTGACAGAGACATTATAGCTGTCCTGGGACTAAACAGTAGGAAATAGAAACATTGTGAATAACAGAGGGAATGAGATCAAGAACATAATCTGCAAGAATTTCAGCAGACAGTTTAGCCCAGAAGTAAAATATAGTTTTGCAGATTTCTTTTGAACTTGGGGATGTCTATGGCATTGTTTTGTATGGGGAGAGTGAATAGTTTTGTTCTCCATTTGTCCTAAGAGAGAACTGTGGGACTCAAGAGAGAAACATATTGCCACACCACCATTCACCCCACAGCACATGAAAAGAGACTATGATAACTGATCAAGGACTTGGTAGGGCCTGTGGAAGCAAAAATAGAATAAATGTTAGAGAAAATGCATCATTCATCTCTGGTGTGGCTGTGCTGATGCAATGACACTGTACAAGGGATGATTACTGATGAGGTGATAAAAGGCAGAAGGAAGCCATGAATAAAGATATCTAAAGAAGGTCATAAACACATGATTCATCAAGAAATGAGAATCCTTGGGAACATTTCAGTTTTCAAACTGCTGTGCAAGGCTCCCTTTAGGAAAAGGACTTTCTGATTATGGAGTCAGAGCAGTTCCCAGTTCCCTTCTGTTAACAAAATAAATACTCCAATTTTCACCTTGGAAAGAGACTACAGAGTGGAAAAAAAGTATTTTCAAAAAAATCCATCAATGACTTTGCTAAAGTTGTCAAAGTTTATAGCGTTATGAAAATGAAATGCCAGATTGCCACACAGCCTGGATCGTAACATACAAGGTAGGTGTTTTCATGCTGCAGGATAATTACAAATACATCTCCAGTTTCTACCTGCAGGAACAGCTACAGAAATTGCATGGCTGTAATTAACAGAATAACTCTATCTGATAAAACTTTTAGCTGTGAGGAGAAGAAAAAAGGAGAGAAAGCAAAAGAGATGACAAAAAAGACGGATGTGTTTTAGACATTAATTTGAATTACAGATAAATTGTATTGGAGAATTACAGCAGAAAACCTTTGGAGTTCTAGATTTTACCTAACAACCATCTAAATAATGTTTTGCCTCAATAGAGTTTTAGAAGAATATTAGTGTGAATCTGAAAAAGTAATAAAAATACACCAGTATAACACAGAGGGTGCATGTGAATGCAATACTTCTACAGTTGTTGTTAGGGAGCTGATTGTAGAGCTGATTGGTGTTATCAACATTTAACTGTGTAATTGGAATAGTGGTGCTACACAGAAAAAGTATTACCAGCTCTCAGTGTCTGGGGATGTTCAGGGGTTTTGGATAATGCCGTTATTATAGATCTGGATAATACTGCATATGAACCATAATGTATAGTCCACTGCACAGCTTATGAAGTTGGGATCCTCAACAAATTACGTCTTTGGAATGCAGTTTTCATAACATGATTTATGTGTTTATTCTTTCTCATGTAAAATATCCTTGCCATGATATAATTCATTATATAGTAAGTTATTATCAACATCAATATTTAAATAACACCTTCCTCACCTGCAATAAAAGCAGGGTAGATTAACCCTAATATTGAAATGCTTTTTGTCTTCAAGAGTGACTGCTCATCAAATGTATCTATCTCACCCAAAGTGTCAAAAAATTTTATTATTTTTTTATTTGTAACATCTTCTCTCCTTTATATTCCAAGTGAAGCAGAGACAGGACGTGCACAACCTAAAATTGCGAACCCCTGAGGTTCACAGTATCCATGTACTAACATGGATACTTTGTGCTGATACTTTGTGTTGCATGTTGAAATTGCAGGTTTATTTGTTCTTTACCTTCTTTTAATCTGAAGTTACTTCTTAATGGTATTTTTCAGTGTTCTTAGAGAAAAATGTGTTCTGTTTATTTTTAGATAACAAGGACAAGTTCAAAGTTTCATATAGGAATAAAGAGCCTTTGAGTTCATATTGCTTATATTATCTTTGGTTATTGTTCCATTTAGAAATTTCAGACAGTGCTTAAGCTTCATTAAAGAACATAGCAGATATGACTTACTGTAAAGTCATTAATAAATAAAAGCATTTTTAATTTCCTAACCTTTAACAAGTATGAGCAGAATGAAGTGATTTTGACTTCCTATATTTCATGAAGTATTTATTTCTTTTAGATTCTAAATTATGTAACCAGTAGCTTAAAAATATGCAGTTATTTCCATTCAGATCTTTGTTTACATTTCTATTGTATTATGTCAGCATCTAAAGAATAAGAACTTCATGATAAAACTAGTGACTATTCTTAAACTCTGCAATACCACATTTTATTACATTTTGGAAAGAAAATTTAGCAGAATGGAACATTTATTTGTTGGCATGAAAAATCTCTTAATGATGAAAAGTACTATTTAAAATTCATGTCAAAGAAAGAAATAATCCTAAAGATCCTAAATCATAGAAGAAGAAACAGAAATGGAAGTCCAGGCAGAGCTGAAATTACTTTTCACAGTGACCCACAGACTAGCAGTCTTCAGAATTGAATGTATAATCACAGACAATAGGGTGATAACAGCTGCTAAAATAAAATGGATCATGGTTGTATAGGGATTTGTAAATAATCAAGAGTACTTTGAAGAGAGTTAGTCTCACCTAACTGAGACACATTGCTGGCACCTTCAGGGAAAGAGTGAATGCTGAGAGAATGTGCAAGTTACTCCTCTGAATTAGCTTTTGCTTGTGTAACGTAGGAGTTATTTCTAGCAGTAATCAAACCTCAGGTGATCTGTTTGGTCTGGCTGTGAATTATATGTGATCTGAATCAAGTAACCAAATAAAATTTAACCAGCAGTGCATTCAATAGGTGGATAGAAAGAGATCCATGGCCCAGCTTACCTGGCAAATCTCACTTATCTGTTTTGAACAATGAAGGCTTTATACCAAAAAGCCTTTTTCAGGAAATGAAGGATTTGACAGTGTTAGGTATCTATGTTTTAGTGCTTATCTATATTAGTGCAAACTCTTAATCAGCGTATGCTTTACCATTATGAAACTGAACTTGCATACACAGACTGTAGTTCAGTCAAAGTCTACATATTGACAAACTCAGCCTGGTCAGAAGACAGAGCTATAAAAGGGAAAAGTGTTTTGGAAATATCAACGTGTCAATAATCACTCACTTTCAAGAGATTAATTATAACGAATATGAATTGGCCACACTCCACTTCAAGGGAATACCCAAATTTTAAGATTACTATCTCTCAGGACTGCCCCACCCTCATCCACTCTTTTCTTCTGATCTGTGAATTTTCAATTGTACTTTGAATTCTTGCATATGACTGTACCTATTTCTCCTTTGGGTAAACATCAGTGAGGGGAAGAGAGGAACATGGGCCTTACTGAATCTTCTCCCACACTGCTTTTTATCTACCTGAAAGAAAAAGATGTGTTCTTGATTCTAATTCCTATCTAGATAGCTGTTTGTGCATGTATACTAATTTAGGCAAATTTCTTAGCTGATTCCAGATATTCTAGACCGGTGAGGGGCGGTATTGATAACTCATTAACAGTATTTAATTCTCTTTGGCATGGATGATTATAGCTACAATGTAGATTAATCTTCAGGGGTCTGCTGAAGCAAATGTAGCACCCCAGAAGTGGAGATGCAAAAGATGTCAGAAGCAGAAGTGGTAGTGGAGCAAAAAATAAGACTTTATCTTGAAAATGAAAAGAAATAGACAAATTGGTTTTATCCAAAATGAAAGAATGATCTACTAACATGTAAATCTGTTAGATTCAATATCTCTGTCCACTCAGGGCAGTGTACTAAAGGAAGCTTCTTTTCTCTGCAGTGCTCTTCAAGATAACTTATTTCTATTTTAACTAAATCAAATAAGTAATAGACAATTTAAACATTCACTATTCATTTAAGACAACCCCCAAGCATGTTATTAATTTTATTTTTGGTTGTTTGAATGATCTTGTTCCAAATTCCTTAAGAGATTTCAGCCGTGTATTGTCCACTCATTTATTACCAAATGAAAAAAGAGAGCCTTTTGAAGACTTCAAAGCTGGTCACTCAAAAACTGACGAATGTCAGATCTGTTTGTCTGTATAACCTTATTTAGATTGTAAATATATTTTGAGATAGTCTTTAATGATAAATTTCTTTCCAATTTTCTGCCTTCCCAGTAAAAACATCAGGCTGTGTAAAAGCTCCAGTATATAATGATATAGTGATAAAGTAATAATTTAAAGTCCATATTAAGTAAAGAGATGGAGAACCACATCTGCAAAAAAAGGTCTAGTTTATTGAGGGTGGGATCTAATACTGTAGATAAGCTGATCTAATTCCTGCTTCCTGATGTTAGACTGTATGGGACATCTCCATTGTGGTGCTGGTTTATTGGCTTTTTTGTTTGTTTGCTTGGTTGTTTTTTTACCCCAATAGTTCATGGGATTAAAGTGGGAGAAAGCTTTTTACATTTTTGTGGGTTAGAATGCTTTTTTCCTGCTATTTTTCTCATTGAATAGGCATATTATAGGGCACCAAAAACTGAAGAGTTGGCAGAAGGCATGCAGCAGAACTGGGAGTTCCACACTGGAAGCTGTAAGATCAGTTTATCTTTAGACACACTTTGAATTTTCATTTCATTTTTCTTTTTTCTCTATCAAATACAGAAAAGTTTACCTTCCTAGAGGAGGGTCCAGTCTTAAACAAGACACCTTCTTCCTCTTTTAAGGAGGGAGGAAAAAATAGGAAATAATAGTAGGAAATAATAGGAAATGTCTAGTGATTCTAGTCCCTTGGGATTTAGTCCATCTAAGGAAATAATTATTGATGGTCATATGCACTGAAACACAGAGTGTATCACCTTCATAGCAGATTCTAAGATCTCCTGGATGAATAGGCTCTTCATCCCTTCTCTTAAAATTAAGCCACTCTTATTATGCCTGTGAATATAAAAGAGAAAAGAGAAGAGGAAATCTGACTGTAGTGGGTTATTAGGGTACTTAGCTGCGAGTGAGGGAGATGATTCTAGTTGTGCCTAGCAGGCATGATAGGCAATTGGAGTGCCAGCTGAGAGGTACATAAGTTTTAGTGGAACACACCATGTGTCTACAAGGTAATGAAATGTACCTTTTCTGCACAGAAAGAGAAGCAGCAGAAGAAAACTTAGCAAATTTATTGATGGAGACTGTTCAAGTGAGCTACACCTCCAAAACTGAACATTATATTGAGCATACATGGACACTGGAAAGCAACCTATTGCTCTGTCTAGAGACAGTAAGAAATGTGGTGAGTAATCCTGGTCTTGTGCAATACACAAAGATTCTTACTGGGAAACCAGGGAATCATTCCTACCTTGGGTGATTTTAGCTATGTGCAAAGATAAATAATATCTTGATAAAACAGATTTCATAACTGTTTGGGAAGAATAAATACCCAGGCCAACAGATCAGACATGTGGCCTGTTTTTTTAAAAACGTCTGTATACTGTAGGGCAGAAATCCTTAGAGATATAAAATATCTTTCTAAGACTTCTTTAATAGAAGCAGTAATACATCAGCAGAATATGAACCAGATAAGAGAACCTAATTACCCTGGAATACATGTAATAAAAATAGTCCTACCATGTGCAAAAGAAAACTCTCAATCTTAATGATAATTTCAGTAGATTGGTTACATTTAGTATTCTAGAGAGTTCAAGAGCATACTGAATGGACTCTTTCTTCTGTAGCTAGATTTCAATGGGAGGAGATGATCACAAAGAATTTGAACAACTATGATTAAAAAAATATTAAATTAAAGAAGAAATTTTGTGGCAAATTATATATGTTTTATATTCTACATTGACTGTGATACCTTTTTTTCTTTAAAAATAAGTTTGTAAGCTTTTAATACTTTAGGAAACTGTGGCTCTGCTGGTTTACACTTGGAGTTATGCTTTGTACCTGAAGTCCAGTTGCAAAAGATATAAATAGTTGAAACTATTCAGTTTAAGGTATGACAGAGCATAGTCTAATATAAAATAAAATAATACAGGAACACAACCAAACATCCAGATTAGCTCTAAAAATGGTTTGGGTTGCAGATTTAAAACACAACAACAAATAAAAGGTTAAAACCCCATAGAATTAAGTGAAGAGTCTTGTTATTGGATATGCATAAGTCTCCATAGAATAGAGGTAAGTCCTTGACCTATAGAAAGAAAATTATATACAAAAATTTGTGGGATCTGTACGTTATAGGGAAGTTTTTACCTAGTCTAGTTGCTTTCTTAAGAGACTTTCTTAATTAATAAAAGTGTGGAAGAGGTGAGAAATGCCAATAAAAACATGGAGTCTGAAATTCTTGCACAATTCAAACAGAGGGCAACAGTCCTGACATTTGAGTACAGTAAATGCCAAACAAAGCTGTCACCTGATGCTTGTAAGCAGGGCCTTGGGGGCACGCTTGTATAAAGGCAGGGTGATTGCTTGAGACTCATAGCATATGCTTCCAAAGCTTGGACTGAATCTGAGCGCTGGTGTGCAGAAGCAAAAAAAGGGATCTCTAACAGTACTGTATGTTAGGAAGGAAATGTGTTGGTTTCTTTTTCACAACAGAGATCAGGTTCGGTAGAAAAAGGTCATGAGTTTGGAAAGATGACTACAAAAAAGAAGTTAAACATGGCTTCTGGACTTCAGAAACTTTTATTTTTCAGTTTCAATTATACAAGTTACATGCAAAGATGAAAGAGAAAAAGACTCTGTGGTAACAGAAAACTTGTTTTCAGCTTGGGATAGAAATGAAGTAGGAACATATAGGAGTCTGATACTGGAACTAGGTGAGCCTGCTCAGAAAAACTGCTTCACAAGGTGTGACAGTCCTCTCTCAGAGGATGCGGTCTGTCACTGCACAACCCACAACACAAGATCAAACTGCCAAAGATAGTGGTGGCTATTAATATCTTGCCCTTATAAAAACTTTGAATCAGATCTTTGTGACACGAATGATACTGTATTTAAGAACAAGAGGTTTTATTCTGTGTTGATTTCAGATGGTTGGTTGCTATTTTCCACATGTAGTGGTACCAGAAATACAAATATTAAACATAAAATTAGGTCAGCTAAATTTATAGTTAAGGAGTAATATCCTTTAATCTGATCCTTTAACCTGCTCCAGTGTTGTTCAAGTGAAATCAGAAACCAGACCATTAAAATAATTAGCCAAAAATCATGGTATTGTATACTTTTGTAAATACTATGAGATTATGTGGGGGTACATGTGTGTATATATATATATATGCATATATATGCAGGAGGGATAAAGATGAACAGAGACAGGCACAATGGATCAAATCTGTTAACAACATAGAACTGGCTTTATGTATATATTATTAAAATTCAAAAGAAATGTAACAATATGGTCAAAGAAGATAGTCGTCTTTGAGGAATTTTGCCTTATTCTGGGGAGGTGATAGCTAAGCAAGAGCAACCATATAAAGAATATAACACATATTTTCAGAGCCTTCATCAAGAGGAGACAGGAAAGAGATGGACTCTGTGTGCCTGTCTTCTAAAAAAAAGAACAAACTGTCGAGTGCAAAAGGATCAGAGGAAGTGCTGAGCAATGAAACACGAGCAAATATGTAGTAGTGTGTATTGTCTCTTTGGAAAGGGTTGTTGAAGGACAAGTAATGTGTAACTTTGTGTTGCAAGGCAACACCTCTGGAACATTCTTGTTAAACTGGTTTGACGTCTGTACACAAGGAGAGTGAGTTTGGATACAAGGACAGATACAGACCTTTCCTCCTGTTCAGATCTTAGAAAAATATTTGTAGCTTGTTTGTTGAATAACAAAGGTTTGCCTTAGAAATTAGTCCAGGGACAGAAATTTCATTACCTGCATGATAGCTACAAGTACAGGGCTGTTTCCTGGATCATGAAGGCCATGGGAAGCTGTTATGCCCGCTACAGCTCCTGCCCTGCCAAGATGGCTGGCTTTCTGCCAAGGAAGCCAAGGTGTGTCTGGTGTGCACCCAAGTCTTGTCTGGTGTGTCTGGTGTGCACCCAAGTCTTGTCTTGGGGGAGCTTGGAGTGAGCAATGGGACACACCAGCCTTCAGCATCAGTGTTTACTTCTCAGACAGTAACAGCCACCTAACAACATTACTTTGCCCTGGAGGCTGCTCAATTCATCTGCTTAGCCTGATCCTTGATTTTTAGTCTAGTGCTAGTGAACCTAATCTAACTGCACCTGTATTCTTTCTCCTGTTTGATTATCACATATACTTTTCTCCGCTCAGCAGCTCCATTCCCTGAAGCTCTGTTAACTGCTAGTCCTTTTCTCTTTGCTTTCTTCTTTCCCACCTGGGATATTCTTCAGTCCTGTTTTATTCTCTGAGATCTGTACTGCAATCTGCTCCACCATCCATTTATTTGTTCCCATTTTCCCTTGTTCATCTTAGATTTGAACCTTGTCTTCTCTTTAGGTCAATGCTTAGGCTTCTTCCTCCATATTTCTTGAAGCCTAGAGAAGCAGGGTGCACCACAGACAGCCGAGAAGAAACAGATTCCCTTTTCTTCTTTCCAATTCTAACATCTGTGCAGTGGCATTCCTACTTTCCCAACTGTGAAAACTGTTAAGTGAAAAGTCTGACTTCTCATACAGTTATGCTATAGCTTTAGTTTACATTTGGGTTCTATGAGCCTGTTGCCTAACCCATGACTTACTGCAGAACGTACAGTCTAGAAGCACTCTGAAGATACGAGGAGACTGGACACAGTGAACTGCTCTGCAAACCTGGTGTATGTGCTGGCTGGTCTGGAGCTGTTGTAAACTCAAACATGCTACGGATCTTTGTTTCTCTGGCAAGTTTTGGTGCTAACTGTCAGGCCCCTGAGAGTGTTAACAGGCCTCAGCTGTCCTGGCCAGAGTCTTCTCAGACCGTTCCCCATCCCCCCCCCCCAACCCTGCTCATTGCTCTAGGATCCCTATTTTAAGCTCAGGCTGGGGCTAGCAGTCCTGGTTTAAGTTATGACATAGTTGCATCTGTGTTAAGACCTGCTTCTGGCCCTGTCTCCTGGCTGGATCCCCTGTGTAGACCCCAGCCCTGGTTTCTCACTTGTTCCTTCTGGGGCTGTCTGTAGACCTTATTAGCAACCCTGCCCAACATGGTCAGCCCCAGTGGGACAGCAACCATTGGGGTTGATGCCTCTCCTTTGGCTCCCCAGCCCTGGAGTGAGCAGCCATCCCTTGCTGTACCCTGACACCAGTTTGCCTCTCATATATGCAGTCTGGCTCTCATATATATGGTTTGGCCAGTCTGAAGGCTAAGAAAAAAGGCCTGTATCAAATGCCTGTGTTAAAACAGAGCAATGATACTGAAAGAGTACAGAATTATCTTCAGTTATCCTTTCCCCCCACAGAGTTTCACAGTGTGCAGCTCCACAGCAGCTTTAACATCACGAGGAAGTTATTTACGGAAGGCACTGTAGGTGGGGAAAATTCCATCCCTTGGAAGAGTTGGCTGCTTATGCAGTTCCTCCGTGTGCTAGATAGCTCTGGTAGGTGTTTGTCTTCATGGCAGATTTCTGTCTAATGCTGTATTACTTCCTGCAGTGCACTGACTCTTCCAGCCCTTTGCTTGGGTCCTGACCTTGATTATGCACTCCTTTTTATGGATAATAAGTTCAGGCTTCAAAAAAACCCCTGTCGTTGTACTTCTTAATTCCCTAGCCAGTTCAAGATCCTTTCTCTTGCAGAAAATGTTTGAGATTAGTACATGACTTTTAGGTTTGCCTGAAAAAGTAATGAAGCATTTGGACCTTTGGCTTCTGGGCCTTTTATTTAATTTTATTCCTCCCTCACATCTTGGATCATGGAGCTGGAGCTGAGGGAGCAGGCGGGCATGCCTTCAAATTCTAATTTGCCTTCAGCTGTAGCTTTTCTTGGTGTATGAACACAGTCCCCAAGTGTCACTGCTGAAGTGCTCCCATTCATGCTGTTTCTGTAACTGAGCACTTATGGCATACTGATATAGGAGTCTCTATTCAAGAATGTGTGCAGTATAGTTTTGTACAAAAGCTCTTACACTGGGTAACTATGGTCTGAGGGGCTGGATGAGTTAATATCTAAAGACACTTTTCTTCTTTCCTATTGCAAAATTTTCTTCTTACTCTTTCCGATTTTTGTGATTTTACTCTGTTATTTGATCGTTGTTTGCCTGTCTATTTTGGGTAGAAGGCTATTAGTGTATTGTTTGTAAATGATGAATTTTCAAAGAAGGAATTTTTTTTTAATTTCTTCTATTTTAGGTATCATTTAGTTTATCTCATTTGCTAATTATATCAGCTAATCTTTCCAACTATATGACTGTATTGCATGTCTGATCATATGACTGGATTAGTTTCTTATGAATCTGTGATCAGTTTCCCCTTAAACACAAAAAGGGAAATGTGCAACTTCTAGTTATCATCTAGTGAATTAGACTTTTACTTAAAAACAGATATTTTTTTCTCCCCTTTGTCTTGATATAGTCTTCTTTCACCATTTTAAAAATAAGGTGTTTTCTTTTTTCCAAGCTTTCAAACTGAAATAACAAGAGCTGTTGAAGGATAACTTCTCTTTCCATGGTTTTTCTCTTTATAATTAAAGTTGGTTTGAGCCTGCAGTATTTATATCTAAATTTCACTCTCTATTGTGGGATTCCATCTCAGTATGGAATGGTCTCAGGTGGAAGACAACATCAGTGGAGATCTCATCTGGTATAAAACCTACCTTATACGTTTTTGGAGGGAGTGGCTTTAGCAGATCTTGGTGAAATACTTCCAGACAATAAGATGCGCCTTTGTTAATGACTGCTTATGAATGAATATATTGTGTTCTGGGGGAGCAGAAGTCTTATAAATTTGGGAGGGAAAAAGAAAAAGAAAAGCTACAGATATCGTTGAATGTCTTTGCTTTGCTTACTTTACATTTTATTTTATTTAGAATCAATTTTACTTATGAGAATAATAGGAGAGCCATTAAGCCATTACACTTAGAAATCCCAGTGATTCACAAAGGTTTCTTCCACTGTAAGTTTAAGCCCTACTCCACAGTCATGCTGTCCATAAATTCAGCTGTGAAGGAGTGCATAATTTTGGGGACAAGAAAGTTGAATGTGTGTCAATGAAATGATAGCTACATCAGTCTTTGCAATCTGTTGAGTATAAAACTCAAATGTGTTTTCATCACACTGGGCTATTGCGGCATCATTAGTATGACAAGTAACATGTCTTACAACATGTTATTCACCCTCCCTCCCTGTTAATTCCATATGGATGTATCACCCCAGTGCAGCAGATCACACAACCTAGGAAAGGATGTGCACCTCAGTGAAGGATCTCAGAGGATGGTAGCTTTTAGAGAGATTGAGAACTTCAAACTTCACTAGATTAGTGGGAGAAAGTCATTTACTAGCATTGTCACACTGGCATCTGATGTACTAAAAAATGTAAATCCCAAATTATTTATTTTAATTTCACACATTTGCTCTCTGAATCAACTGTTTTTTCACAATTTTTTTTCAGTGGCAGCTGTATCGACTGACTGGAAAGGTTTCAGATATGTACATTAGAGACAAGTGACTCCAAGCTTTTATATTTACAGAGGAGAAAAGATTTAAAATTAATTACCCCCATCTGGTTTCCTAGTTGCATTTCCAGTATTTATTCTTATAGCATTACCTTCTCCTGCTATTTTTATTCACACTGCTGGTTCTGGCAATTTCTATTTCTCTGTAAAACTCCTGTAAACCTGGCCCATGTCTTTGCCAAAGCTGCCATGTAAATATAGTTTTTATGAAGCTGAATGGCTACTGTGGCAATAGTAGTTTATATCTGATTTTGTCTGAATATCAGACATTCATACAGAAGAGTCACACTCAGCAAAGTGGGAGGGTGAAGCTACCCTGTGTATTTGTAATGGCTTGCAAATACAGCCATATATTCTCTTTCATTTATTGAGCTGTTTTTTGGTATAGAAGTGAAGCTGCTGTTCCCAGCTGAACAGCAACACAAACTCGAAGAACTGATTTATGCCCTATTTTCTCTAAGTAATGCAAATTTGAAAACTTCAAATGCCTTAGCAATCTGATGCAAATGGTACGATCATTGTTGGAAGCTGATTTCTATGCGTATATGTTGTATGCATGTCTTCAGACAATATACAGCCATCTTCTATTAGCAAAAAAAGAAGTAGTATGCATTCATTTAATGATTAAGGACAACCTTGTTTTCTGAGGGAAAGTAAAGAAATTGTTTTGTCATGAACAGGCACAGCTAAGGGGTAAAAAGAAGAAAAGATGAATTGATCATTTACTGTATGATGTATTCATGGATTTTCAGAAAGGAATCAAAAGAACGTATCTAACAAACCCTGCATACAAATCAGGATTAAAACTGACCTAGAAACTAATATTCAAAATGCATATTGTGCAGCTGAGGGAACTGGGGTTGTTTAGCCTGGAGAAAAGGAGGGTCAGGGGAGACCTTATCGCTCTCTACAACTACCTGAAAGGAGGTTGCAACAAGGTGGGTGTCAGTCTCTTCTCCCAAATAACAAGTCGCAGGACAAGAACAAATGGCCTCAAGTTGCACCAGGAGAGGTTTGGATTGAATGTTAGGAAAAATTTCTTCACTGAAAGGGTTCTCAAGCATTGGAACAGGCTGCCCAGTGAAGTGGTTGAGTCACCATCCCTGGAGATATTTAAAAGACATGTAGATGTAGTGCTTAAGGACACGGTTCAGTGGTGGACTTGGCAGCACTGAGTTTACAGTTGGACTTGATGATCTCGAAGGTCTTTTCCAACCTAAATGATTTTATCATTCTATGATTCTGTATTTAGTCACAGAGTCAGAAAGGAGCAATATATAAAACAATTGTTACATGCATGTTGAAGTAGAGGGGAGAGTGCAAAACACTATAAAAATTACAAGATTACAAGAATGATAATTTGTCAAAGATGGGGTAGGGGAGTGGGAAGAGGGAAGAGCTTTAATTTTCCCTGTTAGCACCAGAGCTCCAGTATTGCGTATAATAGTCCCTTCCTATTAACGCAGCCTCACTCCTTCCCCTTACCTTTCTCATCTTGTTTAGTTGCTGTTTGATCCGGCCTTGTTTTCTTGCTCCAGCAACCTCCACACTATTATTCCTTCCCTTGGCCCATGTATTATCTTATGTATAATTGTTTTAAAGGCCAGTTAGTCACATACACTACACACAGCACAATCCCTACTGTAGCATAAGAATATTGTAAAATTAGCACAAAAACATAACTATATTGCAGCTCTATTCATACCAGAATTTAATTATGTTTTTACTGGGTTTAAAGTCAAGACTTAAGTTCACGTAGAAAGAAGACTACTTTCTAAGCAGGGTTATATGTGATTCTGTAGAATCAAGGAAAGAGGAGAAGCCTGTTTTGGAAAGTTGGTCACCAATTCACAAAGAAAAGGTGAAGAGCCCTTGGGATGGATATGCAGACGCAGTCCAGAAAAGATAAGTAGTCAGACTTCAAGAGGAAGTCTTCATTGTGCTTAGAGGATTTGCTCATACCAGTAAATAAAACAAAATTACCTTATGGAATCAAGCACTAGTGTGTGAATGTATGTATAATTTAATTGTTAGCAAAATGACTGTCAAGATTTTGAATCAAAGAGAAATTTTTCAGAAAATTGGCAGTCTTGCTTCTCTTCTTTTGGAAGGACAGTGTTTAAGCAGATGAATATGAACTAGGGCATCACCTGGTCTCAGGGTTAGAAAATGCCTCCAGCCTATTTATTTACTTTTGTAGACATAACCACAGGCCTCAGAAAGGGGACAGAGCATAGATAATCCTGTGACAGGATCGCTGTAATGAGAAATGGGTAGTAAAAAGTGTAGTCAGTCAAGGTAAAGTGTTGATTAAAGAGCTGCTCCCAAGCTTATTCTGCATTTTCAGCACTCTATGAAATTCCCAGGGGATGTTAGAGGTGCCTTTCTATGCAGTCTCTAAGGGGAACAATTAGCTGTTTCCCATATAGTGCATCTCTTCTAAAGACTAGTGGGATTTGCTGACAGGAGAGAAATAATTTGCACCTGTCTATGCCATCTTCAGAGCATCTGCTCAATTTAAACCAATTTACATCAATATTCAAAAAAATGTGAATATTGATGTAATATTATACTTTGAAATAGGTCCATTCATTATTTATGATGATGTTACTAAGTGTCAGTTTCTTTTTAGACTGTCTGGAAGGAGGATTACTTGTTTCTATTAACCAACAGTAATGTGGAAATTCTGGATTCTGCTACACATGTGCATGAAGAACACATCCAGTGAAAAAAAAGCTGCTGATACATGGATCAGATAAAAATTCTGATCGTAAATTACTTTTGTGACTACAAGTTTTTATTAGGACACAAAATAGTCTGGAATAATTTTATGAAGTTCAGTTTCACAAGCATTTCAAGAGCTCGCCTTCAATTTCTCACAACTTTGCCAGGTTCTATGCTTTTGGGGTGAAACCTTCCATCTGAGAGATTTGCCTTAGTCTGAATTTCTCTGGAAACCTTCGGTAAACAGTGTATGACCATTTCCTAGAATAAGACTAAAGAAAACTACATTGTGCTTTCAAGTTTAAAAAAAGT
Organism: Strix aluco; assembly: GCF_031877795.1. NCBI lineage: Eukaryota > Metazoa > Chordata > Aves > Strigiformes > Strigidae > Strix > Strix aluco. The sequence goes on from NC_133935.1 coordinate 52,917,353, forward strand.
AAAAACATTGTCGTGGCATTATTGTGAAGTTCTAGTAACTCAGTATGGAACAGGTGACTTGACATTTGGCACCGGAGCAGGCCTCCGCATTAGGAGTGTGCCATTTGCCAGCAAGTATCTGTGAAACCTACTGGCATAACATGAATCTGTAGATCTACCCTACAGATGGATGAAACTTCAGTGATACTTTATATGAGGTGCACTATTATGTCCAAGAGCAGCAGGGTGTGCCATGGATGAGTTTCCAGTCTTTTCTTTTGTTTTGCTTTTAAATCAGAAAACACACTCCTCACTAAGACAGCAAAGTCAAGTGCTGGAAAGATAGGAAATGATAGAATTTATGTTGTCCTTGCAGCCTTAACCAAATGTGTATATATTAGGATGCAATTTTGTGTTGTGTGCTTACAGTGTTTTGTTTTGGTGGGATATTTCATTCAGTTCTCCTGGTAAGCCATGTGGATCATCAGGGTGATTCAGAACTATAATATATGGGAGACTGCTCTTGCCTTATTTATTACTGAACTTAGAAAATATGTAGTGACAAGACAGGGAAGAGGAAAAATATTTAATGCTGCTGGCCTCAGAACTATAGTGTGATTTTAGGCAAGTCATTGAAACTATGTTTTTTAGTTGTGATCACTGGGAGTATCTAGACTCTTAGTCAAGAGCAAGTCTGAACTTGCACTGAAGCTCACAGAGATCTATGAGAATTTAGGAGGCAAAGTTAGGGACTGGTAGAATGAAGAACTGCCCACTGTAGAAGAAGATCAGGTTCAAGACCATCTAAAGAACCTGAAGTTGCACCAAGTCCATGGGACCTGATGAGATTCATCCACAAGTACTGAGAGAACTGGTGGATGAAGTGGATAAGCCACTATCCATCATATTTGAGAAGTCATAGCAGTTCAGTGAAGTTCCCACTGACTGGAAAATGCAAAATATAACCCCCATTTTTTAAAAGGTAAAAAAAGGAAGACCCAGAGAACTACAAGACAGTCAATCTCACCTCTGTGCCTGGCAAGATCATGGAGTGGATCCTTCTGGAAAATATGCTAGGGCACATAGTAAATAAGGAAGTGATTGGTGACAGCCAACATGTCTTCACTAAGGGCAAATCATGCCTGATGAATTTGGTGGCCTTCTACGACAGGGTTAGAGAATTGATGGATAAGGGAAGAGAAACTGACATCATCTATCTGGACTTGTGCAAAACATTTGGCATTTTCCTGCACGACATCCTTGTCTCTAAATTGGAGACACATGGATTTGATGGATGGACCACTCAGTGGATAAGGAGTTGGGTCAATGGTCTCACTCAAAGAGTTGCCGTCAATGGCTCGATGTCCAAGTGGAGAGCAATGACGAGAGGTGTTCCTCAGGGGTTGGTATTGGGACTGGTGTTGTTTAAGATCTTTGTCGACAACATGGACAGTGGGATTGAGTGCACCCTTAGCAAGTTTGCCAACGACACCAAGCTGTGTGGTGCGGTTGACATGCTGCAGGGAAGGGATGCCGTCCAGAGGGACCTTGACAGGCATGAGAGGTGGGACTGTGCAAACCTCATGAAGTTCAACAAGGCCAAGTGCAAGGGCCTGCACACAGGTTGGGGCAATCCTGAGCACAAATACAGGTTGGGTGATGAGTGGATTGAGAGCAGCCCTGCGGAGAACGACTTGGGGGTATTGGTGGATGGAAAATTGAATATGAGTCAGCAGTGTGCACTTGCCGCCCAGAAAGCCAGTTCTATCCTGGTCTACATCAAGAAAAGTGTGGCCAGCAGGTCAAGGGAGGTGATTCTCCCCCTCTACTCTGCTCTCATGAGACCCCACCTGTGTTCAGCTCTGGTGCCCCCAACATAACTAGGACATAGACCTGCTCAAGCGGGTCCAGAGGAGGGCCATGAAGATGATCAGGGGGCTGGAGCACCTCCCTTAAGAGGACAGGCTGAGAGAGTTGCAATTGTTCAACCTGGAGAAGAGTAGGCTCTGGGGAGACCTTATAGTGGCCTACAGGAAAGATGGGGAGGGACTTCTTATCAGGGAATGTAGTGATAGGACAAGGGGTAATGGTTTTGAACTGAAGGAGGGTAGACTTAGATTAGATATAAAGATGAAATTCTTTACTGTGAGGGTGATGAGGCACTGAAACATGTTGCACAGAGAAGTTGTGGATGTCCCCTCCCTGGCAGTGTTCAAGGCCAGGTTGGACAGGGCTTTGAGCAACCTGATCTAGTGGAAAGTGTCCCTGCCCATGGCAAGGGGGTTGGCACTAGATGATCTTTAAGATCCTTTCCAACCCAACCCATTCTGTGATTCTGTGATTCCTCTTTAAAGCACCCTTATCACTTCCTGGAGGTTTGCCAGACAGAGCTATTGAGAATGAACCTGAGATCAAGTCTTGACTCATTATATAGCTGCCCAATTGCTTGTCTACTTTGAACCAAAAGTAGAAAACAATACACTGAAGAATGGAGCACTGCACCCTCAGAGGAATCTTGTTTTAAGTGGGGTCTTTACATGGAAGAGTCTGTAGCATAACGTGCTTCCAGTAGGAGACTGACTGGGATTTACCAATTTGCCAGGTCTTAATCTTGCAACCATTGAATTCTATTAGCATTTTGAAACTGAGAAATAGTCTTGAGCTTTATAATGAAGAGGTAAAACATACTTAAGTGAGTCATTTTATAATAATTTACATTTTATACAAGAATTTTTTTTTCCATTTTTTGCTTTTTTTTTTTTTTTTTCAAAAGCAGGAGAATAAATATTTTATTTTCTTTCACCTTCTTTTACTTCTATTTCCATTTAGCTTTGGATGCCATGTGTGATCTCCTTTTTTCCATTTGATTGGTCCCATTCACAGTTGGTGTTTCTGACACTTTCTCCCTCCAAACTTTTCAACTACCCGAGAGTTGCAGTAGTCACTTTACAACTGAAATGGCACAGCTTCTGCTCTGTGGTGTTAATCAGTCCCATTGCAGAAAAATATTAAGAAAAGACTAGTAAAGAGAAAGAGAAAATAGTGAGGGGGAAAAGAGACACGAAGATGAGCATGGAGGAAACTGGTGTCTGCCACAGAGTGTTTCCTTCTCAGTGTGGCTGCAGCTACTGGAATAGAGACAAGGCAGATATGTTGGGCTCAGTGAAATACTGCAGTCTTTAGTCAGGACTCTCATTTCCATAATGATTGTTGACTCTTTGTGTGAAAACAAAGACTTAACTTAAGGTGCACTGACCTTGCTACCTACTGACCTTGTCTCTCTTTGTGCAAGCAACTGATTTGTTGCTTGTTATTTAACTGCATTTCAGTTGATTCCCAAATTGCTTTGAATATTTCCCATCACTTTAAAAACTGGATGCACTGAAGCATGAGGTGAACTCTCATCTATGGCATTTGCCTGGAGACTCTCAATAGTTATCCTTAGTAGTTCTCTGTATTAACATGATCATCCCATCATAAAGAGCCCTCACAGGTTACAATAGCTACTGTCTCTAATTCATGCCTGCCAAGCCTGTTCACTTAGCAGCAAGCGAAGTTTCAATGAGAGTTTTAACAAGTGTCCCCATTAGACAGCATCTTGTTGGTTTCCTCATTATAGCAAGATCTGATTTCCTTCATTTGCTGTGGTACTAATATTCAAGAACGGGTAATGGCTTCAGACTTTCTAAACTGATATCCAAGCCCAATTAGAATTGGTTAGATTACTTTCAGGGGAGGAAAAAAAACAAAGAAGGAAAAAAAAAAACACCAAACAAACAAACACAAAAAAACCCACCCTCCAACCAATTTAAATTCAGGATCTGATTTTTCATTTACTGTTGTGGTTTCTACATGTTATCCCATCAGTGTAGAAAATGTAAAGAAAGTATATGCTGAGAGTCCTTTTATCCTGATGGAGCTTTGTACAAAAAATCTTACTTGTAAGTGGAAAAAAATACCACGACCCTTATACTTATATGTGACAAGTTGATTCCTATTGTATTGATCTAAAGTAAATATAACCAGGTTGCTGTCCCACCTTGAGTTTTCTTGTGGTGTTTTTTGCAGGTATGACTAGACAAGCATTACAGACCTTGAGTTCTGATCCCTGGTTTATAGTTTCATATCCTGCTGCTTTACCTTAACATGAACACGGACTAGACCAGAAATAACATGTTCAATAAGAGATGATTTTTAGAGGACAGTTTATTTTGGACCAGGATTCCATGGTAAAGTTAAGCATAAGATATTAGCTCTTGGCTTAGTACATTTTTACAAAGAAGGAAACAATTATAGAGACTTAAAAAGTTTAATCAACATTTAAACAACATAAATTAAGAAGTTCAATAATGGATTATCAACTTCAGGAAATCACTGTTTGCAACCTGCCTCAGACATACTGAGATTCAATGACAGAATCCACATGAGCAAAGAACTACTCTTGAAAGGATCCCCAAGGCCCGTCTGGGTGAATTATATAGCCTAAGATGAATATATCTTGAGGTGCAATCAACTGTATAAATACACTCAATGTCTGACCACCATTCCAAGCAAACCTCAGTATACATTCCAAATACTGCTCCTTTGTGGCTCAGGTGCTTATAGATATCTGGGAAGGAGGATGTCTGGGAAGAATAAACTTGCCTCCATGGAACTGGGCAAGTTTGCAGATCAATTTCTTAAGAATCTCCAACACTTTATGAGGTCTTATCACGATGTTCTCCAAGAGGACCAAAGGCTGATAGTCTGTGATGTTAAGAGGAAATACCCTGAACTGCATTACACTGCTGATAGTTACCACTGAGATTTACTTATGGAAAACTGGCACATTACAGTACTTCAGTAGAAGCTCCATGGAGTACCATTTGTGCAAATGCATTCATGTCATAGGAAAACTAGCAAAATTAGTAAATTCTTTAAAAAATATTAATGGATAAGGAGGATTGCAAAAGCAGCATATATTAATTGTATTTCACTTTGTTGAAAATGATTGAAATATCTCCAGTGATTAGGTCTAAATCATAAGATTGTGTGGTAAATTTAGTCTTTTGAATTAAACACTAGTCTTGTTGTCTTGCATATCATTATATGCTTTAACAATAAATGAAGAAAAACAACTCATTCTCTTCTTTTTATTGATATGCTTGGGCTTATTTTTGTTCATGACTTCAGTGGCTGTTTCAGCCAATTGAGAGTTGATCCTCTTGTTAGTATGGTGATCTCTGGCTTATTGCATCTCTCTCATGGAAATTATTTTTTGTAGCTTACAGAGCATGATTCGTGGGTTTTCATGGAGGGCTCAGGACATTGGATATTCTTCTGAACATAGTCCTGTGAAATACCATGTCACTGATTTCATTAGCATAAGAGTGATATTGCAGCATTAGCTTTTTCTCATTTTTTAATGATCTATTCAAAGTCTACTCAAATATCTGTTTGCAAATACTCAGAGGAGAAAGTAACTGGAAATACATAAAGTTCTCATATCTGATCCACAAACTTATTGTATAGAATAAAATAATCAGTAGCAGATCACTTATCTGAAGGCTGCTTAAAATGTTTAGTTTGTAGAGTTTTAGAGTACGTATCTAGAAGGAATCAACAATGTATTTGGTGGAAAATTTTTAATAAAGAAGATATGGTATTTTCAAGATATGTAATTTTTAAACTTTATCTTTTGTGACCAGGCTGTGGTTATGCAGATCTTCATAAACATATATGTCAGTAACATTCTTTCTTTTCTTTTCTTTCCCAGAATATTTATGAATTCATTGATTCATTCATACTTCTTTTTTTGCTTATACCTTGAAAATACTCTGTTTAATATTGTTATAGAAATAACCTGGGCAAACATTCATAGTTAGAATATTGGTCTTTCTTTTTTTCATACCCACTCATATTCAAAAAGAAGGATGACATTTTCAGTTGTATTGTTAATAGAGAACACATCCTTGCTTATTCTTCTTTGGTTTGGATTTAGTTCCTTTGTTTCCTGAACTAAGAAAACAATGCCTAACTTTAAATTAGTGGTTTGAGTTTTAACTTTAAATACTTTCTGATATGATACATTCATTCTCATGACCAACTGCAGTGTCATAAGTCTCCAGAACTAATTCAGGTAAAGCTGAAAAGTCTTATACCTTGTCTAGGCCTGGTGCTGTAACATTACATTATTATGTTCTACTGCTCTGAAATTTAAAGGTACTTTAATTTTCCTGCTAGCAGGGAATGATGAAGGCAGGAATGCATGAAAAGCTCCTAGCTGCTTGTAATTAAGGTGTATTGGTATAGCTGAGTAAATTAAAATCTCACAAGTAGAGCTCTTACTGTAAGCAAAATATAGCTACTGTTTTGACACAAGATGTGATGGGTTTCTCCCCTTTGATCCAGCTGTTAACATTTTTCATAACACACTGAAGTACCATGCAAGATAGCACTAAATAGCACCACAGAAATTACTGTTTATCCCTGCATACCATCCTTTTTGGGACATACTTTTATTTCAATGCTATTTGCTTCTTGTCCTCTGTAACATTGTAATCAATGACAGTACAGTGAACCTTCCCACATTTTTATTTGATAAAGCTGAAACTTGTGTGGCCTACATTTCTTCTTAAGAAAAATTGTTTTATAATGGTGGTAGAAAAGCAGTCTGAAAATGGAATACTGAGGTTCTATATTGTATCACAATGTTATATTTTATTCAGAAGTTGCTCCTACTTCACCATCTTGGCATCTTTTAATAAAAAGCTTGGATGAAATGTACATGCAGGTATGAAATACGATGTGCAGAGAACTACTGCATTACACTTAATATTAACCAAAACACTGATTCTTAATACCTTCTGAATCACATTTGCTCAAAGAACATTTAAAGTTAGTGAAAACTTAACATGGAACGTTTGCTTCTTTATGAATATGTTACGGCACGTTTCTTTGGAAATTTGATCAGAAATGTCTTATTAACTCTATTCTTAGAATAGTTTATGAGCTTGTTTACCACAGAGAATGAAGAGGTTGCTTGTAAAGTTTGTCCTAATAAAATTCAGGTGAACACTAGTGATGAAAAATGACATTATATTTGCTATAAAATCTTCTTTCCTCACAGGATTGTAAAAATAAAGCAGCTGGAAAAAAACATTTACAAATTGACATGAAACATGCAAAAGCTACAGTGTAAGCCAATTCCTGGAATTCTACAGTTTCCCCAGATATCTACAGTTCAAACTTCATAGTAAGATACTCCCTGGAATGTCATTGGTCCCAGGATCTTGAAAGGATCTCCTGTCGTAGAATTGGTTTCAACACAGATACAAGTAGTATGATGCATTTGTTTATATTTCCAAGGAATTGTTTAAATTCTCAACAGTTCTCCAACTATTAAAATATACTTAATATTTTTAATGACAGAATTCAATATGTGCCTTAGCTTTTCATTTATGAGCATAATATACCATTTGCTTGAAGGAAATGTGAATTCTCCTAAAAGAAATTGAAAGATGTAGATAAATGTTAAATACTTTCAGTGCCACCTATTGGCTGATAAATTGTTTGATTTAACAATAAACATCAGCTTCATAGTTTTGGACAAAGAACTCAGATAGGGCTGCTTATATTAATATTTCTAATTTGTACTGAAGGTAAAGCCAGCATCAGTGTCTACGATCACATTCGAAGACATCCCATCTTCAAATAATTTAAACTCTAAATACATATATATTTTTTCATTATAGAAAACAACACATCAATGTATCCTGTGGGATGCTTCAGATATCTCATGGTGGGACTGATGTTCTAAAGCATATTGAATAAGTAAGGTAGTGGAAGACACAAGAAGAGGTCACGAAGTGATTTAAACTTGTCTTTTTAGCCTGACGATGGGTTTTTTGTTTGTCTGTACATATGCTCTAATCGGTTTAGCTACAAGTTATCTTTTCCTTTGTGAAATTTCAAGCCAAAGATACTCTTCACTGCATCTCAGATTCTATTTCTGGAATATACTGAGCACTGTGGTATCTCTGAGCACTTAACCACGTCCTTAACTTTCCACATTCATAATTTCATCAGGAACCTGAAGAATACCTCTTAATTCATTGAAATTACACACATACTTAAAGGAAATCTCACTATTGTTTTCTATACCAAGACAAAGTTTGACACCTTGCATGAAAGAGGCTTATAAATGTTATAATCTTTAAAATGTTCATGCTTCTTAACTCTCCTGATGGTTTTGAGTTTAGGATTTTGGGTAAACTATCCAGAGGCTGTGTTTATACAGGGAAGGCTTATTTGTTGCATACATAGTTAGGAAGCTTGATATTTCATTGCAGAGATGATAACTGAAGTGTTACAATTAGTTCTAGGAATTCTACCCTTAAATATGATTTACACGTTTTTCGTCTGTGTTCTGATGTTTTTTGTTTGTTCCCTGAATAAATTATGCCACAATAAAGAGGTGAAATTATGCCTAACAACTGCAAAGAACCTAACTGCTTTGAATATTGAGCTTTATTAAAGTTCCCTATGTCAGAAACGCATTTACTTAGAGTCCCATACAGCTCTTTGTTTGTATGTTGCTAACACCTTTTTTAAGAAGGTGTCAGATTTTTGTTATTTAATTGAAGAATACATTCCAGGTAAGGTATCTTTTAACCGGTGAAGCAAAACCAAAAAACACTTGGGGTGACAGAGAGTTAGCTTATCTCTTTGATAAAGATATTTTAGATTAGATTCTTGGAGAAGAGCAGAGCTGCACCAATGCCAAAAGAGTCCAACCACTGCAAACTGAGAATGAACCAATTTCTGGCCAGTTTTATCCAAAGAAGGGGAATTAATCTCACTTGTTTATAGCTACCTGGAAGTTTAGCGTCTACGTAAGCTGGCTGTCTAAGTTCCTTCTATAGTCAAAGGCAACCTCTCCAGGTAGACAACTTAGAGAGAAATCAGAGTTATAGGACAATGAACCATAACAGTAAAGTATCTTTACGAGGCACTTGTCCCATATCAGGGACTACAGAAGGAATGCAAGTGACCTTAAATTCAACACAAAACCTGTCCAGGAGACTGAAAGTTTGAGATGAGTCCTACTCTTACTGTCAAACTCTTTGACTTTGAACATGAGTAGGTGCTTTGCGAGCATTTCCAGTTGTCTCAATTTCTTTAAAAAAAAAAAAAAAAAAAACCAATTGCCAGATCTATGTTACAAAGCAATCTTGGGATCAATGTCCCCAGCTGGGGGCAGGCAGAGCAGGACCTCTCCTGCTGAGACCCCAGAGGTCATGGGACTGGCCCTGGCTATGGAGGTCCACCCTGCTTGGCCTATGGGCAACCTTCACCATTCCTGTCCTCATAGTGCATTGACCCTGTCAGCATTTTGGCACTGTTTTAATCCCTTCTTTCAGGTCTTTTTTGCTCCTGGCATTAATTTTTGCTTCTCCTTTCTTCTTATGCCCTTGCTGAATCAGGCTGCCCTTTTCTGGCACTGAAATGCAGCAAAGCAGCCTGAAGGCTGTGAACTTTTGGTCACAGACTCACAAGCCATGACAGAGGCTGAGGCAACAAAATGACTCAAGGCCTGAAGCACATTTGAAAAAGGAAAAAAAATCTGTCCCATAGGATTTGAAATAAATTAGGTTTTTACCGAATGACAACACAATACTTGGCCAAAGGACAAAATAAATCCCAGAATGGTAGCAGTGCTTTCTTTAGGCTAACACAGTGCAAAAAACCCACAAGCTCCAGTGCTAAACTATATTCTCTTGGTGAAGGAAGAATCCCACACTGCAATAATTATTTAATGACAGAAGAAAACCTCTGCTTTAGAGCTTCCCTGAATCCCAGCTTTCAGACTACCTCCACCAGAGAAGAGCTGTTCCCAGTTTCCTCTAGTTTATTTCAAAGCTCTGGAAATGATTGTAGTTCTTATATTCATTAATCTGCAACTTATTTGCTATTTGGTAGCACACAGAACTGTTACACTGGTGGCCCTACTTTAATTCCCATATCCAAACCTGATACTATATAGGCTGAACCAGGAATGATCCTTAGCTGTGGAAGATTATTTCCTGGCTAGGGATAAAGTAATATCAGGGCATCCAGTCTTGCAAAATGTGAACCGTGTAGGGGACTCAAAAATAGATATACCAGCTGATTTGCAATACTTCTGATATTAGAGGCTTTTGCTTACACAAGTCACAAGTTTTTGGTACTATCACATTCAAACTATAATTCATATTTTAATTAGTCTTCTGGACAAAACCAAATGTGCATGTGTAATATAACTTGTCTCTTTTAATACTAAAAAGCCGCTCCACTTACGTAGGTTTTCTTTTTAATAAATGTTTTTATTTTTAATAAATTAATTTATTTAGCTTAATCAGCTCTTCCCAAATAAGACAATTTTTCGTATTAAATTTGCAAACATTTATCTTTATATGGATAAACTTTTGCCACAGAGCTGCCTATGGTATCATACTCATTTTGGTAGTTTCCTTTTCCAAACAAAAAAAATCATGTAAGTCCTACCTTTCAGATGACTTCTTTACCATTTTTCAATGTTTATATCATTAGACCTAGAAACTTATTCTTCCTGGTCCATATTAAAATATTTTTTAATAATATTCTTAGTGAAAAACATGTCATTACTATGATTAATCTTAACTGATGACAACATACTGCACAACTAAATTGTTACTCTAGAAAAAAAAACCACCAGCAACTTCATTTAACAGGATTTCTTGGGTCATGATGCTTGTTCAAGTATTACAAAGTTCATAATAAATTATCTCTATATGGTATTAACTATGTTCATGTCACACATAGGTCTCAAGTGTAATGATTTTAAATTTTTACAAACAAATGTTTAGTAGAGTCAGTCACTTGGGAACACAGCAGCAATATAATTCAGCACTAATTTGCGATCAACAAGACTGTCTAAACTTATGCACTGAGCTGGTACTTTCTTTAGGCAGTGGTTCTGGTTTGGGTTTCTTCACAAAGTGTTTAAAGATACAGTTTGTTCTTTGTTAACGATCTCTCCCAATCAACCAGTGTTCTACTTGGAAATATAAAAGTTGAGTAAGACTCTTTCCTACATGCCAAACTGTTAACTCTTTACTCTCCCTGCAGTTCTTCAAAAAACTAATTGCTGCACAAATTATCCTCAACTACAGCAGAATGTAAAGAGAAAAGAAAGAAAAATATGGGTTTATATTATTGAAAATTCATATCTATGGGATACCCTTGTCTGATGTCTATGATTCCATGCTTTTTAGGTCCCAGTTAATTACTGAATTAATTTTGTGGTTCCTTTTATTCAAAACTATGATTCTAAGTCACAGCCTGGTACTTATATTTTACCCAGGACAGTTTTACTATGTCTATCACTGTTTATTAAGTAGAGGAAACTCTTTATATTTATTCCTGAATGTTTTATAAGAGTTGAGTTGGAATTCTAAACTTTCAGAAATTGGTATGTGCATTTGGATTTTAACTAGCCTTAGCTTGAGAGTTATTTTTGGTTTTTGAAAAAGTAATTATATTCTGAGTTTTATATGAGAATATTATAACTTTATTTCTGTTTAAAGTCAGTTGAAACCAATTCTTTTTGTTGAAGAGCCAGATAATTTATTTGCTTTAGCTTAAAACATTACAGTGATTGTAGTTCAAAATTATGTTCTATGGATATGCTTCATGTGATGTTGTTGGCTTGTTAAGTACATCCTTAAAAAAAGATGCAAAAAAAAAAAACCAACTTAGCCCTCTTTCATAAAACAGCTAATAATTTACAGTTTCATGGGAATCTAAAAAATATTTACTACAATTTTAAAAGATCATGTCAGGAAAAAATTCGAATATATGAGTGTGTTTCTGGACATCTTGATTGTTATGTCCTGCAGCTGTGTCACATTTTTGTGTACAGATTTATGTTGTACATTTTCAAAATAAGGAAGGTTCCAGACCAAGTGGATACAATATGATGATGCATTCTGAGAGTGGCACAGTTCCTTTAATTCTTGTTTATTATGGCTTCTCAGTCTTCTGAGTGTCACCAGAGAGACTAGACACCTTGCTTATTGCTGAAGTGGCAGATTGCTTAGTATGTGTACCTCATGGTGCCATTAGAATGACACTTCACTGGATGCATGATTTGCTATGCCCACAAGCTTTTTAAAGTAGGAATTATTTGTTTATTTAAATAGTAGCCTGTTTTTCTGTAAAAAAATATTAGTAATGGGTGTTCACTAGGAAAAAAGAAAAATCCCTGAACCCTTAGAACTACTTAGACTGGCAGCTGGTTTAGTCAACTTACGGCATCATTTTCCACTGTGGCAGTGTTCTTACAGGACTTGAGTCTCTTTTATGCCTGATTCTGGACAGCAAAATGGTAATGTTTGGTTTATTAATTTCTTATGACACAGATTATCCACAAAAATTCTCATGAGCAATTCTTTGTTGATTAAAATCTACTATTCTTGGTTCTTTTTTCAATATATCTCAGTGTATTGATTTAGAAGCTGGATAGGGCATGAAAAGTCAGCAAAAGGACAAGCAAGCTCTAGGAAGGAAATAAACATATATTAAGCACAAATATTATTCCTAACTGAATACATGCATCATATTTTCTATGTTGTTCAGTATTTGCTTTATAGCACTCTAGAATTGTCCTGTCATTAATTCAAAGAAAGCCAATGCAAATAGCTTCAAGACAAATAGCAATATCATTGTGTAAGACCAAATTCATATTGCTAAATTTTAGCTGCCTTAAAGTTAAACATCTCATCTAAACTGCTCAATGCTTCACTCCACTCTGTGCTCTTTTAGAAAGCAGTTCAGCTAAAACTGGAGTGAATTGACATCTGGAAGTAACTGCCTGTCTCCATTTGTGTTTTCTTCCCTCAGTCATGGTTAGATGAGATGGGGTGTTGTTCTGTCACCTTCCCCCAAGTCACCTCAAACTTCTTTGACTGAAGTGAGTATGGGAGAACTTCATGTGCCCTCTTTCTTTTTAATCACACATTTTATGGAAAACAGTTCATATTTCTACCTTATTCTGATATTAGTTATTATTTCCAACTTGTCATATATATGTCAAAAATATATTACTGTCCTTAGAGCCACTAACTTTTTAATATTCTCCGTTGAAGCAAAACTTCTAATAGAGTCAGGATTGTAAATGAGAGCCTTATTCCACTGTAAAAGTGACAGAAAGACACACAAGTGCTACATATTCACATATTTTATTGATTAATTGACAATAGAAATTTTTTTTCATAGAATTATAAAAAAGATAAAATCCTATTGATTGTTCTTTTTTAACTGACAATTCAATCCCTTGTTAACTAATTCCTCTACCTAAATAGATTCATAACATATCTGGGAATCAGACTTTTATTCAGGAGCCAGTGATGGAGCTTACACTCCTGATGATTAGTGAAGTACAGCTTGGCTCTACAAATTGTACATTGTCTTGTAAAATAAAGGAAGATGTATTTTATTTTTGCACACATGCTTTCTAATTGTTTAATCAACCAAATCCAAATTTTACAAATAAAAAACATTTGTCATTTCATTACTGCATTGCTCGGGGTTGAAAAAGCATTTCATCTTCATAATTAACGGGTATTAGCTACAATTATAATCAAAATAAACACAGAACAGTTACATAGCATCTTTCATCACAAGGTCCTTTTCCAAATTATATAATCCATGTCTGAGCATGAATAAAGTGTTAAACAACCGAACCATCAGTCATGGTGAAGTCAAGAGTTTTCTTCCAGATGTGTCTTCAATAAACCTCTTTAACATAAAAAGGCTAAATACTAGGTTTTGCGAACATTAAATATTTCTTGCCTCAGTTCTATACAGTGACTAAAATTTTATTGATTGAAAAGATTTAAAAGTTTAGCTTCTTCACTCCCACTCCACAGGATGCTTTAAAGAATGTCTTCATGTATTTATGATTTGCTTTCTAGTGGCAAGTGTGTGATTAGTGTTAAACTGTGCTTGGCCTTGTACACAAGCATGAAAGACGCAGTTATATGTCTGTAAAAATACAGTTTTCTATTAGAGAAAGCTGTTCTACTTAAGATGGCATTTGTGACACTAGAAGTGTATTGTTTGTTTTTTTTTTCTCTTTTTATTTCTGATTAAATTATAATATCAAAATGTCCCATTTATTAATGATATTGAAATGAACAAATATAAATTTTTTATTCCCAAAACTTTTGTATAAGAAGCTTGCTTCATTTCATGCATTTTTAAATAAGAAATAAAAGGGTTGCAATAAAATGATTCATTTTTATTACCCAGAAATACATTTCCTGATGTTCTGTAAATGCTCTGAAAGAGTGCCTTCCAGTACTGTTTGAAACGGATAAATTGTTTGTTCCCTTATAGGTGAGATCATGAACCTACTGCAGGCAGTGGGAATGTTGTCATGAGCTTCACTTGGGCCAGGCTTTTCAAAACAGGTTGTTGGATTTTTGTCTCAAATGCAAAGTACTAAGTAACTCTGCTGTAGAAGAAAAATCTTATTCAGGCTGAATCCTAATTGAAGGAGCTGAGTAAGGTTTAATTTCCAAAGATCTGGAGAATACATCGGGAGTAGTTTTGAATACTTAGATTTCCAAGTACCAAGGATTTGAATGTTTGTGATATTTGAAGGAGATCATGAAACCTTACCTCTATTGTTTGTTCTGCAACACACAGTTATCAACATGGAGAAATATTTTTCATGTAAGTTGTTTTCATGTTAGCAGTATCGCTTTCATTATTAAGATTAGTGAAGATGCATAACATGTATAATTATTTTTTGATATATAAATGTGGAACATATTTCTGTGAGAGACACTGTACTATGCAAGCCTCTCTAAAGTAGTCTAGGTAATAGTAGTCTTTTGTTATGAGCTTATGTAAATACAAGACAACTTGTCACAAGAATTTAAATCTAAGAGTTTACTTGCACAGTGCAGATATAAGAGGAATTCTAAATGGGAATGAAGCAGTGTTCTCAAACCTCACAACAGACTTGAAGGTTTTCTTATTAATGGGCCTCCTAGTCTTGGGATACCCTATCTACAGTAATGAAAAAATATCTTTGAGAGTCTTTTAAAAAGATCAAAGCTGAGATACTATAGTTCTGGAGAGCTATCATAGAATTATATGATCATAGAATACCAGTTTGGAAGTGACCTCAAAGATCATCTGTTTCAACCTTTCTGGCAAAAGCATGGTCTAGACAGGATGGCCCAGCACCCTGTCCAGCTGAATTTTCAAAGTGGCCAGTGTTGGGGAATCCACCACTTCTCTGGGGGATTATTCCAATGTCTGATTGTTCTCATTGTGAAAAATTTTCATCTTGTGTCTAATCAGAATATCCCCAGGAGTAACTTATACCCATTACCCTTTGTCTTTTCCATGTGACACCTTGTAAAAAGGGAGTCTCCATCTTCTTTGTAACCACTTGTTAAATACTGGAACATGGTGATAAGGCCTCCCCTAAGCCTTCTCTTCTCAAGGTTGAACAAAGTACCCTGGCAAGCCTCATCTGAGGCCTCTACCTGTGCACTCACTGCTCATTGAGTTGGGAGCTGCATTAACCTCAGACTCTTGCCCTTTTTGGTCTTTCTTGAGCTATGCAGTAACTATGCTACCCTCAGCCCTGCCATTCAGACAGATTTGCAAATGAGTCTCTGCTCTACTGCATGGTAGCTCTAACTGAGCTACCGGAATGAAGACTTTCATTTTCATCTGAAGAAAGATGGACCTACCTCCTGAAGAAGGCTCACAGTTCAGAGCCCTGCATGGAGGAACCAAGTCTGAGGGATAGTTATTAAGGCTCAAGTCTCTTCTGAAGTGGTTTCTTTCCAGACTAAAAAATTTTGTGACTGGTTAGCGACTAATGTTTTACCTTGCTCTACTTCCCTATGAGTCTCTTTCTGAACCACTCAGTACTCAGTGTATTCTTCCAATGAGTAGGAGACGGAAATTTATTTCCCTTCTGCCTAAGAGTATTTCATCTCTCCACCATTAAGTGCCCTACAAAGCTGCCAGCAGAAGAAGTGGGTGAAGAAGTGTACACAGAATAATTCAAGTATCTTTTTCTTGTGCAGCATTAAGCAAAATGGGAAGAATAGAATGTGTTGGATATAAATTACTGTCCTGGTTTAGCCAGAATAGGGTTAAGTTTCCCCAGCAGTGGGGGGGAGCCCTAGACGGGTTATTCAGATACCATGTGGACGTCACATCCTGACGCCGAAGAGGGACAAGGGGTTACCGCGTGTACTGTGGGATTTGCTCTATTCTCACTGCTGTATTGGTAGGTATTTTGCTCTGTTCATTGTTATTACTGTTATTATTATTGTTATTGTTGCTGTTTGTTGTGTTGCTGTTGCACTGTTGTATTAAACCTTTCCTTATCTCAACCTCGGGGTTTTGTATTTCACTCTTTGTGGGGGAGGGCAGCGGCTGCGTGGTCTCAGACCCCAGCAGGGGCTAAACCACCACAATTACTAAAGTCATTTCAGAATCACAGAATCGTCTAGGTTGGAAAGGACCTTGAAGATCATCTAGTCCAACTGTTAACCTAGCACTGACAGTTCCCAAGTACACCATATCCCTCAGCGCTATGTCAACCCGACTCTTAAACACCTCCAGGGATGGGGACTCCACCACTGCCCTGGGCAGCCCGTTCCAACGCCTAACGACCCGTTCTGTAAAAAAATGCTTCCTAATATCCAGTCTAAACCTTCCCTGGCGCAACTTGAGGCCATTACCTCTTGTCCTATCGCTTGTTACTTGGTTAAAGAGACTCATCCCCAGCTCTCTGCAACCTCCTTTCAGGTAGTTGTAGAGGGTGATGAGGTCTCCCCTCAGTCTCCTCTTCTTCAGACTAAACAACCCCAGTTCCCTCAGCCACTCCTCGTACGACATGTGCTCCAGACCCTTCACCAGCTTTGTTGCCCTTCTTTGGACACGAGTAATTCAATGTCTTTTTGTAGTGAGGGGCCCAAAACTGAACACAGTAATTGAAGTGCGGCCTCACCAGTGCCGAGTACAGGGGTAAGATCACTTCGCTGTCCCTGCTGGCCACGCTATTTCTGATACAAGCCAGGATGCTATTGGCCTTCTTGGCCACCTGGCAACTGCTGGGTCATGTTCAGCCGGCTGTCAATCAACACCCCCAAGTCCCTCTCTGACTGGCACCTCTCCAGCCACTCCTCCCCAAGCCTGTAGTGCTGCTGGGGGTTGTTGTGGCTGAAGTGCAGCACCCGGCATTTGGCCTTATTGAAACTCCTACAGTTGGCCTGAGCCCATCGCTCCAGCCTGTCCAGATCTCTCTGTAGACCCTCCCTACTCTCAAGCCAATCAACACTCCCACCCAACCTGGTGTCATCTGCAAACTTACTGAGGGTGCACTCGATCCCCTTTTCTAGATCATCAATAAAGATGTTAAACAGGAGTGGCCCCAAAACTGAGCCCTGGGGGACACCACTCGTGACCGGCCACCAACTGGATTTAACTCCATTCACCACAACTCTTTGGGCCTGGCCATGCAGCCAGTTTTTTACCCAGCAAAGCGTGTGCCCATCCAAGCCTCGAGCAGCCAGTTTTGCCAGGAGAATGCTGTGGGAAATGGTGTTAAAGGCCTTACTAAAGTCAAGGTAGATAACATCCACAGCCTTTCCCTCATCCAATAAGCAGGTCGCCCTGTTGTTTGATGTGGTAAATCAGCCTGAATATTAAATACTGCACTGCACAGTTTTCCAATGAGAAAGAAATACAGTGAAACAGATGTATAATTTTCAAGCTCAAGCTCTTCTCATTATTCTGTATACACTTTTTTCATTTCAATATTGTCTCACAGTAAGCCATGAAAATGTTAAGTATTGTGCATTGTTCTTACAGAAATTTTTCCCAAAGCCTAACAGTAGTAGAGGAAAATGAGAACTCTACATGACTATTTCTTGCCTATAAAGTTTAAACAGTCATGGCTATTATTCAAGGTTATCTGCTCTGCATTCTGAGCACTGGTCATTTGGCAATATTTACACACCTACAGGACTGATCATGACTTGTGTGCCAAGTAAAGATCTTTAAATGTCACTGAAGTCAACTGTTTTCACTGTGCCTCTACTCATACTAGATCACTTTCAGAAAAGCACAGGTAATGCTGTTCATAGGGGATTTCAAATACAAATAGATTTGGCTACTTGTTGACCCAAATCAAAAATCTCCTAAAGGACACTGTAACGGTGAAGAAGAATTAAGAGACAGGACTGAAAAATCTCTCAGAGAAGTGAAAGGTAGAAATGAGTGCTTTTCTATCACCAAAAGCCATGCTATTGTCCATGGCAGGAGGTTAGCTTGTAAAATGGTTTCTTGAAGAAAATAAGTACTTTCATCACCAATAATGCCTATAGATTTCTCTTCACTGTTTTTACTAACAGGGGAAAATCTACACCAGAATTTGCTACCCATATTTGCCTTAGTGTGAAATAACTTCATGCTGCAGGACTTACAGATATAATAGCAGTCCCCACAGAAAATTTTTCTCAAAATGTTGCATAAATTTTCAAAGATTTCTTTGTTCTTAAGACAGTTAACTATTTCCCTTGACCAGGCTGCAAACATTTAAGTATTAGTAGACCTGGAACTGAAGGTCAGGAGACTATTATGAGGTCAAAAACTGATACCATGAAAATAATTTCTATAATGTTGATTTCTTTAGCCTTCAAAAGTGATATGGGTTAATCTAGTAGAACAATTGTTTGAATATTTCCAGTATTTTAATCCTGCATTATAATGGAAAAAATTAATAGTAGTTTGGAATAAGCATCACTGTCTTCTGCAACTTAGCTTTAGTCCTGAAGTTCATTTTTTAAATGTGCCTACAAAATCAGCCAGAGATTTGACAACTGTGTGGATGCAAAATTAAGTGAAGATAGATTATATATGGGAGATGCTTCAAGCAAACCTTGACACAATTTTTGTTCCATGCCTAACAGCATTTTGTCAGAATTATCTGTTGTAATATAATTGCGTCTATTTACTTTATGTACCTATGAAATATTCACCTTATCAAAAGTTGCTTCAGTGAGTTCAGTCAAACCAAGTCTAGAAATAGTGCTTTCCCGAGCAATAGAAAAGGAGTCTTGGAGTTTCAGAACTGTCTGGATTTTGGGAAGTTATTTTTAGTATAGCCTTTTCTCTAAAGTGGAGCACCATTCACACAAATAACTTAGGTATGTTCAGCTGAATGTGTCTTACTAAGAAAGAGTAATCATCTATTAGTGTGTCTTCTGGTCTTCAACAACGTTTGAGATTATACAACCAGTAGAAACGATCATAAAAATTTCTAAATTTTCTTCTTTCTCTTAAATGACATTGAATAAATCAAGGTCATTATGTGAGGTAGAATAAATTTACAGTTGTATGGATTCCATTATATGGATTACAGTGTACAGATGACTGTAAAATATACTCACATATGAATGCACCGGGATCCATCAACAAAATGCTCTTAAAAATTGTTTGTTTAGGAACAATATAGCCCTTATACCACACAGAAAGCTGTATTGGGTTTATGCGACACACTGAGGATAGCATATTGCTTTACTTCAAGAGACAGGCAAGAACTAGATTGTTCTTTGGTGTCACAGAGAGCACACATTTGGGCAGGACCCCGACAATCTTCTTCTGTTGTCTTGTGTTCCCAAGCAAGATAATATGAGGCTGTATTGCTAGAGCTCCAGTTTGAACATGGCTGGAACGTTTCCCAGATGAGGGGGAGAGAATATCATAGACAGAATTATGATCTGCCTAGCAGACACAAAAATAATTGTGCACAAGTGTATACATGTGGGGTCTTTTCTAGGTCCAGATTTTGTCTCTCTTATTTATATAAATGCCAGGTCTATGGCCAGGCAACGTTGATATCTGCTGGGTATTCCCCCATCCCATTTAAAGTGCCATCTGCTATTTCATATATCTGCCAAGTATATGGATTAAGTCTGCAGTTTTCCATTTTATGTCACGTTATTAATAATGATAACAAATGTTTGCTGAATGATAGTTGCACAGGCTGTAGTTACAAAATTCATGGTCCCACATCCCTGTCCTTTCCTTATTTATCTTACAAGTGCCAGAACTGTGGACATACTTTTCACCTCTCAAATATTGATTTGTCCTAATGATTCCTTCTAATGCACCAACATATCACACTGCTTTACAAAATATTACTCCCTCATTCATGTAACTAACTACTTGAGGCTGAGCATGCATGTATCCATGCATTTTCAACCTATGTTGGCAGCAAGTACAAAAGTGTAACAACCTCTAAATACAGAAAAGAATAATCTGGCAGGGCTCCCTGTCTCACGTATCTTTTGAAAAAGCCCATACTTTCACAGTCAAAACAGTAAAGGTAGCAAACAAATAGCCCTTCCCAACACCTCTCCTGACATCAAGTTTAGCAACCCATTATGATAAACAGTATGCAGCACAATTTGGTATTTTAAAACATAAAATAGAATTAATTTCATTTTAAAAGCCTCACACAAGGACACTTTTTTTCCTTTCAGTATATTTTCCTTTTAAATGTCTGAACTCTGAAGACCCTTATATCTATGACATAAATGAAGGAAGTATAAAAATAACCTTTCAAAGGGACATCCCATGTGTAATTTTTCATGATACGTAGCTCAATTTCATTGTAGCTGTGGATACTTATGATGGTTGCATGATAAATACTTCACATATTTATTGTAACTATTTTTCCACTGAAATCTGGTATCAGACCTCTGCAGTGGGATAGTACAGTGTAATCAAAAGTAATCATGTCTTTCCCATCAGAACTGTCTGTCCCAATGTTCTTAAGAGTGTATAAAAAGCCACTTAATCACCAGCTGTAATATGTTTGTTGGCAATTTCATTTTTTGTTTCACCTTGAGAGCTACAGTGAGGTCAACCCTCATGAGTACAATTTTATACTCTGCTATAATAACTTGAATCCTACCTTGAATATTTTTTTCTTACATACATATAAGGTCAGTGTGAACTGTAAATATGTCTGTCATTGAACCAATACTCTTGATTTTGGCCTTGTTTTCTGACAGTTCTAGTAACTTGAAATAAACTTTCAGCTAGGTCCAAAAGAGGATTTAGTAGCTAAAGCAGACTTAGGTAAGACTAAGTCCCTAAATTCAAAACTGTAGGAATGAAAAATGGTAGTCACCTCCTGCTTAGCCTTGGAGGTGTCACAAGTCCATGAAAGATCCTCTTTTCATGTGCAGGAATTTGAAGTGTTCAGGAAATTATTGACAAGCTGTTTAAGTGTGGTTTTTATCTAGGCATTAAGGGTTCTCCACAGTTTTGCCTAATCTAGTGGCTTTAATCTAGTGGCTGTTTCCAGGGCATGCCTTATGCACTTCAACATGAGAGGACACTGTTTTGTGTTGGAGAGAGATACATTTGGCCTAACTAGCTGAATTCATGTTCCTCTTTCGACCTCATTGTGAATTGCATTATTAGGCTGGAAACTACCTGTGAAAGAGAAGTTCTTGTTGAAAGCAAAGAGAAGATGCTGAATTTCACTGGTCAGGCTGGTTTCAGTGCTACATATATCAAACAAATATACCACAACAGTCCTAGGAGTAGGCACACTTTCCCCCAAAAGAGCAAAAGCATTGAAAATCATAATCTTCCTCCTCCAGACCCTTTCTTTATGTGCCTTTCTTTCTAAGGTGTCACACAGTGGCAGCAGGTGGAAAGGGAACGAACCCCACCACAAAGCAACCATGAGACATTGAGCATTGGTGTAAAAGCTGCAGAGGACAGTAACTCTACATCTCACCTGTAGGCAGGCCATCTAATAACTGGGCCATACATGTGAGACCCTCACTCTGCCCTTGATGAAAAGGATACACTCTTACCTGCAAGAGTGTGCTGTAAAATAATGAGAATTTTTTTCCATGTAGTCCAGTGAGAGAATGAGGTTCAATGACCTGTCTTTGGATTTTCTTGTTAAGCGGTGCTCGGTGACAGCTACTAATGATTGCACACTGCTACATCCCCTGTCACTGTGTGGCTGCTTTCAACCTTTTTCTAAGGCACCTGGCTCCACTTTGGGATCTACCAGGGGTTCCACCAGGGGACTAAATGCCTAGTTTTGAACTCCACATCATATTTGGATCTGGCATTTTTCCTGTGAGTGTTCTTCTCATCAAGGACATATCACAAACTGATACAATGCCCTGACTTTTCCCTTTTTTAATAATAGAAACAATGTATAATGTTTTGTTAATGTTAGAGGAACACAAAATAATAAAGGTGGTCCAGTATTTATGTCTGTATGTCTATACACCAAGCAGACAAAAATATTTTTGGGTGTCATTTTTCAATGTGAAACTGCTTTTAGACAACTGAAGAATAATATAAGGCCAGAATGTATCAGTTTCCAAACAAAAACTGTATACATATGTAATACTTAATTCTGAACCTTTAAAAAGAATTAAAAATTCAGAGTTGGAACCTCTGTTTTTCTATTTTGGATAAAGACACCGTCAGCCTTCCAAATGCAATTATCTGTGTAGTATATATGTACACATTGAGTCACAGAATGGTGATTTCTGAAGAGAACAGTGACATGTTCTGCTTTTCACTTGCTCACCACTTGAAAATTATATTGATTTGCTAGCTGAGGTTTTGTTCTGCATAAGACTTTGTAATTCGAAATGAGCTCAAACTGAAGGTGCAGATTCATATTTCTCAAACATTTGAAACTACTCAAACTTGGATCTTAAACCAGGTCTATTTTAAATAGTTTATCTCATTAGAAATGAATACTTTGAAATTATTCAGTATATTAAAATAATACTTCAGAATTATATTCTTCACATCTCAGTGTTCATATTCTCAATTATTCCAATTGTTCAAATTCAGTTACTTGTTTATTATTAGAATTTATACACTGAGTACACTGCGTAGAGCATAATGCCATTTCTACTTTTGCATATGAACATAGGTATTGTTTCTACAATTCTTCTACATATAATACTTAATTTACAAGATATATTAGGAAGGATAGTTTAGCTGGCTCCTTTGTCACCATTAGAGAAATACTACACACTAGCTGATCCATTTTAAGAATTCCTAGAAAAGAAAAAAGATAAATTATGCAAAACAAATATATAATCATATTCAAGGATACTGGTAATTTTGTGAATACTTCAGGATGAAAGTCTTAATTAGCTGTCAAACAGGCACACAAGGAGAAGATGATGGTGAAGACAGCTGTAACCAAGTCTCAAAAAAGAGAGAAAGAAAAAAAAGTGAAAACAATCCTTTAGTGTATTCTATAAAGGGATCAGAATTTTCCAGTTGTAACATTGTGTCCATAGAGAACTATTCCACACCATACTTACAGAATTATATCCACTCTGACTTACTGGTTCTATCATTGTCTGTGTTCCTTTACTAATTTTTGACAGCTAAGGTCTGACATCAATATTCTCAATACTGACAGAGACTCTTCTTTTGACTCCAGGATTTCTTAATGTCCTTGTATTATCCTTGAAGTAGTCCCAATGCATGTAAAAATAATTTTCATCCACATGTATTTAAATTTAAATTATCTTTACAAAATTATTGCTATAAAACCAACTAACTTTGTTAAATACATTCTGAGAAATATATATATATACGTCATCCCATCTTACAGCTTCATTTTTACAAAGGCATCATTGTCCTTCAAATATGTGTAGAAGACTATTTCTCACAGAGAAAGAAAATGGTAGATATGGAAATGCAGGAAATGTAGGTAGATGTGGAAAAAGGAAATACTTCTTGCCCACAGTTTTGGTGGGATGAGGATTTGACAGTTCAGATTCCTAATTTCCACTGGTGTGCACTGGTCTCTGTGCCACAGAGACAGAGAAGGAGAAAGCCTCTTGTGCTTTCTCGATGAAACAGATACATTCTATAGAAAATGATCCTTGAGAGCAGGGGCTGGTCTCTGCAAGTCCTACTTCCAGAATGTGTACTCTGACTACCAGGCTCATTCATGCTTCACCCCAGGCTAACCACTAACTTTTACTGTAAAGTAACTTTAGAAACTGAGAAATACCACGCATTTTCTCACTTGTCCAGTGGATTTGATACTGTCCTGAAAAGTGAGTTTCTGCATCTGTCCTTAGAAGAAAAAATTTATCTTCCAGGTGACATGGAAGCAGGCCTCATGCTCAGAGGATGACATAAAAGTTTCTCTAAAAGGGTCACCATCCTCTGAGGCACTTGGCATTAGCTGCAGTCAGTGAATAACACAGGTCCTAGTTCAGTGGGCTGACTCTTGTCTCCCTGTGATCTAAGAGAGGTAAAGAGAGCACTGACCATGGGGCAAGCTGTGGTCATTTTGTACTTCACCAACTGTTGGTTGTTTGTATATTCTACTGTGGAAAGCTCCCTTATACTTATGGTTTGCAGCTGCGAACACCAAGAGTCAGTTCACCTAGTTTTAGTCATCTTAAACTTAATGATCTAGTCTGAGGTAGTTTTGTCAACTGCTCCTACATACAATGGAGAGAGAGGCATTTGGTCAGCAAATCATCTCATTGTAAAAATAATTATACCAGATAGATAGAGATGACCTTCCTGGATGGAAACACTTCCTTCTCTTCCTTTCTCTTGACTACAGAGGAAGCAAAGACAAAAAACTTCTCATCTTTCAAACAGCTAAAGCTAAGTGAGTTGACTTCCACCACTGATACTGAAGAAAATTTCCCTGGCCCAGATCCTCCTGACAGAATATGAAGTGTAACTCTGTGCTTTCCTTGACATTATTTCCACCTTATTGGCTGAGTGAGGTACTGTCTTCATTTGATTGCTGTTTCATTTGGAGGAAGAATCCTTCTCAGCTCACATCCTGGGTACTTGGCTCCGTTACTGCTGATCAACGGTCTGACATCGTGGAACACTCTAGCAACAGAAATATATATTTTTCTTCTCTGTTTTCTCCCCTTCTGTTATGTTTTTTATAACTTAAAAAAAAATTTATTTGTTTATCTCTACTGAGTTTCCATCAGGGGAGATGGCTTCTTACAATTATATTTACACTTGCAGCACCTATAATCCCTGCAACAGAAAAGCTCTGCCATAAAATGAATGAAGCTAATTTATTAGCCAGGGATTGGATTGACAGCTGGTAAGCTAACACTTGTTTTACTCTTTCAACAGAGTTTCAAGATTCACAAAGTGAAAGATGTATATTTTATTGGATCCTGATAAAATATTGTTTTAATACTTCATAATAAAATAAAGAGCAATAAGAGCAATAT